>NC_047095.1:54283869-54887619 GCF_902459505.1 Geotrypetes seraphini
TGCAGGTGGGCCGCGAGACCCCCAGAACATATCACCCCAGGTAGTGAGGGATCTGCATACCAAGTTTCGTTCAAATCGGTCAAGCCGTTTTTGCGTGATCGCGGCACATACACACATACATACCTCCGATTTTATATATATAGATTTCATATATTTATACTTGAAATCTAATATATATTGAGAAGTCTTGCTTGCATTCTTATTATTTGATTAGCTAGGATTACCATATGGCTCTAGAAAAGGACAGACTGAGACATCTGGGTTTTTCTTCCACAGAAAGCAAAACCCAGATATCTCAGTCTGTCCTCCTTACTTCCATTCCTTTCAATGGAAGTAAAGCTCAGATGGCTTGACCTGTCCTCCTTTTTCTGGAGTCATTTAATAACCCTATACATGGCAGGCTAGTTAATCACTTCTCCAGGGCTAGCATAACACTTTCAGTTTCAACACTTATTACTAGCCAAAGATCAACTAGGAAAACCATGCCCACTTCCAGAGGTCCTTAAGAGTGACTGCCACATTCTGTCATTTAATACTTTGGCATTAGTTATCAGAATTAGGGTAGAAGCCCCCTCTTTCCTCGTCCCCCGTATTGTTTCTTACAGCTCGGGGTATAATTACAATTGCAGCAGGTGGGGTGTTTTTTTTTTTTTTTTTAGTATATATTAGATAAATGCATAACTACGTAGAAAAACTCGACACTTATTTTGCTTTGATCAGAGATCACACCTCTTGATAGAAAGGTTTTGTTAACTAATTCAGTTTTTTTTTGTTAATTTATTGCATAGTTCATAAATTGTTTCGTGAACTTTTTCTTCGAAATACATACACATTTAGGATTTATACGTATTTGCATACAGTATATATTTTGAAAACTATATTGATTAATCCATTATTAATTTGAATGAATTGAACGTCTACTTATCTAATATTCATAGATGCCACTCATTGTTTGTCGTTATTGTAAATCTCTCTTGGCTCCTACGGCCAGGAACTAACATTGAATTAGAACGGTATCGCTTGGTGACTCTAAAAATCTGACTAAAAGTCATGCCCCTGTGAAGGAGCATCTTAGGCGACCCATCAGGTGCGCGTCTATTCTCTCCCTGGGATCAGGTGCGCCCCTCCCTCCTCCGTGCCCACACCCTCGCCCTATGAACCGCTCCTGGGGCGCGCAAACTACGCGCCTCACGCCTATTCACCAACCCACATACGGCAGCGCCAGAAGAAGCGGGGAAGGCGGCTACGTTACGCTCTTTCCGTAGCCTCTAAACCCTACTTCTGCGAAGCTTTCCCCCTCTCTCCCGGGAGGGTGACACGGCGAAGGCGAGGACGGAACGGCAAGAAAATGGACTCAGCTTTTCACTTTTCCGAAGGTGCCGACTCCCAGCGTGTCTCCCAGGATGTAATGTCCTATCTTAACCCTGCCATCGTGTTTCTGTTTCTCAGCCATCTTTGCATTCCATCTGTGCTCTGGTCTGTACCCAGAATGCAGCGGGCGGGAGGGGGGTCGCGGGGGGGGGGGGAGGGGATACCTGGCTGGGCTCCGCCGCTGTAGTTGGGGGATTAGCAAAGTCTGGCGGGGGGGGCTATAGAGTCCGCGCGGCTACGGTTTCTCGCTGGTCGGGCTGAGCTGGCTACTTTGTAGCCGACGGCGTCGGAGCCCTTTTGCACCTGCTCCTGGAGCGGGAGGGCGAGCGCTGCCCTCCCTCCCCTGAGGTTTTGTCAGGGAGACGGGCGGAGGAATTTAGAGACGCTCCCTTTGGTTTGGCGGGGCAGCGCACGCCCCAGACGGAGCGAGCTCGGTCAAGCTGCCCTGCTGTAGGCTGGGCTTCTGCAAGGTCCTAACACCTGTCCGAGCCGGGAGCGCTTGCACGCTTCCTGAAGCAATGCCCCGATCTACCAGGGGTGTCAAAGTCCCTCCTGGAGGGCCGCAATCCAGTCGGGTTTTCCAGGATTTCCCCAATGAATATGCATGGGATCTATTTGCACGGGCTGCTTTCATGGTATGCTAATAGATCTCATGCATATTCATTGGGGAAATCCTGAAAACCCGACTGGACTTTGACACCCCTGCCTTTGAGCCACTGGCTGTTAATTGGCGAGTAGTGTGTACCAGAGCATAAGTTGCCATAGTGGGTCAGATTAAAGATCAGTTAAGACCAGTATCTTATAACAGATTTTATGCTACTTATTCTAGAAATAAGTAGTAGATTTCCCCAAGTCCATCTTTAATAAAGGCTTATGGACATATGTTTTAGAAAATTATCCAAACCTTTTTAAAACCTTGCTAAGCTAACTGCTTTCACCAAAATTCTCCAGGAAGGAAGAAATATTTTCTCCAGTTTGTTTTAAAAACCATTAAGGAGCTTCATCGCATACCCTAGTACAGGGATAGGCAATTCATGTCCTCAAGAGCCAGAGCCAGGTCAGGTTTTCAGGATATCCACAATAAATATGCATGAGATAGATTTGCATCTCAAGGAGGCAGTATATGCAAATCCATCTCATACATATTCATTGTGGATATCCTGAAAACCTGGCCTGGCTCCGGCTCTCGAGGACCGGAATTGCCTACCCCTGCCCTAGTATTTTTGGGAAAGAGTAAACAAGCGATTCACATCTAGCTGTTCTCCTCTACTCAGTATAGGAGTGGAAGAATAGCCTAAGTCAGGGGTCCCCAAAGTCCCTCCTTGAGGGCCGAATCCAGTCGGGTTTTCCAGGATTTCCCCAATGAATATGCATTGAAAGCAGTGCATGCACATAGATCTCATGCATATTCATTGGGGAAAACCCGACTGGATTCGGCCCTCAAGGAGGGACTTTGGGGACCCCCCTGGCCTAAGTGGTTAGAGCACTGGGCTGACAACCAGGGAAGCACCCTTGAAATCCTGCTGCTGCTCCTTGGGCAAAATCATTTAACACTCCGTGGCCTCAAATACAGACTTAGATTGTAAACTCTCCCCAGGGCAGGGAAATTATCAGGTTTTGCCTGATAGGCAATGGGTTAAATCCAAAAATAAACTCTATGCAGTGTAAGGTACTGAAGTATCTGCAGTGTATCTGCTTGCCAGTGTGTATGTATGAAAACAGAGCACCAAAATGAATAAAAAAAACCATTAGTACGCAGACTGAGTCTACTAAGGACAGAGAAAGCAACTGTATTTAATATATAAACCACTTTGACTGTATGACCCATATCCAAATGATCATAGTGCAAGTACTTTCATAAAAGCAATCATTATTAAATAAGCAAAATTGTTAAAAATAGGATAGGGAGCAGCTGGGAGTTTGGTCTAGCACTTGCTATGGCCATATAATACGTAGTTACTTGCACTCAGGGTTACCAAATAAATGGCTCCAGGAGGAGGAGGACGGATTGAGACATCTGTGTTTTACTTTCATTGAAAGCAGTGGAAGTAAAACCTAAATGTCTCAATCTGTCCTCCTTTTTATGGAGCGATATGGTAATTCTAAATGCAAGTAACTATTATATGGCCATAGCAAGTGCTAGATCAAAGTCCCAGCTGCTCCCTATCCTATTTTTAATAATTTTGCTTACTTAATAATAATTACTTTTACGAAAAGATTCAAGTTTCAAGTTTATTATATATATGATATCCCGTCTATCATTGCGTCTAGGCGGTTTACAATAAGTTAAAAAAAAAAAACAATGCTTAAAAATAAGGAGGGAAATAAAAACTACGTCAGACTGAAATGTATAATCATGAGAACATATTGACTAGAGACAAAAAAGGGGGGTGGGAGGGAAAAATAAAACATAAGAAAAAAAAAGGTTCACACATTGGAGGGGTAAAACTAATGCATTACATTGCCTAGGGATGGAAACTTATTAGGAAGCAAAGGCATCCTTAAACATAAGAATGATTTAAATTTGTATGAAATTTATTGTAATTCTTATTGTATTGAATGTATTTTTGTATTATCCTATTGTACTGATTATTTGATTCTTTCAATAAAAACTGTTATACATAAAAAAAAAAACCCCAAAAAAACATAAGACAGTGTAGAACAGGTACAGTGTATCTTGATAAAAGCATCTTATAACAATTAAAAAGAAAATAATTTTTTAAATTAAAATCTCGGGTGATTGCACTGGAAGCATCCTTTTACTTGAAATTTCCATGTAAATGTTTGGTTAAAATACAAGACTTGGGGGTCCTTTTATCAAGCCGCGCTAGCGGGGTTAGCGCGTCGGACATTTCATCACGCACTAACCCCCCCCCCCCGCGGCCGGCTAAAAAACTAATGCCTGCTCAATGCAGGCATTAGGGGCTAGCGCGGCAGGTGGTTTAACGCGCGGTATTACGCGCGTTGAACCCCTACCTCAGCTTTATAAAAGGACCCCTTGGGATCCTATAGAGTTGTAACAATTTCTGTTAGCTAGAGAGAAAGAATAATTACCGGATACCTCTAACAGAAGTTAGAGGAATAAATAAAATTTAGGCCCTAGATAAGTGTCTCTGAATACGGACCTAGTTTAGGATTGATTCAGTTATTTGTTTTCCTTAAATACTTTCATGGAATTGTAGTGTAGCACAAAGGAAATTTTGTTTTGTATCTATATGATTATTTTTCTACTACTGTGTATCTCTTTTCTTTATTCATTATGTATCTATGTAATGACTTAAAATTCAGAAAAAAAACCAACCCCTTGGAAACACGGAGCTCCTTTTACGAAGGTGCGCTAGCGTTTTTAGCGTGCGGAATAGTGTGCCCTAAAATGCCGCATGCGCGCCAGCCGCTACCGCCTCCTCTTGAGCAGGCGGTAGTTTTTCGGCCAGCGCGTGATAAAAAGTCGTGTGCGCTAAAGCTGCTAATGCGGCTTCGTAAAAGGAGCCCCTAGGGTACTAACTTATGACTCATTGAATAGAAAACTCCTCTTACACACAGAATAAAGAACAGGAAAAGCATCGGAATTCTGTTATTGTGAGGTCATTTTATTCTAAGTTCTCCTTTATGCTTGTGGATCTCTTACAGTGGCTGCTGGATGAAGTAAAGCACCAGTAGTAGCAATTATTGCTTCATATTTATTTGCTATAAACCCTCCATGACAGTGATGTCATTGTAAAAAATTACTTATCTCTTCTCGGAGAGGTGCGATGTCCACTCAGAAGACGCTGGAAAGTTATAAGTACGAAGCGAGTGGCCTAGTGGTTAGAGCAGGGGCAGGGAACTCTGGTCCTCGAGATCCGTATTCCAGTCGGGTTTTCAGGATTTCCCCAATGAATATGCATTGAAAGCAGTGCATGCAAATAGATCTCATGCATATTCATTGAGGAAATCCTGAAAACCCGACTGGAATACGGCTCTCGAGGACCGGAGTTCCCTACCCCTGGGTTAGAGCTACAGCCTCAGCACCCTGAGGCTGCCCCATGTGACCCTGAGCAAGTCGGCTAATCTTCCACTGCCCCCTGGTACATTATATAGATTGTGAGCCCACTGGGACAGATAGGGAAAATGCTTGATTAACTGGATTTTCTTGATTTAAATTGGACTTTTATTTTTTTTTTTAATAAAATGCTTTATTGAGGAAAAATCTATCTAAAGATAGGTTTCTATTTAAGAATAATTATAGTCCAAAAGTTATTCATCATGAAATAAGGATTAGTTTTAAATTATGTAGCATGAGGCTGTATATTCATGCAATGTTTACATTTTTTGTTAAGTGAATTCCATTAATCCATTCATAATCAGGGTAATTTTTCCATCTAGAAAATACTATCACAGATGCTTGGTTTTGCATTTCTCAAGACTGTGAATTTGTGTCTGCAGAGATAGCATGCTTCTTCACAGCAAACATGTTATAAAGTATACTAGTGTTTAAGCCCGTTACATTAACGGGTGCTAGAATATATGCCTGTCTGTCTTTCTTTATTTATGTCTCTCTCCCTGCTCCTGTCTCTTTCTTCCTTTCTTTCTGTCTCTCTCCCTCCTGCTATTTTTCTCTCTCTCTCTCTCCCTGGCACCCTTTGTCTGTCTGTCTTTCTTTCTGTCTGTCTCTCTGGTCCCCTGTCTGTCTTTATTTCTGTCTGTCTCTCTCCCTGGCCTCCTTTGTCTGTCTGTATTTCTTTATGTCTCTCTCCCCTCCCCCCCCCCCCACTTTCCTTTGCAGAAGCAGCAGCAGCGGTATTTCCCTTCCCCTCCAGGTCCCTGTGAAGTAGTAGCAGCATTTTTCCCCACCCCCTCATTCCCTTCTCTCCCCATCCCACTTTCCTTTGCAGAAGCAGCAGTGATATTTCCCTTCCCCTCCAGATCCCTGTGAAGTAGTAGCAGCATTTCCCCCCCCCCCTACTTTCCTTTTCAGAAGCAGCAGTGGTATTTCCCTTCCCCTCCAGGTCCCCTTGCTGCCACAAATGCAGGACTCTACTTTTTGGCGATTGTGGTGGCTGATCCTCCTCTAAAGAGCAGCCTGTGATGGTGGCCGGCTTTAGCGAACCTCGCAGGCTGCTCTCCAACTCGGTAACACGTTCCCTCTGATGCGATCCCGTGCATCAGAGGGAACGTGCTACTGAGGTTGGAGAGCGGCCTGCGAGGTTCGCTAAAGCCGGCCACCATCGTAGGCTGCTCTGAAAAGGAGGATCAGCGGCAGCAGTGGCGAGTGAGGGTGGGAGGTATGTTCCCTGCCGAGGACGCGGGCAGGGAGAGAGCTTGCCTGGCTTCCATGGTGAGTGAGGGCGAGAGGAGGGGAGTGGCCAGAATGTTCCCTGCCGCCGGGTTGGCGGACATGGATCACACACCACAGCGGCAGGGAACACGAAATCCTAAGTGCGCATGTGCGTTTAGGCTTTTATTATATAGGATAGATGAGAAAAGGACCTTAGCCCCATTGTTCCTTTGCAAATTGATTATATCGGTAAAAATGAGTCTTTCTGTAGAAATATATCAATACAAGCTGAATATCTTAAATAAATATGTCCACACAGAACACAGAAATGATATTCATCCACATTAATATCAGAGATTATAGGTGCCACGTTTAAACGGAGAAAAGACTTCAGTGTTTCTCAGGAATATACCTAGGAAACTTTCTATGGCAAGTACTTAGTTGCCACAGAGAAATGCATCCTTGGTCTCAGAAAAACTCCGTTGTATGTCCTACATTAAACACTATTCAAGACACAGATTTTCAAAAGGTAGGAAACAAGCACTTATCTCTTTGTCCTCCGATATTGAAAAAATCACCGCAGTTGAAACCAAGTGCAGGTCTACCACACTCGGAACACTAGTTTAAATTTCTTTTATAGATTTCTCATAGATTCCCGACAGGCCCTATTTCGCATATTTGCTGCATCAGGGGAATATCTTCCCCTTGTGGGTCACAGACAGCCTTTTCTGAATCCAGTTCCTGCTCATGTTTTCTCTCGAGCAGTTTTCGTAGCCGCTCCACATTTGGCTTCCTGGGCTGTTTCCTTCCTCCTTGGCCAGGTGCTGTAGAAAACCATGATTTAAATCAGTTCTTTTGGACAAGTGCTTTAAATCAAATCCGCTCGGCCACCAATTAACCCCATCTTTTACAAAACCGCTTGCAGCTGCTGCTGCGTGGCAAAAGCCCTGAAGCCCTTTAAATCTCTGTGGGCTTCGGGGCAAGCAGCTTTGTAAAAGGGGGAGGGATAAAATCTTAAACATTTTTAGCTGGCATCTCTTTTTTAGAATACAACCGCTGAGATTTTTGGCGGTATAGAAATATTTTTAATTTATTATAACATTTCATTGAAGGAAATAATTAAATATAATATAATACAAATAGATTTCATTTCAAATAGATTCACAGTTATGATATTTTCATACATATTTCTATCATTCCTCCAAAATATAATAAATAAACTTGAAATTGGTAATTTGGTATTCTCCATTATCAGACCTAGGGCTCCTTTTAATAAGGTGCGCTAGCGTTTTTAGCGCACGCAAACCCCGCGCTACACAGCTAGAACTAATGCCAGCTCAGTGCTGGCGTTAGCGTCTAGCGGGCATGGCATTGTAGCGCGCGCTATTCCGCGCATTAATGCCCAAACGCAGCTTAGTAAAAGGAGCCCCTGGTATACTTTCAGGCCCCCTCTTGTGCCCCAGCAGTCACTGGCAATTTCTCCGGACCCCTCCCCAATGCTACTTCCTTTCTCACCTGTGCAATTTGAACAGGTTAGAGACAGGGATGGAGGGAAATTCTTACCCTCGCTCCTGATGCTATCTCACTCATGCTACTCCAGTCCCTGACCCCAAGAGAAACTGGCTTCCATAACAACCAATCTGTGCAGAAAATGACGAAGAATTGGAGCTCGAAGGCAATAGAATAATGTTATTCCACTGTTTTTATTTTATTAACTGAATCCTATTGTTTAACAGTTCCTCCCTTCTATTCCTTTTTACATATTCCTTTAATTCATTTCGATATCATTTGCATAGATGGTGCTCCTACCTGTAAAGTTGGGAATTTCTCTCCTCTCCACTCCTTCCTGCCCTCCATAGTCCTCCCTACCCTCTTCTAACCCCTTCCTCTGTAATGTCGCCTAGAGCTTGTATAGGTATGTGCGTCACACAAATGGAAAAAATAAATAAATAAATAAATAGAAGTTGTAAAGGATGACAATCTCCCGGGGCTCTTGTATACAAAGAAGCGGTTCATAGATAACGGCGCGAAAGACAAAAGCGCAGCGTGGAGGTGCGCGCTGCACAAAATTACAGTTTTTAGGAGCTCCAACGGGGGTTTTTGTTGGGGAACCCCCCCAGTTTACTTAATAGACATCGCGCCGGCGTTATGGGGGGTTGTAACCCTCCACATTTTACTGTAAACTGAACTTTTTCCCTAAAAACAGGGAAAAAGTTAAGTTTTCAGTAAAATGTGGGGGGTTACAACCCCCCACAACGCCCCCACAACGCGGCGCAATGTCTATTAAGTAAAGTGGGGGGGGGTTCCCCCCACGCCCCCCCCGGAGCCCTAAAAACAGTAATTTAGAGCGGCGCGCGCCTCCACGCTGCACTCAATTGTCTGGGCGCGCCTTTGTCCCTGCGCGCTTTTGACCTGACACCCAAAGAAGCAACTAGCAGGGAAGAAGTACTCCACAGGGTCGCTCTTCATTGAAGGCTCTCGACAAAGTATTCAAAGGCAAGGCAAGGCAATAACACTCCAGCCGAAGGTCAGATTTGTCCACGCACTTTTTTTTTCTCAATTACAGATGTGAAAGCTGCACAGTAGGGAAACCAGACAGAAAGAAGATTGACTCATTTCAGCTTTGCCCGTTGGACCACCAGAAGAACTAACAAACTGATTCTGGGAGAGATCAAATCGGCAATGTCACTCGAAGCCCAAATGGTCTTATTTTGATCCCACCGTCAGAAGAGAATAATAATAATAGAATATAATCATTTTATTTTTATATACTGCCTAACCAACAGTTCATAGCGGTTTACACAATAGGTACTCAGCGTACAATATAATAACATCATACATAATAAAATTCTAAGTAACTAATACAAGCATTATAAAACCAATGAATAAAAAACACACAATATAAACTAAAATAAGTATAGATAAAAAAATTAAAAGTACATTATAACTACATAATAATATGATGATAATATCAAAATCAATAATGTATATTATATTGCTTAAATAAGTGGGTTTTAAGATCTTTTCGAAATTGATAGGAAGTAGGAAATGGAGAAACAAGAAGATCATTGGAGAAGGACATACCATACCATACTTTTTCTTCTATACTGTACTTTTCCGCTAGGATTCACTGCAGTTTACAACAGATTTAAGATCAGGACATGTACATTGGATGGAGAATTGGGGAAATCAAAGGGTTACAATATGATTTAGGGACTGGACATGAGGAAAGAGCAGGGGGTAGGCTCTTGGTAGGTAGACATCATGTTGGGAAGATCAGAGGAACCAGGCAAAGAGGGCAACCTGCAATCAGCTGGCTGGACATGCTGAAAAAACAACCATGGGGATGATGCAGGAGAACCTTACCGGACTAGCACAAAACCAAGCTTTTTTTAGATCTGTGACTTATCAAGTTGCTAGGACTCGAACACCAGTCGATGGCACCTAATTGAGTGCAGTTTCTCTCTCTTCATTCTGCACCCTGCTTTTTTTGCCCAGCTCCCTTTCATATTAGCACATAATCTACTCGGGCTCCATATATGTGAATAGATGCAATGTTGCACTTGGATTTTATTTTATGTGAATGATTTTACTCATACTACATTATGTACATTTCCCCCTCCATATTTGCGGGGATTAGGGGCAGAGCCAGCCCGCGAATATTAAAAAACCGCAAATAATATTTGGGTCGGTTCTGCCCCTAACCCCCGCTTTCCCCGGCTATTTTAAGCCCTGAAAGCCCCCCCTTAAGCCTTACCTGGTGGTCTAGCAGGTTTTCAGGCAGGTGCGATCTTCCCACGCTCTGCAGATCACTCACAGGAAATGACTGCCTTGAGCTCCCGTAGTCTCTCGAGCCATTTCCTGTGAGCGATCTGCACAGGGCAGGAGCCTGGGAAGATCGCTCCTGCCTCGAAAACCCGCTAGACCACCGGGTAAGACTTAAAGGGAGTCTTACAAGGCTTAAAATAGCCTGAAAAATTAAAATGTATTTTTTTATTTAAAACCGCGAATAAGCGAATCAGTAAATACGGAATTTGCGAATACAGAGGGGGAAATGTACATTGCTTATGCTTCTCTGTGTTTTAGATGGCTGTCATATGTTTTGCGAATGCTTTCAACTCCTTTCTCCTTGGGTTCTGCATCCTCAACTCTATATGTCGTGCTTGACTTTAAGAGTAAATGGGACATGCACGTGGGATCCCTACGTAGGACGAATCACTAGCATCTAGACTTATTGGGGTGGGTCAGTAGAGTGGGCAGACTTGATGGGCTATAGCCCTTTTCTGCCGTCATCTTTCTATGTTTCTATGTTTCTATGTCTGTCCAAGTTAGATTGTAAGCTCTTCTGAGCAGAGACTGTCTATAAATGTCAATGTACAGCGCTGCATACGCTTTTCAGCACTATATAAGTGATTAGTGGTAGTAGTATTTTAAGATTTTGTGGCCCTTCTGATTCCACCTGTCTGGGGACATATACGTTTATGCTGCTATGAGCTTTTGAATGTCCTCTGCCGCCTCTGGAAGGGAGTGTGGCATAGTGGTTATAGCTCCAGCCACAGCACCCTGAGGTTGTAGGTTCAAATCCCAAGCTGCTCCCCGTGACCTTGGGCAAGTCACTTAATCCTCCACCGCCCCAGGTGCATTAGATAAATTGTGAGCCCACTGGGACGGTTAGGGAAAATGTTTGAAGTACCTGTATGTAAACCCCTTTGAGTTTACAAATCCCTTCCCCTTTTGGATTTAACTCATACCTTTATGGTGGTATCTCAAAGCAATTTACATTCAGGTACAGGCAGGAGAGTTGTAATCCCAGGGCTTGGCTTACCAAACTGTATTATGCCAGTATGTTTAGAAACCAATTAGGGTTAATTGACAATAACAGGCATTATCTACTACTAACTCCCAAAAAGCACCCAATCCAACACTCATTAAGTAATTAGGAACTGTGAATGCTTTCTCTATTGCAGCCCCAGCCCTGGCTGACCCAGGGAAGGGAAGCTGTAACCCAGAGACTGTGATCTCAGTGCTTTCCAGTCTTTTTGGGCCTGTGACTCCACGGTTGAGACCAAATAAAACTGTGTGACTCGCTAGAGATGCAGATTGATGATGTAACCATGGAGAGCTGACCCAGGTTGTGACTCCAAAAGCAGGTTTTGTGATTTCCCCCCCCCCCCAAAAAAAAAATAAAAAAAATTAGGGGCCCCAACCCATAGTTTGGGCAACTGTGCTTAAAAATATGGTTCTACGCTGACCTGGGAATTATCAATCATAAAGCATGGATGCCAGCGACATCTTCTCGGGGGTTGACGAACGCAGAAAGAGCTTAGCGGTGTTGGGGTATGGAGGTGAGCCACGGTGTTTAGAATTCGGGACCTTCGCTTTCCTTCGTCCGCACCAGAATCTTTTTTTTTTTTTCAGGTTACAAATTGCAGTCTAAATGAAACGAACGCTTGAGCCAGTCAGAAGCTGATATTGGATTGGGTTTTTGTTTTTTTTCTCTCCCTGGTTCTCAGTCAAAAGTGTTAATTATTTATGAGCATCCTGCTTCGTGATCAATGCAGGACCAGTTTGTATTTATAATTGCACTAGAGATGCAGCACAATAACACAACTCGCTTTATAGCTTCGACCCTACCTCTAAATCCAGTAGAACAGATCAAAAAGCATGCTATAAAATTTGAATTGCATGCCATACAATTCCGTGGTACTTTTATGTCTCTTACCCACATGTACATAAGCTTGTATATAGGTCATGGACTTCAGCATCCATCTGTGGGTGCATAAGAGTATTTCTGGCCTTCAGCCCACTAGGTGCGGACAAGACAGCAGCAGTAACATCTGTACATTTGTCCAAAGGAGACTGATATACAGGCAGTCTCCAAGTTACAGATACCTGACTTAAGTACGACTCATACTTAAGAACGCAGTTACAGCTTTATTTGATTTCACTGAACAGTATTTCCAGTGGCAGAGACACGTCGCCTGAAGCAGATTCAGGAATGATGCCTGGCCACATTAAGAACAGTATATGGTTGTGCATGCTGTACTTTAGAGGGAACACTGGTAGGGACAGTTGGCCCTTTTGTTAGCTGGGAGAAGAAAAATCTGGACCCATGGCCACGCCCTTAGACCCACCCAGTTCTGCCCATGTCAGCCCCGTCCACACCCCCTTAACCTGTTCGTGTGTCGGGACGGCATCCGTGCATGCACAGATGCAACCCAATGATGTCACGCATGTGTGCGTGATGTCACCATATTTCATCCACGCCTTCGCAGATACCATCCCGACATTGGAAGCTTTTCAAAACACGGACAAAGTGCTGGGTTTCAAAAAGCCGTCCGGGGAAATCCAGATGTCTGGTAATCCATCAAAAATTACGAATACTAGGGGACACTCGATGAAGTTACAGAGAAATACATTTAAAACCAATAGGAGGAAATGTTTTTTCATTCAGAGAATAGTTAAGCACTGGAATGCATTGCCAGAGGTTGTGGTAAGAGTGGCTAGCGTAGCTGGTTTTAAGAAGGGTTTGGACAATTTCCTGGAGGAAAAGTCCATAGTCTGTTATTGAGAAAGACATGGGGGAAGCCACTGCTTGCCCTGGATTGGTAGCATGGAATATTGCTATTCTTTGGGCTTTTGCCAGGTACTAATGACTTGGATTGGCCACCGTGAGAACGGGCTACTGGGTTTGATTGACCTTTATTCTGACCCAGTAAGGCTATTCTTATGTTCATACAAATCCGACTTAAGAACAGCTTTAAAAACATAACCCGTTCTTAACATGGGAACTGCCTGTACCAAGTGATTTGCCTGTTAATGGCTTCCTTTGTATGCAATTTAGCTCCTGATGCAATGAACTGGATTGCAAAGTTTTTATGCAAAATTTGTGTTCCCAGGGTAGTCAAAGGATAACCACAACTCTCTGAGGTATAATTGTTTTTGTGAAATTGGGCCTGCAAAGCCATGTTCACATGACGGTATTTATAAAGCTCCTAATTTAATTTAATGAGCTATTTTGTAGTATAGCAGCACCACACATGCCCGTTCAAACTAATTAAACTTTTAAAACATAGCAGGCTAAGAATGAATGTTTGCTACTTGGGAAGAGTAAAACTTTCCCAAAACGCTTTTGCGGGCTAAAACAGGCAAAACCCCTGGAACGTCAGGGTTTCTACATGCAGAGTCCCACTTGTGTATGTTTCCACATAGAGAATGACACGGTGACAAAATTCATCACTGTTCCCGTCCCCGCGGATAACCGCGGGAAACCATCTTCATGTCATTCTTTAAGGAGAGAGGGAAGAATCGGAGTATGAATGGCCACAACCACTGACCCGCAAGCTTTACTTTGAAGAATGCTGGTGTAGAAGGACCGAGGTTGAAACAGACACTACAGAATGACAGTCTCTGGTATCCAGAGCAGATATTGTGATGTCATAATGCCTCATTCCACCAGTGCCTAAGAGCCAATCACATCAGTGATGTCACAATGGCTTCATTATCATTGGCTCACATAAGAATCAGAGTATGAATGGCCACAACCACTGACCCACAAGCTTTGCTTTGAAGAATGCTGGTGTAGAAGGACTCAGGTTGGGATAGAATGACAATCTCTGGTATCCAGAGCAGATATTGTGATGTCATAATGCCTCATTCCACCAGTGCCTAAGAGCCAATCACATCAGTGATGCCACAATGGCTTCATTATCCTTGGCTCCCATAAGAATCAGAGTATGATTGGCCACAACCACTGACCCGCAAGCTTTGCTTTGAAGAATGCTGGTGTAGAAGGTCTGAGGTTGAAATAGACACTAAAAAATGACATGGGATTATTTCCCGCGGTTATCCGCGGGGACGGGAATGGTGATGAATTTTGTCACTGTGTCATTCTCTAATACTGGGTTCTGTGTTAGGAGTCACCGCCCAAGAAAAGGATCTAGGTGTCATTGTTGAGGATACGTTGAAACCCTCAGCTCAATATGCAGCGGCTGCTAAGAAAGCAAATAGAATGGTTTATGGCTTATTGATTTATATCTCACTTGTACAAAGCGAGTTCTAACTAGTAATAATAATAATAACTTTATTCTTCTATACCGCCACAGTCGAATGACTTCTAGGCGGTTCACATCGAGGAAGGCTGGACAATCAGCGAATTACAGAATGCAAGAAGTGAGGGTACAACTTATTACACAAGAAATAGATAAAAGGAAAATATAAATCTTAAGTATGTAGTATAGATTTCTTGTATGCAACTCAAGGAATAAAGCTGGACAATCTGCGAATTTTAGAATAAAGCTGGACAATAAGGCGAATTACAGAATAAAGCAAATTCTGGATAAAGCAAATTACAGAATAAAACCGGTCAGTGAATTACAGAATGCAAGTAGTGAGGGTACAACTTATTAACAAGAAGTAGTAGAAAGGAAAATATGAATCTTAAGTATGTAATTTAGGTCTCATGTATTCAACCCAAGGAATAATGCTGGACAATCAGCGAATTGCAAAATGCAGAAAGTACATACATAATTAAAGCAAATGTTAGGAATTATCAGGAAAGGAATGGAAAGCAAAGATGAAAATGTTATCATGCCCTTGTATCGCGCTATGGTATGGCAAGATATAGCAGAATTAGAAAAGGTATAGAGAAGGGCGACAAAAATGATAAAAGGGATGGAACGACTTTCCTATGAGGAAAAGAGATGGCTCTGAACAGATATGATAGCATGCAGTGGAATGGGTAGATGTGAATTGCTTGTTTAATCTTTCCAAAAATACTAGGACTAGGGGACATGCGATGAAGCTACAAATCGGAGAAAATAGTTCTTCACATAACGTGTAATTAAACTCTGGAATTTGTTGCCAGAGAGTGTGGTGAAATCAGTTAGCTTAGCGGGGTTTAAAAAAGGTTTGCTTTTCCCCCATCCTCCTTTTTCCCCCAGTCACTTTATTTGTTCTTACCTCTTGATATTGTAAATCTTTCCTACCCTTGATTGTCATGTTGTGTCTAGTATTGTTAATTGTACAGTATACATTTCCCTGTTGTGTTTATTTTATTGTTGTTTTTTAATTATTTCCCTTTGATTTTTATCTATTGTTAACCATTTTGATTTGACCTTTTTTTTTGTTAATAATGGCGATATATCAAATAAAATAATTGTAAAAAAAAAAAAAACACCAAAAACCTGTAACTGTTTGTATAATTTCCTAAAAGAGAAGTCCATAGGCTATTATTGAGATGGTTTGGGGTAAATCCACTGCTTATTCCAAGGATAAGCAGCATAAAATCTGTTTTACAACTTGGGACCTGAGTTGACCACTGTTCGAAACGGGTTACTGGGTTTGATGGATCTTCGGCCTGTCTGAGTATGGCAATTGTTATGTTCTTATGTTTTATGTTGCTTCAGATTGGAAATGAGACAAACAAAGCAATGCATTTTACGTGTATTATTGTTTCTGTTTCAATGTAAAATGCGGACATCATTCCTATACTATAGAGAAGCGGCTGAATTAGCGCGAGGGCAGAACTTGTGAGTCGCAGCGTGTCCAGTGTGAAGCAATTTTCATATCCCACTACAACCTATTAGTTAATTTTCATAGGAACACCTCCTCCAGCCTTTGCCTTTGAAAATAGGAGGGGATGGGGTGTTGGTGGGGACCGTAGGTGCAGCCTTTTTCCCCATGATGTGTGAAGTATGATGATAAAATAGAACAGGGATGTTATTATGAACACAGACTTCCCAACATCCAGAGTAAATGGCCACAAACTAGAAACAGAAATAGTCAGATACACACTGAACTGGAAACTACAGGAAGCCTGACTATTGCAACACTGCGAGACCTAATTTCTCCTGCAAATACTACGTACACTGTGAAACAATGCAGGCACTTTTTTTTATTTAGAATTTTTATAAACAGGAAAAAAAAAGAAATAGGGAATTTAAACACATCCAACACATAATATAAATATTTTAACTCGAAACAAGACTCAAAAGCTTGTTCTTAGAAATGAACAACCATCATAGCGTAACATCAACAGCCATGCCACAACCTAAGCCTTAAATCCACAATTCCTGTTTCAAAGCAGCAAACTTTTTTTTTTTAAATTTAGAAAGTGTGAATACAGGTCTTCAGACTTAGGGCTCCTTTACTAAACGGCGGTAGAGGTTTCTACTGCGGGCCGGAGAGTTAAATGCTCCAACGCACATAGAGGAATATGTAATGTTCACAAAGAACACCCATAAGCCAGAGCTGGGGTTTATATTAATAGTGGAGCAGGAAGTGGCAGCAATCTGCAATGGTGACACCGGGAGGACAGAAAAGGTATGGCATGTAATTTGGAAGAATGCCTTATTAAATATCTTGGTCTAAAATATGTATTCTATTTACCGGAGCAACTAAGATCTTTCTTAGATTTGAAGAAATTGGGGACTCCATGTGATTAGTATTAGTCAGCTATTAAAATAGTGAGATCCTCCGTTAAGCTATATTGATTTTTATTTAATAATTTCATGTACAGTATAAATAGATGCTCCTCACTTATTTCTGGAACCTGAGTTGACTCTCTTTTTGTGGTCTGAGGAAGAAAATTGTGTTTCGAGAAGTGTTTTGTATTAGAACACTAAGGGGCTCATACTCGAAAGAGAAAAACGTCCAAAAACTGGCCTAAGTCGGCACTTGGACGAACATTATCAAAATACGTCCAAGTGCCGATAATAAAAAAGGGTTTTGGACGTATTTCTAAACGACCTAGGCCTTCATAGTGCCGCTGAACGACCAAAGCTAAACGGGGCATTTCGGGAGGCGTGTCGAGGGCGGGAGTTGGGCGGGACGTGGGCAGGCTTAGACTTAGTCGTACTGCATGTATAACCGAAAGTTATACAGCACAGGATCGACTGAACTTTGACGTTGTGACTTAGACCATTTAAAACATGGTCTAAGTCACAAAAATATTAATTCTTTATTGTATCACAGTTCTAATTCATATCTTACAGAAAAATAACAATAAAAATATTCCATCCCTGGATACAATGATTCAGTATCCAAACACGCTGGGAAAAAAATCACAAGGCCTGTTGTAACTGGCTGTATCCACTTTATACTCCTGCCGCTATCATTAAAACGGCAGGGTGATGTACAATCAAAATCCCAGCGATTGTAAGAACCGTGTGCAAATAGTGCAATTAAAGCAAATAGTGCAAATGGTGAATTAAAGTGCCAAATTACATATTAGTTCAATGTCTGGACCCCCGACTCGAGTTTCGTACTCTTCTTCAGGAGGGGTCTACGATAAAAACAAAAACTAAAATTAAAAATCCTAATTAAAACCTATATATAAGTAAATATCTGAATCGTTGTAATTTTATCCTTTTAATCATACTTTCATAAACCATTGAAGCTAATCTTAAACATACCTGCATAGGCGAACTAGACCAGGAACGGCACCGGAACAGGAACTGACTATGACGGGCAACCAACACCTGGTTATATATGCTACAAAACCCCACTAAAATACCAAAACAGAAATGACGTAAAACCTGTGGATCTCAGACACTTATTTATAAATTTAACCATTCGATCTCAGAGTTTAAACCATTAGGTGATAAAGTATTCCAATAAGTCACAAAAACCCATCAAAAGTGACCAGATAAGCACTGCAAATACATAATACAGACCCCCCACACACACTACCACAGTGATCACAGACCCCCCCCCATAAAAATATTAAGCACAACTTGAAAATTGTGCTTCCAGAACATCATCACCTGGCAACCTGGCATAGGAATGCCTAGTCGTGCTGCACAGAGGTGTCTTAAGCCATCTTGGGGGTGGGTTAGGGACCCATGGAGAGGAGGACCCATGCCCATAAGCCCCTGTAATCACTGCATTGATAATGAAACATGTGCACTCCCCTATACACCCCCAAAACCCTTTTTTACTAGCATATAAGTGGCTCCTAGAGCCATGAGGGCTATTGGGGTGATAGATAGGTGGGTCTAGGGGATTTTGGAGGTGGTTTGGAGGGCTCACCATTATCTATAAAGGAGCTGTAGTGAGATGAAGACATGGCACCCTTTTTGTGGTTCACAGTAGTGCCCTGTAAGGTACTCCACTATATAGGTGCCATGTCTGGTTGTCCAGTCCATCACTTTGTAGACCCCTCCCACGTCCAAAAGGTCTGTTTCTAGGCGTTTTTGCCTTGGACGTAAAGTTGGAAGAAAATGTGGTATAAAGATGGACGATTTAGTGGCTTGGACGATCAGATCAACAGGACGTATAATTAGACGATTTTCAAAATGGAAAATAATTTGGACGGATTTTCCTAAAATGTGTCCTTAGCTGTTTTTTTTACTTTGGACGACTTGCGAGTTGGACGAAAGCGGACTTAGGCGTTCCTTTCGATTATGCTCCTACACATTTTTCTAATTGTAAATCATTTTTCTTTTTGCATTTCTGGAGCAAGATAATTTTTGTGTATTATGTTAAAAGCAATAAAATATTTTAATTTTTTTGTAAAACCCAAGGACTAGAACAGTGTCTCTCAAACAGTTGTGTGCCCTGAAGAGATTCTGGTTGTGCCACAAGAGATTCCTGAATTTTACATTATTTTTAAAAATTCCCTTCATAAGTATACACTAGAATAGATGACATGCAAGCTGCATATGCAAGAATCTGTCAATGTTATGAACATCTGTATGCATAAGGATATAGCTGCCCAGATAAGCATCATTCTTTGACGTGATTGGTCCTTGAAAACTAATGGCAAGTAATTTTATGGTTTTGAAAATTTAAAATTTCAGTTATAATGTGCCATGAAAAACATTTGCTCTGTTTAGTGTGCAGGAGCTAAAAAAAAGTTTCAGAGACACTGTACTAGAGAATGACACAGAGACAAATTTGTCCCTATTCCCACAGGAACTCAATTTCCTCATCTTGTCCCTGCAAGTTTTGTCACTGTCTCTGCCCCTGCCCCATTCCTGTAAGCTCTATCTTAACCACACAAGCCTCGAACACTTATGATTTTAAAGTGTTTGAGGCTTGTAAAGATGAGGACGGAGCTTGCAGGAATGGGGCAGGGACAGGAAAAGAACTCGCCGGGATGGGAAAATGAGTTCCCGCGGGGACAGGGAAAAATTTGTTCTCATGTCATTCTCTTCTTGGGAGATCAGTATAGAAAATTGAAAAATGAATAGTGTGAAAATTTCAGCCTCTGATCACTAGAATTGGTATTGTGACATCACAATGCCTCATTCCACCAATGCCTAAGAGCCAACCTCATCAGTGATGTCACAATGGCTAGATTGTCCTTTACTTGTCTCACTTTTGCTACATTTTGATTTCTAGAGTGATGCAGTTTAGAGAATGACATAGGGACAAATTTGTCCCTGTCCCCGCAGGAACTCAGTTTCCCCTTCCCATCCCTGCAAGTTTTGTCGCTGTCGCTATCGCTGCCCATTCCTATTAGCTGTGCCTTAACTGCACAAGCCTCGAACACTTATGATTTTCAAGTGTTTGAGGCTTGTGCAGATGAGGACGGAGCATAGGCATTGGTGGAATGAGGCATTATGACATCACAGTCTGAGCTCTAGAATGTTGCTACTTAGGATTTTCAAGTGTTTGAGGCTTGTGCAGATGAGGACTGAGTTTGCAGAAATGGGGCCGGGACGGGAAAATGATTTCCCGCGGGGATGGGGAAAAATTTGCCCCATGTCATTCTCTACATAGTACCTCTTGTAGTGTAAAGGCAGGGAGTTGAGTGCTTATAATTTCTGCGCACAATTTGGGGAGGGGGGGTATGTTTTGCCATAGAAAGTCAGACCCGGTACAATCTATCTCTTTACCACCTAGGAGGACTCAGCAGGAAACATATGGGTCTGGTAGCGAATACGAAGAACTACAGCTATGAGTTTACACCATCAAGATTTTGATCCAGTCTTTGTGCAAATGTGTTCTATGGCAGAGCTTGTGCCAGAATTTGAGTTAGAAAGCAGGACTGGACTAAAGTCTAACGTTGAGCTTGAGTGCAGTAGTCCAGTCTTTAGTTCAAGGAGTCTGTACAGTATATGAATAAAAAATGCTGACAGCTGTGGGCTGGATATTGGCCCCAAAAGCTCACTAGTAGTTTATATACCAGGAAATCACTTCCAAACAAAATGGCACAGCTTCAACAGTGCAAAAGCTGCCCTGATTGCACACGAGTCCAGTTGATCCACAAGCACTATCAAATTATGATCTCCACTTGACTCCTGGATTTAATGCCAGGAAAGCTATGCAATCAAGCCAAATGGCAAATGTGGAAACTGACCTGGGCTGCATTGGGAAACAGGAAAACTACTGTTTATAGAAACGTTTCTGAATGTTTGGAAAAAAATATCAACTTCAGCAGTCTAGACAGCTTCTGAAGTTAGACAGGATGGAACATAAACTTAAAAAAAAAAAAAAGGACCAATGGCTTCAGCAACTTCCATATGTCTTATAGAAATAAATACCGTAACACTTAGAATAAACCATAAACCTTTCATGCTTTACTGATTTAATGAACCTCCTTTCATTCATGAAAAAGCAAAGTGATGAAACAGTCTAAAAAGTATGTAAAACACATCCACATAGCTTATCTGATTGTTAGTTAATAGACCGCTTTAAGGATGAGTTCCTGTTAAGTATAAACTGCTATAAAAAGTAGAAATGAAAGGGCAACATTTCCAAGAGGGAGAAAGTCAAGGGCAGAACATGTTCTGTTTGATAGCTACGGCTCCTGATGCAGAACAAATTTAGAAATGCAATAAATATATTCGTGGTGTTTCTATTCAAAGTGTATTATTTGTAGCAAGGATTTTATTCGCATCTTTTTTTCAGTTGTAGCTCAAGGAGAGTAGCATTCAGGAACAGAAGGTATTTTCCTGCCCTTAGAGGGCTTATAATTTAAAATTTGGACATGAGGCAAAGGTTAGGAAGAAGAAGTGAAGAGCTGACCATAAGCCAGTCAGGAACACCAGCGGAATAGTAAGTCAGTGGTATACTTTTTCCAAGTCAAGTTTATTAAGGGCGGTTTAACGCGCGTAATAGCGTGTGCTAAACCGCCAGGGCCGCTACCGCCTCCTCTTGAGCAGGCGGCAGTTTTTGGCCAGCGCGGGGGTTAGCGCGTGATGAAAAGTCACGGGCGTTAACCCCGCTAGCGCGCCTTTGTAAAAGGAGCCCTAAGTTTCAAGTCTATTAACATTTTGATATACCGACCATCACAAGTATCTGGCCGGTTTACAATAGTATGAAATACAATTTGTAGAAATGAAAATAAAACTGAGGGAGTAAGAGCGATACAAAGACTTGATTCAAGGACTAGGGGGCACCCAATGAAGTTACTAACCCCCTCTTTTACAAAACTGCCATAGCAGTTTCTAGCGTGCTGAATGGCCCGCGCTGTTCCCGATGCTCATTGAGTTCCTATGAATGACGGGAGCAGCATGGGCCATTCAGCGTGGCTCCCCATGCTAGAAACTGCTATCACAGTTTCGTAAAAGGAGTTTTAAGTAGTAAATTTTTAAAAAATCTGAAAAAATATTTCTTAACTCGATGTGTATTTAAACTCTGGAATTTATTGCCAGAGAATATGGTAAAAGTTGTTAGTTTAGCAGGATTTTAAAAAATGTTTTGATAATATCCTGAAAATCCATAACTCATTATTACGATGGACTTGAGAAAAGCCATTGCTTATTTCAAGGATAAGCAGCATAAAATCTGTTCTACTCTTTTGGGACCTTGCCAGGTATTTGTGTCCTGGATTGGCCACTGTTGGAACAGGATGCTGGGCCCGATGGATCTTTGGTCATTCTACTTGCTTACTCTTTATTTTATTCATGTCATTCCCAATGAAGCTTTTGGAAAATTTACTCCATGGCTATCACATATCGCTGATGTTTTTTCTTTGAATCTACCACCAGGTGGCACTAATGCATAAGTTTATCTCGCATGTATTTAATAGAACTACAATTTATATACTGTATATACAGTATTAAATTTAGCAAGTACAGTCGGACATCAAACACATCAGAGCCTCAAGATTTCAATCCAGTCTTTGTACCCCTTTGTTAAACCCTCATATTCTTTGCCAGAGCATGGGCCAGAGTTCAGAAAGAGAGAGAGCAGGATTGGATTGGAAAACTGAAATTCAATACAAACAAGACAAAAGTTTTATGGTTTAATAATCTGCTCTTATTTCATATTCTTATTTTGTTGCTATATTCTATAAAAACGTATAGAGAAATGTATAGAGTTTAAAACTGTTTGTCTGATTCATCACATTATGCAGGCAAAGACTTCCGATCATCCTACTTTATTCTTTTCACGTTTGCATTATTCATCTAATAGATTGAGTACAACATTTTTATTTCAGTTTCCCCCTTTAAGATGTCTACATTTTAAATGTCAATTTAACTCTTCTTTTACATATGCTGCTATTACATAGTAACATAGTAACATAGTAGATGACGGCAGATAAAGACCCGAATGGTCCATCCAGACTGCCCAACCTGATTCAATTTAAAAAATTTTTCTTCTTAGCTATTTCTGGGCAAGAATCCAAAACTTTACCCGGTACTGTGCTTGGGTTCCACCTGCCGAAATCTCTGTTAAGACTTACTCCAGCCCATCTACACCCTCCCAGCCATTGAAGCCCTCCCCTGCCCATCCTCTACCAAACAGCCATACACAGACACAGACCGTGCAAGTCTGCCCAGTAACTGGCCTAGTTCCATATTTAATATTATTTTCTGATTCTAAATCTTCTGTGTTCATCCCACGATACTTTGAACTCAGTCACAGTTTTACTCTCCACCACCTCTCTCGGGAGCGCATTCCAGGCATCCACCACCCTCTCCGTAAAGTAGAATTTCCTAACATTGCCCCTGAATCTACCACCCCTCAACCTCAAATTATGTCCTCTGGTTTTACCATTTTCCTTTCTCTGGAAAAGATTTTGTTCTACGTTAATACCCTTTAAGTATTTGAACGTCTGAATCATATCTCCCCTGTCTCTCCTTTCCTCTAGGGTATACATATTCAGGGCTTCCAGTCTCTCCTCATACGTCTTCTGGCGCAAGCCTCCTATCATTTTCGTCGCCCTCCTCTGGACCGCCTCAAGTCTTCTTACGTCTTTCGCCAGATACGGTCTCCAAAACTGAACACAATACTCCAAGTGGGGCCTCACCAATGACCTGTACAGGGGCATCAACACCTTCTTCCTTCTACTGACTATGCCTCTCTTTATACAGCCCAGAATCCTTCTGGCAGCAGCCACTGCCTTGTCACACTGTTTTTTCGCCTTTAGATCTTCGGACTAGAGAGTTGCGCGGGGACAGAAATCCCACCCGTCCCCACCCGTCCCCGCCAAAATCCCACCCATCCCCACCCGTCCCCGTGAGGAATCCCTCCGTCCCCACCCGTCCCCGTGAGGAATCCCTCCGTCCCCACCCATCCCCGCGAGGAATCCCCTCCGTCCCCACCCGTCCCCACGAGGAATCCCCTCCGTCCCCACCCGTCCCCGCGAGGAATCCCCTCCGTCACCATCCTTCCCTATAAACTTCAGAAATAGTTATTTTATTTAATTATGCTACTGAATTAAAGGCTCTGGTAGAGACCCATTTACAAATAAGCAAAGAGACTATTAATTTGGAAATATTAATTGGGAAGAATACATACTTTGTAAATGGGTTTCTACCAGAACCTCTAATGTAAATATAAAATATAAATACTCAGCTGATGAGAACCCACAAACTGTCAGCTGAGGACTTCCTTTGCAGTTGGCCTGGGGTCCCTTTTGCCAAGCTTGGCAGGCAGCAGTAGCGTCCCTGAGTCACAGATGCTGGCACCTCAGTGGCTCATGGATGCTGCCAGCGACTGCTGCGCTTGGTGGAGGGGAGTTCTGACCATCTCTAGAGGAGGTCCTCTGCTGGCGGTGCTTGGGGATCCCCACCAGTCACAGCAAGGGCCAACAAGTACTTCAACACTGTAGAAATAAAACCAGAAATGCATTTCCTTTTCTTTTGAACACAAAACAAAGATATCTGCCATATACATTTCCCAAGGCAGATGACTCTATGCAATGTCACCTCGGTAACAAAATACAAAAATAGACAAATACACCCCCTCCCTTTTTACTAAACCACAATAGTAGGTTTTAGCACAGGGAGTTACGCTGAATGCCTCGCGCTGCTCTCAATGCTCATAGGCTCCCTGCGCTAAAAAACAATATTGCGGTTTAGTAAAAGGGAGCCATAGTGCAAAATATAGACAGCAGATATAAATTCTCAAAACAGACACATTTTGATCACTAAATTGAAAATAAAATCATTTTTCCTATCTTTGCTGTTTGGTGATTTCATGAGTCTCTGGTTGCACTTTCTTCTTCTGACTGTGCATCCAATCTTTCTTCCTTTCTTTCAGCCTCCTGTATGTTTCCTCTCCTCCAGACCTCATTCTCTCCCCCAACTTTTTCTTTCTGTCTCCCTGTTCCCCCTTCTTTCTGTCTCTCTGTCTGCCCCCTTTCTTTCTTTCTCCGTGCCCTCCCCCAAGCCACTCGGTTTGCTGCCACCGCCATCGGGGAATAGTCCCCAAGCCACCGCTGTCCCAAGCTTTCCCTGCAGAAGCGTCGCGCTGACCAGCATTCCGCTCCCTGACGTCAATTCTGACGTAGGAGAGGAAGTTCCGGGCCAACAAGGCATTTCTCCTCATTCCATCCAGCCTGAGCCCCATCTCTCCTTGATCCAGCATTTCCCTTCTGTGTCTGTCAGAATTACCATTCCACCTATTTTCCAGCATCACCCTTCTTTGTGTCCATCTCACCTATATCCGTATCTCACCACTTTTTCAGAATCTTCATTTGTCTCTGTCCTTGTCTTTACCCCATATTCACCATTTGCCCTTTCAATGTCTTTATCTCCCCCCCCCACACACACTTTTTCAGCATTACTTCTATGTCTCTATTTCACCTCCTCTTCATGTCCCCTCTGTATCTCTATCCTTATTCAGAAGGTCCTGCTTACCCTTTCTCTTCTTTGTGTCACTATCTCCATTTTCAGCTTTCCCCCCTTTTCCTTTGTTACTGCACCCTGTAGCCAGAATCTTTCCACCCTCTCTCCACTCCGGCCCAGCCCAGTATGAAATATTTCCTTTTGTTTCTCTCCCCTCTCTCTTCTCCTCCCTCACCCACGAGTCCTGCATCTGGCCCTCTCCCTTCTACCTGCACCTGGCAACACCCCCCTGCTCCGCGGCTCTCTTAAGCAACTCGTCAGCAGCGGTGATCAAGACAAGCTGCCGACATCGAGGCCTTCCCTCTACGAGTCCCACCTTTGTGGAAAAAGGAAGTTGAAACAAGCGGGACTCGCAGAGGGTAGGCCCCGACGCCAGAAGCTTGTGTCGATCGTTGCTGCTGAGTTGCCGAAGAGAGCCGCAGGTAGAAGGGAGAGGGAGATAGGAAGGCTGTAGAAGCTCCGGAGCATGACACCGAACCCGGCCAGGATGATTTCTTTTTCAGGCTGCTGCTGCCGCTGCCATCCCCCACCCGAAATGACAAAAAACAGCCTAATGCCAGCGTCGGGAAATAGCCATGCTGAGCAGTGAGCTCAGCACGTACACAGATGAAAGCCTTGCTTGCTGATTGGTCCGGCGGCACGGTGGGGCGGGGCCGCCGGACCAATCAGCAAGCAAGGCTTTCATCTGTGTACGTGCTGAGCTCACTGCTCAACATGGCTATTTCCCGACGCGACGCCAGACTTGTAAGCTGCATGCTTGCATCGCCAGAATTTAGGTAGGTTGTTTTCATCCCCGTGGGAGTCCCGTGGGCAAGGGGGCGTCCCCGTGGGAGTCCCGTGGGTCAGGGGGGCATCCCCGTGGGAGTCCCGTGGGCCAGGGGGCGTCCCCATGGGAGTCCCGTGGGCCAGGGGGGGAACCCGCGGGATCCCCGCGGGACCCGCGGGATCCCCGCGATCCCCGTTCCCGTGCAGACCTCTACTTCGGACACTATCACCCCAAGGTCCCTCTCCCCGTCCGTGCATATCAGCTTCTCTCCTCCCAGCATATACAGTTCCTTCCTATTATTAATCCCCAAATGCATTACTCTGCATTTCTTTGCATTGAATTTTAGTTGCCAGGCATTAGACCATTCCTCTAACTTTTGCAGATCCTTTTTCATATTCTCCACTCCCTCTTCGGTGTCTACTCTGTTACAAATCTTGGTATCATCTGCAAAAAGGCACATTTTTCCTTCTAACCCTTCAGCAATGTCACTTACATACATATTGAACAGGATTGGCCCCAGCACCGAACCCTGAGGGACTCCACTAGTCACCTTTCCTTCCTTCGAGCGACTTCCATTAACCACCACCCTCTGGCGTCTGTCCGACAGCCAGTTTCTGACCCAGTTCACCACTTTGGGTCCTAACTTCAGCCCTTCAAGTTTGTTCAACAGCCTCCTATGAGGAACTGTATCAAAGGCTTTGCTGAAATCCAAGTAAATTACATCTAGCATATGTCCTCGATCCAGCTCTCTGGTTACCCAATCAAAAAATTCAATCAGGTTCGTTTGGCACGATTTACCTTTTGTAAAGCCATGTTGCCTCGGATCCTGTAACCCATTAGATTCAAGGAAATACACTATCCTTTCTTTCAGCAACACTTCCATTATTTTTCCAACAACTGAAGTGAGGCTCACCGGCCTGTAGTTTCCTGCTTCATCCCTGTGACCACTTTTATGAATAGGGACCACATCCGCTGTCCTCCAATCCCCAGGAATCACTCCCGTCTCCAGAGATTTGTTGAACAAGTCTTTAATAGGACTCGCCAGAACCTCTCTGAGCTCCCTTAATATCCTGGGATGGATCCCGTCTGGTCCCATCGCTTTGTCCACCTTCAGTTTTTCAAGTTGCTCATAAACACCCTCCTCCGTGAACGGCGCAGAATCTACTCCATTTTCTCGTGTAACTTTGCCAGACAATCTCGGTCCTTCTCCAGGATTTTCTTCTGTGAACACAGAACAGAAGTATTTGTTTAGCACATTTGCTTTCTCCTCATCACTCTCCACATATTTGTTCCCAGCATCTTTTAGCCTAGCAATTCCATTTTTTATCTTCCTCCTTTCACTAATATATCTGAAAAAATTTTTATCTCCCTTTTTTACATTTTTAGCCATTTGTTTTTCCGCCTGTGCCTTCGCCAAACGTATCTCTCTCTTGGCTTCTTTCAGTTTCACCCTATTGTTGTTTTGAATGATTTACCTAGGCAAATAAGGAGACAAATTAGCTATTATAGATGTCGTAAAATGCTTAAAACATTTTTATATGATAGATTGTAAAGTTAGTATTTTTATCCAAAGAACTGTATCTTTCCCTTAGAATTATTACGGCTTTTTTCTGATGCAAATCGCCTTGAACTAAATGGTATTAGAACGATTCAGAAATCTTTTATTAGATTAGATAAGATTACACTGTTCCAGGATGGGGGCCATCATAAAAACCTCCAAAAGGTCTTGCTTATCGCCTTGTATTGGGGGCTAAGAGGTAGAAAGATGGGGAGGGTCCGTCAATGAGTCTCTGGCAGGGAATCATCAAGGAGCTCCATATATATATATATATAGGGTTACCAGATGTCTGGAAATGTCTGGAAATCCGGGCATCTGGGAATCCTTTATATATGGAGCTCCTTGATGATTCCCTGCCAGAGACTCATTGACGGGCTCTCCCCATCTTTCCACCTCTCGAGGACATGTCTGGAGATCCGGACAGATTTTCAAAATCCAGCAGCAGCAAAGAAAAAAAAAAAAAGAATGCCTATGCATGGATTGTACAAAAACAGGATTTATGCATGGACAGAGCGTGTTCAAATTATCCCATATGGTATTATTTACCTCTGACACGTAGGACCAGCAGGGGTCTTGCTCTTCAACAACTCCCGATAGCTGAACTGCAGTTGACTTTTTATAGCAGTGCTTCTCAAGCCTGTCCTGGAGGCCCAGGTAGCGAGTCAGGTTTTCAGGATTATCACAATGAATATGCATGAGACAAATGTGCACGTTGTGGAGTTCCATTCTATGCGAATCTCTTTCATGCATATTAATTATGGTAATTCAGAAAACCCTACTGGATAGGTGGGACCTACAGGAAAGGGTTGACAAGTACTGCTATATGGCATGAGGGTGAATAAGAGGATTAATTTGTAAAATAAGTCCCTGAACCATAGTTCTCAATTAAAATGATGAAATTACAAACTGAAATAAAAGTGTAAAAATCAAACTCTTCCAGTTACTAAAATTTCCTGCAAACTCACTAAGGATTTCTTGTTGAATGGTATATTTTCCTACTCATATGCCAAGTAGAGAATGACTTGGGGACAAATTTTTCCACATCCCCGTGGGAGCTCATTTTCCCATCCCATCCCCGTGAGTTCTTTTCCTGTCCCTGCCCCATTCTTGCAAGCTCTATCCTCATCTGCAGAAGCCTCAACCACTTTAAAATCATAAGTGTTTGAAGTTTGTACGGTTAAGGCTGAGCTTACAGGAATGGGACAGGGACAGGGACAAACATTGCAGGGACAGGAGGGGAAAATTTGTTCCCGTGTCATTCTTTGATGTCAAGGCACTGGACACCTTTCCTCTTTGCAGACTGTCTCATAAGCTGCTATAGTAACGATCTCCAAGCCCAGCCACCAGATGGCACTGTTAGCCTTCTCTGAATTAACCAGTTAGCCTGTTTAGCACACTCTCACTGAAATAGGATCTTACACAATCCTTCCCATTTTAAAACTTTAAGTATCATTTGCACACTTAAATCTATAGAATACTGCCATTTGCACCTTTATTTATTTATGTTAGGTATTTATATACTGCCTATCAAAGTTATCTAAACGGTTTACAATCAGGTACTCAAGCATTTTCCCCTTTCTGTCCCGCTGGGCTCACGATCTATCTAACGGAGGATTAAGTGACTGAGGTTGATATATGGCAAGTGCACATCTAACTGTGATTCTGTAATTGCATGTTAAAATGTTGTGTTTAGGGTTACCAAATGTCTGGATTTCCCCAGCCATGTCCTCCTTTTCGAGGACATGTCCAGGGTTCCGGACGGCTTTTCAAAACCCACGCTTTGTCCGGGGTTTTGAAAAGCATCCCATCAAAATTGTGTCGGGAAGGGGCATCCGCGCATGCGCGTATGCAATGTGGTGACATCACACCCGCACACGCATGACATCATTGCGTCAGGTCCGTGCTTGCGCGGATGGTGTCTGAGGGCGGGGCTGGGGAGGGCAGAATGGGGCGTGACACAGGTGGAGAGGGGCGGAACTGGGAAGGCCTGGGGGTGTGGCCATGGGTCTAGATTTTCCTTTGGGAAAATCTGGTAACCCTAGTTATGTTATGTTTTTTAAGTGTAAATCTTTTTTATTATTATTAAAGAAGGTCAAATATACAGATTACCAAAAGACAAAGGTGATATAAATGATCAGAATGTCAATAAACATGGTATGAAAAAGTACAGAGCTTAGCTCCCGCAGTCTGGTTGACATGTGTACTGGAAACAATTGGTTTATGGAGCACATCAGAGGCAAAAAAAAAAAAAAAAAGGCAATGAATACAACAAAGAACACCCAGGTGCACCAAAAGCCGTACAGCAATTATATCCCAAGCCCCAGAACCCTCCCCCCCTCACACACACACCTAAATCCCCCAACCCACCATCCCCTTCCCAATAACAAGAACCAAATAAACCCAAAAAACAGAAACCCCATCCAGCACATCCAAGGTGGGAGGACAGAACAGGAGCCAAGCAGAAGCAGAACATTCAGGGCCCTGGATTCTGATGAGTCCCAAAGAATCAGAAAATGGACCTCCTGAGGAAGAAAGAAAAGAAAAAAAAGGGCGGAGAAAAGCCGGGAGGAAGCCACTCCAAGGCCGTAAACCCCTTACCACTCAGCCTAGTTATGTTATGTTAATCATATTCTGCCTTTACCTATTCAGTTCAAGATCGGATTACATTACAAGAGGTTGGGTCAGGAAGTTACAGTGGACAGATTGACACAGACATTCAATGGAGTTTCTAGTACAGGTAGATCAGTACAACTATTAATACAGTTAAGTCATAGTTACAAATAGATCAATACAAATAGGTCATTGTTGGCTCTTTGTTTTGTCCCATGTGTGAACTAATTAGTCAATTAGGCACTAACAATCAGTTATTGGAGTTAACGAGCGAATAATTGGTAGTGATTAAGAGTTACTCATGGATCTGCCTTATGCCTTATTCTATAACCCGTGCCTAGATTTCATAGCATGCAATTTCCAAAGGGGGCAGGACCATGGATGGGACACGGGTGGGTCAGGGTCGTTCTCAGAAATTAAGCTCTGTGTTATAGAATACCTACATTTGCCCATCTAAGTGCCATCAGTTGGACACGAGCATTAGCAGGTGCAAATGTTCGTGGCCAGAGAAATGCATGCTAATATTCTATAAAGGATACTCCATGCGGGAATACCAGCTGACCACGAACCATCCCAGCTCTCAAAGTATCCTGGGTAAGTGAAATTATTGTTGAATTGTTATTGAATAGAAGAAGCCCAAAGAGCTCTGTAAGTTCACTTACATCTTTCCTCGGACGATGTCTCTTACAATGTGTACTGTATTTAAAAAGTAAGGGGAATTTGGTTTTAAACAGGTCTAGCTCCGAACGTCTAAATCAGGGGTGTCCAACCTTTTGGCTTCCCTTGGCCACACTGGCTGAAAAAAAATGTTTCTGGGGGGCCGCACAAATGCGCAAACGCTGCAGCAAGACAGAGGAGGGAGCCAGCAAGGCGGTAAACACCTGGGGGCAGCAGAGGAAAACACTGCATCGCCCTCGACCGGGGCCGCACAAAATACTTCACGGGGCCGCGTGCGGCCCTTGGGCCGCAGGTTGGACACCCCTGATCTAAATGGTGCCATAAAACGTTCGATTATCACTGCAAAATGTCCAAGTCCTAAGCCTGCCCTAATCTCACCCAAAACATACCTCCATAAAATTTAGATGCACTGCTGAGAAAGGGCATAGAAAACCACCTGAAGCAAGTCATTTAGTGTAGAGGATGACACAGGGACAAATTTGTCTCCGTCCTTGCAGGAACTCAATTTCCCTGTCCCGTCCCCACAAGTTTTGTCGATGTCCCTGTCCTTGCCCCCATTCCTGTAAGCTCTGTCTTAACTGCACAAGCCTCTAATACTTATGATTTTAAAGTGGTTGAGGCTTGTGCAGATGAGGACGGAGCTTGTAGGAATGGGGCAGGGACAGGAAAAGAAGTTCTTGCTGGGACAAGGAAAAATGTGTCCCCGTGTCACTCTCTAGTTTAGTGTTTAATGGTAAGGGAGGCGTGCAAACAAGGAAAATAGTGGGAACGGACAATAAGCAATCCACGGAAGCCAGCAGGATAAAACAAAACTTGTTTATTTCAGTCCAGGATATACATACAGTAAAACAGACCCGACACGGTACTGTGTTTCGGCCAGCCAAACTGCCTGCATCAGGGGTTACGGTATTTGGAATTTCAATGAATATGACATCACCTATGAATGATGAAATGTCAATTCAAAACAAGCGAAAAGTCACGAAACTCGTGTGTGCGAATGTCACTGTCAAAGCAGTAAAGAAAGGGAGGCATGCACCAGGGAGGGACATGAGTAGATCCCAGGCAGGGTAAACATTTATGTGCTTAAACTTATAGACTAATTTATGCACTCAAAGGGCCCACTTAGGTGCTAATATTTATGCCAGCCATAGACCTGCGCTAAGTGTCGGTGCCCAAATAAGGTGCATGGTTGCCGACTTAAGCAAGGCTTTCCTTTCCCAGCAGCATATTCACGAGTACGAATTTGAAAGTTTGAAGAACCTGGTCTTCAGCAAGGTTGTTTATTGTTGTGGTATGTTTTATTGTTGTGTATGGTGTGTTTTATTGTTGCATATGGTGTGTTTTATTGTTGCGTATTGTGTGTTTTATTGTTGCGTATGGTGTGTTTTATTGTTGCATATGGTGTATTTTATTGTATATGTATGTTTTATTGTTGCGAATGGTGTGTTTTATTGCTGTGTATGGTATGTTTTATTGTGTATGTATGTTTTATTGTTGTGTATGGTGTGTTTTATTGTTGTGTATGGTATGTTTTATTGTTCTGGTATGTTATAAGAGTGTGCATGTTGCTTGTAAGCCACCCAGAATAGTAGATGGTTCAGGATAGTTATTAAATAAATAAATAACAATTACACATGTAAGGGCTTTTAAAGATGAAGCCCACAGCCTGCATAAACTGTGGTGACCGGTTATAGAATTGCCTATGTAATACTATACTCAGTGTCCAAGAACCTTATTGAATAGAGATTTTTTCCCCATAGACTTAGAATGAAAAAGTCCATTTGCCATAATGCCATAAATTATCTTCTGCAACTCACTTATGAAGAAGTAACCTATATGTGTTTGAAGTTTATGGACATTAGCCTAACTAGAAGTAATAATGCAATCTACACAAAAATCCAGATTTTGCCAGGAGTAATATTGTTTATTGTTAGCTTCTGCACTGCTGCTAATGACTGGGGGAGTCATTTCAGAGCGATTGATATGAGCTTTGTAATGGTGTTACAATACATGAGCTTCTGTAACGGTGTTATAATATGGCTCCTACAGCTGCATTGGTTGTTACCATAGCAGTGGCTTTTTAGATCAGATGGGAATATTGCATAGAAGTGTTCACAGTAGAGAATGACACGGTAACAAAATTCATCACCGTTCCCGTCCCCGCGGATAACCGCAGGAAATTATCCCATGTCATTTTCTACTGTCTATTTCAATCTCAGTCCTTCTACACCAGCATTCTTCAAAGCAAAGCTTGCGGGTCAGTGGTTGTAGCCATTCATACTCTGATTCTTATGTGAGCCAAGGATAATGAAGCCATTGTGACATCACTGATGTGATTGGCTCTTAGGCACTGGTGGAATGAGGCATTATGACATCACAATATCTGCTCTGGATACCAGAGACTGTCATTCTGTAGTGTCTGTTTCAACCTCAGTCCTTCTACACCAGCATTCTTCAAAGCAAAGCTTGCGGGTCAGTGGCTGTGGCCATTCATACTCTGATTCTTCCCTCTCTCCTTAAAGAATGACATGAAGATGGTTTCCCGCGGTTATCTGCGGGGACGGGAACGGTGATGAATTTTGTCACCGTGTCATTCTCTAGTTCACAGCTCCTGGGAAAGAATGAGATCATAGTAGTCATTGTGCAACAGTGAAGCCTATGGGCAAGATTTGGGATTTATGTTCGCAGGTTCCAAGAAATGGAAAAAAAAAAATTTAAAAACAGCCAATGTCCTAAAATGCTGCTGACATAAGTCACTAATAGGTGGTGGCATGAGAATAAGGCAGATAGTAAAGTACAGACAATATTGCAAAAATGGTATATTTTTGTGCTTTTTTTTTTTTTCATTATTGCATCTGCAGAGCAACGTGTGCACATACATTTTAACCATGCTAATATGTAGCTTCTGAGCTGTTTTCCGTGAGGTTAAAGCTAGATTGATCATAGGGAGTCTAGGCAAACATGGGGATGTTTAGATTGGGTCAGTCACAATTCTTGAGTATTTTACAAAAGGCTTGCTAAACATGGAACTTTTTGTAAAATACAGAAACTACACATGCTAGTGCTAGCAAGCAGGACAGGTGTTAGAGCATTAGGCACTCTAGGTAAATATTCTGCCTTTCATTTACCGCCATTACTTTTCAGGTTTCTACAGCCCTTTCCCCTGACCTCAACAACCATGATTCCCCCAATAGCATCCTTCCAAGGATGAGCCTGTAAAAGGACATAGTTTTGCATCATAGATTTAAATATTAGACACTTAAAAGCACAGATTGATGTTCTCTGGATTTATTTTGCTTTGATTGCAGCCACTCTTTGTTGTTTCCACAGAAGAAGCTGCCCTGGGTGACAGCCTGGTCTGACTAATGGTTAAAGCCAGCCCTTGTTGCAGTGGAAACAGCCATTTTAATAAGAAACATCTCTCTCTATGGCAGTAAATGAAGGCTAAAGTGGCTAGGGCTCTTCAGCCTGGAGAAGAGATGGCTCTGAACAGATATGATAAGAGTGCAGTGGAATGGGTAGATGTGAACTGCTTGTTTATTCTTTCCAAAAATACTAGGACTAGGGGGGCATGCTATGAAGCTACTAAATAGTAGGTATAAAACAAACTGGAGAAAATATTTCTTCACTCAGTGTGTAATTTGTTGCCAGAGAATGCAGTGAAAGCAATTAGCTTAGCAGGGTTTAAAAAAAGGTTTGGATAATTTCCTAAAAGAAAAAATTCATTAATAAGATTGACTTGGGGGAAAATCCACTGCTAGAATAAGCAGCATAAGATCTGCTTTCTCTTTGCGATATTGCCAGGTACAGCAAATGCTCCGAGGCTCATAGAATTCCTACGAGTGTTGGAGCACTTACCTCACTGGCCCGCACTAAAAATTCTAATGCACCTTGATAAAGAGTGTGTGTGGGGGGGGGGAGGGGGAGGATAAGTTCTAAATATTGTTGAATGAACAACTTAGAGTGAAAAGTGAACCTACATTTTTTAATGTTATTACCGCATCTTGTCTCAAGATGGAATTGAAATACTGATAAGCTTTAAGAACATATTTTCTTTTCCCTAATTGAGTAGGGTTTTTTTTTTTTTTTGGGGGGGGGAGATGCAATTTGCTGGGGCACCAATTAATGCATATAATTAAATGGCAAGGTCTAAATTTTGAGTGCTATGGTTTTGCTTTATTACATGCAGAACCTATCGAATAAGAAAACTTCCAAATGAATAATTTATATAACATAATTTATTCATTGTATATAATGGGCCCTATTTCATAACTATATTTCCTGCAGATGCAAAATAGAAGAAATCTTAATGTATAGCCCCCGCATATTCGTTCAGTTGCCAACTCAGAGATCTACAACATCTGAGCAAATGGTTTCTTCATCTAAGCATCTGCATGACTTTGGTTCATTGTGTGGCACAAAGAGAGAAGGAGGAAAATGAGGGACCTGGGTTGGAGAGGACAACAGGCTACTGAAAAACACGACTATGTTTTGAAATTGCATTCTCAGTTGCAACATGTGCCCAGATTTGCATACACACAGGGAAAGAATTTAGTAGAAGTGTTGTCCAGTATTAAAGGTCAAAAGTGTATGGTATTGTTTTTTGGATATGCCATTTGCTGCAAATTTTTGAGTGCTGTGGTTTTGCTTTATTAAATGAATAATTTATTTAACATAACTTATTCATTGTATATAATGGGCCCTATTTCATAAGTATATTTCATCGGTGTGGGCATTTTACGTATTATAACGATGCTTTGGAGGTTGATGTGCTAATCAATCCAAGAACTGAGAAAAAAAAGTTTTATTTAAAAAGTTATACAAATTGCACTACTAGTTTTGGTGCTTTAGAATAGTGGAGCATTTAAGTAATATTAGGTTGGGAAAAGCAGAAGCCCTGTTTCTGGCGGGAGGCTCAGCATCAAATTTCTGATCTTTGATTTGTGGTGTTAACACACATTTTGTTATGGGGAAGGGATATTTCGGCAATGTTGCTGGAGAAGGAGCAACAATTTATTTATAGTTGGGGACTGTGGCCTGGATTCTACAAATGGCGTCCCGATTGTAGGCGGCTAATTGCTGCCTAACCAGCCAATTGGGGTGCACGTTTTCTTTAAAAAAAAAAACAAAAAACTCCTGAGGCAGGCTGCCTACATTCGAGGCATTTCCGGGAGCCTAGGGAGGGGTGCAAGCCCTCCTAAGCTTGCCTAAGGCTAGGCATGGGTGTGGTTTAGCCCAGAAGTAGACTTAAGCGGACCTAGGCGGCTGTATGCATCTCCCTAGGCCCTTGCTCTCTGCCCTGACTCCATGGTTTTAAGCCGCGGTGCAGCCCCGCTTTCAACCTGCGGGTTGAAACCACGGGCTCGCAAAAGTTTCCAGCTCTGTGATAACAAAAAAAAAGTTTCAAGCTCTATCTTCGCGCAAAGGAGATGGTCTGCGTATGCGTCAGGATCGCTGGAGAGCAATCCGTGCAGTCGGGGGGGGGGGGGGGGGGAGAGGCGTGCCTTCGATGGCCCCCATTTGCATGAGGATGCGTTGAGAATTCGTCGACCTGCCACGGATCGGACACGATCGGGAAGGTAAGTGAATCTAGCCCTAAGTTTTTGGACTGGTGTATGTTGGGCAGCCCTAACAGTTAGGCCTTAACAGTTAGAACTGCACAGTTTGGCAGTTGGAGTGGAACCCTAGGTGCTAATTGTGACCTAGGGAGTTTAAATAAAGCTTATGCACCTGGGCCTCCATGCGAGCCACAGTATATGTGCAGACAGGCAGGCGCCTCTATAAATGGCCAGGGACTCGGGACAGGAGTTCCAGCAGTTTCCAGAAGCCTAAGAAAAACCATTTGAGAAGCCAAGCCAGCTCTTGGACTTCCTGGAGGGTGGTCTTAAGAAATGACTGCACTCCAGAGGAGATTTAAGGCCTGGATTTGGGTGGTATATATTTGTCTTTTGGTCAGACCAACTGACCAGTGAAACATATCCCAAACTGTATTCTATGGGAGTGTGTTGATAATACACATCAACTAACCCATTGGTTGGGAGTATGAAGCAATAAACTTGTGGCGTCTAGGAGAAGTTGTAAAAAGTTGGACTGTATCTGAGACAGAACTGTTCACTAGCGTTCTGGATGCTCTCAAATCACCCTTAAAATCTTGTGGGTCGCTATGGTGCCGGTAAATGGTCTGATCTGAAAATGGCGATTGATGTTGAAACAGTTTTGCATGCAAATGTGCACTTCTACTTCCAGAAGGTCTGCCACAATTAGGGTTATCAGATTTTACTTGGTGAAAATCCGGACCCATAGCCATGCCCCCAAGGCCCGCCCAGTTCTGCCCGTCATGCCCTGTCCCGTCCCCATCCCTACCATCTTAACCTGTTTGTGCGTCGGGACGGCATCCGCGCATGTATGTATCCAGGGCAATGACTTTGCGCGTGTGTGCATGACATCACACGTTCGCGGATGCCGTCCCGACGTCAGAAGCTTTTCAAAACCCGGATAAAGTGCCAGGTTTTGAAAAGCCGTCTGGGGAAATCCGGACGTCTGGTAATCCTAGCCGCAATCTCATCTGATCGCCAATTTCAAAATGGATAATTTACCGGTTCATAGACAACGGCGCGAAAGACAAAGGCGTGCCCGGACAATTGAGCGCAGCGCGGAGGCGCGCGCCGCTCAAAATTACTGTTTTTAGGGGCTCTGACGGGGGGTTTTGTTGGGGAACCCCCCCACTTGACTTAATAGACATCGCGCCGGCGTTATGGGGGGTTTGGGGGGTTGTAACCCTCCACATTTTACTGTAAACTTAACTTTTTCCCTAAAAACAAGGAAAAAGTGAAGTTTTCAGTAAAATGTGGGTGTTTACAACCCCCCAAGCCCCCCACAACGCCCCCCACAACGCGGCGCGATGTCTATTAAGTAAAGTGGGGGGGTTTCCCCGCCCCCACCCCCCCCCCCCCCCCCCCCCCCCCCCCCCCCCCCCCCCGTCGGAGCCCTAAACACAGTATTTTTGAGCGGCACGCACCTCCGCGCTGCGCTCAATTGTCTGGGCGCGCCTTTGTCCCGGCGCGCTTTTGACCTGACACCAATTTACCGGTACCACTGCAACACACAGGATTTTAACAGCGATTTTAGAGCATCGGGCCCTAGGTGGCGAACAAAGATAACAATACAATAAATAACAAGCAGAAACTTCCCTCAGCTTATCCTTATTGTCAAGTGTTCACCAAACCTCTTGCCCCACCAAAGAAATAAGTTCCGGCTATGCCAAGGAAGATGCCAACCACATTGCTCCTTGACAGGAAAGAAGGGACTTATGAAGATGTCTGTAAAGGAGACGTCTGAAACCATTTCTCATGAGAGAGCTAGCGGTTTGCCATTTATTTATTTCATTAATTATCACTCACGCTGTCCTATCATTCTAGGCCGTACCATGCTCCGTACTATTTTCTTTTCCCAGCTGTGTACGGCGGATTCCCAAGGCCTTTATGTAATTAACAGAGGCCGAAGTAGCCAATTGTATTAGCCAAGTCAGTCTTTCTGATGCATGAAAACCCTTCCATGGAATTGCTAATCAAAGAGAAGGTTTGAACTGGGCCTTTTGTGAATGACTAAGAAAAAAGAGCCATGGCTCATCTAAAGCATTACAAATTAAGACTCAACGAAGACCTAAAGGCTGGCATCTTCCTTTTAACAAGAATGCCACCAACACAATCAGTTGCTATGGCATAATGGTTAAGCCTTTGAGGAATTTCTTATATAGAGAGGCAAAAAAATTGGCTTGAACTGTGTCAATGTATGACGATGAAGAGCCCATGCACACTCCTTGTGCTCAAGTGTAGCTAAAATATTTAGGATGAGAGGAAGACTGTAATCATTGAGAATATATTTTATGGTGGAATAATGCTACCATGGACACAAAATAATTACAAAATTTACCCCATCCCCCTTCCTTTTGCAAAACAGCAATAGTGTTTTTTAAGGGCAGGCCGGTGTGCTGAATGCTCTGCACTGCTCCCGACGCTCACAGGAACTCTATGAGCATCGGGAGCAGCGCGGAGCATTCGGCACATACAACTTACAACCTGAAACCGGTGCCCTAGAAATAAGGCCAAATAACTGCCAAATTACACATTGCCCAGTCTTGAAAAGGCCAATTGGAAAAAATTAGCTTTTTAGAGGACATGTCCGGGTATCCGGACGGCTATTCAAAACCTGGCACTTTGTCCCAGTATTGAAAAGCTTTCACTTTGGGACCACATTGGGAGGGCATGACGGGGAAGGGCTGGGTGGAACTGGATGGGCCCGGGAGTGGGAGCTATATATCTGAATTTTACAGGAGTAAAATCTGGTAAATTCTGATCTATAGCCCCCAATCCCAAACCCTAGGTCTGCCCCCCCCCCCCAAGTTAGGCTGAGGCCCCTCCAACACTATGGCAGCTAGTTCTTGGCTGGAGGGGGTGCTCATGCCCTGCCAGTTAGTGTTCCCCTGCCGGAATAAAACTACGCTCCCTGAGTAGTGTTATCAGTACAGGGAGGAGGAGGGAGAGGAAAGGAATGTGCTAGGGCCGCTGGAAGGTAAGGAGGGGTGCTGGGACAGTCGCGCTTCAAAAGTCCTGGCTGTCCGCACTGGTAGCAGGCACCTCTTTTTCCAGCATTTGTAGCTGTCCCCTGCATCGGCCTTCCTCGCATATGTCTCCCCCTCCCTGCACCTGCATGCCACCGTGAAGAGATCCGCAAGTTTAAAAGTCTTTGTGGGGTTTATGGACAAGGTAGATGTATTTTATTTCAAAAGGCATGCACGATTGGTCACAAATGTATTTTGCAATATTGGTTACAGCAAGATCCTCCTAGTTTTGGGCTTTGGAGGAACAAACTCCATCGTTTTAATTAAGTTTCCTAGAAGAACACGATTCTTTTTGAAAATATGGGACCCCTATATTCAAAATCTTTCTCCCAGAGGACGAAGTATGATTATTAATATTCTACACTGAAGCTTTGGTATACATTCATTGCATCACAATACCTAGTAATATGTGTCATCTTCCATTCAGGGGGAGGGAAGGGAAGTGGGGAAGGGGAGGAGGGAAGGGGGGAGGGGAGTGGTGGGTGTAAGATGTTTTGCAATGGGTCATTTGGAAAATTATTTTGAAGGAATGATAAAAATATGTATGAAAATATAATAATTGTGAATCTAATTGAAATTAAAATCTATGTATATTATATTTTATTTCCTTCAATAAAATGTTATAAATTTAAAAGTCAGAAGGGAGGAGGGTGTGTTGGGAGGTACCTACTTTATCATATTTGTATTGCCATGATAATTGATTGTTGATTTCTTTGAATTTATATATCTACAATGTATTAACTGAGTTGAGATGCTATTCTTTGTAAGATTTTTGTTATGTATATTTTATTTTTAAAACTCAATACAAAAAAATTATTGAACATAAATGTAAAAGTCTTCCGCTCCTTTTACAAAGCTGCGCTAGCGGGGTTAAGGCGCATGACTTTTCATTACGCGCGCTAACCTGCTCTAGAGGAGGCGGTAGCAGCTAGCGCGTCTGGCGGTTTAGCGCTTGCTATTACGCTCGTTAAACCGCTAGCTCACCTTTCTAAAAGGAGCCTTTCTGACTTTCCTTTCTCAATCGTTCCTGTTCTCCCTTGTCCTTAATCCGTCGCTCACAGCAGCTAGAGAATGACACAGTGACAAAATTCATCACCGTTCCCGTCCCCGCGGATAACCGCGGGAAATAATCCCATGTCATTTTTTAGTGTCTATTTCAGCCTCAGTCCTTCTACACCAGCATTCTTCAAAGCAAAGCTTGAGGGTCAGTGGTTGTGGCCATTCATACTCTTGAATCTTCCCTCTCTCCTTAAGGAATGACATGAAGATGGTTTACCGCGGTTATCCGTGGGGACGGGAACGGTGATGAATTTTGTCACCGTGTCATTCTCTAACAGCAGCTACCAGGATTCCAACCTGTTCTTTTTTTCAAGCTGATGTTTACGTCCTACCCCAGGTGACCGCTAGGGACTCACGAGCGCCGCTTTCTCGAGCTTTTCCTGAGTTTTGGGAAAAAAAAAATATGTGGCGTTAATTACCATATGCATAAGTCAGCCTCAGGAAGGGGGCTGTCCGTCGAGATCCCATCAGAACCGAGGCTAGTTACTTTAAAGGGGTGGAAGAGAGGGGTGGCGAAGTGCAAAATCCACGCGCTTAAGAGCAGATCGCATCCCGCAAGCGACAAGAACCCTCGGCGCGGAGCTTTCAAGCGAGAGGCTGGCTTTCCCCAAACCCTCCTCCTCCTCCTCCATTCATTCAGCCCGGCCACCGATAGGACCCAGCCCCTTCCAGCGACCCTGCCTGGGAAAAGTTTGCCCCGCTCGCTAACTTCTTAAGAGCGTTTTGAGAGGAGGCGGCGGCGGCGCGTTCTTTTTGTCCTGGCAGGGAAGGAGTCGATCGGCGCCACTTTATCGCCACTATTCCCTCAGCATGCAGAGCTACAAGTATGACAAGGCCATGGTCCCGGAGAGCCGGAACGGAGGCAACCCGGCGTTGAACAACAACACGGGCAAGAGCAGGAGCAAGAAAGTGGTGCTCATCCTGCTCGACCTCTTCTGCCTGCTCATGGGTGAGTCCAACGCTCGAGTCCCCTTTTAGTTCTTGGGCTTATTTAAGTTTACCGTCTTTCGGGGGGTGTTTTGTTGGGTTTTTTTTCCATGCAACTTTTGCACATGACGGAATACGCGGTGCAAGTTTGTAAAGCCTGGTCTAGCAACGTCCTGGAGATCCGAGAATCCGGCAAATCCTGGTTTTAACCGTGTTCCACTTTCTACTGGGTTTTTTTTTTTAATTATTTTTTTCGCGAGCCTAAAAGTTTCTTTTCGTTTCAGGGTTTGCGGTGCGAGATTTTTTTGGAGTTACAGCAGGCTTAAGTATAAAAGAGCAGCAAAACGCACATTTTGCAATAATAATAATCTGCTTTCTGCAACTTTTTTCCTCTCTCTCTCTCAAGTTAAAAGTTGCAACATCTTGTCTTTCATTGGTTTTTCGCTTTCCTAAGGTACTAATTTCACTCCGCGATTGTGTAATTAAAGGACATTTCCGACGGGGATTAAATCCATAATTAGTTTATAAAATAGGTAGGAGACGGGCTATAATTTGCTCACGATCCTTGCTGCTGGGAAAAGCCCGGGCTGCCTTAATTAAAGCGCTCGATAAGGCAACTGGAGCCTCTCGGGAGAGATAGTTTAGGCTGGTCTCCCCTCCCCCTAAAATTCTGTGCAAGTCGGACTTTAATCCCCCGCCTCCCTATGTAAATACGGGCTATCTGCTGAAGCTTGCGATCTGGCCCGGCTTTGCGCGCTGCTCAATCCAAACACGAGCCTGAGCGATGCCTTCCCAGCCTGGCAGCTCCTCGCCCACTGATACCTTTGCGGTGACCTCAAACATTTGTCTTGCGTTTAAGGAGGTGGATAGTGTGTGTATAAGAGAAGCGTGTGGTGGTGTTTTTTTTTTTTTTTTTAATCTTTATTAATCTTCAAATATTAACAGTGCAATACAATGAATTTAAACATAAACACTTCACAAATGCACTTTAAATACACAATAATTCGAAAAAAAATCATTTTCTCCCCCCCTCCCCTTAACTAATATAAGTAGTACATATTTAATCTCAATAATATAGATTAATTAAGTATAGCGAATAATAATACATTCCCTCCCCCCAACTATAAGAGAAGTTTAAAAAAATGGGGGAGGGGGTGCTATGGGTTGTGTTTGGATGAAGCTTTAAGCAGAGTCTAAAGCAATGATCTCAAAGTCCCCTCCTTGAGAGCAGTAATCCAGTCGGGTTTTCAGGATTTCCCCAATGAATATGCATTGAAAGCAGTGCATGCATATTTATTAGGGAATCCTGAAACCCGACTGGATTGCGGCCCTCAAGGAGGGACCTTTGAGACCCCTGGTCTAAAGGGTACCTAGTCAGTAGTGCAAAGTTGATAGCAGACTTGAGCTTGATGGTGTGTGGTAAGCAAAGTGAGACATCTGTTTGCAAGCCTGTCCCCAGCTCTAATCCATTAATCAGGGGGGAGTTGCCAAGTAGGGAATGCTCTTAAACAAAAAACAAAAAGCTATAGAAAATGTTAACAATTGTCTTTAGATATTTTCTTAATGGTTCGGCTGTTGATTACTTTCTCATCGTCTCGTAAAGAGCATATTGGATGCTGGGTTTGGCTATAGGAGCTCTGGCTCTTGGCCAAATTACACATTTCTGAGTGTATGTGAATTCTACTAGATATATAAGTATGTTGATATACTTTCTATATTTTTGGAGATCTTTCTTTTTCCTCATAACAAATTTTATTTTATTGATCTCCTATTTCACGAAATTTAGCCTAAAGCTATCCTTTTCTTTTTTTAAAATCAAAGTAGAGCAGATGTCTTAGCTGATTTGCAGATGAAGACTTTCTACTTTTATAGAAAAGTCAAATAATGCAATTGACGCGTTAATCAAATGTGTTTTGTTTTTTTTTACGATCGTGCTTAAATCCAGGGCTTAGCCATCGCCCTAGAAAGGGTTTATTTGCATTACGAATGGACCCTTGCCGTTTCGATAGACGCTGCATTCGACTAGCGAACAAGACCAGTCCTAGGCGAACTGGACAGAAATTCAGAACCATAAATGGAGTGGGGGGGGGGGGACGGGACCCGCTGCTGCGCCTGTATTTTTTCATAAGGGGGCGATCACGCTGCGGCTCTGACAATGGTCGGACTGGGTGAAGCGCAAGGCAGTGCATCCCATCTGCTCTTTCTTAGGCGGCCGACATCTGAGAAGTTATTGTCATTGATTGATCTTTCATAGCCCCAGGCTCAGAGAGTTGTTTTTACCATTATGGACGTATCTTTTGCAATCTGCCTAGACTATTATAGATAGAGCGGAAAATAAATGTTGAAATAAATACGTTTAAAATGCATTAGCAATAGCAGTAAGGAGGCGTCTCCTTTTACAGGGTAAGACATATGCTTGACCCTTATCACTCAGTATGTGGAAAGATTCTCCTGTTTAGTGTGCTGGAACACAAGGTGTGTGTGTGTGTGTGTGTGTGTTCCTTTACTATAAGCACACTTTGTTAGTCCTACCGTTTATGTAGCTTGGGAACTGTTACAATCGTAAACATTATTTTAGAGAATAAGTACATAGCCATGAAGCGCAGGGGTGGAGAGACCACAGAGATTTGTGACTTTAAAAATATCCAAGAGGAAATCCTCGATTGTTTCTCGTAGTTGACATATGAATAATTAAGAAATACACTTTTCATGGTAGCTGCATTCAGGACTGGTGCAAGTGTTCATTCAGGGCTTCTTTTACGAAGGTGCGTGGAGCACTGCCTCCTCTTGAGAGGCGGTAGTTTTTCGGCTAGCGTGGGGTTAGCGTGTGATTAAAAGTTGCGCGCATTAAAGCCACTAATGCGGCTTCGTAAAAAGAGCCCTCGGTATGGTAGGAAAACTTTCAGCCTTTTGCCCTCCTGGTCCCTCAGTTTTCAGGTTCTGAGCTTGTCGGCTCCCCTTCCAAGATTTTGCTAATTAAACTATAAACTCATGATCATCATCATCACAATTTTCCAAAAACACATCATTGACTGTCGTGCTTTTAAATATGAAACTTTGTTTTGCAGGAAATAATAGACCCCCCTCTCTCCCTCCCCCCCCCCCCGATGGTTGTTTTCAGTTTGTGAGGCCTTCAGAACTTGCTGGGTTTTGTCATGATCGCAGCTACTTTTTGCTGTAGCTTTGTCACCTGCCATCCTAGGCAACTGCCTAGACATGCCTAATGGTTCGGTCCTGGCTATAAGTTATGCCAAGGAAGGATATTTTTAAGTGTTCTGGAGGTATGATAAATACAAAACGGAGTATTGTGATGTATCGAATGCAGGGCCTGTCCAAAGGTATCGGACAATTTAGGCTACCCATCACCCATGCACCCTGTTCCCAGAGTCTAGCATATCCCCTTCTCTACCCCCTTCCTAGGTGTCATAAACTTTCTCCTTCGCTACCCCCTCAACATACCCAGCATCTCCCCCCTTTCCTCTTCCCTACTACTGCTGCTGCCATCTTCACTACTCTGCCCCTGCGAGAGCCCAAATAAAATACATGGAGGGAGGTGACACCACAAGCAACACAAAAAGTGACAGGGGAAGCCCTTTAAAACAATGTGAGCATGTGGCTTTTAAAGGGCTTCCTTGCTGCTGGTTTGTTGCCCTATGCTGTTGCTGCATTGCCGCCCCCTTGAAGCTTGCCTCCCTAACCAGATGCCTACTCCACCTAGTGGCAGGACATCCAAATGGCAGAACTTGGATTGCACTTCAATGGATCTGACCCACCACACAAAGTACCTGCAACCAATATCGGGTTTAGGCTGGATTGCCTGGCAGCTAAATTAGACATAAAAAAAAGATTAAAACAGATTGGACAGGAAGCCACATGTAATGGATACACTTAAGTGCTCTGAGAACAATTTTTTTTTTGAAGGAGATAGTCTTACAAGCTACAAATGTTGAATCTTTGAATTGAATCTTTAACAGGCTATTTATATTTATTAAAAAAAATTATATCCTATCCATCCTACAATTCTAGGTGGGTTACTGGAGTTGGGATGTTTGGTGATATGTGTGTGTGAGAGGTGTGTCGCCTGAAGTCGGATTGTGTCTGGTGATGTGTGGGGTGTTTGATGCCGAGGGTGTCCGGTGATGGGGGGACAGGAATGTTGGGGGATGGGGGGAGGGGTGTAGGGCTCTCGCTGATCCTGGCATGGGGGAATCCCCCGAAACTGATTCAGCTGATGGGGATTTCGCTGCCCCAATCGGACAAGGTAGTTGTGGGGACGTCTTACAAAACTTGCTTTTGTGCGTTTTTCACGTGGACGTTTTTATTTTTGGAAATGGCCAAAAAAGTTAAACGTCCTAGGGACCAAAACTTATACCTAGGTCATTTTCACTTTGAAAATGGGCATTTTTTTTTCTCCTGGGTTTTGCGGACGTCCCTGCCCAAAACGTCCAACCTTAGACTTATAGGTCCTATCGAAATGCCCCTCCACGTATCCATTCTGTAACAGTAGTTTCCCTGCAGAGCTGCCATTACAGAATTCTATCACTGGCATGCTTAACTTTAGGCATGAGAATTTAAACCAGCTCAAAAGTTGGGATAAGTGCTCATGCTCAACTTTAGCAGTTAAGTGCATAACTGTATATAGGGGCCGTATTCTATGTCATCTAGAATGGCATTTAACACAATTCTATTAAAAGGTAAATGCACCTTATAGATTTATGCTAAGTTAACAGTGCGTATCATAACTTTTAGGCACACCCATTGAGGCCAAGGGAAACCAAGCCTGAATACCTACGCCTAACTTGTACGCAGATCAGGCATATTCTATAACGGTGCGCATATGTTTTAGGAATGCCTTTGATCTACTCGTGCGCCTTCTCTGGCCACGCCCCCTTTTCAGATTCACCAACCACAACCACTTTATAGAATGTGCCCACCCGATGGCCTATTGTCCTACCTGCCGCTTGCTCCATCCTCGGTTCTCCCTCTGACGGGGTCAGGAAGTGACATCGGAGAGAGAGGGCTGAGGCCGGCGTGAGCAGCAGAAAAGAGATGCTGCTTGCTGCCAGTGAAGATCTGAAGAGGTGGGTGGGCAGAGAGAGTAGAGATGCTGGCATCCTCCGGAACCCCTGCCGAAATTGTGCCTGGGAAGGTCTGCCCCATCCCCCAACCCCTTACTACACTACTGCTTCTACCGAGTTGTGCTCTTGAAACTTCTCATTTAGCGTCAATCAGGAGGTGTTAATTGCCAGTTTTCTGTGCCAAATAGGCTTGTTAAACAATTTAAGTTGTGTGCATCGATTTGCATTCACAGCTTAAGGCGCCATTTATAGAATTTGGGAGACATTCTATAACATGCGCACAAGAACTAGGCACACCCCTGACGCACCCATGCCCCTCCATTACAGTTACATGCTATGAACTGAATTCTATATATTACCCCTAAAATATCGGTGCTGAAAAAACTTGCCTAAACTTAGGTTCCATTTATAGAATAGAACTTATACCTGGGGGCCATATAAGAACAGCCATACTAGGGGCTAGATTCACAAAGCAAACTGATCGTGTACCGATTGGTTTGAGACCCCTTTGCGACCTGATTTCCCTCCGGCCCGATTCACTAACCTCTCCTGCGATCCGCTTCCAAACTGTGCATGCAAATGAGGGGAAGCATATGCAGAGTAGACAGGGAATGCGATTCATCAAAGAAATTTTTGAAACCGACTGGGCTGACCGATCAATCCAAGAAGCGACTGCTGGGGCCAGTTGCAGACGTCTTTCTGACACTCCAGCTCCATTGAAACCCTGCTCTCTGCACGCCCTGCTCTCTGCTACCCCAGATCTCTCCTGCCTGCCGCCCCGATGCTCATCCCCGGATTTCTCCTGCCTGCTGCCCTGAATCTCTCCTGTCCTTCCCCGCACTGTGAGCCCGTGGTTTTAACCTGCGGGTTAAAACCATGGGCTCGCTGGGCTACAAAAAAAGTAAAACAAAGTTAAAATTTAAACCCCCCCCCAAAAAAAAAAAAGTCACGGCTCAGAGGGATCTTGACGCATGTGCAGACCATCTACAGATGGGCTGCACATAAACGGGATCGCACACTAGCGATCTGTGTCGGCCAGATGAGGGCGTTCCTCTAGTCGCCCTCATTTGAATTTGTGAATTCGTCGGGCCTGTTAGGATCAGCCACGGATCGCCCAGGAAAAACGGGTTAGTGAATCGAGCCCTAGGTCAGACCAATGGTCCATCTACACAAATGGCAGCCATTTCAGTAGCGGAGTATCTGAGACTGTGTAGAGATAAGAGGTGTTTTAAAAAAAACAAAAAACCTGAAAATTTATTTATTTGTTAAAAAAGCCTTTCATTAGCTGGGTTTTATGAGGGCTATCTTAGAACTTTTGGGCAGAGTATGCTTTTATTGTTTGCATGTTATTGTACTAGCTGTGTGCAGGATTGATGAGCAAGATTTGATGAGACTATATTGTCTTTATGTCAGTATGTATTTGAATATGTGCGTTTTATTGTAATCCGCTTAGGTACTAAGTGGAGAATAAATTTTTTTTTTAAATAAATAATAAATCTAGCCCCGTATCCTGTTTCCACAGTTGCCAAACCAGGTCACAACTAACTGGCAGAAACGCAAATAGTAGCAACATTCCAGAATCTCAAAGATTCCGGAATCCTAAACAGTACCAACATTCCAGAATCTCGGAGAGTAAGCAAGATTCCGGAATCCTAAACAGTAGCAACATGCCATGCTACCGATCCCAGGGCAAGCAATTTATTTATTTATTTATTCATTCATTCAATTTTCTATACCATTCTCCCAGGAGAGCTCAGAATGGTTTGTATGAGTTTATTCAGGTACTTAAGCATTTTTCCCTGTCTGTCCTGGTGGGCTCACAATCTATTTAGTGTACCTGGGGCAATGGGGGGATTAAGTGACTTGCCCAGGGTCACAAGGTGCAGCGTGGGATTGAACCCACAACCCCAGGGTGCTGAGGCTGTAGCTTTAACCTCTGCGTCAGACTCTTCCCCCTGCAATGGCTTCCGCCATGTCTGTCTCAATAGCAGACAGGAACGTGTCTAAACATTTTTTAAACCTAGCTTCACTAAGTGCTATTACCACATCCTCTGGCAACCAGTTCCAGAGCTTAACTATTCTTTAGGCACTGTAAGTATTTGTACTAAAATGAGGTGCAAAACCTTAGGTGCGGATGCCGCTTATTCTATAATTATGCATGTAACTTTGAGGAATGCCTCCAATCTGTCCACGACCCTCCCATTTCTGTACCCCTTTTTGATGCCACGCATAAATTTTAGGTGCAGAGCCTAAATTTACGCACATTATACATTAAAACAAATTAATAATTGCTTGTTAAGCCAATTATCAGTATTAATCGGCTCATTATGCAGTTAGGTTGCACCTGCCTAAATTTGTGTTTGCAACTCAAATTTTCCATTTATTGAATTTGAGGGTTATGCCCCTGGAAAGTTCATAATATAAGAACATAAGAGTTGCCATTACTAGGACAGACTGAAGGTCCATCAACCCGGATTACAAGTGCCTGGTAAGATCCCAAGGAATAAAATTGATTTTATGCCGCAGATCCGCATCATGTTACAAGGGCCAAGAATAGTGCGTACAGTAATGTATTGCTTATATAGTTTGGGGATCATTTACATCCTAACACTTTTTGGAGTATCTGCATAGATGTCTTAATATATTTTTTTTTTTATTCATTCAATTTTCTATGCCATTCTCCCAAGGGAGCTCAGAACGGTTTACATGAATTTATTCAGGTACTCAAGTACTTTTCCCTGTCTGTCCCGGTGGGCTCACAATCAATCTAATGTACCTGGGGCAATGGGGGGGATTATGTGACTTGTCCAGGGTCACAAGGAGCAGCGTGGGTTTGGACCCACAACTTCAGTGACCTAACAATAGACTATAAGATTCTTTACCTTTAACCCAACTGCTCTGACTTAAAAAAAAAAAAAATGAAGAATGAAGGTGCTGACTTGAAGTCACATTAAAACGTGGAATGCTGAATAATTGGAAAGTAGAGATTTCTTAAGCTAAACTGACAGCACAGATTTTTTTTTTTTTTAAGTCTTAACTGACTTCCAAAAGCAAATGAATAGCACAACACATGAGTCTAATGTTCCACAGCACTGTCTCTAAACCATGTATTTCCACTTAGAGCAAAGTTTGCTTAAGGCTCTGCCAGTCTGATTTCATTTTCAGCTCATCTGGTCTGTGTTATAGGAGAGGCATCATTTTTCTGTTTATTCTCTCATGGGAATTTGGGTTGTAGGTTTTTGGGTTTTATTTTCTTTTGTCTTGTAGTAATTATTATTATTTTTTTGTGTGCAAAACATAAAAACATACAGAGAAGCATAAGTCTTTATTCAGATTCCAGGGGGGGGGGGGGGGGGGTTAAACCTTTTTACACTCTAACATAGAGTGGTCCTGAAACCAAGCCCCCTTAATTAGTCTCTTATTAAGAGACAAGAACTGCAGACCACAAGTTACCTTGCCTTTTTTTTATCACAGAAAACGGCATGTAGATAATTTCAGAAAAATGTACTGAGCAGTTTTAAAGTAACAGTTGTGTTCCTACCCTCAGTACTGTTGTAAGAAAGCAAACCGTGGGAGTGCAAAACTTTACATCATGGATTAAATTATACAATGAGTGTTGGGTGTGTTTGTGGCATGTCCACCTACATTGCTTCTTGTTATTGCAAGGTTACTTGAGAGAGGATTTGGGTGGTTCGTTTTAGCATTAATCTTGTGGGAAATAAGTCTTTTACATTATATGGCATAGATTAAAGTGGGCTGAGGCTTTGCCCTAATCACCTGCAGATGCAAACAGCTGCCAAGAATGAAAGAGATGCTCTAGAGTGAGCATAACTGAGCATGAGCGTGTGGTGGGTCTCCCCCTGCAGATTAGAGAAGAAAAATGACCAGAAGGGAGTAGTGAATTAGCCTAGGACAGTCTGAGAAAAGCAGGACAGAGGTCTGAAGTTATTAGCATCTGGGGATCGAGCTTGAAAGCTCAGCTGGACTAGGAGATCCATAGTATGCCTCAGTAACTTTAAGCGCTTTGATCACAATCTAATCTTCACCTTGCCCTCTTTAGGTAGGAAGCTAATTGCCTTTGTTAGCTGTGTTAGTTGTTGAGGCTTGTTTGGATTTTAATGCTAGCTTCTTTTCAACCAATGGAAATGATTCCACACAGATGTTTAGCTCAGCAATGAGGAAGCACGTGCCATTCCTGCACACGCTCTGTTGTATTTTGTGTCAGCAAAGGATGCTGGGTAATTATCCAGGCAACAAACTTGTCCTTGTATGCCTGCAGTGTTAAGGTTGATATTTAGGGCTGTCCTGCTTTGTTTGCATGTTTTGGTGAATTACACCTGCAAATCACATTTCCCTCCTTACTAGTATGGCATCTTAAGTTAGATTACTAGGGGGTAATCGTATAAACTTTCCAACTCATGGGTAAATGCTGTTTTAACCCAGGAAAGACATTTGATTAAATTACCCCAGGGGTTACCTGTTTGTAAAGTAAACACAGAGAATGTTTGTACCTGTTTTTATATGGCCTGAGGAGGGAGGAGTTTAGGTTAGGTAGTGGGTGTTCATTATTATGTGCATATTTTATAAATTATGTGTGTTCTTCATGTATGTATATTTACACAAAACTCTGAGCAGGTTTAAATGTACATGAGTGCATTTGTTAAAAAAAAAAAAAAATTATTTTTATAATTTTACAAAAATCTCAACTAGCGCTAATGCAGTGCGCCCACTAAAAACGCTAGTGCACCTTTGCAAAAGGAGCCCTTAATGTCTGTCTGGGTGAGGAAGTACTGGCTGCCGAAGTGGCTGCAAGCGGTGCAACCAAGGAGGGCGCCAGGATGGAAGTTTTTTTTTGCCGGATGGAACTGTAGGAGTGGCAGCGGTTCAGCTGCCCATTACAGAGGAAACACTTGAAGCCATTTGGGCTGTTTTACAACAGCTTGATAGAGTAACAGTGAATAGTGGCTTTGGGAAAGAAAATGGAGGATTTGACCCAGTGGCGTACTAAGAGAAGTGTGGTCCGCCCCAGGCGCGGTTTTCCTTGGGTTGCCAGGACCCCTCCTCCTCTCCACCCCCCCCCTTCCTCCTCCTTCCCCTGCCATGCCTGCGCCCCTTCCCCGTACCTTAACTTTGGCACAAGCAATCACAAACATGCTGCCCACGTCGGCTTCTGGAGGAAGTGATGTCGGAGAGAGCACCAAAGCTGACGTGGGCTCACATTCGTGGCTGCTCGTGCCAAAGTGAAAAATATATGAAGAGGGGGCACAGGTGTGTGCAAGGCTGGGGGGGGGGGCAGGGGAGAGGGACACCACCGCCCTGGGCACCGGTCACCTTCGCTGGGCCACTGATTTGACCAAGTCCTTAGAGGTAATCAAGTTGGACTTTAATAATCAAGTTGCTGACTTCCAAGAATTTAGGAATGCCTGCATCAAAGACAGTCTTGCCATATGCAGAAAAGTCGAGAATATAGTACATGAGTACAATTCAGATAACCTCCCACTAAAGGCCCTAGTTTTTATGGACCATCAAAATTTCATAGCTTCTGAAATAAGAATTCCAATGACACGCCTCCATTCCTCATTGGTCCTTTTCTATTCCTTTCAGCAAATGGTACTTATATACCTCATACTTTAAATTTTAATCCATTTGGTGATAATATTTTAAATAGTCAATACTTATCTTAAATATAAGTTCAACGTCCATAATCATGGCTCCCCAATTTTCAAATAGTCGTCAGCAATCAGTAAGTGCTTGACTTACCCCCCTCTCTTATGAAACTGCGATAGCAGTTTCTAGCATGATGAGCCGCGCTGAATGGCCCGCGTAGGTCCCGACGCTCATAGGAACTCAATGAGAGTCAGGAGAAGCGCGGGCCATTCAGCGTGGCTTCCCATGCAGTTTCGTAAAAGGAGGCCTTAATTTTTTAGTCGTGAGATTAATCATAATTAAAAATTGTAATCATCCAATAACCCTAACAATTTTCCATTAAGACTTTTCTTCCAGGAATTTGTTCAGTCCTCTTTTGAATCCTGATCTGTTGGTCATCTGCACCACACCCTCTGGCTATAGATTCTACAGTTTAATTATGTGCTGCAATAAAAACTACTTTCACAATTTGTTTTCTAAAATGCTGGTTTCTTTTCGTTTTATCCCTGCTCTATTGTCTACTCGTAGTGCGTTTTGCTTTTCTCGTTTTCTGTTTCCTTCCCTCCTTCACCCTCCCCAACTTCTTTCAGGAGAATCACAATGGTCAAAATAAATTCTGCATTCACATGGCCTGACAGGTAGGCCTGAATCCAGGACTTTGGGATTTTAGGATTCCTTCCTACTCCTCAGTTTCCTGTGTTCTGCACTGTCTTGCTGGATTACTCTTTTGCATTTCTAAAAGCTCAAAATACTTTCCTGCATGTGAGAGGATCCAAAAAAAAAAAAAATGTTGGCTACTCTTCTACCAGTTTGGCTCACAGATGGGATTAATTTAATCTTCTTGTGTTAATAATATTTAAAGCAGCATTTCACTCTTCTACTCTACAGCAGCCCAAGTCCTTTGAAAAACATCTGGAATAATTCTAGAAGGTTAGCAGTGTGGGTCAGGGGAGGGTTGCAAGAGCAGGGTGGATGGAAATAAAATGTGTCTTTGGTGTGATGCAAGCCAAACAGAAACCTGACCCTTCCTGGAGTGGCAAGCCCCTTGAAGCAGCAGGTCCCTGCTGAACCTTCTTTGTGGCTGAAATTTGGGCAGCAGAAGTCGGGGACTTCTTAGATGTTTTTCTTTCCTCAATGGCACATTTTCTGTCTCTTGAAATGGAAATCTCCACGTCAGGGAAAAAGATGAGCATTTCAAAAAGGTGTGAAGAGTGATTTCTTGTTCTGAGCATGCAAGATTTATTTTGCTGCAAAATGAGGTACGGTATATTCCATTTTGTCCCATAAGGTAGGCCAAAATTTTACATTCAAGAAGGAAAGAATGTCTTAAAGAGACATTAGAATATTCCTGCCAATTAAGGGCTAGATTCACTAAACTCTTTTTTTGGGGCGAACTGTGTCCGAGTCTTGCCAAGCGACTGATTCACTAAAGAGTCCCTATGCAAATGATCTGATCGGATACACGCCCACAAGCGATCCCACGGATCGCTGCAGAAGGATCCAGACGCATGCTCAGACCATCCTCTCTGCCTGGCGATCCACGCATGCGCTTGAGGTCAAAACAAAAGGGGGGGGTGGCTGCACTCGCTGGCCCCACGAGAATCATTTCACCTTTGCAGCCAGACTGGAACAACTAAGCAGAACACGCCATAGTGCAACCCCGCTTTAAACCCGGGGGTTAAAAACACGGGCTCGCAGAGATGAAGGGAGGCAGAGAGCAGGGCGCATTTTGCACAAGGGAGATGTTTTTTATTTTGATGGCTGCAGGGCTGGGATTTCAAGGCGGCAGAGAGCAGGACTTGAGCGACTGGTCCTCAGCAGTCACTTCTTTTTGGATCGGCCAGCCCAATCAGTGTTCCTTCGTTGGTTTAGTGAATCATTGCCTTCCTACTTATGCATGCATTTCTCCTCATTTGCATGTGTGGATCAGATCGGGCAGAAGGTTAGTGAATGAGGTCATGGTCGGAAAAGGCTCGCAAACTGGTCGGGACACGATCGGTGAGCTTAGTGAATCTAGCCTTAAGACATCACAAAACTGTAAAAATCTATTTCATCCTAGATTTATTTAATTAGTTTTAGAGTCCGTCCTCCCCAGGAGCCTTGAATGAGTTACAAGGATATGTACACAGAAGTTGCAACCAAAGCAGCATATAATCATTGTGTGACCTGTAGCAAATCATGTGACTATCACAAGAGACAAGTGTTCTGATTGGCCAGTAAGTCCACGAGTCATCCGTATATAGAAGGAGTGGCTTAGTGGTTACAGCTGCTGCTTCAGCACCCTGATCTTGTGAGCTCAGTCCCAGCCTGCACCTGGGTCTTCTTCCTTGCCTTAAGAAGTTTTCTATGAATTCACTAAGGGCCCTTAGGAATTGAATGGGCTTCAGGGAATTTACAGCGCAGCATCGCTACCACGGTTTTTTCAAAAGTGAGCCCTAAGCGACAAAACTAGCATTTATTCCTCAAGAAGTACCTAGGAAAATAGTTCTGTGTAAATAGAGGCCTTTCTTATCTACTGTACCCGTTTGGGGGTTAGAGCTTTATGAAACAGGGATTTTTCCATTTCAGCAGTACCTTCAAACTCTTAAACAGAAGGGGGACCGGTGGCAAGCATGCTCTGGGTTTTGTGGTTAGCTACGAATTGACTTAAATTATAGGCCTAGCAGGCTTTACAAGGAAGTGAAATTTGCTGTAACTGTCTCTTCATAACATGCAGTGCACTCGGTTTAATTGGTTTCCTTCTAAAACTGATCATGTAAACATATACAGGCATTGGAGATGCTAGGTGCTGGGTAACTTGAAGCATGACATTTGGCTCATTATCCTTTTATTCATTGAAGTAACATTTGCTGTTTCTGTAGATCAGTATGAGAATAATCAGTTTTCACTTTGACTCCTGGTATTAACTGATTATGCTTGATGTTTTCTTTTTTTGTTAGCTGTGTTTGACCAAAACGCTGTTGTGGCTTCCGAGTGCTGAAGCATGTGGGTTCCTGTAAGACTTGTGGTTTCTGGAGGATGCCATAAAAAGAGTTTTGATTGTGGGCTTAAAGTGTTATATCCTTGTTCCCAGGCCCTTGAAGTATCCCATCTTATTTATTTATTTTTTTTGCTTCCTCAGATGTTGCTAAATGGTATACATGAGATTCTGTATCAAGACTAATGAGGTTTTAGATCAGAGTGGGCAACAATGGTCTTTGATGGCCACAAATGCATGACATCCATTTGCATACAGCAGAAGCAGTATATGCAAATCAATCTCGTGCGTATTAGTGGAAATTTTGAAAAACCTGATTGGGTTATGTTGCTCAAGGAACACGCTTGCCCAACCCTGTTCCAGATGAAGCTAATAAAATTAGGATTTAAAGTTTATTCGCCCCTTCCTCTCTGAGCACACTACCTGGACCCTTGTCAAGGCTCTCGTAACCTCTTCTAACTGGTCTCCCGCAGTGTCACCTCTCCCCCCTTGCAATCTGTGCAAAACTCTGCTGCACGACTCATCTTCTACCAGCCTCGTTACGCTCATGTCACTCCTCTCCTTAAGTCACTGCACTGGCTCCCTATCTGCCATCACATACAGTTCAAGATCTTATTGCTGACCTACAAGTGTGTTCATCCTGCTGCCCCTCAATATCTCTCCTCGCTTCTCTCTCCTTATACACCTCCCAGAGAACTCCGTTGCTCAGATAAGTCACTCTTAGCGTTACTCTTCTCCTCCACTGCCAATTCTAGACTTCATTCCTTTCATCTAGCTGCCCCTATGCCTGGAATAAATAGACTCTGACAGACTGCCCCCCCCCTTTCAGTAACCCTCCTTTGAGCCCCTTAAGCTCTGTGAAATTTCAACATTTTCCCCCCTATGTCCCCTCTACCCTATGACCAGTCATGACCTTCGCTTTTGTAAAATGTCTGCACTGTGAATGTCCTTATGTAACCCGTTCTGAGCTTCAGAGAGGACGGGCTAGAAATCAAATTAAATAAATAAATTGCCCAAGTTTGTCCATCAAGCCCCTTCCCTTGTTTAAAAGCAGACTTAAAACCCACCTTTTAGATATAGCCTTCAATCTTTAACCCTACTCCTCTGCCCACCAACCCAGCCAGCTGATTAACCGTTCCCCTTAACTGTATCCATGACATCCTGTCTGTCTTGTCTGTTTAGGTTGTAAGCTCTTTTGAGCAGGGACTGCCTTCTTTGTGACTCTGTACAGCGCTGCGTGTGTCTGGTAGTGCTATAGAAATAATTCATCACAGTAGTAGTGTGAAGAGTTTCAGTCTTTGGGAAGCAGAGCTGAGATTGTGATGTCATAATGTCTCATTCCACCAATAAGAGCCAACTTCATCAATGATGTCACAATGGCTTGATTGTCCTGTACTCTCCTCTGTCCTCCAACCCAGCCAGCTGATTAACCGTTCCCCTTAACTGTATCCATGACATCCTGTTTGTCTGTCTTGTCTGTTCAGATTGTAAGCTCTTTTGAGCAGGGATTGTCTTCTTTGCGAGTCTATACAGCACTGCGTACGTCTTGTAACACTATAGAAATAGTAGTAGTATTTAAAATCATAATCTAGATCAGGGGTTCTCAACCCAATCCTTATGACTCACCTAGCCAGTCAGGTTTTCAGGATACCTATAATGAATATGCATGAGATAGATTTGTATACAGTGGAGGTGGTACATGTAGATTTTTCAAATGTATACTCATTGTGGGAATCCTGAAAACCTGTCTGGCTAGGTATGTCATGAGGATTGGGTTGAGAATCCCTGATCTACAGGCATTGGAACGGGGATGGGGGTGGGGAGCTTCAGGTGCCATAGCACCTACAAAATTTTCTTTCCCTGCTTCTTTTGCCATAGAGTGGTGACTGTCTGCATAAGACATGGCCAGCTGGCACTAGTCCTTGAGAATCTGCACATGCTCAAGACCCACCGGTTTCTGTCCCCTCCAAAACAGGAGGTTTAGAGTAGGCAGTAGCTGGCAGACCTTGAGCATGTACAGGTGCTCAAGGCTTTGTGCCAGCTTGCCACACAAAGTCTTTTATGCAGATGCCAAGAATTGCTGAGGATGTAATGTAGGGAGTGATGTAAGAGACTAGACACCCCATGGCAATGGAGAGACATGCTGAAGGTGGGGGTGGGGAGAACAGGGAAGGAGAGAGATGCTGAAGGGAAGACTATGGGATGAGGTTGAGAGGGAGGGAAGGAAAGAAAAAGGTTAGAGACCATGGGGGAGAAGGGAGTATGGAAGGAGAGAAATGCTGGATGCCATAGGGACACTATGGGATGGTAGGGTGGGGTTGAAGGCAGAGCTTGAGTAGCCTGAAACAAAAAGGCTTTTCGCTATCCTTGATGTGGATTAAATTCTTCTGGCAAATTCAATAGCTAAAGTAACAGACATTTTAGCATTTTGTCTTCTAACATGCCCACTGAATGACATTTGAAGAGGTCTTAACTTCTTTGCTCTGACCGTGGTCCATTTATAGGCTGTCTAATGCAGTGGTTCCCAACCCTGTCCTGGAGGAACACCAGGCCAATTGGGTTTTCAGGCTAGCCCTAATGAATATGCATGAAGCAAATTTGCATGCCTATCACTTCCATCATATGCAAATCTCTCTCATGCATATTCATTAGGGCTAGCCTGAAAACCCGATTGGCCTGGTGTTCCTCCAGGACAGGGTTGGGAATCACTGGTCTAATGAATGCATATCTCTAGAATATCATACTGTTACTTTAGCTATTGAATTTGCCAGAAGAATTTAAAGAATATCATATTGATTTTTGGCATGTATGCCTGGCCCTTCTTTTCTTAGTCACTATTTTCCATAAACATCAAATTTGTAAAATCATTTTTTAATTATTATTTTTAATGTGTTCAGGCCAGGGGTGGGCAACTCCGGTCCTCGAGGGCCGGAACCCAGTCGGGTTTTCAGGGCCGGAACCCAGTCGGGTTTTCAGGATTTCCCCAATGAATATGCATTGAAAGCAGTGCATGCAAATAGATCTCATGCATATTCATTGGGGAAATCCTGAAAACCCGACTGGGTTCCGGCCCTCGAGGACCAGAGTTGCCCACCCCTGGTCCAGGCAGTGACGTTGCGAGGGTAAGAGGTGCCCGGGGCGGTGGTTTTGCCCCCCCCCCCCATGCCACACTCGCTCCCTCCCTTCCCCCATACCTCTTTAAATCTGTGCCGGCGTTGGCTTTCCCTCTGATGTCACTTCCTGGCCCTGTGACCAGGAGGAGATTTTGGAGAGGAGCCATTCTGGCACGAGCAGCAGGCCGGAGAAGTTGCTTGCAGCGGCAAAGATTTTAAAGAGGTATGGGGGGGGGGGACACACAAGCGTGGCATGGGGGACGGAAAGCTGCCGGTGCTCCCACCAACACAGCAGCTAGGGTGGTCTGCCTCCCCCCTCTCCCCTTACTACACCACTATGTCCAGGCTTCTGACCTGCTCGCCAGCAGTTTCTTCTCTTGAATGCCTCCTGCAAGTCAATATGCGTGCAATGTGCAACGTGAACGTGTAGGTACCGCAGTTCTTGACTCTCTGCTGAACAAATTCAGTGTTGGAGCTATTTTCCTGGTTTTCAGGAGATTTGTTCTGAATAAGAGAAATGAGGAGACCCATATTTGGGCAAAGACGGCCTTCACCATTAGGAGAATGAAAGAGCCTGTACTCCTAGGGCCCAGACAGCAGTTTGGAAATGAAACAGCCCAGGATGCAACATCAGAACTGGTCAGCAGCACCGCAGGACCAGACACAGTCTTTTTTTTTTCCTCGAGGTCAAACAGAAAAGCTTCCAGAATCTCTGATTAGTGGTTGTGGGTATAACTCCGTTATGAAATGTGGTGGATACAGATCCCTCAGGAGTCTAGTCACCAACATCAGTGGCTTGTAAAGTGGTTCAAATCTCTTACCACTAACAAGGAAGTGACAGGATTGTTTTCCACCAAAAAAGAATAGATGATCTTCTGATGAGTTTACAGAGAAACAGAATGAAGAGATAACAGGAGAGAGACAGACATATTCCTTGGGAGGTTTAGCTGTTCCCATCTTCCAAATGTGATCTTTGAAAAAGAGAGCAAAGTCTGTACTGCCCACGAAGCCATCCTGATCCATGTGGCTCAGAGATCACTGTTATGGCTAAGTCCCAGTAGACACAGACCACTGCTACCTTGCCAGCTGCTTTTAATTTTTTTTAAATTATTAAAAGGAGGGTTTATTAATATGAATTATATGTACAGGCAGTCCCCAGGTTAAGAACGAGTTACATTTTTAAAGCTGTTCTTAAGTCTGATTTGTATGTAACTCAGAACCTGTAGATTTTAAAATTCTTGCTGCTTGTGTCTGCTCCCAAAGAGCCAACTGTTCCTACCAGTGTTTCCTCTAAGGTACAGCATGCACAACCACACACTGTTCTTCATGTGGCCATGCATGTTTCAAGTTTGTTCAGACTTGATATATCGCGGCGAAAAGGGTGAACAGAATGCTAGGAATGATTAAGAAGGGGATCACGAACAGATCGGAGAAGGTTATCATGCCACTGTACCAGGCCATGGTACGCCCTCACCTGGAATACTGCGTCCCGCACTGGTCGTCGTACATGAAGAAGGACACGGTACTACTCAAAAGGATCCAGAGAAGAGCGACTATAATGGTTAAGGGGCTGGAGGAGTTGCTGTACAGTGAGAGATTAGAGAAGCTGGGCCTATTCTCCCTTGAAAAGAGGAGACTGAGAGGGGACATGATCGATAATGAAGGGAATAGACTTAGTAGATAAAGACAGGTTGTTCATCCTCTCCAAGGTAGAGAGAACGAGAGGGCACTCTCTAAAGTTAAAAGGGGATCGATTCCATACAAACATAAGGAAGTTCTTCTTCACCCGAGAGTGGTAGAGAATTGGAATGCTCTTCCGGGGTCTGTCATAGGGGAAACACCCTCCAGGGATTCAAGATAAGGTTAGACAAGTTCCTGCTGAACCAGAACTAACGCAGGTAGGGCTGGTCTCAGTTAGGGCACTAATCTTTGACATGGGGGGGCCGCCGCGTGAGCGGACTGCTGGGCACGATGGACCACTGGTCTGACCCAGCAGCGGCAATTCTTAAAGCAGTTTACAACTTTACAATCTTAAAAATTAATTAAAAACCTGGGGGAAAGACAAGCAAATCAATTCTGACAATCAGGACAAAAAGAAGGGTTGAAATAAAAGGGTAAGGATATGATAACGAAAATAAAAAGAAAGGGTACAGGAAAAAAACGACAAGAGAAAGGGAATGTCAGGAACAGACGAGTAAATGGTTTTTTGCATTGTATCATAAAATAGCTGTCTAATTGAGGGACTACTCGGGAGATGTTGGTTAGAAGATCTCAGTGGCCTTGAGGATTCGTAAGGGCTGAAAGCCTGTCAGTGAACATGGGGGAGTGACTGAGTTGCATCATTCCTGAATTTGCTGCAGGAGAAGTGTAGGAGTCTAGGCCACTGGAAATACTGCTCAGTGAAATCATACGCCGCCGCGACCGCGTTCTTAAGTACGAGCCGTACTTAAGTCGAGCGCCTATAACTCGGGACAACAATTCCTAACAGATAACATTATAATGCTTTTTTTTTTCCAACAAGGAACTCTAATACACATTCCAAAGCTACCTAGACCAAATTTTTACATGTACGTAGGGGAAAGGGGTTAGGACTTGTATACTGCCTTTTTGTGATAACACATTCAAAGCAGTTTCCATATATACAGCTCCTTATTTTGTACTCGGGGGCAATGGAGGATTAAGTAACTTGCCCAGGGTCACAAGAAGCAGCGCTGGGAATCGATCCCACAACCTCTGGGTGCGGAGGTAGCAGCTCCGCCACTAAGCCCACTCCTCACCTCCATACATAGAAAGACAAATCTATAAGGCTGGTACAGCTGGTTAATGCAGAGTCCTTTCGTGCCTCTGAGTAACTTCTGGATTTTAAACTGCTTTCCCCCTTGAACACTGGGTTATTTTTTTATTATTATTATTGTTTGGAAGACACGGGAGAGGTTTTGGGGTGCCACGGTAGATTGCTTAAATGAGGATAAAAGCCTGCTCCTTGATCTCGTTTGCTGTGATTTGCAAAGTGAATACAGATGTGGTACTCTCGGCTCAAGTTTTTTGTTTTTTTTTTTCCTGGAGAGTGGTCTTTGGATGCTGGACGATGTGTACCGGTTACACTTTCCCACCAGTGCTTTTGAAAGTCTGCACAATAGCTACTGTGTAAGTGTCTCTATAGCAACAAGCCAAGAGCCCCAAAACACTTCTTCCCATGGCAGAGTCAGACAGCTCTGGGAGGGTAGATGAGGGGTTATAGTATGTGTATATTTCTATTTAGATCTATATCTATAGATACAGATAGTTCATATTAGTTTTGGAAAGCTAAAACATAGATTTGGCTGGGTGTTGCTGAAGAAAAGAGTTATGCAATATGTAATTCCTTGTGACTGGGGGGGATAGTAGTGGAATTTGGTTCTTCGTGCATCATTAGAGAGCCTTGTTGTAGCTAATGTCTACCAAAACCAAAACTGTTCCTTACCTGTTTCCCTCAAATAGCCGTTGTGAGCGGATTCTATAGAGGGCACCTATGTTAGATGCCGCTAGGCAACCTAGTTGCGGACGCCTTGCGAAGCTTAATTAAAATCTGCGCGCGACCCAAATTGGTTTCAATTAGCTTAAATGGCGTGGTAATTGACAGTGCCATTGAAGTTAATTGATAAATTTAAAAAAAATTAACAATTAAGAGTTCCGCATGGAACTCAGAGCGGCCTCTGGCGATGCCTACGCCAAGGCGCCCTCCAGTGTCTGACGACGCCTACCTGAAAAGTAGGTGTGGTTGACTTAGGCAAGGCTAGGTGATTGAGTTAGGCAACAGTAAATTAGGCCCGGTAAACCCTGGCCTAATGTACTGGCGCCTACCTCAGTGGCACCTAGTGATGTCTAAGTCCACTTAGGTACTGCTAGACGTGATTCTAGAATCTGCGTCTAGTGGTTGATTGACATCCATGCTGAGCAGCACCTGTTGCAATATTGTTCATCTGGCTGGTAACCAAAAGAAATCTGGTTCGACTCTGATTAATACAGAACACAGCAATTCGTCTGATTTTTAAACCGAAAAAATCGGGCCATATAACTCCCTGGGATGGTTAACAAGACTATAATGCCCCTGTATTGCTCCGTGGTGTGACCTCATCTGAAGTATCGGGTTCAGTTCTGGACTCTTTATCTCAAGAAAGATATAGTGGCGCTAGAAAAGGTTCAAAGGAGCGACCAAGATGGTAAAGGGGATGGAACTTTTCTCGTATGAGGAAAGACTAAAACGGTTAGGGCTCTTCAGCTTGGAAAAGAGACGGCTGAGGGGAGATAGGATTGAAGTCTACAAAATCCTGAGTGGAGTAGAACGGGGACAAGTGGATCGATTTTTCACTCCGTCAAAATTTACAAAGACCAGGGGACACTCGATGAAGTTACAGGGAAATACTTTTCAAACCAATTGGAGGAAATTTTTGTTTCACTTGGACAATAGTTAAGCTCTGGAACGCATTGCCAGAGATTGTGGTAAGAGCGGATAGCGTAGCTGGTTTTAAGAAGGGTTTGGACAATTTCCTGGAGGAAAGTCCATATTGAGAAAGACATGGGGTAAGCCACTGCTTGCTCTGGATCGGTAGCATGGAATGTTGCTACTCCTTGGGTTTTGGCCAAGTCCTCCAAAATGAATAACATTTAAAAATTTCCCATAAACAACATTTGGGAACTAAGCAAAATGAAAATTTTGGGGCTGCTCACTCTTAACGTTTATTAACATACTGACTAAAAAAATTGGGGGGGGGGGAGGGGTTAGTAATCAGATTATCGATAACAATATTGGATTTTTTTTTTTTCCTTTAAAGAAAATATAGATTTTCTCCTTCTTGTAAACTCTTAGGAGAAGGCAGGCTAATTTTTGACACGAGTGTATGGTCAGCGTAGTTATTAAAGGCAGTCTATTTGCTGTAATTACAAAACTTTCCGCAATGAAGTTAAAACTCAGAGGTAACGGCCCTATTTCAGCCATAAGGCATCAGTACAGCCTCTCAGCTATTGTCGGAGCTTTATTCATCCAGCAGTCGAATGGCAGTGTGATTAGCATGGGAGCCAGCTTTGGAAGCGTATCTCTTGGCCTTTTTTTTTCTTAGAGGACAGCGTTCTTTCTGTTTTTGTCTTGTTTTTGTTTTTAATGGCCTGTTGTGTGTTTTGTTGAAAGAGCGGCCTTGAAAGTTTGACAGATGCAAACTCATGGCAGAGTTGGGAGTTTTGTGTTGTGGTGCGTTGGAGGTGGGGCAGTCCCAGCTTACAAAGAATCTGTTCAGTAACTTTATTCTGTGTTCAAGAGGGGAAGCTGCATAGGGACACCTGTTTTATGAATGGCTGGTGAACAGCCAGAGCTTTTTATGCAGCTAAAATATTTTTGGCTCAAGGCTCTTTTATTATTTATTTAACAAACACATCCCGCTTAAACCTAAGCGGGCTACAGAAAGAAATACATAAAATACAATCAAATCTGTGATTCCACGGCATGAGCCCCCCCATTACGTGGCAGAAAAGCTTCCCATGTACCACTCACTAAGATCTCTCCGATCCCAGCAAGAACTCTGGCTGAGCATTCCGCCAGCCACCCGCTTCCGCCTGGAAGCTGCCCGGAGTTGATCATACTCCCACAGCGTACCCAAACTGTGGAATCGGCCCCCCCCCTGCTGCCAGAGCAATAGATGGCCAGTTGTGCTTCCGAAAAGCGCACACATACCAGCACAGACCAACCTTAAGACCCTAGCCACTCATCCATGGCAAACCAGCGATACTTGAAGCCACCTGGAACACAAAGTACCGTATTTGCCGGCGTATAAGACGACTTTTCAGTACCTTAAAATCCTCCCCAAAGTCGGGGGTCGTCTTATACGCCGGGTACTGTTTACATGCCCTTACTTTACATTAGAGAGCTGCACGGGGACGCCCCTAGGGTCGCGGGGATCCCGTGGGGACGCCCCCTAGGGTCGCGGGGATCCCATGGGGACGCCTCCGAGGGTCGCGGGGCTCCTGCGGGGCTGGATGCTCAGTCTTCTGGATGTACACGGCTCTTCTTCTCCCTACCTTCTCTGCTTGCAGCACAGAGCCGAACGGAAGTCTTCCCGACGTCAGCGCTGACGTCGGAGGGGAGGGAGGGCTTAAACAAAGCTTAAACAAAGCCCTCCCTCCCTCCGACGTCAGCGCTGACGTCGGGAAGACTTCCGTTCGGCTCTGTGCTGCAGGCAGGGCAGATAAGGAGAAGGAGAGTAGCCTCGCGGTTCGAGTGGCTACCAAGAGAGAGGGGCGGCCGCCCCGCCCCGGTTGCAGCACAGCCGGCCAGGTTCCCTTACTTTTGTGGCACTTCCCCGACCGACCGATAACAGCCCGGGTCCGACAATCCTCCCTGCCCTGTAGCCGCGAATCTAAATTACCTTCTTACAGCAGCTGTAAGAAGGTAATTTAGATTCGCGGTTAAGGGCAGGGAGGTTTGTCAGACCGGGGCTGTTGTCGGTCGGTCGGGGAAGTGCCACAAAAGTAAGGGGACCTGGCCGGCTGTGCTACACCCGGGGCGGTAGAGAAGGTGTGCGGAAGAAGGGGTAGTCTTATACGGCGAGTATATAACAAAACTCTATATTTTAACTAAAAGTTGGGGGGTCGTCTTATACGCCCAGTCGTCTTATACGCCGGCAAATACGGTATATAAACCATCTATGATCTTCCGGACCAAAGCTTAGCCTGATTGGCATGGCCACTGGTGACACTTAGGGCACCAGCTGCCTACTACCTCGCTGTCTAGTGGTGTCTGTTGTAAGATGTCCCTTACACCACTGTGTAATCTACTGTGTATATATTCTTGTAACCTGTTCTGGGCTCCTGGAGAGGATGGGATATAAAAGTAAACGTTCAACAATATTTATTTATTCAATTTTCTATACGTTTCTCCCAGGGAAGCTCAGAATGGTTTACATGAATTTATTCAGGTACTCAAGCATTTTTCCCCTGTCTGTCCTGGTGGGCTCACAATCTATCTAATGTACCTGGGGCAATGGGGGGATTAAGTGACTTGCCCAGGATCACAAGAAGTAGTATGGATTTGAACCCACAACCTCAGGGTGCTGAGGCTGTAGCTTTAACTACTGCACCATTCTAGAAATCAAAATGTAGTAAAGGTGAGCCAAGCCATTGTGACATCACTGATGAGGTTGGCTCTTATTGGTGGAATGAGGCATTATGATGTCACAATACCAGCTCTGGTTATCAGAGGCTGAAGCTTTTCACTCTATTTATTTATTCTATTTTCTATACTGTTTTCCCAGGGGAGCTCAGAACGGTTTACATGAATTTATTTAGGTACTCAGGCATTTTTCCCTGTCTGTTCTCGTGGGCTCACAATCATAATGTACCTGGAGCAATGGGGGGATTAAGTGATTTGCTCAGGGTCACAAGGAGTAGCATGGGTTTGAACCCACAACCTCAGGGTGCTGAGGCTGCAGCTGCGCCACACATCTTGCCTCATCTGCTCCTTTTCTTTTCCTACCTGTAGAGGACAGTAGCTGGAATGCAATTTGACACTTCTACACACAGGGCTCCTTTTACGAAGGCACTTTAGGGCCTTAACGCACGGAATAGCGTGTGCTAGCCACTACTGCCTCCTTTTGAGCAGGCGGTAGATTTCCAGCTAGCGCGTGCTAAAACGCTTAGCGCACCTTCGTGAAAGCAGCCCACAATGGCTTTGCTTGCATTTCATTCTACACTAGGCAGTTAATAGTAAGTTGGTTCTTCTGCAAGGTAGGTGATGGGTTAAATTCGAAAATGCCTGGTGGGAAAACTTCATCCTGTTAGCATTTCACAATCGAACATAAACTACCATGAGAAATTATAATTGTGGTTAATTTGTTTCATTCGCCTGACCCTCCTGTTATTGTTGATTGGCATCTGCTGTACAGACGATCCTTTTCCAACTCCATGATTTAATTACCAATCCAAGGGGCTGCCATTCCAGTTTCCAGCCTACCCGCTCGGTCGTAATGTTCTCTGTTGAAAACACTTGTTGGTAAAATAAATACAAAAAAATTGAGAGAATTTGGGAAGGGAAATGCAGCTTAGTTTGCTCTAAAGTTTATTTTTAATAAGCAAATATGTCTGTCTCTAAAGCTTTGTGCTTTTTTTCCTAATATGTGTTTCAGCTTCTCCATAAGGTTGGCATGAGAGCCTAACCCTGCATGTCTCACCTAAAGACAATTAGAGCTGCCAAAAGAAAAAAAAAAATGCTGCTCTGGGAACAATTAATGATTTAAAGAGGTTTTGCAAATCACTTTGTGATGATAATTCTTTTTTTTTTTAAATTAAAAAAACACCACCACCCCATTTCATTCACCCCCTTCTCGCCTTCATTATTCAAAACAAAATTGCTTTTGGAAGTGAATCTACTGCATCACTATGGTTTTGAGGGCTATTGAGGTCCGCCAATCCCACTGCCGCGCTCTTGTGTGCTGCCAAAGCTTCTCAACATTCAAGGCATTGAACGTTCAAGTTCAGGAGGACACGCTGATTTGCAAAGAGAGAAGGGATGAAACAAAGAAGCTTTTCAAGAGAGGGGCTGAGGCTCGGCTTTACTGGGGAGTGGGTTAGGTTAGCAGAGCACCCTGATGCTGCGTGAGAGATGCAGGAACGTGTATACTTTCTTAACACAACTGTACTTTGCCTGTTGAATAGAATAAAGAAACCAGGAGGGACTGACGAATCTGGAACTTTCACTGCCTCTTTCAAGAGGAGTATTTTCCCTGCAGAAGCTGAGAATGAGAGTGGGTTCCATAAAGGTAGTTCTGTAATTGGGTGTCTGCAGTTACATGTGTGTAGTGTGTAACTGCAAGGATGTGTACATGTGGATGGGGCATGAATGTGTCTTGGCGCACAGTAAAATATCTTTTTGAGGCAAGAGTAGGAAAAAAGAGCAAAGAGAAAGGACCAGTGTTCCACAAACAAGTTGTGATATGAAAACGCAGAGATGAACACAAGTCTCTGGATGTCCAGGAGAAAATACTTTATTCAAAATAATCGCATTTAAAATCAAGATACGAGAAGGACACCTGATGAAGGCTGATCACTTGCCAAAACACGGACCGTGTTGGGTCTGAGTCTCACCTTTTGTGAGCATGTACCATTCTATCTAATTCACCTTGAGGTTGCTTTAATCTAATCTAATCTAAACTAAGGCTTGGCTTTATATATCGAGTCATCATTCTAAGAAAGCTTGACTCGGTTTACAATAATTAACAAATAAAAAAATAAGACTAAATTTCGGGAAATTAATTTTCAAAGTGTTTAGCAAATAAAGTAGTTTTTAAAGATTTGCAAAAAAAATTGAAGTGATCCGGAACGCCTTAAAAGAAATGGAAGATCATTCCAAAGTTGAGAAAACTTAAAGATCAGAGATTGACTAAAAATCTTGACTCCTTTTTTGGAAGGAAGAGATAATTTAAATTGTTGGTTACCTCTTGCAACATAAAGTCTGTAAAAATTGCAAGATAAAGGAAGGAGAGGAGTAAAGATACCATATAGGATTTTAAAAACACAAGCATATTTAAATTGAACTCTAAAATAAACCGGGAGCCAATGGAGACTCTGGAGCAACGGAGTCACGTGATCAAATTTACGTATCCCAAAGATCAATTTCGCAGCAGTATTTTGAATCAGTTGCAATCTATAAAGACAAGTTTTTGTGGTACTGAGGTAGATAACATTGCAGTAATCGAGGTGAGGTGAGATAATATAATTGACTGAACTAATATGGAAAAATGACGATGAAAGAAGTGTCTGATCTTCCTCAACAAACACAGGTCTTGATTGTTTTGAATAAACTATTTTCTCCTGGACATCCAGAGACTTGTGTTCCTCTCTGCATTTTCATATCAAGAGTAGGAAAAAAATCAGAAAGTATAAAAACAACAAATACTTTAAAACTCTCTTCCGAAGGGAGGGGAGTAACCAGACTGACGCTGCAAATTTAGCGCACAAAGTGGAGAAAAAGACCTCGGTACTTCCTGCACATAACTAACATATAAAAATAGCAAGAGCAGTTTAATCATAAGTCAAAAAACTCCACTCAATAAGCAGGTTCAAATGCAGCGAAACGGTCTGAAACCACCCTTGGGCAGATCAGAAAAAAAACTCTTTCCAGTTAAGCATGCAGGAACAAAACCAGCACTTTATCTTATCAGCATAGATGGCCATTCTTCTTGGCAATCAGATCCTGCACACTGTGGGCTTCTTCTATCAAACTGCGCTAGCAGTTTTTAGCGCAGGAACTCTATGAGCGTCGGGAGCAGCGCAGGCCATTCAGCGTGGCTCTCTGCGCTAAAAACAGCTAGCGCAGTTTGATAGAAGAGGCCCTGTATCTCGACAGGAGTACTCTTGTTTCGCAAGTCGCGTCTTCAGGAGAATTCCACAAGAGAGAAGCTCACAGCAACACTCAATAATTCAAACTGTTTATTGAGTGGAGTTTTTTGACTTATGATTAAGCTGCACTTGCTATTTTTATCTGTTACTTATGTGCAGGAAGTACCGAGGTCTTTTTCTCCACTTTGTGCGCTAAACCAAGTTACTTGCAATCTAAGTGGTTACTGTAGTTATGTTTATTAATACTTATAGACTGCCCGTCACAGTAACAGCAGAGCGGTTTACAAATTTAAAAGCAAAAGAAAGGAACTCCGTTATCAAAAGGAAAGATAAAATAAATATAACCTTCTTTAAAAAAAAAAAAAAGGGTATAAAAAAGCTGGAATCTGGAATCCCTCCCTAAGTTCCAATCCAAAAGGGTCTAATTACAGTAGATAATAAAAATTTACTGAATGGTTTTCAAAAGGCTTCTAAATTTAGTATAAGAAAGTTCAGTACGCAATCCGATAGGAAGAGAATTCCTTAAATATGGTGCAGAAGCAAAAAAGGCAGAATTTTGTGTTGAAGTCTGTCTTGCCAGGTGAACTGAAGGTAGAGGCAACTGCTGAGTATTGGAAGAATGTAAATTTCTAATGGGTCTGTATGATACCCCAAACTTTTGATAAGTAATCAGGTGTCCCCAAATGTAAAGCTTAATGGTAGCATGATGCCTTCCTAGAGGTCTGATGCAAGCGAGTGCTGGATGTTTCCTGCAAAAAGACTTTGCACATTAAAATGCCATACTGTTGGCCAAAAACTGCAACCTTTGAACAAACTTATTGCACCTGAAATTAGGGTTACCAGATGTCTTGTAAATTCCGGACATGTCCTCTTTTTAGGACTATCCAAGTGCCCGGATGGATTTCCAAAACTTGGCAGTTTGTCCAGGTTTTGGAAGGCCCCGAACTTGGGGGCCGCGTCCAGAGGGCCTCTGAGCATATGCGGAGGCGACACGGAGATGTCGCATGTATGCGCATGACATCATCGTGTCATATCCGTGCGTGCTTAGAGGTTCTCCAGATGTGGCCCCAGACACGGGGAAGAAGAGATGAGGTCTGTGTGGTGGCAGGGCGGATCTGGGACGGAACAGGGCGTGACCGGAGGCAGAATGGGACAGGGATACGCGCCCTCTTTTTTTTTTTTTTTTTAAATGAAGAAATCTGGTAACCCTACTAGAAATCATGGATGTTTTGAGCCAGGGCTGTTTTTCTGCTACGTCACCACCACCTATATAAAGTGCAGCAAATTGCTATTTTTCCTCATTGCAGTCGGGGTGAAAGTACCCTGTTTGTAGGACTTAGCTATGCAAATTCTTTTCATAAGAACATAAGAATAGCCTTCTTGGGTCATCAAGCCCAGTAGCCCGTTCTCACGGTGCCAATCCACCCTCACTAGTACCTGGCAAAAACCCAAGGAATAGCAACTCATCTCAGAGTAAGCAAGATTCCGAAACCCCAAATAGTAGCAACATTCCATACAGAATCCCCAAAGAGTAGCAAGATTCTAGAATCCCAGAGAGAAGCAACATTCCATGCTACCGGTCCAGGGCAAAGAGAGGCTTCCCCTGTGTCTTACACCCATTTGGATTTAGCTTCCACTTTTCCAGTATTAGCTCAATGCGAGTTACATTCGAATAGTTACATGCGAGTTATATTCCCTGTCCCTGATAATTTGTACATGATGTAGTTAGGATTAAGGGGCCCTTTTACTAAGGTGCACTGAAATCTAGGCTTAACTTGTTCTAATGTGGGGCTTTTCCCCATTCTAAGCCCAGATTTACTCTTGTAATTTTTAGGGCATTTCCCATTTTATGATTTTCTTACTGTGCTAAAATTCATTTAGCAAGTAGTACCTGAAAAAAATATATATGAGTGGGCCCTTATTGCCTCTTATTTAGGAGGTGGTAAGTGCTCGTATGTGAACTCTGCTAACGCAAAACACACTAACTGGTTAACATATCTATGTTCATTCTCTGCCTCCTGAAAATATTTTTTTAAAAATAGCTAATGTGCCCGTTAATGTATGCAAACAGGCAAAATACTACAAAACGCTTTAACGTGATTTGCAGTAGCCTGTTTCTAACACCCTTTAGTAAAAGAGCCCCTGAGTGACTGCCCAAGGTCAAAGGTGGTCGCAGTGGGATTTGAACTCCATGCTTTAATCTTAAGCAAAGCTGAGGAGATTATGCTCCTATGTTTGTTTTGGGTAGCAATGGATCTGTGAGCCTTCCTACACATTCTTAATGGGAAACAAAACAATAAAAAAAAAAATCATTCACACTCATGAAAAACCTGAGATAAGTCAGAAAATTCTTTGACAGAAAACAATTCCAACTCTTGGTACAATCTCTAATCCTAGGTCTAATAGACTACTGCAACATACTGTATCTCCCCTGCACAGCAACCATGATAAAACAACTACAAACAATACAAAACACAGCCCTAAGACTGGTCTACTCGCTGAAGAAATACGACCACATCACAGAGGCATACCACGACTCACATTGGCTCCCAATACAAGCGAGAATACACTTCAAATTTTCCTGCCTACTATTTAAAGCAATTAACGGAGAAAGCCCAGTTTATTGGAACAATCGACTAATTCAATCCACCTCAACCAGACATAGGAGAACCCACGCACCATTCACTCACCCTCCAACCAAAAACATCAAAAGAAAAAACTGTACGACAACCTCCTAGCCACTAGAGCTGTAACACTCGACCTCTAACTCTACAACCTATTGACCTCGACCACAGACTACAAAACCTTCAAAAAAGAAATAAAAACCCTTCTATTCAAAAAACACATAAAACCAAACTAAATCAGAAATGTCCCAAGCATACCATGACAATTCAAATGCAATCCTTAGCAACTCAAAGAAATGTACAAACTACTCCTTAAATACTTCTAATGTCCTGACAATCCATTTGTAACCCGGCTCTCGAGGACCGGAGTTCCCTACCCCTGCCCTAATTTAATGTAATGTAAACTGACTTATCTCCGTTTTAATTCATAGCTCCTGTATGTTGAGAAATACCTGTTAACTGAGGTTTTAATTTTTTCCCTAATCTAAAAATAGCATTTATGCAACGAAGGGAAGGAAACTATTTCAGGACCTGTATTGTCTGGCATCCTGTGGACCTCAGGGCTATATTTTTACTTTTACATTCAAGGAAGAGGTTTGATTAGGCTTGTGTGGCTTGAAATGCTGACCCTTTTGACTCTATATTTTGTAACACACATCCTAATACTGCTGTTTGTTTGGATCTATTTTTACAACCAGGTCACTCATGCCCACCTGGCTACAAAGATTTGTATTCCTGCTGCTGTGTTTGCTTATAGTAAGCTGGAAAGCTGAAAGAGAGTGAGAGAGAGAAATAGCTGTTGAAACAGAAGCTACTTTTGTGTGTGAGAAGATTTTTCATTGTAAATCTTCAAAGTCTTGGTGGTCTTCAGTCATTACTACTACTTATCACTTATATAGCACTGAAAGGCCTACGTAGCGCTGTTCATTTTGACATTTATAGACTGTCCCTGCTCGGAAGAGCTTACAGTCTAACTTGAACAGACATATAGGGTTGGGGATGCACAGTCGAAAGCACTCTCAAAAGGCACCAGTGCCTAGCAGTGGTGATCTTTTACAAAAAAAATATTTAGCAAACACAGTTTAAAAAATATATATATCTTGGGACTGGATTCTTCAGATAAGCGAATCAACACCAGATCACAAACAAATTTACCTGGAGGAAAAGTCCATGTTAGGTGCCGTCGACTTGTGATCTTTCATCAAGTTTTTGTGGCAGAATGCAGAAGTAGACTGCCAGGCCTTTCTTCTACGCAGTATAAATTGCGCCAATCGAACATGCTTTGCCAGTTTAGAAAGGGGGTGAAATCTGTTTTATTCGAGTGCTTTTTTGGTGCTACCTATGGGACTATGTGAGTTAGAATCGCTTGTGTTTTGCTTTCTGCTGTTTGTAATTGTTTGTGCGTACTGGTTTTTTATTTTTTTAATGAATTTGTATGTTTTTATTGTATCCTGCTTAGATTTGTGGATAGGCAGGCTATAAATAATTGTAAATGAAATAAATAAATGCGACCTTCCACCTCCAACGCTGCCCATCTGCTGCTGCCCAGATGGGTGGTACATCTTTAGTCTGACATCTCCACTGAACCTGTCCGCCTTGGGAGACCCTGCTGGTAGTGAAACTACCAATGGCATAGCTTTCACCTGCTCAGATATTTGCAAGCCCCAGTGGCATGTACCATACTAAGGGAAACGTCCATAAGCCGCTCTTAAAAGTGTGAGGAAAGTCTAAAACGGTTAGGTCTCTTCAGCTTGGAAAAGAGACTGCTAAAGGGAGATATGATTGAAGTCTACAAAATCCTGAGTGGAGTAGAAGTGGATTGATTATTTTTTTTTTTTCTCACTCCTTCAAAAATGACAAAGACTAGGGGGACACTTGATGAAGTTACAGGGAAATACTTTTAAAACCAATAGGAGGAAATTTTTCTTCACTCAGAGAATAGTTAAGCTCTGGAACGCGTTGCCAGAGGTTGTGGTAAATGCGGATAGCGTAGCTGGTTTTAAGAAAGGTTTGGACAAATTCCTGGAGGAAAAGTCCATAGTATAGGGGAGGCCACTGCTTGCCCTGGATCGGTAGCATGGAATGTTGCTACTCCTTGGGTTTGGGCCAGATACTAGTGTCCTGGATTGGCCACCGTGAGAACGGGCTACTGGGCTTGATGGACCATTGTGTGATTGACATGTGATCAGCAGGACAACAGCACTGTTTTAGAGAATCTGGTCCTTGGTGCTCAAGCTGAAACCAGATTACTTTTGGGGGTGTTATGGGGGCAGTCAGTACATAACCACATAAATAGGACCACATAAAAGAGAGTCCTATCATTATCTGATTCTTTATATCTTTATATCTGCTTAAGTGCCAAATATCACACTTAGCTGGCTGTAATTTGGCCGGTTTCACATACCTGGAAATTCAGGTATAATGCTGGCTGTGATTAGCACAACCCACAAATGCCACTAAGAGGGCGCATAGCACCAGCAGCAAGCCCAAAGTCAGAAGCAAAGGACCGAGATTCCATAACACAAAACACGAGTGTCCACAGGCACACAAAATGGGTGACAGGTCAAAAGCGCGCGCCGACAACCCAGCGCAGACAACTGAACGCAAGGCGGAAGCGCGCCAAAGAAAAACAGTATTTTAAAGGGCTCCGACGGGGGGTGTAGGGGGGACCCCCCCCACTTTACTTAACAGAGATCGCGCCGGCGTTGTGGGGGGTTTGGGGGGTTGTAACCCCCTACATTATACTGAAAACTTCACTTTTTCCCTAAAAAAGAGGGAAAAAAGTTTCCAGTAAATGAGGGGGGTTACAACCCCCCACAATGCCGGTACGATTTCTATTAAGTAAAGTGGGGGGGGGGGGTTCCCCACCAAAAACCCCCGCCGGAGCCCCTTAAAATACTGTTTTTCTTCGGCGCGCTTCCGCCTTGCGCTCAGTTGTCTGCGCTGGGTTGTCGGCGCGCCTTTGTCGGTGCGCGCTTTTGTCTATGAACCCACAAAATGAAACCAGAACTTGGAACCAGAAGATAAATAATACAGTATAATCCTGTTATAACAGACTTCAAAGGACCTGGAAATATTCCATTATATCCAGAGTCACATTTAAAAAAAAGCTTTATTTAGATCAACTTGAAACAACGTTCAATCAATGAACAACAGTTTCTGCACAAGCATATCAGCAACATCAAGAACAAAACTCAGCAAAACATTGGTATGGCACGAAATGATTGCAAAACCAGAACACTAAAAGATATTCTAAAGCATTGTGTTGTACTGTACTGGAAAGAAAAATAATCTGTCATTTTCTTCTGGGCTGCATTTTGATACTGTATCACCGGCACACCACGCACCTTGTAGGCGGAGTCTGCATGTCCGTTATAGCAGAAGAAAATTACAGCTAAAAGTAGCTCTGGGGACCAAATTGTTTTTCCGTTATATACGAGTCCGCTATATGCGGTGATTTTCTGCATGTTCATAAAGGTGCATGGCCAGGACCAGCGGACCTCGTCCGTTATAGATGATATTCCGTTATAAGCGAGTCCATTATAACAAGATTATACTGTATAATACTTTACATAGTCCATTTTTTCTGGGTTTTTTTGTCTTTGTTCTTTCTTTTCCTTATTCCTTTGGTCGTCATTTCACATTTTGGTTTGTTAAATATGTTGGGTTTTTTTTTACATATTAATGTTTAATTATTTTAATCCAATCTCTGTTCTTCCTAAGGAGCCCTGAGGAAGGCAACTTTTGCCGAAACACGGCCCATGTTGGGTCCGGTGGCAAGTCAAATGCGTGCAAGACAAAAGTGCACAGACAATTGATCGCAATGACAAGTGAGCGCAACGACAAGTGAGCGCAAGACAATTGATCGCAACGACAAGTGAGCGCAAGACAATTGAGCGCACCACAAAATGGCGGCGCCACAAAAGGTTAGCAACACAATCACTCGCACGTTCACGTAAAGATGTCATTGTCATCATACGTGACTGTGTTTTGCAAATGCATTTTTAATCACTATGGTTACCTAGCCTCTTGTCTTGCGCGCTTGTCTTGTGATATAAAGTCCTACGCGCTATTATCTTGCACTCGCTTGCTCGTGCATTTGACAATGAACCATTCGTGCTCAGTTGTGCGCTCAGACGTCTTGCACTCACTTGTCTTCCCGCATTTGGCCGCGCGCATTTGTCTTGCACGCATTTGACTATGAAGCGTTGGGTCCAGGTCCCAGTCTATATTTGTTAATAAAGTATTATATTATTTATCTTCTGGTTCCAAGTTCTGGTTCCATTTTGTGTGCCTGTGATAAGCACAACCCTGATTTGCCGCTGGCCAAATCTTGGGCCTGATGCTTTTACCGTGCCATAGATATTTCCCGTCTCATTTCAGATAAATTCATATCCCTAACAGAAATCACCTTTGTTTAACTAGACTGTGAGACAAAGTGAAACTCAGCTACAAAGACGGATGTCTTTTTAAGATACTGAAGAGAATGTAAAGTTATGTGTCTTATACTGGAGACTGAATTGTGCGTGCTTTCTTTTAAACCAAACATCTGGAATCTTAAGTTGTATAACAGCATCCAGATGCTCTATGCAGGACTTTGGAAAATATAGCACAGTGTGGGGACAGTTTGAAAAGCTCGTCCTCTTCATAAAGTGAGGCTTAAAATTTGCGTATCTGAAACTTACATAACTTTACTCCAAGTGACTGGAAGCATTCCAGGGAAGAGGGCAGGATAAGAGTCTATTTATGCATATACTTTTGAAAATATTTGTGTCTATGTGTGCATAAAATAACACCTAAAATTATTGTATGGCAGAGAGCAGATGCAAATGTAAGGCCAAAAACTCTCTGGAATAACTTTCAAAGCAGACTTGAAAATATGTTCATATTAGTTATGCTTGTGCTTGGTTATAAAATTAACCCCCTTAGTTCACTGTTACGCAGTAATAAACCATTTATTAATAGCTAATATTTTAAAAAGTGAGGTTCTTCCAGAATGTTCTATGAATTCTCAGAGAAGCAGCACTGATCCTTCCGTGAATTTGCTGGCAATAAAAAAAAAAAAAAACCCTAACATGGCTTGATAAAAGGGGGCCCTTAGACAAACAGGACATAAAGGGGTTGGGGAGTTTCTCACAGAGAGAATGGTAAGGTGGGCTTAGGTATCTTATGGGGAGAATATGGTGCCGTGGTTAAAGCTACAGCCTCAGCACCCTGAGGTTGTGGGTTCAAACCCATGCTGCTCCTTGTGACCCTGGGCAAGTCACTTAATCCCCCCCATTGCTCCAGGTACATTAGATAGATTGTGAGCCCACCAGGACGGACAGGGGAAAAATGCTTGAGTTCCTGAATAAGTTCATGTAAACCGTTCTGACCTCTCCTGGGAGAGAACGGTTTAGAAAAATAAATAAATAAATAAATAGTGAGTGGAAGCTAAGAGTTAAAAGCAGTTATCTCGTAGCTTGGATTTGAATACTGCTAGAGATGGAGCTTGACGTAATGACTCAGGCAGTCTGTTCCAGGCATACGGCACAGCAGGATAGAAGGGATGGAGTCTGGAGTTGGCAGGGACTTGACTGATGAACGGAGTTTGCGGGAGGGAGCATAGGGGGAGAAAAGTGAGGAGAGAGATTGAGGGGCTGCCGAGTGAATGCACTGGTAGGTGAGAGGCGTTTGAACTGTATTACCATCGTCTTCCTCCTCCATGGCATGGCTCTCCACCACCCTTTACCTCCTGTGATAACCAGATCTCTCTTGTTACACTTTCTCTCAGTTATGACGCTGAGCTGGTGCGCAACCTTCACAAGTCAAGGTCCCGTACCGACAAGTCACCTTAACCAAGGAGAAGAGATAAGAAGAGAGATCTGGTCATCACAGGGAGGGTGGAGGAGAGAAGCACTGGTTACTATAAATTTGGGAATCTAAATTTTGGCTTTCAAATGAAATTTACAGGGTTCTTCAGTTCATTAGTAGAGATTATGGGCTCCTTTTACAAAGGTGCGTTAGGGCCTTAACGCGCGGAATAGCCCCGCGTGCCAGACCTTAACGCCAGCATTGAGCTGGCGTTAGTTCTAGAAGCGTAGCACGGGTTTAGCGCGCGCTAAAATGCTGCGTGCGCTAAAAACGCTAGCGCACCTTAGTGAAAGGAGCCCTATGTTATAATAATAATAATAATAATTTTATTCTTATATACCGCCATACCCGGCGAGTTCTAGGCGGTTTACATCAAGTTAGATTAGGATCCGCGTTGACAAGCAGATTTACAACAATTTATCAGCTATATAACAAATTTTGACCGAACTTGATAGAGGAGGAGGGGAGATTTGGGAAGGTCAGGAATAGAGAAGCTTTCGTGGAGGAGGAGAAGAGCAGGGGGGCGAATTAGGGGAGGCAAAGTGTAATGAAAATTGGGGGGGCCCTTAGGGGTCTTGTTCGCTGAATAGGTAAGTTTTGAGTGATTTTCTGAAGCCGAGGTAAGTGGGGGCCTCGAGTATCAATTGGGCAAGCCATGAGTTCAGCTTGGCTGCTTGGAAGGCGAAGGTTTTGCCTAGGGATCTTTTGAGGTGACAAAGTTTTAGCGAGGGGAAGGCGAACAGCTTTAGGTTGATATACCATGATGGCTAATAAGTGATGCTGCAGAGCTCTGTTGAGACGTGCATTTTAATCGTAAATTTCTAGGGAAATACTTCAGACAGAGGAAGGGATGGCTGCAGGAAAATAAGGCAGGGCAAGAAGTGCTACAGTGGAGTTTCCTGTTTGAAACTGCTGGTTTCCATAACATTTCTCTTGAGCAGTAGAGCAAACTGATAGACGAGGAAGGGAGGTTAAGGAAAGTTCCCATTCTAAGAGCCCCTTGTCCATGATCCTTGAAGGATCTTAAAAGGAAAACCTCCCCCTCCCCTCCCCCCCAACTTTCCTCATCACAGTGAAGATTAACTGGGATCTTCTGTGATATTCAGCGATTACTTCCCTTTAATATTCTCACTACTGGTAGGGAAATCCCAGCTGCTAGGATATGCTTTCCTGTTCCTCAAACTGATCTAGTTAATAAGTCATTAATGCAAATTGAGAAATGACCTCCCACAAGACAAAGCTGCCTTGACTAGATCCTATGTAGTGGGATATATTCTTTCGAGTTCAACGAACTCCAGAGTGCTTTTAAGGAAGTTGTTTAGTGAAACATTTGCTCATTAACGCGGTAAGGAAAGAAAAAAAAAAGGTAGCTGCGGTCTGCATGCATGCAGGTGTTATAAATTGTACAGAGTAAAATCAAGAGGTGGGAAGATCAACAGCCTTCAATTTCAGTTCAAAAATGTTCTGCAGTGCTGATGTCCCAAGGTCCGCTAGTATTTTAAGACAGGGTGTTTGACTTGCAGCCTGTTCTAAAACACAGGGTGAAATGGACGTTTTGGGAGCCAGTTTAGACCCACAAAAGTTTATTTCTCCTGAAGCCGTCGCAGCACTTGGTATCCGTCAGAGAATGACGTGGGGGACAAATTTTTCCGTCCCCGTGAGTTCTTTTTCTGTCCCTGCCCCCATTCCTGCAAGCTCCGTCCTCATCTGCACAAGCTCCAAACACTTTAAAAATCATAAGTGTTTCGAGGCTTGTGCGGTTAAGGCAGAGCTTACAGGAATGGGGGCAGGGACAGCGACGGTGACAAAACTCATAGGGACGGGGAGAAAGTTGTCCCCGTGTCATTCTCTAGTATCCTTTGCCATTTTCATTTTCAGGGGGACATCGAGCACTGGGGGATTAAGGGGGTGACCTCCCTTAATTCCTCCAGTGGAGCGCTGTTCAGTCAAAGAACTTTCCGGCAGAGCCAGTGCAAGGCGCCCCAGACGAACCTTTAGCCTTACCTCCAGTGAACTAAGCTGCTCCTAGCCTGTACCTCCTCACTCCCCGTCTTATTTTGATAAATAAACTCAAAGATCATGATCGCCACACAAACATCCTATAAAAAAAATCAGATTAAAATACGCACACTTTGAGTTTATGTGGCCATTAGGATCTATTGTTCTGCTTTGACTACAGCTGTTCTTTGCTGCCCCCCCCCCCCCAAGAAGCTGCTGCCCTAGGTGACTCCCTAGTCAGTGGCGTAAGGAGGGTGAGAGGCGCCAGGGGTGGTTGCGCCTCTCCCCCACCCCAACTCCTTTCCCGACCCACCTGCTGCACGCACACCCCTCCTTCCCGTCTCCCGTACCTGTAGTCGTTCACCAACAAGTTCAATGTGCTCCTTGCAACCGTGTCAGCTCTCCTTCTGATGTCACTTCCTATGCAAGGCACCCGGAAGTGACATCAGCGGGAGCCGACGCAGTTGTGAGCACGTTGAAGTTGTTACTCGTGGGGATGGGGGAAGGGAAGGGGGTACATGCATGTGGCGTGGGCAGGAGTGGGAAGAGACAGGGCGCGGAGAGGAGGAGGGGTGCTGGCGTCTGGGATGGACTCCCTCCCCCCCCTTACTACGTTTTGCCTAATGGTTGGGCCAACCCTACTTTTCTGAAACCTGGGGCTGTTTTGTTAAACCATGCTAAGCACTAACCCCTGAATTCTGGGGCTTTGAGTGGCACGTGCAAACTTGAGGATGTAGCCAATTTGCATACGCAACATAACTGACTATAACAGGTCAATTAGGGCTGATAATTGACTTCTTTACAAGCAATTATTAGTGCTAATTGGTTTTAATTTACATTTGGGCATGTGATCCGTGCCTAAAATTTACACACACACGTCAAAAAGAAGGATGGAAATGGGAGGGTCATGGGCAGAGCAGGGGCATTCCTCAAAATTATGTATATAATTATAGAATAAGGAACATATACACCTAATTTTACGAGCAAGAGTTTTGCACCCCTTTTTTTATGCAAATGGTTAGGTGCAGCTCCAAGGCTACTCTATAAATGGTGCTTAGCTTTAGTGACCGTTTATAGAATAGCGCTTAGCTGGGTTTTTTTCCAGTGCAGATTTTTCAGGCACAGTTTTTATAGAATTCAGGCCGTAACGCCCGGTTTATGTTGTGTTAACCGCTAATGTAGAGCCGCATTAAGGGAATTTGTGGTATTTTTGCAGTTTGCATGCAGTGAACTGGACATTTAAATATTTTTTTGTGTCGGGAACATTGGATGGCTGGAGAGGCATGTGGAAGGGGCTTGACAATTAAGAAGCTGCATTTACCTGCACTAACTGCCTAGTTAACAGGGCCAAGGACAATTCAGCACGGCCATTTCATCATGGCTGTTTTCAGTGCTGAATTGGCCTTGATGCATGGTCCATGTCATCTGTGCCTTTCTCTTCCGCTGTCCTTGGTCCAGCGTGTCTCCCCTCCCCCCCCCGAGGTTGGCAATCACCAGTCCCGCAGCTCGTCTTCTCTCCCACAAATTGCAGGCACTCAACCCTCCCCCTCGCGTCCTGTTCTGCGCGATTCAACATATGGGTTGGTGATGCCCCCCCCTCCACATTCAATCCTTCCCCTCTCCTCCCTGTGCCCCATCCTTTCTTGGAGTGGCACTCCTCTGCGGCTTTCCTTCTCCAGTACCCGTCCCCTCTCTGAATGGATGATTCATCGTGGCCAGTTCATTGCGGTGACGACGAAACGTCCTGCAGTGGACTGGCTATGATGAAATTCCATTCTGGAGTTAACATGGGACCAATTACTGCCTCCTAAATTCTTGGGCTACACATTTTTAATCAACACCATAAAAGATTATCATCACTCAATTCTCTGTATATAGGGGTATGCCCCATCTCTGCCCATACTTTTCCCAGTCTCCACCATACCCCATCCCACCCTAAGCACTTATGCCCAGTTTTTATAGACATAAGAACATAAGAAGTTGCCTCCGCTGAGTCAGACCAGAGATCCATCTCGCCCAGCGGTCTGCTCCCGCGGCGGCCCATCAGGCCCATTGCCTGAGCAGTGGTCCTTGACTATTTTTATAATCTATCTCTACTCCTATCCCTATCCTTAATTCTTATCTGTACCCCTCAATTCCCTTGTTCTCTAGGAACCTATCCAAACCTTCTTTGAAGCCATGTAACTTGTTCTGGCCTATCACAGCTTCTGGAAGTGCGTTCCACATATCCGCCACCCTCTGGGTGAAAAAGTACTTCCTAGCGTTTGTTCTAAACCTGTCTCCTTTCAATTTCTCCGAGTGCCCCCTTGTACTTGTGCTTCCCCATAATCTGAAAAATCTGTCCCTGTCCACTTTTTCTATGCCTTTCAGGATCTTGAAGGTTTCTATCATGTCTCCTCTAAGTCTCCGCTTCTCAAGGGAGAATAGCCCCAGCTTTTTTAGCCTGTCAGTATATGAGAGGTTTTCCATACCCTTTATCAGTTTAGTTGCTCTTCTCTGGACTCCCTCGAGTACTGCCATGTCTTTCTTGAGGTGCGGTGACCAATACTGGACACAGTACTCCAGATGTGGGCGCACCATTGCGCGATAAAGTGGCAGGATGACTTCCTTTGTCCTGGCTGTGATGCATGAAGTTTAATCAGCACCGTTAATAAGCAATAATGAGCTCATAATTTTCAAAAAATTTAAAATAATAGGTTAGTCGGCACCTTCCAGTTTTGGAAAGGCGCCTACCAGAAAATGGGCATGGTTAATGATGGATTGTGAACCAACAGACAACGGTGGCGTTTCGAAGACAAAGGTGTGCAATTTTATTCAAGAAATCATAGTCTTGTGCAGTGGCTCGACACAAACGTGTTTTGGCCGGTGCGGCCTGCTTCAGGAGCCTAAAATACTGTACATACATAAATGATAAAACCATAAATATATGATCTATGAGGGCATCCGTTGAAAATCAGGGGTGGGAAACTTCATGGCGACACCAGGAAGTATTTCTTCACCGAAGGGGTGGTTGATCATTGGAATGATCATCCACTGCAGGTAATCGAGGCCAGCAGCGTGCCAGATTTTAAGAAAAAATGGGATAAGCATATGGAATCTCTTCATGGAAGAAATTAGGGGGGGTGGGTCATTAGAGTGGGCAGACTTGATGGGCCATGGCCCTTTTCTGCCGTCATTTTCTATGTTTCTATGAGGTATCTTATGTAACACACAAGGGAAATATCAGACAAAAATAAAAATCATTAAAACAAGAGTATCAAAAGATTATCATTAAAATTATGCAACAATAAATAAATGACTGTAACTGTGATAATGAATAAATATACGTGCATATAACCACCACCGTGTAAAACAACCAACAGCAGACGCACCTTTGTAACTCGCGATCATAATCTCTTGTATGATTAAGAAACTGATGATCCAAAGTAACTCAGGAAATCTTGTAAAAGAGATAGAGAAGCACATTGACCGTCATTGTAATAATGCATTAGAGCTTGCTTCCTCTACCAGTGAATAAATAAAAAAAGGTAAAAAGCAATAAAGGAAAAAAAAAAGTCAAAAAGAAATCAGGAAGAGGAAAGAGGAAAGAAAGGACAGAAAGTAGATCTTGGATCTGTTTTGCTTCTAGGTGCCTAAATTGGACTTCGGCACTGGTATTTAGGCCAAAAAAACCCCAGGAGTAAATATGGGGTGCCTAAGGTTTGGATGTCAATTTAAACGCCACTAGACTTGATTCCACTGACGTCGCCTAAATGAAGATTGACAAGCGCGATTCATCTGAGCGTTCCTTGGTGAGTGTGGCATAGTGGTTAGAGCTACAGCCTCAGCACCCTGAGGTTGTGGGTTCGAATCTCACGCTGCTGGGCAAAGTCACTTAATCCTACACTGCCCCAGGTACATCAGATAGATTGTGAACCCACCGGGAGAGATAGGATGGTTGTATAACTACATAAAGGCAATGTACAAGTCCCTTCTCCTATCTTTTAGGAACCGTTTATAAAATTAGGGCATTAATGCCAAAGCTTAAGTCAGGGGTAGGGAACTCCGGTCCTCGAGAGCCATATTCCAGTCGGGTTTTCAGGATTTCTCCAATGAATATGCATTGAAAGCAGTGCATGCAAATAGATCTCGTGCATATTCATTGGGGAAATCCTGAAAACCCGACTGGAATACGGCTCTCGAGGACCGGAGTCCCCTACCCCTGGCTTAAGTACACTGGCTGTTTTAACGTGTTGCTAACTGCTATGCACACTAAAACATGCACATACAGCATAGTGCACCTTAGTAAATATGCTCTGTACTATATTTGAAAAATACTACAAACAAAGCAGTCCAAGATTACAGTCTAAGTAGCCCAGTTATACGTAGCCCAAAAGGCCATCTTTAACCACTCAACTTGTGGCTGCTGTTATAGCAACATGCTGTAATCACCATCCAATTAAAATGAATCCTAATTGCTAGATTCTAGAAACACAGCATCAGACACTGTAAATCGTACTCTGCATCAAATATCTTCAGTACCACCTTGGAAGAAATCGTGAGCAAAGTATCAAAACTGAACGAGATATAACAGCGTCTCTCAAATTTTGTACCATGTCGCAGTGGTATGCCCCAAAGAGATTCTGGGTGTGCTTCAAGAGATTCCAGAATTTTACTTTATTTTAAAAAATTCCCTTCATAAGTATACACTAGAATAGATGACATGTACATTGTGTACGCAAGAGTCTATCAATGTTATGAACATCTGCGTGCATAAGGATACAACCTCCCAGACAAACATCATTCTTTGATATGATTGTTCCTTGAAACCTAATGACAAGTAATTTTATTTTTATTTTTTATGTAGTAGTTATCCTGACTTGAGCAACAAAGCAATTGAGACTTTGTAACCGTATGGATCTTCTTATCTTTGCGAGCTTGGAACTTGCAAATTTTCATCTCTCACAGAAATTGGCGAACTTGGAACTTGCGAATCTTCTTATCTTTGCGAACTTTTCAGTTCTGACAGAAATTAAATCGAGAGAAAGAGAACGACTGCAGATGGTGGATGATGAAATGCGTGTTTGCTTGTTCACTATCGAGCTGCGTTTGAAGTTAATTTCCACTCAAAAACAAGCACATCCATCGCATTGATTAGCAGTTCTATTCTATCTACTTCTAGTTTCGCCATTGTTACAATTATCCATTCATAGCTTCAAGAACTTTAAATAAATAGCTCTCAAATTTATTTTTGTTGGTTTTGCAGTTTTATAATTTCAGTTATAATGTGCCATGAAAAGCATTTGCTCTGTTTAGCGTGTTGGAGCAAAAAAAATAATTTGAGAGACACTGACAGTGAGATATAGGGTCAACCTACCTCTTTGATGTAGCCTTCAATCCATAACCCTACTTCCCCCTGCCCTAGCCAGCAAATTAACCATTTCCCATAACTGTATCCATGACGTCCTGTTTGTCTGTCTTGTCTGTTTAGATTGTAAGCTCCTTCGAGCAGGGTCTGTCTCCTTCGTGACTCTGTGCAGTACTGCGTACGTCTGGTAGCTCTATAGAAATAATAAGAACATAAAAATTGACACTGCTGGGTCAGACCAGCGGTCCATCGTGTCCAGCAGTCTGCTCACGCGGCGGCCCCCAGGTCAAAGACCAGTGCTCTAAATGAGTCCAGCCTCACCTGCGTACGTTCCAGTTTAGCAGGAACTTGTCTAACTTTGTCTTGAATCCCTGGAGGGTGTTTTCCTCTATAACAGGCTCCGGAAGAGCGTTCCAGCTTTCTACCACTCTCTGGGTGAAGAACTTCCTTACGTTTGTACGGAATCCATCCCCTTTCAACTTTAGAGAGGGCCCTCTCGTTCTCCCTACCTTGGAGAGGGTGAACAATCTGTCTTTGTCTCTACTAAGTCTATTCCCTTCAGTGTTTTGAATGTTTCGATCATGTCCCCTCTCAGTCTCCTCTTTTCAAGGGAGAAGAGGCCCAGTTTAATCGCTCACATTTCCTCCAGCCCCTTAACCATTTTAGTTGCTCTTCTCTGGACCCTTTCATAAGAACATAAGCCTCACCTGCGTACGTTCAAGTTTAGCAGGAACTTGTCTAACTTTGTCTTGAATCCCTGGAGGGTGTTTTCCTCTATAACAGACTCCGGAAGAGCGTTCCAAATTTCTACCACTCTCTGGGTGAAGAAGAACTTCCTTACGTTTGTACGGAATCTATCCCTTTCAACTTTAGAGAGTGCCCTCTCGTTCTCCCTACCTTGGAGAGGGTGAACAATCTGTCTTTATCTACTAAGTCTATTCCCTTCAGTAGTTGTAGTAACCCAAAGAGCTTTTTCCAGGCCTGGTTTGTCCCATTCACGTGTGGAAATGTATTCTAACCCCCTCTTTTATGAAGGTGCGCTAACCGATTAGCGTGCGCTAAATGCTAAGGCGTCCATAACTGACATATGCGTGTTAGCATTTAGCGCGCGCTAATGAGTTAGCGCACCTTAGTAAAAGGGGCCTTAGTTTTCATCGGGAGAGTAGAACTAGAATTTCAAGCGTGTAGTGGAACAAAACAAAGACTAGATCGACCATGTTGGTTGCTGTTCGAGGTCTGCACGGGAACGGGGATTGCGGGAATCCCGCGGGGGGTCTTGTGGGAATCCCCCCTAACCCACGGGACTCCCACGGGGATCCCCCTTCTAGCCAACGGAACTCCCACTGGGATGGAAGGCTTTGGAAGCAGGGTTCGTCCATATAATATAATGGACACGTCAGCCTTAGTAAAAGAAGGGGTTTATAAGTTAATTACCTGAACAGAAAACAAAAAAAAGGGTTCCACCAAAGAGATTCCACAAGGAAAACAGCAAAAGAAACTGTGGAATTGATGATCCTGTCAAAAGTAATTGCGCTTTTTATGGGGATGGGCGGGGATGGAGGTAATTCCTTGCGGGGATGGGTAGGATGGAGAGGATCCTGACAGGGACGGGGTGAACATAAGAAATTGCCTCCACTGGGTCAGACCAGAGGTCCATCGTGCCCAGCGGTCCACTCCCGTGGCGGCCCATCAGGTCCACGTCCTGTGAAGTGGTTTCTGACTATTCCTGTAACCTACCTCCACTTCTATGTGTACCCCTCAATCCCCTTTTCTTTTAGGAACCTATCTAGACCCTCCTTGAACCCCTGTAGCGTGCTCTGGCCTATCACAGCCTCCGGGAGCGCATTCCATGTGTCTACCACCCTCTGAGTGAAAAAGAACTTCCTAGCATTTGTTCTAAACCTGTCCTTTTTCAATTTCTCCAAGTGCCCCCTTGTGGGGACAGAGAGGATCCTTGCAGGGATGGGTGGGATTTCTGTCCCCGCGCAACTCTCTAGTTGCTGCGAGTCAGGCCACTCGCAACTCTACTCGAGTTCCAACCTACTGAAAGCGTGTGAAGTCCTAAGTCGTGCCTAGGACTTCTGTTCGGTTGCTGCACCACCTGGGGGTGTTTTTTTCAGTCTTCTCTTTGGTGCTTATCTGGTTCCATTCTCTTTGTGTATCTGCCAGGGGATTTCTACCTCTTTGCAGTATGACAGTATAATCTGTGGGTGTTTCCAGCTTTTTCACAGACAGTGGCCCGAGCAGACACTGGGAAAGGAATGGCGTTGCAAACGTCAGCACACTGTTATCTTGACTGATAGTTTACAGAATAAGAGAAAGTAGAAGATGCTAAAATGATTAGCTCATACAGCATAGAAATTGACTGTCAGCAGAATGGATACTTTTCAAATAATCATGCAATACATATCAGAGGGTGGAACTGTTAAACTATCTTCTGCTTCCTACCTCATCCCAGTTGCTCAGACTTCAACTGGCCTTAGCTAAAAATAATCTGAGAGGCGGTTCTAATGGGGACTGAAACTTTTAACGCTTAAAACAGCATAGCTCAGAAGTAAGTGTCTTTTCCAGTAGACTGAGGCAAGCTGACATGAGAACCTATTTGGCTTGCCAGCTCCTGACTGTCTCCATTCCTGGCAGCTTTAGTGCATGGAACGTTGATTTTATGGTGGGGCAGGGAGCTGATAATCCGGGAAGCCAAGGTTTAAAGCCTTCTGCTCCCACTAAGTCATTTATCACCTTGAGGGGAGTCACTTCACTACTACTACTATTAATGATGTCTATAGCACTACCAGACGTAAGCAGCGCTGTACAGAGTCACAAAGAAGACGGTCCCTGATCGAAAGAGCTTACAATCTAAACAGACAAGACGGACAAACAGGCTGTCATGGATACAGTTAAGGGGAACGGTTAATCAGCTGCTGGGTTGGAAGGCAGAGGGGAGTACAGGACAATCAAGCCATTGTTACATCACTGATGAGGTTGGCTCTTATTGGTGGAATGGGGCATTGTGACATCACAATCTCAGCTCTGCTTCCCAAAGACTGAAACTCTTCACACTACTACTACTACTACTACTACTACAATTAATTATTTCTATAGCGCTACCGGACATACACAGCGCTGTACAGAGTCTCAAAGAACAAGACAGTCCCTGCTTGAAAGAGCTTACAATCTAAACAGACAAACAGGACGTCATGGATACAGTTAAGGGGAACGATTAATCAGCTGGCTGGGTTGGAGAGCAGTGGATTGAAGGCTATATCAAAAAGATGGTTTTTCAGTCTGCTTTTAAACAAGGGAAGGGGCTTGGCAGACAAACTTAGTTAATTTGTTCCAGGCATAGGAGACAGCAAGATGAAAGGAACAAAGTCTGGAATTGGCAGTGGAGGAGAAGGGTACCACTGAGTCCCTCTTTTGCTAAGGTGTGCTAACTGATTAGTGCACGCTAATCGCTAACTTGTCCATAGGCTAACATGCAAGTGAATAATTAATTTAGCGCGCGCTAGTCAGTTAGCGCACCTTAGTAAAAGAGGGGGTAAGAGCAGCTGATCTGAGGAACAGAGTTCTCTGGGAGGTATACAAGGAGAGAGGAAAGAGATTGAGGGGCAGTAGAATGAACACACCTGTAGATCAGCAAAAGGAGCTTTAACTGTATACGAGGGCGTCTAGGGAGCCAGTGAAGTGATTTAAGGAAAGGGGTGACATGAGTGTAGTGAGGTTGGTAGAAGATAAGTCGTGCAGCAGAGTTTTGCACAGATTGCAGAGGTGAGGCAGCACCTGCAGGAGACTAGTTAGAAGTAGATTGCAGTAATTTAAGCGTGAGGTTACAAGAGTGGTCTAGCGGTGAACCGGGGCAGGAGCAATCGTCCTACGCTCCTGCCCCGTACAGAGCTGCTATCTGAAATGGCTGCTGCGAGTTCTCGCAGGCTATTGTGAGAACTTGCACCAGCCATTTCAGAGAGCAGATCTGCATGGAAGGAAAATTGCTCCTGCTCCGGTTCACCACTGGACTACCAGGGCTTTAAAGATGTGGGGTTTTTTTTTTTTGTAAAAGTCTGGGAGGCGAGAAGGAGGTGGGATGTGTCAGAGTCAGCTGGGACAGGAGGGAGGAGGGATCCCTCCTCTCCCGACCCACCGCTGGACCACCAGGACTCTTCAGATTGGAGAACAGATGTCTCAGGAGCGCTATGATACAGGTCCATAAAATACTGAGTGGAGTGGAAAGGGTAGATGTAAATCGCTTGCTTACTCTTTCCAAAAGTACTAGGATTAGGGGGCATGTGATGAAGCTACTAATTAGTAGATTTAAAACAAACCATAGAAAATATTTCTGCACACAACGTGTAATTAAACTCTAGAATTCATTGCCAGAGAATGTGGTGAAATCATTTAGCTTAGCAATGTTTAAAAAAGGTTTGGATAATTTCCTAAATGAGATGTCAGACCATTATTAAGATGGCTTGGAAAAATCCACAGCTTATTCCTAGGATAAGTAGCATAAAATCAGTTTTATTACTTGGGATCTAGCTAGGTACTTGGGACTTGGGTTGGCTACTGTTGTGAACGGGATGCTGGGCTTGATGGACCTTTGGTCTGTCCCATTACATCAATTCTTATGTGAGCCAAGTATACGACAATAAAGCCAATGTGACATCACTGATGAGTTTGGCTCTTAGGCATTGGTGGAATGAGGCATTATGACATCACAATCTCAATTTAGTTAAATGTGCACCTGAGGATAGTACGCAGTTTTGCGTGTGGAAATTTGTGCGCCATTTAAAGAATCTGCCCTGTGGACCTGATTCTCTATATCGTACCTTAGCATGCCTACATTGCAGTCGTGAATCAGCTGCTAAGCGTGTGTTGTAGAATTGCACCTACAGTTTTGTATAGGTGTGTGGAATGTAGGCCAGCATGCCTACCATGTGCGTGCAGAGGCGCATAGCGACGCATAAGCACGTGTAATGCAACTTCTGGCACAAACCAAGCTTCTGCCTACCTTATATGTACCTATGTGTCGCTGTGTGCCTTCGTATGCCTGAGATAGGCACGTTAGTACAGCGCGCCTAATTTTTTTTAAAAAAACATGCTCTGCCATTGGCTAATTAGGTGGCGGTAATGCCTAATTTTAGCGTACGCTATAGAGAATCAGGTCCTATGTGTGTAATTTCTAGATGCTGACAGTAACATTAGAATTGTCTAGAAAAACATAAAGTTGGAAAAACATTGCAAATTGAAGTTTTTCCCATGAATCTGATTTTGTTTGATCAGAAAATAATTTTAAAAAAAAATTTTTAAGGCCTATCCTGGGTTCTCTCAAAGCCACTGATTACACATAAAGTTCCATTTATCTTAAAAGTTGCTATTTTATGCTTAATGGAGAAAATATCTTGGTATAATTTGACGGTTTTTGAGGGTCCTCTTCTGAAGAGAAGAACGGGTGCAGGAATCAGCCCTATGATCTGGGCCCAAGCACTGGAGGCACCAGCGATGCGGATCCATGAGGGAAATAGGGCGAGCACACCGCTGACACTTCTTAAAACCCGATTGTGGACGGGACATGAAGGGAAACAGGGCCTCAGCAAAATCGAAGGTCAAGGCCTGAATCGTGGCAACAGGCTCCGCCGGGCCACAGCCGCGAAAAAGTGAAAAACGGGTAAAGTTTTTTTTTTTTTTTTTAAACGAACCGAAAAGAAACCGAAGAAAATGACAAAAAATGTTGCGCGAGTGGGAAGACAGTGAGAAAAGTTCAACAGCCGTTGAAACGCGACTTCTTAGCTCCGCGGAAACTGTGGGACCATGCGCCTCCGTCGGGTGGGAAGGCACTCGCGCATGCGCGGTGCGGGCTAGCCAGAACTTTCTAAGTTCTTAGAGTGCAATTCATTCTAAAATGTCCGTACCGGGGCTCTGTCGGTGCCGTCACCCATCAGTGAGAATAGGCTGCCTGCTTGTCCTGGGATAATTCTTTATGTTTTCACACTCAGCAATGACACGTTGATAAAAAGACATTTTGTGTTGCCTTTTTTTTATTGAAAAAGAACAATAAATCAGTACAGAAATAACAGTAGTATGCAATATGCTTATTATAACATGTGGGTTTGGATTCCTTAGAACCCCACTAATACAGTGCTACAACCACAAAAGAATAGGAAAACATTCTCTTGTCATCAAAAATAAAAAGAGATTTTATGCAAAAAAAAAAATAATAATAATAATCTAGCAGTATTTTTATAAATGAACCTTCAGTATCTGCACTTTATTGTGGAAAATAACAGTACATACGCTTTGATGTAGTCAACTACCAATGGCGTTCCAAGCATTCAGTGTCTTCTTTGAGATGGGATAAAGCCTGTGATGTCATTCAACTCCTTGCTGAAAGGCTTAATGCTGCACTCCGTGGCTAGGGCCATATCTGCCTCTTAAGATTGATGAAAATTGATAGGCTGGCTAGGGAATGGTTTCGTGGTGAAAAGCAGCCGCTCTGAATCATTCGTAATCCTAACTAAATGTTAATTGGCTCCCCCCTTCCCCTCCCTTCCAAAGACCTGGATTTAGTTAGAGGTTTGAATGTGATTAGAAACCACACACAGGAAGGCCAGGACTGCTAATGAACCGCTGACAGACGCCAACTCCGTTCAGTGAGGCTTTTGAAGTTTACTAGACTCTCCATGCTTCCTATACTAACCCTAATCAAATGCAGTAAACCCATTTCTTTGGACAGGATTTTGAAAGGGACTAGTTTTCTGAATAATTAAGCCTCCAAGAAACCTAGAGACACACATTAGAAGCATGCAAAAATTTGGTTCCATTTATCTAGTATCGATATTTCGCTAAGCGCCTCGTCTATAGATTAGTGAACAGGAACTGGTTTACTCTGGCCTTATTCCCATTCTGTATCTAGACTAAAGCGGAGTAAATCGCATTCTTTAATTTTTATTTCTTGGCAAAGAGACGGCATCGGATTAGGAAAGTGACACCAAAAAGAGACGTTTTCAGCAATCGCTTTCCGGCCGCGTTGGTGGGTTCGTAAAACTTTGTAGCCTGAGCTGGCATTTTCCAGCGTGTAAATCTCCCTCTGCATCTGCAGATATGTGCTGACTGCCGTGGTTTGTATCTGGCCCTTCATGAATATGATTCCGAGTTAATAATCGTCTACAATCTTGTCTGGGTTTTGCTTCCCGCAGACTGAACTGAATGAAAAAAAAAAGCCTGAAGCCAAGAGTACCGACACTGACTGTTATCAACATAGTGATGGGTTCTGTTTCTCAATTATTTGTGTTTTTAGTTTGCAAGCGCTCAATCTGGGCATTATCAGCGAACTATAAATGTTGTACTTTGGTTTTGTGAGTGGAGTATGTATAAAACCTGCCCTTTCCTGTCAAAATGTTCAAGAAAATCGGTTGTGCAATAGTGAATGCAGCATTTGTGCCATCTGAAATGTCTGAGGAGCTGCTTAAGATCGCGCTCACTGAGACCAGCCTTTCAGTCGGAGGCTTTTTTTTTACTGTGCTTTCTTCTCTTTGAATTGGACCAGGAGGGCTGTTGCCCAGGGAAAATAATGGCTATGGAAAACGAACAATTTCAGACAAACATACCAGTGGGCTTGCAGGGCAGTGCCATAGTGAAAAGGGCTAATGTTTCTTGGCACTGGGCCCTTGAGAAACCAGAGAGAAAAACACTGCTGTCTTTGTGGAGATTTGCCACAGCAAAGCAAGAAAGAAGCGCTGCTTCCCCCCACCCCCCTCAGCTTTCTTCACCTCGTTTTTTGCATTGATTTCACACATCGCTTGGTAGCGGGGGCCACTGCTTTTGTTACCGGAGATCTGAAAGGGGGGAAGCTGGGTGCTCTCCAGATTTCATTTTTAAAGGAACAGCCTACGCCACTGTGTTCCTGGAGCAGAAGCGCACGGCGGCCTGGCTCGTCTCTCTGAGACGCTGGAATTGGGCCTCGCTGAATTCTCATCTGAAGAAGTATGCGGGGATGGTTACATTCCCAATCTGAAAAAATGTAAGAGGGGGAGGGGGACCGAAGCTTCAACAGGTGCAGAAATCCAAAACCCAGAGTTTTGGCCGGTAGCACAGAAATATTTGTGGTGCCTTGTCGAGAGTACTCGTAAGTGACATGGAAACAAACGAGCCATTCATTTTTATCATGGGTGGTGAAACAGGCCTGGGGGTTGCCGATGAACATGAGAGCTCTATGAAATGCAAACTATTGCCACGTTGGGATTGATTTATGTATTTATTTATTTGGATGCACTGCGTTTTTGAAAGGATTCGCTTGAGCAACCTGTTATTTCATATTTCATATCATTCTATTGGGGAATATAGAGTAACATAGAGCATGACGGCAGAAAAGGGCCATCGGCCCAACACGTCTGCCCACTCAAAAGAACCCTTCCCTTAAAAGAACACTCCCCCTAAGCAATTCCCGAAAGTGAACCCACATGTTTATCCCATCGTTTCTTGAAGTCGAGCACGTTGCTGGCCTCAATTACCTGGCGTGGAAGGCCATTCCAGCGATCAACCACTCTTTCGGTGAAGAAGTACTTCCTGATGTCACCATGAAATCTCCCTCCCTTGAGTTTGAGCGGATGCCCTCTTGGTGCCGTAAGACCCGTAAGAAAAAGGATATCTTCCTCCACCTCGGTACGGCCTGTAATATATTTGAACGCCTCTATCATGTCTCCCCTCTCTCTGCGTTCTTTGAGAGAATATAACCGCAGCCTGCTTAGACGTTCTTCATAGAGTGGCGTATAAGTTGTTATTGTTGGTTTATTTAACTGTGCCTCATTTATCACCAAAATAACTAGAGGATTGTGCGACGCCCTATGTGCCCTTTTGACCATTGCGCTCTGCTGCGCATTACAATTTGGTTATTCCAACTCATAAGAAATTACATTTACAGACTGCACTCCCCCCTCTTTTACGAATGCTTAGCAGCGGCAGTAACTGCTCCGACGCTCATAGGAATTCTATGAGCGTAGGATTAAAACCCGCGTTCGTAAAAAAGGGGCCATGAGATCTAGACCCGTCTCTTCAATTGAACAGTGCTAATGGACTACCTCCTCTTAGCTCCCGTTCCTTTCTCCTCTCCCCTCCCTCTGACGCCTTGTTCCCCTACCGCTCCCCCTCTCTGCCCTCCCTTCCCGCCTCCCTTCCCTTGCTCCACCTTGCTTCTCTCTCTACGTCCCCTCACCTGCCTCTTCTTCGAATGCCTATAATTTTTTTGTCCTGTAACTTTACTGTGAATGTCAATTGTAACCCGTTCTTAGCTCCTGGGAAAATGGGATAGAAATCTAAATAAATAAATGTGCGGGACCAGCTGAGTGGAATAGGCTGCCAAAATACATTGAGCAACAAAAGGATTTGTGCAAATTTAAAAAAATTGTTAAAAGTGTCATCTGTTTTGTAAGATGAAGTATGATGGTTGGTTTGTTTGTCACCCGCCCTTATCCAGGGCAAGTTACATATTAACATACAAAATAAAAAAATTACATTTATCGTAGAAAACACTTCAGAGACGCACTGTAACAAATTACATACTTACATATCAAATCAAATTACATATAACTTACATGTTGCATCAACGACAGTTGATGCCTTTTATATGAAGTGGCAATTCTGATGTTTTTTTATGTTTGTTATTTTTAATTGTGTATGTTTGGTTGTTATCCGCTTTGTTTAAAGGCGAGATGTAAATAATAAAACTATAAACAAGTCAAGCATGGGCAATAGACAATTATAGCAGTAGTAAAATTATTCAAATACAAAGTGTGGCCTTTAGAAACATGATGGCAGACAAAGGCCAAATGGCCCACCCAGTCTGCCCATCCGCAATAGCCATTATCTTTTCCTCTCTCTAAGAGATCCCATGTGCCTGTCCCACGCTTTCTTGAATTCTGTCCGTGTTTGTCTTCATCGCCTCTACCATAGAAACATGATGGCAGATAAAGGCCAAATGGCTAGTTATGTGCATGATGCTAGTGTCAGTCAGCAAAATGCTGAACATTGCTAGGGGAGCCATATGTGGGAGGTTGGGGAGGGGGGAGGGTAACTGACTGCTGGCAGTGAATCCTGCAAGACATCAAGGTGCAGTAAAAGGCAAAATTTTACTGCACCATGATTGACCCCCCCCCCCCCCATTATTCTCATGATTTTTATTTTTTTTCTGTTCGTTGTCCTGAGCCAGTAGCATGGATTGTTGCTACTCTTTGGTTTTTTGCCAGGTACTGGTGACCTAGATTGGCCAATGTGAGGACAGGCTACTGGGCTTGATGGATCATTGGTCTGACCCAGTAAGGCTCTTCTTATGTGAGCCAAGTATAGGACAATCAAGCCATCACTGATGAGGTTGGCTCTGAGGCACTGCGGAATGAGGCATTATGACATCACAATCTCAGCTCTGGAATGTTGCTCTCATTGGGGTTCCGGAATCTTGCTATTCTTTGAGATGCTGGAATGTTGCTACTCCTTGGGTTTTGGCCAGGTACTAGTGACCTGGATTGGCCACCGTGAGGATGGGCTACTGGGTTTGATGGACCATTTGGTCTGACCCAGTAAGGCTATTCTTACAGGTTAAGCCATTGACATTTGCCCGGTCCAAACAAATGCACATCCCTAATGCGTACATGTAAGCGCATATCTTGCTGGATTGCATCCTTATCTGCAAAGGAGACGGAGGAGATGCAGTCGGTGGCCTCATTCCATGGAGGGTAATCATTAAATCACCATCACTGTTTCCATGTTGAGCCCATGTGCCAGATTTTTACATCAGCAGGGCAATCATGGTCAAATCATGTGTAACCGTCCCTTCACCTTATTCTTTATGAGGTATTTATGGGCCTAACAAAAACAGCAAAAATGTAGACATGGCCAGGGGAATAATGATGTCGCAAGAGCCACACTGATTGATTGATTAATTTGTTTTCTCTCCCATTGTCCTCAAAGAGCTCAGAGCGGGTTACATGTTATAATTTCAGTGCAAGTTTACGATACAAGTTTTAATCTTAACTTGATACATTAATTATTAGGGTCCAACATTAATGTACATAATATACAGTTTACCGGTTACAATTTGCTACAGTGCAAGGTTTTCAGTACCAGTTTTATCCTAATTTGATGCACAGATACTTACATGTTAGATTTGCCATAGTTACCGTGCAAGATTTTACATTACAAGTTTTCCTTATGTGACAAAATACTACTGTTTATCCCAGGACAAGCAGGCAGATATTCTCTACATGTGGGTGATGTCATCCACGGAGCCCTGTAGCGGACAGCCTCGCAAGCAAACTTGCTTAAAGATCTTCAAAGTTTGCAAGTGCTGCACCGCGCATGCGCGAGTGCCTTCCCGCCCGAGTCAGAGCACGCGTCTCCTCAGCGTTGGGTCAGTTCTTAGTTTTCCGCGGAGCCAGAAAGCCCTGTCTCTCAGCTCTGCGTGTAATCTTAAGTGCCTTCTTGCACCTCGGCTTGATTTGTTGTTTTTCTTCAAGTTAGTCGCTGTGCGGCATGTCTTTTTTTTTATTTTTTTTTTTTAAAGAGTTTTATTTTCTTCCGTTCGTTCGGCCCGGGGGACCCCGGGTTTCGATCAGGCCGCCTGGCCTCGTTCGGCCGCGGCTGGCCTTTTTCCCTTTGTCCTGGCCTGTCACCGGGTTTAAAAAGTGCACGCTGTGTGGTCGGGTGATTTTTCCTTATGTGACAAAATACTACTGTTTCTGGTACAGATATATTGATTTCTTTGTAATCCATTGGTTGTGGGCAGGGGAGTTAGGTGAAGAGGTCTGTTTTTATTGCTTTCCTAAAGTTGAGGAGTCCTTCAAGGGATCTGATCTGCGGGGACAGTCGATTCCAGCGGCTTTTAAATTCCTCCCCTCCCTTTTGTTTTATCCTTCTTTGTTTATTCCTTATAAGAAAGAATTGTAACTTTTCTCTCCTTTCCTCCCTGTCCCATGTTTGTTTTAATTGTAAGATTTATGTTACTTCGTAAGTTTTTTTTTTTGTAACCTATTTTCTATTTATATGATTGTACATCGCTTAGCAAATTGATTAAGCGATTAATCAAATACCAATAAACTTGAACTTAAATCGCAGGGAAGAGAGAAAAAATGCAGGGAAAGAGCCAGCCAAAAATAGCATTTGCTGCTGCACGAGGTCCGCTCGCTCGCCACTTGACTCTCCCACTCCTTTCATTTCTTCCAATGTAACTTCTGGTTTTGCAAAACCGGAAGTTACATTAGATGGGAAGAGTCCGGCGGCGGGCGGCATGAAATAGCTTGAACTCGTCTTGCGGCTGAATTGGTGAGTCCATTTTTTAACAAAAACGAACCGATTCGAATCCTGATTTGAATCGGTGAACCGATTCGAATTGTGAATCGGGCAGCACGAGCACACACAGAGGAAGCTTAGCCATCACTTGGCCTGGTGACATGTTGTGCAGGGATTTGAAAGCTAGCATCGGGCCCTTAAAGACGCAGCGTTTGGCTATGGACAGCCAGTGGGCCGACGCTAGAGCCTGGGAGACGGGGTTTCGGGCACGGAGGTTTTTTTAGAAGCCTGATTGCTACGGTTTGAACATGCTGGAGACTTCGTACATTCTTCGCCATGAGACCGTTGAATGGCGCATTGCAGTAATCCATGTGGGAGAATACCAAGCCATAGAGTGGTTGGGCGACGTCGGACTCTGAAAAGTGCAATCGTTCCTTCCTATTAATTTTATTGCTGCGCTGACACCGCCATGTTTCAGCACACGCCTGCATCAGAGGTCCTTATGTGAAACACGCATGGGCCCGTAATGTTTCAACATTCGGTGAAACGTATTTTTGCGGACACTGTAAGGGCTCCTTTTACTAAGGTGCGCTAGCGTTTTTAGCGCGCGCTAGCCAAAAAATTACTGCCTGCTTAAAAGGAGGCGGTAGCGGCATGCGCGCGCGCTGAAACTGCTAGCGCGCCTTTGTAAAAAGGAGCTCTAAACTTGAACGTACAACTTCTGTGATGAAGTGGAAATGAATAACCGTACCGTTTGCTTCTGGAATACTTAAAAAAAAAAAGTCAGGTAATGAAAATATGTGAAAAAGAAAATAAATACAATTGGGGAACTTTAGGTAGAAGGTTACATTTTTAATAGAGTTTTTTTCCCTTCAAACTTTTAATCTTTCAGTACTAGTATTCTATTACTGAATCCTGTCTCTTCAATGTTTATGCAGGTGGCAGATACCAGTGCTAAATAAGAAAGTGATGGAGCTGGATCGAAATCTAGCAACTGGAATGTTTAGGATGATAGATTAGTGGGTTTCCTTCCTTCAGATCACTTGAAAGGGATATTACATGAAAGGCGTGTTTACTTTATATGCATTTTAGTTAGGGGTATAGAAAGGGCAGCCTGAAAGAAAGGGCTGGAAAGGTTTACTATTTAAGGAAAGGGATTGGGACTTGTATACTGCCTTTTTGTAGTTTTTCAACCACACTCAAAGCAGTTTACCTGGGGGGGATGGGGGATTAAGTGACCTGGCCAGAATCCCAAGGAGCAGTGTGGGATTTGAAGCCACAACCTCAGGGTGCTGAGGTTGTAGCTCTGACTACTGCATCATACTCTCTTCCTGTTTAAGAGAAAGCAAGCCCACTGTGTGGTGCAGTGGTTAAAGCCCCCGCCTCGGCACCCTGAGGTGGTGAGTTCAAATCCCGCACTGCTCCTTGTGACTCTGGGCAAGTCACTTAATCCCCCACTGCCACAGGTATATTACATAGAGTATGAGCCCGCCGGGACGGGGACGGGGAAAAATGCTTGAGTACCTGAGTGTGAACCATGTGGAGGGGCATAATCAAAAGGGACGTCTTAAGTCCGTTTGCGTTCAACTCGCAAGTCGTCCAAAGTAAAAGAACAGCCTAAGACACATTTTCAAAAAATACGTCAAAAAAATTTTTTTTTTTGTTTCGAAAATCATTTAATTATACGTCCTGCCGATCTAATCATCCAAGTCGCTAAATCGTCCATCTTTATGCCACATTTCCGTCCAAGTCAAAAACACCTAGAACAAGCCCTGTTGGACGTGGGAGGGGTTTGCAAAGTGATGGACTGAAAACCCAGATATGGCACCTAAATAGTGGGGTACCTTACAGGGCACTGCTGTGAACTTCACAAAAAGGGTGCCATGTCTTCATCTCACTACAGCTCCCTTATAGGTGACGGTGAGCCCCCCAAACCACCTCTAAAATCCCCTAGACCCACCTTTCTACCACCCCAATAGCCCTTATGGCTGCAGGAGCCACTTTTATGCCAGTAAAAAAGGGTTTTTTGGGGTGTATAGGGCAATGCACATGTTTAAGTATCAATGCAGTGATTACAGGGGCTTATGGGTCCTCCTCTCTATGGGTCCTTAACCTAACCCCAAGACAACTTAAGCTGCCTCTGTGCTGGATGACTAGGTTTCCTATGCCAGGCGGTGGTCTGGAGGCTTAATTTTAAAGGTGGGATTAATATTTTTATGGGAAGGGGTCGGTGATCACTGAGGTAGTGTGTGGGGGTCTGTATTATATGTTTGCAGTGCTTATCTGGTGAGTTTAGGTGGGTTTTTGTTCCAAGTTCCGTCAATCGTGAGCTGTATAACTTTCGGTTATACATGCTGTACAACTAAGTCTAAGCCGGTCCAAGGCCCGCCCTCGACACTCCTCCCGAAACGCCCCGTTTAGCTTTGGTCGTTCAGCGGCACTGTGAAGGCTTAGGTCATTTAGAAATACGTCCAAAACCCGTTTTTATTATCGGCACTTGGACGTATTTGGGAATGTTTGTCTAAGTGCCAACTTAGGCCGGTTTTTGGGATGTTTTTCTCTTTCAATTATGAGCCTCTTAGGCTATAAGTGGTGTATATAAATTAAAAAAAAATAAGATCAGTTGATTTAACTCCTATGACATCAAACACCTACCCCCTCTTTTCCAAAACTGCGCTAGCAGTTTCTAGCGCACAGAGCCGCGCTGACTGGCCCGCGCTGCTCCCAAGGCTTATAGAGTTCCTATGTTAAATATTCTGATCTAAATTACTTGTAAACTGAGTCAAGCTACTTCGGGAGATGACCTAGTATAGAAACCGAATATTAGATTAGATGAGTGTCGGGAGCAGCATGGTCCACTCAGCGCGGCTCTCTGCGCTAGAAACTGCTAGCGCAGTTTCGGAAAAGGAGGCCCTAGTGTCTTGTACAGTTTTCTTTAAACAATAAAAATCATCTTACAAATCGATGTAGCTGTGACACATCACACAATGGCTCCTTTTACTAAGCCGCGTTAGCGTTTTTAGCGCACATGGCATTTTAGCGCGCGCTAAACCCACGCTACACGGCTAGAACTAATGCCAGCTCAATCCTGGCGTTAAGGTCTAGCGCGGGCGGAAATTTAGCGCGCGCTACTCCGCGCGTTAAAGCCCTGACGCGGCTTAGTGAAAGGAGCCCTTAATGCGTTTTAACAGCAAAAATGAATGTGCATTAAAGGGCCAGATTCTACAATGGCCGCTGAAAGTTAGGTGGCGGTGCCGTCTTACTGCTGCCAAACTTAATTGTTTTTATTGGGTTTAAGTGCCGCGGTTATTGGATGCGCCATTAAAACCCAATTAAACAGTCGTTAAAAAATAAATAAATAAAAAATAGACACCGCTACACGGCCTCTGGGACCAGCATCCTAGGTCACTGGTGGCTAGCAGCGCCTAATGACAGCGAAACCTGGAAGTGGGCGTGGTTAGGGGGGTTGCACCGGATGTCTGCATCACTGTGCACCGCTGGCGCATGGGCTACTGTTAAGACATGCTGTTTCACCACTAACTCGTGCTATTGTAGCCCAGGTCCCATTTTATCTAGTTATTAATAAATGGAGTTAATAGTAAGATAACATGTCTTAAAGGTAGCCCACGTTAGTAACTTCGCCCCTTAGTCACTTTGCTGCCACTTGCATGTGTACGTGTCTACGGACCCACAAAAGAGACGGTTATCTGTACATTTTGCACACAAGTGGTATATGCAATATGCAAGCACCAGTTAAAGAACTGCCTTTTACCCTTAGCATGGTTTAGTACTGTAAATCAGCCCCTAAATCAGTGTCCCGCAAACTTTTTTACTCGGCAACACAGTAAATTCCGGGCCGGGGCTGGAGGGCACCTGGAAATGCTTGGACGTCGATGTGATGACATCACACACACGTTGACATCTGTGCATGTTTGAAGGCCCTGAGCCGCCGGGGGGGGGGGGGGAGGGGGTGCTGGAGCAGGAGAGGCACGGAGGAGAGGTTACAGTGAGGACAAGAGGCATGAGTACTTGCTAATGCCTACAGGACATAGGCAGTCAGCCACCGCCTCTCCTCCTCGCCAGCGTCTCATGGCACATCTGGAATCTTAGTGTGCTGTGGCACAGTTTGCGATGCACTGCCCTAAATCCTAGCTGCCAGATTCTAGACCATTCTTCATGCTAACTAGGATCAGATGACACCTTGAGAAGTTTGGCAGCCAAAGCAGTGAAGTCATTTCAAGCTGGACTTCAGTCTTGACTGTTTTGATTTTATTTTCACTTTCTTTTTAGTTTATGATATATTTTTTAATCTCATTCATTGTCTTGCCACTTGTTTTGTTTTATTTTATCATTTAAATTTCTTTTAAATTTCCCCAGAATTCTATTGCTTCAACGGTTCTCCCTCTGCATCTATTCTTATCTCCCCTCTTTTCAACCTTTCAAAGTCCTTTAGATAATTGTGGTCTTATTAGAATGTTTATTTTCTTATTTTTCTCCTCTATCTCTATTTTTATTTCTTTATTACACTACTAATTGTCATTTTTCCAGGTACTTTAGTTAGATTGTGAGCCTTCGGGACAGTAAGGGAATTTCTAAGTACCTATCTTATAATTTTAATGCACCCTAATGTATATTTTCTGTAAACCGCTTAGAACCTAACGGAATTAGCGGTATATAAGAAATAAATTACATTACATTTTCTACTTGATCCCTCCTCCTGTAAAGAGGCTGTGGACAAACGTAGAGGAAAGGAAATGGCAGAGGTAGATTTCGAGAGACTTGTAGGGTCATACGTTCTGAGTATTAATGTGCTCTTGATCCTGTGTACATGTACAGTACTCCCCTGATATTCGCGGGAATATAAAAAAACTGCAAATATGTTTTTTTGCCTGGGGAGGCAGGAGAGGGCAGCTGGAGCGCCAGCAAGGGAAGGAAATCACTCGCGGTATGCTCTACCGCCTCTTCCTGCACTAAAGTCAGGCCTCACCAATCAGGAGCTGCTTTGATATGCAGCTCCTGATTGGTGAAGCCCGACTTTAGCACAGGAAGTCCCGGTCGGAGAATACCGCGAATGACCAGGGGAACACTGTACAATTAAACCTTGGTTTGCGAGCATAATTCGTTCCAGAAGCATGCTTGTAATCCAAAGCACTCGTATATCAAAGCAAATTTCCCCTTAGGAAATCATGGAAACTCGGACGATTCATTCCACAATCCCAAAACTTTAATACAAAATGCTATACGTACTTGTATTGCAAGACCTCGCTCGTTTAGAACAGTCACTACACTCCCGCAGCGTCAGAGAGAGAACCACCATCAGCTCAGTTGTGATGATGTGACGCGTGTATACTGTATGTACTCGTATTGCGAGACTTTGCTCATTTAGAACAATCGCCACACTCCCGCAGCTTCGAAGGAAGAAGAACCATCGGCTCAATTGTGATGTGTGTATACTGTATGTACTTGTATTGCAAAACTTTGCTTGTATACCAAGTTAAAATTTAATAAAATGTTTTGCTTGCCTTGCAAAACACTTGCAAACCAAGTTACTTGCAATCCAAGGTTTTACTGTAGTTAGTAACACGGCTTTAAAAGATCCTCTGTCAGGAGACTCTATGCAGAAAGTGTTTGTGGATTTAGTAAAGCTTTTGCTTCCTGGGAAATTACGCGGCCATCATAAGCAGGCTTTGTTATTGGGATTTTTTTTTTTTTGCTCTGGGATTTTATTGCATGACAGATTTCATCAGAGGCTCCAGTCCCTACTTGTTGTGGCTTCAGACTCTGGCAGTACTGTCAATTACTCTGCTAAGCAAATGTGACTAATCCACGAGGAGGCAAAGTTCATTCCAGCGTTCTGCTGCCTGGCATCCTGGCCTAGATTTACTGTCCTGCTGCTGAAAAACTCTTTTCTTAGGGGAAAAGGAGCCTAATGCTTAGTGCATCAGACCAAGAAGCTAGAGAACTAGGTTGAATTCCCGCCATGTGCAAGTCATTTATGCTTGCATTGCCCTAGGTACAAAATAAGTACTTGTATAGAATATGTAAACCACTTTGTAACCACAGAGAGGCAGTATATCAAATCCCATCCCCCTTTTTAGATGTATAGCTAGTCTTCCAACATACAGAAAAGTGTTTACTGTGTAGGTTCCAGATCCAAGGGTCTGATTAGGGTTGCCAGATTTTACTCCTGTAAAATCTGACCCATAGCTCCGCCCCATTTCTGCCCAGCCCCGCCCCATTTCTGCCCATGGCATGCCCCGTTTCACCCCAGCCTCATCCCCCTGCCCCGCTCCCTCAACCTGTTTTCGTCTTTGGGACCGCGTCGGGAGGGCATGTCCGGATGCAATGATGTCACTCACATGAATATGCATAAGATCTATTTACACATTGTATGCTAATAGATCTCATGCATATTCAGTGGGGAAATTCTGAAAACCCGACTGGATTGCGGCCCTCAAGGAGGGACTTTGAAACCCCTGATTTAGTCTAATGGTTAGAGCCATCTGCTGAGAACCAGTACAGACCTGCTTAATCGGAGCAGCTTTCTGTAACCTGGATGTGCCAAATACTAGGTCTAAATACAGACTTCCATCTTTATAGACATGGTCATCCCCTTCTGCTAGCAACTGGATGTCTTAAGCCCCTCCTTAGTACCATCCAAAACACAATGTTCATTCCAGCACCTGGTATAGGAAAGCCTAGTAGAGCTGCACACAGGGGTCTTAAAGCCTGGGGGGGGGGGGGGCGCTAGTGAACCATTGAGAGGAGGACACAGGCTCATAAGTCATTCTAAACCACTACATTTATAGTGGAACATGTGTGCTCACCAAACCCCCTCCCCCCAACCCTACTGTACTGCCATATAGGTGCCACCTGCAGCCATAAGGGCCATTGGTGTGGTAGACAGGTGGGTATAGTGGGTTTGGAGGGTATTATGGGTGGCTCAGCATTACTTATATGAGAGTTGTGGTGAGATGTTTATGTCCCTGCCCCACCCTTGCAAAGGGGTCCAGAGAAGAGCGACTAAAATGGTTAAGGGGCTGGAAGAGTTGCCCTACAGCAAGAAATTAGAGAAACTGGGCCTCTTCTCCCTTGAAAAGAGGAGACTGAGAGGGGACATGATCGAAACATTCAAAATACTGAAGGGAATAGACTTAGTAGATAAAGACAGGTTGTTCACCCTCTCCAAGGTAGGGAGAACGAGAGGGCACTCTCTGAAGTTAAAAGGGGATAGATTCCGTACAAATGTCAGGAAGTTCTTCTTCACACAGAGAGTAGTGGAGAGCTGGAACGCTCTTCCGGAGTCTGTTGTAGGTGGAAAACACCCTCCAGGGTTTCAAGACTAAGCTGGACAAGTTCCTGCTAAACTGGGACGTACACAGGTGAGGCTGGACTCATTTTAGAGCACTGGTCTTTGACCCGGGGACCGCCGCGTGAGCGGACTGCTGGGCACGATGGACCACTGGTCTGACCCAGCAGCGGCTATTCTTATGTTCGTATGTTCTCTGTCCGATTTCATCTGCACAAGCCTCAAATAGTTATGATTGTATATTGAAATCATTTTATTAAAAAAAGTATAAAAGGAAACAGTAGTCTGTACAACTGTCATTTTATAAATATAGATCAAGGATCAACAAAACCCCTGTCTCCCCTCCCCCTCCACTATTGAGACAACTAAACAAGCCAAATTACTAAAAAGTGCTGCACCGAAAAATCATGCTAACAAAAATGCCTCGTCACAAATGCCAAATCATAACTGACATTTGCTGTAAGATTCAGGGATAATAATTACAGACCTGAGGTCAGAAATAGGCTATGATATCAAATCATTCAACTGACCCACATTGGTAACAAAATTCATGGAGAGTGATCAAAATAAAGTTTATAAAAATACTCAGAGATGTGGAACTCTGTAAGGAAGGCTTGAATACCTCCCTTGGGCGAAGAGTTCACCTTCCAGTCATTGTTGTTTTATAAAAACTTTGATCACTAACTCCACAGAATATTGCTTAGAAACATAGAAAAAGCGGCAGAAAAGGGCTACAGCCCACCAAGTCTGCCCATTCCAAGTATCCCCCCCCCTGAATTTACTTCCTTAAAGATCCCACAAGAGTATCCCATTTATTCTTAAAATCCGTCACGCTGCTGGCCTTTATCACCTGGAGTGGGAGTCTGTTCCAATGATCCACCACTCTTTCGGTGAAGAAGTACTTCCTGGAGTCGCCGTGAAACTTCTCTCCCCTGACTTTCAGCGGATGTCCTCTGGTGGTCGAGGGACCCATGGGCCAGAAGATATCATCTTCTGACTCGATGCGTCCCGTGATGTATTTATACGTTTCGATCATATCTCCCCGTTCTCTTCTTTCCTCGAGTGAGTACAGTCGCAACTTCTGTAGTCTTTCACCATACGTGAGATCCTTGAGCCCCACGACCATCCTGGTGGCCGTTCGCTGAACCGACTCGATCCTTAGCACGTCCTTTCGGTAGTGTGGTCTCCAAAACTGAACACAGTACTCCAAGTGCGGCCTCACCATGGCTTTGTACAACGGCTTGATTCAGTCTCAAAAAACTTTCATAATAAAGATCACTCTCCATGAATTTTGTTACCAATGTGGGTCAGTTGAATGATTTGAAATCATAACTGACAAACATGATAAGCTTAAATTAAACCAAAAGAAGCCACACCTTGCATGTAAAACAACACCTATATGGATGTACACGTCTCCCTCCATATTCGCTGTGATAGGGGATTAACAGACCCACGAATATGGAAAAACCGCGAATAACTTTTTCATATGTTACTCGCTGTTTTCTATTAAAAACCATTGTGAATAGGGTGAAACCGTGAATAACATGGTGGGAGACCTGGCCTGTTCCTGAAGGAGAAGCAAAACATGGTGCAGAAAGTGCTGGGAATCGGCGATTTTCTCTGTAAACGCTTGGAATCGGCAATTTATCTATGCAAGCTGATATAGGGCTCCTTTTACTGAGGTGCGCTAGTGTTTTTATCGCACGCAGGAAATTACCGCGCGCTGTGCTTCTAGAACTAATGCCAGCTCAATGCTGGCGTTAAGATCTAGCGTGTGCAGCAATATAGCGCGGGCTATTCTGTGCGTTAAAGCCTTAACGTGGCTTAGTAAAAGGAGCCCATAATTTGGGGGAGGAGCCAGCAAGCTAAAAATCGTAAATAATCAAAACCGTGAATACGGAGGAAGAAGTGTATAAATAAAGGAGTTGGGAGTCAAAGGTTTTATGTACCGACTCCACAGCCCTGGTTCTAATGCTGTTTTCCGTCTCTTTTTTTTTTTTTTTTCACTTGCCATACAGGGCCCGTTTCTGTGCAGCCGCTTTCCTTTTAAAACGATTTTTATTTTGTTGCATCTGGTCATGTGCAGAGAGACTGTGGCTCACAGACCTGCTAAGCAGAAGCTATTCCAGAGGAGCCTGAAAAACAATAGGTCAAGCTGTTGCGGCCTGGTAGACTGCAAGCTTGACCGTTATGCGTTGCAGACACAGATAGGGGGAACAGGATTGCGCTGAACTTTGGCAGTACTTTTTCAGCAAGATATTAAGGGTTTCGCAACCAGACTGATAATTTCATGCTTCTGGCCATAAAAGTTGCACTTATCGGCCAGGCCAGGCTTTTCTCTTTAAAGACGCATTTAACCTTTAAATAACCCATATTTAATAATCTTATCCCATTCCTCATGTTCTCTCCTTACTCGGTTTTTTCTTTTCTCCCTAATTGAATAACATTAATTTTGTAACTTTCTTTTTCCCTTTCCCTTTGTATCTGAGTTTGTCTGTTTTGTCAGTCTGTTCTCAACCCCTTTAAAGCTGTACAATGAACTCTAGATCTATTTTATATTTTAATGTTACTCACTTAGTATGTAATAAGCGATTTATCAAATTTAAATAAACTTGAAACTGATTTCACAACAGTTAGCAGCATAGGAATCCATTTTTTAACCAATTATTGGGGGTGCTAAGCTCGATGGAAATGACCTCTTCCTGGACACAGTCAATGAATTCGTTCAATACTGGGGGGGGGGGGGGCTCAAGCCTCCCCCAGCACCTATAGAGCTGGCTCCTAGTTAGTGAGGAGCTGGAGCTATCACGCAAAACATCTTTATTTAGTAAACCAATTAAGCAAAGATAACAGACAACAGTGGACTATGAAAAAGCATCTAGTCCACTTTATGATAACACGATTGTTTAAGGCTGAGTTTCTTCACATGTGCATTTTCCAAAGGATCTTTCCCTTTAGATCAGCGGTCTCCAACTCAAACCCTTTGCAGGGCCACATTTTGGATTTGTAGGTACTTGGAGGGCCGCAGAAAAAATAGTTAATGTCTTATTCAAGAAATGACAACTTTGCATGAGGTAAAACTCTTTATAGTTTATAAATCTTACCCCACCCCCCTGAAGGCCTGCATGTTCCCCCCTTCTTTGCAGTGTCCTCCAGCTTTCCCCCCTGGCCTCCCAGTCTTAGTTTCAGTTAATTATCGCAGCCTGCAGAAAGGATCGCCGGTGCTATAGCGTTCCTTGCAGGCCACTATCGGCCTCCACAGCATATTCCCTCTGCCACGGTCCCGCCCCCTCCTCTGATGTCAGGGGCAGGATAGCGGCAGAGGGAACGTGCTGCTGAAGATGATGGCAGCCTGCATGGATCGCTACAGCACCTGCAATCCTCTCTGCAGGCTGCAGTAATTATCTGAAGGTAAGAGCGGGAGGCCAGGGGGGAAGCTGGAAGATGCTGCAAAGAGCAGGCAGCACTAGTACAGATCGCAGGCCGCAAAATAGTACCTGGCGGGCCGCATGTGGCCCCCGGGCCACGAGTTTGAGACCACTGCTTTAGATCTACCAGAAACCACAACCTGTTTGCATACCCGAAAATCGCTGGCTGTAGATATCGAACCTTCCTGGACAGAACTTTCAAGTTTCAAGCTGGTAGACAGCAATCATGGCTAGGCTATCTCATCGATACCGCTAGGCTGACCTACAGCATCTTCCGGAAAGAATTAAAGACCACTTTGTTTAAGAAATTCTTGTCCTAGCCAGACACTCTCCCGCGAATATAACTTCCACGCCTTACCCTGAATTTCTTCCTCACACTAGGTATCCACATTCCCTGTCTGTTAAAATTCCCTCTTCATAATTGTATCCTGATATTTGCTGGTGTCTGACTATTTTCAATGTAAAATAGTTAATTTCTTATAATTCAACCTATGTATAATTTTCCTTTCAACCACCTTGTATTCATCTACTGTAATTCGCTGATTGTACAGCTCTTCTTCTTTGTGAACCGCCTAGAAGTCACAAGATTATGGCGGTATAGAAAAATAAAAGTTATTATTATTATTTAGTCAAAGACAGACCAGACGATGTGATTTGTAATTTGGCACCCAGGCTTCTTAGGAATCAAGTGTATAATAACTGAGAAATCGTAGGGGATCTTCTGCTGAAGTTCAGCGTATGCTGATAGAATTGTTGTACGCTGAATGCTAGGAAGTCCACAGTGGAGGTCATAAGAATAGCTACACTGGGCTCTTCTTTGATCTTTATTGGGGTTTATAATGGGGAGAGGGGGAAGAGGTGTATGGGGGGGACAAACTGCATGCTCCTTCCTGCAGAGTACTAGTAGGGGGATGGGACGGGGAAAGTTCTCTTGGAGGGGGGGGTTGATGTAGTTGGGAGTGCTTAAGGTGGTGGTGGGGGGAATGCAGATGGGATATATTTCCCTGTATAGTGAGTTTTGTGTATTAGATAGGAGATGTGTGGGCTCGGGAGAATAATTATCTGTATGTCGTATGTTATATTGGATTCTGTTCTGCTTTATAAAATGTTTAATAAAAATTAATAAAACATTTAGGTACTAGCAAGTCCTTTAATGAGGTATGGGGTCCACCAACTAATATTATTATGTTATAATTGAAATTATGATTCTCCTTTTTTTTGTTAGATTCCTTTACACATCCAGGGAGGGTGGGAGGGTGGAGGGTTGAATATTTATCCCAGGACAAGCAGGCAGCATATTCTTAACACATGGGTGACGTCACCGACGGAGCCCTCGGTACGGACCTTTTTAACTAGAAGTTTCTAGTTGGCCGCACCGCGCGTGCGCGAGTGCCTTCCCGCCCGACGGAGGAGTGCGTGGTCCCCAGTTTCTTCGTTTCCGCGGAGCGAAGAAGACACGTGTATTTTTTCAACGGCCGTTGAAATCACTTTTTCGCCTTCCCGCTCGCGTTTTTTTCCTAATTTTTTCTCTCTTTACCTTCGGGTTTACTTTTTCTTTGATTTGCAAAAAAAAAAAAAAAAAAAACTTTCATTTTTCCTTTTTCTTTCGTTTTTGCCCCGGCGGGGCCTGTTGCCATTATACAGGCCTCGGACTTCGATTTTGCGGAGGCTATCTTCCCCTTCATGCCCCCGCAGGTCGGTTTTAAGAAGTGCCAGCGGTGTGCACGCCCGATCTCCGTTTCTGACCCACACAATTGGTGTTTGCAGTGTCTGGGTCCGGAGCATCGGGCAGACTCCTGCACCCGCTGTGCCACTCTGCAAAAACGAACGCTTAAAAACCGAAGAATCCAACAAACTCTTCTTTTCGGCACCGAGTCGGCGATGGACTCCTCGACATCGACAGCGGTACCACAGAAATCGGCACCGTCTACTTCGACACCGCCCGACCCCACATCGGCGTCTCTGGCGCCAGGTAAGCCGGCTAAGAAGCCTTCCTCTTCCCTCGAGCGCCCTCCAGCTACGGTGGCGACACCGTCCCTACCGGCATCGCACCGGTCCCGCAAACGCTCCGCCCCGATATCGGTGAGTGCCTCGTCATCGGCCTCCTCATCGCCGGGGCGTGGAGCGGCATCCAAGGAACCGAAGAAAAAGAAAGCGGTTCCGATGCCACCCCTAGATGACCGTATCTCGGTCATTCTCAAAGCTCAGCTTCAGGAACAGTTGAAGAAACAACTTGAACAGCTGTTACCCTCTATCCTGGCACCGCTCCTTCCGGTACCAGACCGGCCCGAGCCCCGCACCGAGCCCCCGGTGTCCACTCCTTCGGTACCGGTAAACACCTCTATGCCGATCCTTTCGGCTCAACAACTTCACGCCGATCCGGTGGTTCATTCTCAGACCAATGTGGATCCTTCTCGGCACCAGGTGGTACGGCATTCTTCTCGGGACCGAGAACGACGCCGATCGTCCTCCCCTGGTACCGTTTCAGTGCGCTCTGGTAAGTCTTTGTCCAAGACTCGCCACACCGCGCCCTCCACCCCGGTGTCTCGACATGCACCAGAGGTCAGAGACCCTGATTTGTGGGAGGAGACTCCCCTCGGTACCGAGGAGGATCCCTCCTCATCTGATGAGGAACCATCGGCACCCGATGCCACCTCTAAACCGGAGCAGTCCTCATTCACTAAATTTCTGAGAGAAATGTCTGCTGCCCTATCCCTTCCACTAGAATCTGACTCGAAAAAGTCTCAAGCCTTTCTAGAGGCTTTAGATTTTGAGCAACCTCCTAAGGAGTTCCTCAAGCTTCCCGTACATGACATCCTACGGGAAACGTTCTACAAGAACTTGGAAACTCCCCTCACGATACCGGGAGCCCCCCGTAAGCTGGACAACCTTTACCGGGTCATCCCTATACCTGGATTTGACAAATCTCAATTGCCCCATGAGTCCCTTTTAGTGGAATCCACTTTGAAAAAGACCCAGGGCTCCAGTGTCTATGCCTCTACCCCTCCTGGCAGAGAAGGTAAGACCATGGACAAATTTGGCAAGAGGCTTTACCAAAATGCCATGCTGGCCAACAGGGCAAACAACTACTCCTTCCATTTTTCTTTCTACCTAAAACACTTGGTCCAACAACTGTCTACCCTTCAGAAGTACCTTCCTGAGCGCAAGGTCCCGCTATTCCAACAACACATCTCTGGTCTTCTCCAGATGCGAAAATACATGGTCCGCTCAATATATGACTCCTTCGAGCTCACCTCTCGGGCCTCTGCCATGGCTGTAGCCATGCGTCGACTAGCCTGGCTCAGAGTCTCCGACCTGGACGTCAACCACCAGGATCGTTTGGCCAACGCCCCCTGTCTCGGGGATGAACTCTTTGGAGAGTCCCTGGATTCCACCACCCAGAAACTCTCGGCCCATGAGACCAGGTGGGACACCTTGATCAAGCCAAAAAAGAAGGCTCCGCCTGCTCGACCCTATCGGCCTCAATCTTCTTACCAGCGGAGGTTCTCAGCCAGGCCACTCAATCCGCCCCCCCTACAATCTCGGCGACCTCGTCAACAGCAGCACCATGCCCAGGCTCGATCTCAGGCCACTCAACCCTCTAAGCCGCCTCAGCCTGCTAAACAGTCTCAGCCCTTTTGACTCTTCTCTCCAGGGCATAGCCAGTCATCCTCCCTCACTGCCTCTTCCACAGCCTATCGGGGGTCGTCTCACCATTTTCTCCAGCCGTTGGGAAGTCATCACGTCGGACCAGTGGGTCCTCAACATCATCCGCCACGGCTACTCTCTCAACTTCCAGACTCTTCCACCAGACAACCTTCCCGTAGAGTCTGCTTCACACTCATCTCAAACCCCCCTCCTCCTGAGGGAAGTTCAATCCCTCCTCCTTCTCAACGCCATCGAAGAAGTACCTCCAGATCAAAGGGGTCAGGGATTCTACTCCCGCTACTTCCTGGTTCCCAAAAAGACGGGAGACCTCCGTCCCATTCTCGATCTAAGGGATCTCAACAAGTGTCTGGTCAAGGAGAAGTTCAGAATGCTCTCCCTTGCCACGCTTTACCCTCTTCTTTCTCAACACGACTGGCTATGTTCCCTGGACCTCAAAGAGGCCTACACTCACATCTCCATCAATCAGAGTTCTCGCCGCTACCTGCGGTTCCAGGTACTGCACCACCACTATCAGTACAAGGTGCTACCGTTCGGCCTCGCTTCCTCCCCCAGGGTCTTCACCAAGTGCCTTATAGTGGTAGCGGCCTTCCTCAGGTCTCACAACCTCCAGGTGTTCCCCTACTTGGACGATTGGTTGGTGAAAGCACCTTCATCTCAACTCGTGCTACAAGCTACTCATCACACCATCTCTCTCCTCCACCTCCTGGGGTTCGAGATCAACTACCCCAAGTCGCATCTGCTTCCCACCCAGCGACTTCAATTCATTGGAGCAGTTCTGGACACCACGCTGATGAGGGCCTTTCTCCCCTCCGATCGCCAGCGGACCCTGCTCCATCTCTGCCGTCAGGTGCTCATGCATCCCTCCATTCCTGCCCGACAGATGATGGTCCTCCTGGGTCACATGGCCTCGACGGTGCATGTCCTTCCTCTGGCACGTCTCCACCTTCGTACGCCTCAGTGGACTCTCGCCACCCAATGGTCACAGACTTCGGATCTTCTTTCTCATCCCGTCTCTGTGACATCATCTCTTCAGCAATCTCTCCAATGGTGGTTGAACTCCTCAAATCTTTCCAGGGGTCTACTCTTTCATCTGCCCCCCCACTCTATGATCATCACCACAGATGCGTCCCCCTACGCGTGGGGAGCTCACCTGGGAGATCTACGCACCCAGGGACTTTGGACCCCACAGGAGCGTCGTCATCACATCAATTTCCTGGAACTCAGAGCCATGTTCTACGCCCTCAAGGCTTTCCAACATCTTCTCTGCCCTCAAGTCCTCCTCCTGTGCACAGACAATCAAGTCGCCATGTACTACATAAACAAGCAAGGCGGCACCGGATCTCGCCCCCTTTGTTTGGAGGCTCTGCGCATCTGGACCTGGGCCACGGACCGCAATCTCTTTCTCAGGGCGGTCTATATCCAGGGCGAACAGAACTCTCTGGCCGACAATCTCAGCCGCATCCTTCAACCTCACGAGTGGACGTTGGACCCTCCGACTCTGCTATCCATCTTTGCTCGATGGGGCACTCCGCAGGTGGACCTCTTTGCAGCACCTCACAATCATCAGCTGCCCCAATTCTGTTCCAGACTCTTCTCTCCTCACCGTCTGGCTCCGGATGCATTCCTGCTCGATTGGAGGGATCGGTTCCTGTATGCCTTCCCTCCACTTCCTCTGATGTTGCGGACCTTGTCCAAACTCCGCAAGGATCACGCCACCATGATTCTTATCGCCCCTCGGTGGCCTCGCCAACACTGGTTCTCACTCCTGCTCCAACTCAGCTCCAGGGAACCCATTCTACTTCCTGTGTTTCCTACTCTACTTACGCAGCAGCATCAGTCTCTACTGCATCCCAATCTGTCTTCGCTCCACCTGACAGCTTGGTTTCTCTCGGGCTGACCTCTCCAGAGAATCTATCTCAACCGGTCCGCCTCATTTTGGACGCCTCCAGGAAACCGGCCACTCTCCAATGTTACCATCAGAAGTGGACCAGATTCTCCTTGTGGTGTCTCCGGCATCGTCAGGAACCCACCTCCTTAGCGGTGGAAACTGTCTTGGAATATTTGCTCTCACTGTCCAATGCTGGCCTCAAAACTACCTCCATCAGAGTCCACCTCAGTGCCATCACTGCGTTTCATGAGCCTATTCTCGGAAAACCCCTCACGGCTCATCCTCTGGTTTCCAGATTTATGAGAGGGCTCTTCAATCTCAAACCGCCTCTCAAACCTCCTCCTGTCGTCTGGGACCTGAATGTGGTTCTCTCAGCCCTCATGAAACCTCCGTTTGAGCCTCTTGCCACAACTTCGCTCAGGCTTCTTACCTGGAAGGTGCTTTTCCTAATTGCCATCACCTCTGCCAGGAGGGTTAGCGAACTGCATGCACTGGTTGCCGACCCACCTTTCACTGTTTTTCACCATGACAAGGTTGTTCTGCGTACCCACCCTAAATTCCTTCCCAAGGTGGTCTCGGCTTTTCACCTTAACCAGTCCATTGTGCTGCCCGTCTTCTTCCCTAAGCCTCACTCGCATCCTGGGGAACAGGCGTTGCACACGCTGGATTGTAAGCGTGCCCTTGCTTACTATCTTGATCGTACCAGAGCTCACCGGACATCCCCTCAGCTCTTTTTGTCTTTCGATCCTAACCGTTTGGGTCGCCCTGTCTCCAAACGGACACTTTCCAATTGGCTTGCTGCCTGTATTGCTTTCTGCTACGCTCGGGCCGGTCTCTCACTGGATGGAACTGTCACGGCCCACAGGGTCCGAGCTATGGCTGCTTCTGTAGCTTTCCTCCGCTCCACGCCCATCGAGGAAATCTGCAAGGCGGCCACTTGGTCCTCAGTTCACACGTTCACTACTCACTACTGTCTGGACGCATTCTCCAGACGGGATGGACACTTCGGCCAATCTGTGTTACAAAATTTATTTTCCTAATGGCCAACCATCCCACCTCCCTCTTTGTTAGCTTGGAGGTCACCCATGTGTTAAGAATATGCTGCCTGCTTGTCCTGGGATAAAGCACAGTTACTTACCGTAACAGGTGTTATCCAGGGACAGCAGGCAGATATTCTTACGTCCCACCCACCTCCCCGGGTTGGCTTCTTAGCTGGCTTATACTAACTGGGGACCACGCACTCCTCCGTCGGGCGGGAAGGCACTCGCGCACGCGCGGTGCGGCCAACTAGAAACTTCTAGTTAAAAAGGTCCGTACCGAGGGCTCCGTCGGTGACGTCACCCATGTGTTAAGAATATCTGCCTGCTGTCCCTGGATAACACCTGTTACGGTAAGTAACTGTGCTTTATTTGGAAGAATAAAATTATTATTATTTTTTATTATATTGATAGTATAATATATATTATTATTGCTTATAACTAGGATAAGAAGGGGATAAAAAATTGTTTAATGCAATAATTGTGATGATAACAATGTATTTTCATACAGTTTTTCTGTTTCTTCAATTGTATACATTATAAAGTTTGAAATGTCAATAAAGATTTGCAAAAAAAAAATGTTTCATAAAAATTTTTAAAAAAGAATAGCTACACTGGGTCAGGCCAATGGTCCATCAAGCCCAGTAGCCCGTTATCACGGTGGCCAATCCAGGTCATTGGTACTTGGCCTAAACCCAAGGAGTAGCAACATTCCATTCAGAATCCTAAAGAATAGCAAGATTCCTGAATCCCAAAGAATAACAAAAGATTCCGGAACCCCAAACAGTAGCAACATTCCATGCTACTGATCCAGGGCAAGCAGGGCTTCCCCCAAGTCTTAATAACAAACTATGAACTTTTCCTCTGGGAATTTGTCCAAAAAGTCACTTGAATTTAGGTGCCTAAAGTGTGTGTTTTGTTAAGTGCAAATTCGATAATGGCAATTATGTATGCAAGTTCCCTAAAAGAAAACGTTTTTGTTTAAAGAAGTATATCGATGCTGATTTTCTAAATGTTTTAAAGTGTTTTGAAGTTTATTAAGTAATTGCTGTTTTAATGTATTTGTTTGCTATAAATTATGTATGTTTGTTGGAATTGGCCTAGAAATGTCGATAGAGCGGAATATAACATTTTTAAATAAATAAATATTTCTTTGCCTTCATCCATGTTATTGATTTTCCTTTGGGTTTTTCTCTCTCTTCTGCTCTTTTGCTAGCTGGCCTGCCCTTTCTGATTATCGAAACTAGCATGATCAAGCCATACCATCGGGGTTTTTACTGCAGTGACGAGAGTATCAAGTATCCATCCAAATCGGGAGAGACCATCAATGATGCTGTGCTGTGTGCGGTTGGCATTCTAATTGCCATCCTGGCGGTAAGTGTGCAATACTTATTCGCAACATTCGTGCACCATATGGTCTGACTTTTGACACCGGGCTACACTGTGGGATGGGCGCAGTGTCTAACTTAGGGCTCCTTTTATCAAGCCGCGCGATTTTTAATCACACGCTAATCCCCGCGCTGGCCAAAAAACTACCGCCTGCTCAAGGCAGGCGTTAGCGGCTAGCGCGGCCGGTGATTTAACGCAAGGTATTACACACGTTAAACCACTAGCGCGGCTTGATAAAAGGAGCCCTTAGATAGTGTGAAAGAAAATATCAGCCAGTGTCCACCCTGGTTGAATGGGCCTCGCTGTGAGTACGTTCAAGTTTCCGTGGCTCATTTATGTATATGCAGGTTGGAAAAAAAGATGTTATTGGTGGGCAGGAGGCGTCTAGGCTGGGGGAGGCAAACTTGCAAACATCTGATTTTCAGATGAATGGGCGACGTTTCCATTTCTGCTCTGCCACCTACACAAAATGCAGGTAAAAAATGGCCTTTCTATATGTATATTCTGTACTAGCTAACTTTCAAAGAGACAGCCTGGGTAGTATCTCTTAAAAAAATTAGCAATAAAATGGACAAATTAAGTACCAGAAACCCCCCCCCCCCCCAAACAACTGGCGTTATTCTGTAAATCAGCGCCTTTATCGTACAAAACAGCGTCTTGAATCATATGTATTACATCGCTGAATAGATTGTCTTTTCATTGAGAGCATTGTTTCATTATATTGCTGTATATCTGAAATGTATTGCATTATGCAGTGTATTTTATATTTTTATGTTCCTATGTTTTTATGGTTTTATATTACTTTTCATTGTTTTTATAAATTTTCCCTGCGTCATCCAAAGGCTGTTGTTCCACCTTTTCGCTTTGCTATTCTATAATGGACATGTGCTCTTAATAGAAAAACACCTAACTGGGGGCACCAGATTTAATGCCTGCTGAAACTTCATGTACCCAAGTTAGGCTCACTGACCCAATATTCTGTAACTACGCATGCAATATTTCAGAATGTCCCTGACACATCCTTGCTCCTCCCATGGCCATGCCCCCTTTCAAGTTACACACTATGGGAGTTAGGTGCACTGTCTTGCAGAGTAGCATGTAGCCAACCTAATTGATGCCAATTATCGTCAGTAATCGATTGTTGGCACCCAATTATTGCTGTTAATTGGCTTGCTAACCAGTTAAGATGCAGGCGCATCTCAGGATCGCGTCCAAATTTTGGCGCATAAATTTGGGTGACCTTTATAGAACCTAGGCATAAAAGTGTTGCAGCGACTGTGTCTGAATTCAAGAGGGCCTGGGATAGGCATGTGGGACCTCTCGGAGAGAGAAAGAGATAATGGTTACTGCAGATGGGTAGACTAGATGGGCCATTTGGCCTTTATCTGCCATCATGTTTCTATGTAAATGATTTGTTGTATGTACATGTTTCTATGTAAATGATTTGTTTGGCCCCCAAATCTACAATCCTTCAAAAGTACACACTCTCTATGACATTTGCTTTACATTAAAAATTACAAAACAGTGACAACAAAAATATACTATTTGGATATTTTAAGGTATTATCCCATGTGTTTCATGCGCTCCCTGGATGCTGATATGTTGGAATGATGTTGGACTGTACATTGCTTTATGGACTGGTTGATTCTTGCTGCTTATGGTAGAACAAAAGGGAAATTAAGGGAGGAATTCTGGAAATGGTGTTTGAAGTTGGGCATAAATTTCATGACCAGCCTTTGGCACAGAAACACGTTCTAAAAAAAAAATTAACTCCATCTCACCCTACTATAAGAACTTACACCGGCTGCCTGTCAAAACTCGTATCACCTTCAAACTATCATGCATAATGTTTCAAATCTTATATGCAAAAACTGCTGAACCACTTAAAACTTACTCATCAACTCCTGAAAACTGAAATCGCTTCAGCTGCTCCTCCTGTTTCCCAAAGGGGTTAAATACAAACGCGTATTCGACTCGCTCTTCACGTATCTTGGCACCAAGACCTGGAACAACCTCCCCACTGACATCAAGATGGAAACATTCTACAACAGATTCCCAAAAAAATCTCTCTTCTTTGAAAGCATACACGCCGTAGACAACTAATGCAAAATATCTAATATCACTAAATCCCACACTCTACTCAAGTGCTCTACCAGTACAAAGAACCTCCATTCTCTCTATTACCCCATTCATAATTCTGTCCTCCTCAAACTATAATGTAGTATATTTACTCTTTAATTTGAAATGTTGTAAGTCGCCTTGAACCTGTTTAGGTATAGAACGGCTCACAAATACCAGATTAGATTAGAAATGGCAAATTGCCATGGAAAAACACTGATGCACCCAGTTATAGGAAAGCACCTGTGTATCAGTGTACAACGGCAAAGAGGGTGTTCCCGTGAGCGGGGCATGGGCAGGCCAGGGCATTCTAGAAAATTACGCACAGTATTAGAGAATACTGCGGATTCGCGTCAAACTTGTGCTTCAAAATTTACACCTGGTTTCAGTTGGTGTAAGTCCTCGCACCCAACTATAAAGAGTGTTCATTGCGGTGCACCCTTTATAGAATACTGCTGGGCTGTGGCATAGTGAGGGAGCTTGGCACCTGGGGTGGTGGAGTCCAGCATCATCGCACCGTGTACCCCTAACTCTTCCCTGCCACTCCGTGTACCCCCCAACCCCGCATACCTCTTGAAAAATTCACTAGTACAACTTCTTCCAGTTCCTACTTGCGCCGGCCTCGGCTCCCTTCTGATGTCACATCCTGGTCACATGACCAGGAAGTGACATCAGAAGGGAGTTGAGGCCAGCGGGAGCAGCAGGTGGAAGATGCTGCTCGCACCGGCAAACATTTCAACAGGTACATGGGGGTGGAGAGGAGTTGAAGCACTGGTGCCCCCACAAGACAGCACCCGGGGCTGTCCTCACCCTATGCCCTCTCTTACTAGACCACTGCTGCTGGGCATCACTTTTTTTCAGCACCATTTATTTGAATCCGGCCCTAAATATATTGCACAGACCATTTTAAGGCCAGATTTACAAGCAGTGTGAAATGCTTGCTGAAACCAGCGTTCCCAGATGAGGAGGGGAATTCCACCAAAGTGAAAGCAATGGTTGGTTGTTTTTTTTGTTTTTTTTTTATTGATGCAGCTTGGGTATCCCAGCACACGTTGAACATTTATTAACTGGCATCTTCCTGTAAGCCAAAGGTGGTGGTGTAAAACATCACTTAGGGGAATTCAGAGCTCTGCCAGTTAACTCACAGAGACCCAGTGTTGTAATATTACAACATCACATTTAAGGCTACAAAATAAACCCTCCCCCATTTTTTTTCTTTTTAAAACTTCATGTACATTACTAATAGAACCTATTGTTCAGTTCTGCAACACCATTGGATGGTTGAATGTGTAAATAGGTCTGTTTATCTGGCCATGAAGTCATACAACCCTGTTGCCTGCTTTGGAGTATATCATCTTGTTGTTTTGGACGGGATACATCAGGACTAAAGTAAGTAAAAAGCTTGAAATATTTTTTTATGTGATCATTAATATGTGTAGATCATGCAGATTTTATGACATCATTGAATATACTGATTTTAAGAGATTTAGAGCTGGTTATTTCTATGTTGTAATTTTACAACAGTGGGTCAAAGTGATAGCAAGGTTTTGTCTGCACTCCCCTGAGACCCAGTGTTGTAATATTACAACATCACATTTAAGGCTACAAAATAAACCCTCCCCCATTTTTTTTCTTTTTAAAACTTCATGTACATTACTAATAGAACCTATTGTTCAGTTCTGCAACACCATTGGATGGTTGAATGTGTAAATAGGTCTGTTTATCTGGCCATGAAGTCATACAACCCTGTTGCCTGCTTTGGAGTAATGATGTCCATTCCCTCTGCACACCACTGGAGTACTTTCAGAAGTTTGTGACAGAAGATATGATCAACGCTCTGGCAGATAACACAAATCAGTACAGTTTTCAGAAGAAAGGATCATCTATAAACACAAACACAAAGGAAATAGAGCAGATGATTGGCATGTATCTGAAGATGGGTCTTGTCCAAATGCCTGGAGTCCGTATGTACTGGGAAGCAGACACAAGATACAGTCCTGTCGCTGATGTAATGTCACGAAACAGATTCCAGTCTCTGTTGACATCATTACATTTTGTGAACAATCTAACCGTGTCTGAGATGGAACAAAAAAGTGACAAACTCTGGAAACTCAGACCATGGCTTGATGCTTTCAGAGAGAAATGCCTAAAAGTGGTCCCTGAAGAACATAACTCTGTTGATGAAATGATGATCCCTTTCAGGGGGAAATTCAGCAGCATCAAACAGTACATGCGTGGCAAGCCAAACCCATGGGGGTTCAAGCTGTGGGCAAGGACTGGAATCTCTGGTATACTTTGTGATTTTGATGTGTACCAAGGCAGTGTGAATGGAATACGGGCAAGATCTGAACTTGGACTATCAGGGGATGTTGTGATGAAACTTGCTTCCACACTTCCACATAGTCACAACTACAAGATCTATGCAGACAACTTTTTCACCAGCATCCCATTGATAGTTAGGCTGCTGGATTGTGGAATTCATTACACAGGAACAGCCAGACAAGTGCACCTTCCAAACTGTAATCTTGAGGATGAGAAAAGCTTGAAGAAAAAGGGAAGAGGAAGCTTTGATGTCAGAGTGGAGTCAAATCACAACATTTGTGCTGTGAAATGGTTTGACAACAGACAGGTTACACTTGTGTCTTCCTTTGCTGGCCCACAACCAGTGGAGAAGATTCAACGCTGGGACAAAACTGCCAAAAGATTTGTTGAAGTTGAGAGGCCTTATATCGTGGCTGCCTATAACAAATTCATGGGCGGAGTGGATTTGTTAGACTCATTTGCAGCAAAATACAAGTTTCCACTGAAGTCCTACCGCTGGTACCTTTACATCTTCTGGCACACCATTAACCTAGCTGTGATCAATGCTTGGCTCCTGTACAAAAGGGACTGCAAAGCTTTGGATATCCCAAAGAAACAGATGCTAAACAGGAGAATGTTTCAGGCCCAGTTGGCATCTTCTCTTATCCTGATCGGAACGGCTGGGTCAGTGTCAAAGCGAGGGCGACCATCTGCAAGCCCAGTTTCATCAAGAGGGGGCACCTTGACTTCCCAAAAGAGGCAGTTTACAGATGATGGAGGTTCTTCAGCTGCCATGACAGCCAAAAAGTCAAATGCACACCCTCCAAAGGAAGTTTGCAAGGACATGATTGGACATTTTCCCATCAAAGCCGATAGAGGACGGTGCCGACACTGTGCAAAAGGCTATACCAACACACTTTGCAGGAAGTGCAATGTTCGCCTGTGCTTTTCAGAGCAAAATAACTGTTTTTGGAACTACCATAACTGAATAAATGAACAAATAAAACATGCACATATAGGGCTCGATTCACAAAACCGTGCTATGAAGATAGCACAAGTGCTATTTCATAGCGTGGCCGTTTTTACCCGTATTTGCGCTAACATGAAATTTTTTGTGCAAAAACACGAAATTTCTTGATTACCGCTGATAGAAGTCAATGGGCGCTTCACAGGGAAAAATTTGCGTTTTTATATGATACTCATTTTTTGTATTAAATTGATAATAAAAATTACTTTTTTCTTTATTATACTATTGTTGTTGTGTATATACATAAACTTAGGTGGGTCTTTATAAGCTGTAAAGTACAAATAAACTTTTACTGATTTAGGGATCACAAGCCTCCTATAACAACATGTGAACGTTCGAAAACATTTTTTTACGTTTTTTTCTATATTTGGGTCTCTGGGGGTTAAGGGTGTTTTATTCATATAGAAGAGATGGAAACCCTCGAGGCCAAATTCAGACTAGTTCTCACTTAGGACTTGACATGAGGTGAATTTTGCTGACATAAATCAAAACAGACAGCCATACAAAACAAATGTGCTAGGAGTTTTATAAAAGGAACTGTCGCATGTATGTGAAGGATAATTTTATAGACGGGAAGCTACCTTAGGCTGTTAAGTACAAGTCCACATTGGTAGTATTGTAATCATTTATGCACTGAAGTGACCATATAGCTGTAAATGATATGGTATAAAATCCTGGAAAGGTTATTTTACTGATGCTTTTGTACATTTTTATGATGCTGTTTATATGTGTTATTGTTTCAATATTGTTTGTTTTTTCTTTTGATTTTTATTGTGGATGTATTTTGTTCTCCACTTTGAATGTCTGAATAATGCAGAATACAAATATCTAAATAAATCTAAATAATAAGTTGGGAATAAGTTATAGTTCCCTCCATGTCTTTCCTTCAATTTGGAACCCCTGGTTCTGATCCTGGCTCTACCTTTTAAACTCTCCTCCTCTACTTCCTGGTTTGACACTTTCCTCCCCTCCCCCTCTCCTGAAGCTATTTCCCTTTCTGAGCTGTCCTTGCCTTTCTTCCAGCTGGCCAGGAGGGGGGTGTTGGAGGTTCTTCTAGGAAACCTTCTGTCTGAGGAGCTGAACTAACCTGAGGAAGGGGCAGGGTTTCATAGCCTCTGTCACAAATATACTTTCACAATAAAAATCAAAAGAAAACCAAATAATATTGAAATAATAACATAATATAAATAACATCATAAAAATGCCTGAAAATTTAATGCATAGAATCAATAATAAAGGCTATTTCTAGACCAGATTCCAATAATATTTTCAATAGAATCAATATCCAGTCTTCATAAACCACTTTACATAAACTGTTCACGATCCTCAGAGGGCTAAAGATTCCCTTTGGGTCAAATGAATATATCACTGAACCCAATCGTCATAGGATTGATAGTTTATGTATATATTTTTAGTTTAATTTAATCTCAAAATTATTTTTAACTTTTTCTTCAATATTGTACTTAGCTTGGCATTAGTAGTCATCAATAATAGAGGCGCTCCATATTATTGATGACTATTATTGATGACTACTAATACCAAGCTAAGTACAATATTGAAGAAAAAGTTAAAAATAATTTTGAGATTAAAGTAAAACTAAAAAATATAAAAAATATATACATAAACTGTCAATCCTATGACAATTGGGTTCAGTGATATATTCATATGACCCAAAGGGAATCTTTAGCCCTCTGAGGATCGTGAACAGTTTATGTAGAGTGGTTTATGAAGACTGGATATTGATTCTATTGAAAATTTAATGCAGCATCTATTGGTACATTATATTTGTTTCCGCTTAACACACCTCCTATATAGGAGGAGGTAATGGTTCCATGTTAACTCCACGTTAGTCAGTTAGCGCTTGGCAAATACAGCGCGTTCACTCTGGAAAAAAATCCTCCTTATCGACGTGTGCGATGTCATCCACGCATGCTCACAGGCCCTCCAGATGTAGCCGGAGCTTGTTGGCGGCTTTTTAAAAACCCAGACAAACTGCCGGGTTTTGGAAAGTCCATCCGTGCACCTGGACAGTCCTCTATAAAGAGGACATGTCTGGGTTTTTCCCGGAAGTCTGGTAACCCTACTCCCGGGCGATCTGAAGGATAGTAAGGCAAGCAGCTTCTCCCCCCGGAACACTGACCTCTACAGACAAATGGGTGGAGTTTGGGCACGTTGCATTGATATGCATTATAGAATGCTATTGTATCACATCCAGTACTCAATGCAAAGAAGAAAATATTTTTAAAGACCTTCAGAGGTGGACTCTGGTAAGATTTCCATCCCACATCTGGGCTCCTCAAAGAGAACAATCGCCCTTTATCTTTATAAGATCAAATTATTTTTGTATATATATAGTAGTCTTATTTACAGTAAAATCTCTGTTCACTCAGGCTTCAGCATTCTTCTTTTGTAAAAACAATATTTTCTTCCTCTTTATCTCTTGATATTTTAATTATTACCGAAAAACTTTGGGTTCAAAGTTTCACTTAAGGCATTTTTCTTAATGAAATACAGAACTCAGAACTCAGGAAGACATGTTCAACTTGAATCCATGTTTCACAATGATGCTGCAGCCAGAAAAAAAGTCTCCTATAAAAACAAGCACAATATACGTAAGCTGCCCAAAGAAAAATACTCGTATTGCTAATCCAAATACGTTCCAAGCGAGCAGTCATTCTTTTCTGACATGGCTCAGCCAAGATGGCTGCAGAGGTTTTCCTCTCACATGGCCACGCCCCATACTCTCCCAGCCAATCAAGGGCCCAGTTAGAGCAACATCATCCATTCAACTTCCTTGTTGTTCTTTATATTGGGTATAGATGTAATGCAATAGCATTTTTTGTGACCAATCCCTATATAGAATACCAGTGTAACCTACCAAAAACACACCCATATTCTAGATGTGATCACATACACTGGTCACAGAGCTGGTGTAAATGCTTGCACTTAGAGCTTCTTTTACAAAGGTGCGCTAGCGGTTTTAGCGTACACGCTGGATTAGGGTGCGCTAGCCGAAAACCTACCGCCTGCTCAAAAGTAGGTGGCTAGCGCGCGCGGTAGTTTAGCAGCGCACGCTATTCCACGCAATAAGGCCCTAGCGCGGCTTTATAAAAGGAGCCCTTAATCTGCAAAGTCAGTTTACAGACTTATGTTCGTTGTGCACACATTTTTTTTATTGCATTGTTTTGCATTTTTAAACTTGTGGCTCTTAACAAGACTGGACCTCGGAAGAAGGTCGTTATTATGACCGAAACACAGTCTGTGTCGGGTCTATGCCACATTTTATACTGTCTTTTGTGCTATTGCACATTTTATTTTGTGTACTTCTGCACCCTTTTCAAATAAGAAGATCATCAGTTCCATGTTTGTTTGTTTTTTGCCTTCTGCTTTGCGGTTGTTTTTGTGGAACTATCTTGGTGGACGTTTTTTGTGTTTTCTTGCACTTAATCTTGCACTTAAGCATACATTAGCAATTTTATAGTGTTTTGTAATTACATTACATTACATTCTGCCATCACATACAGTTCAAGATCTTATTGCTGACCTCCAAGTGTGTTCATTCTGCTGCCCCTCTATCTCTCCTCGCTTCTCTCTCCTTACATATCTCTCAGAGAACTCCGTTCCTCAGATAAGTCGCTCTTAGCGTTACCCTTCTCCTCCACTGCCAGTTCCAGACTTTGTTCTTTCATCTAGCTGCCCCCTATGCCTGGAATAAATTACCCGAGTTTGTCCGTCAAGCCCCTTCCCTTGTTTAAAAGCAGACTGAAAACCCACCTTTTTGATATAGCCTTCAATACATAACCCTACTCTCCAATATCCACCAACTCAGCCAACTGATTAACCGTTCCCCTTAACTGTATCCATGACATCCTGTTTGGCTGTCTTGACTGTTTAGATTGTAAGCTCTTTTGAGCAGGGACTGTCTTCTTTGTGACTCTGTACAGCGCTGCGTGTGTCTGGTAGCGCTATTGAAATAATTCATAGTAGTAGTGTGAAGAGTTTCAGTCTTTGGGAAGCAAAGCTGAGTTTGTGATGTCATAATGCCTCATTCCACCAATAAGAGCCAACCTCATCAGTGATGTCACAATGGCTTGATTGTCCTGGACTCCCCTCTGCCCTCCAACCCAGCCAGCTGATTACCTGTTCCCCTTGACTGTATCCATGACATCCTGTTTGTCTGTCTTGCCTGTTTAAATTGTAAACTCTTTCGAGCAGGGACTGTTTTCTTATTCTTTGTGACTCTACAGTGCTGCGTGCTTCTGGTAGTGCTATAGAAATAATTAATAGTAGTAGTAGTATATTTCACCAAAGCCTTTATAAGTTCATGGCAGATAACAATATATTTCTATTACAGGGAACAAACCCAGTTAAACATAATACAATCTACCACACTACTAAACAAAAACATTTTTTTACCCCCAAAATACAAAATAAATGCTGATTGAGGATAGGAACAGTAACATCTGGAACTGGAAGGTCCCAATTGCCCTTCCCCACCCCCATCCCCTCTCTTGAACTCCCCACCCCACCACCGCTTAATAACTACCGGACACCAATTTGTCGGAAAAAATAGGCTGCAGCCCTGTTTATTGGACTAAACGAGAAATAACAAACCACAAATTGTTATAACATCCGAGCTACCATGTAAACAATTTTATACCTAAATCCCCAATTCCCCGCCATTCTCAGCTAAGGCTTGGGGTGGCATGACCTTGATGCCCCTTAGTATGCCATTCTCTGACGCTCGCTTCCCCCGAGCTCGTGTCCTCTTACAGCTCATCGCCTGATGAGCCCGCCCCTCAAAACTTTTGGTAGCTCGGGACACCGCAGCTGCGACATCCCACACTCCAGCACCCACCGAACCACCCACGGAAGGGAGGGAGGGAGGGAAGACCGCCCACAGGAGCCAGGAACCCCCTGACCCCGGAGGTCCCAGCCTTTTATACCCCCTCTCTCAAACCTTCCATGCCCCAACCAATCAGAGGCTCTGACCGGTTGAGGAGGGAACTCTACCCTAACTTCTTCCTGCCGAGACTACTCCCGACGGGCGATAACTGGGCCCTCCAGCCCAGTATTAACTTTCGCCCATCGAGACTGGCTCTCGGGCTTACACATAATATTGGCTTAAAGCTTTCAAACTCAAAAAATGTAACTGTTTGAGGGAAACACTCCAGATGTAACAATTAAATGTAACCATAGGAATTGCGCTTGAGGATTACTACAGAGGAAGAAAAGCCTTCAAGAGCTCAGAGAGATAGCATTTTAAAGCATAATAACCTTCATGTACTGCTCACTTGTATAGAGCCATCATTAGACAGAAAAAAAACCCCTCTGCATATACTGTAAGGACTACTTGATTTTCTTATGTCCTTTTTTCTTTGTTATTATTCCTTTAAATCCTTTTTATTTTTCCTATTATTTTTAAATATAATTATATAGTCCATCAATTGACCTCTTGCTTCTGCTAGTTTATTCACACATACACAAAATCAATGCATTAATGTGGCAAAAAATTCCAACCTATGTGAAACCACATGGAAAAACTCCCACTTAGGGCTCCTTTTACTAAGGTGCGCTAGCGTTTTTAACGCGTGCGGGGCATTTTAGTGTGCGATTCTTTGTAAAATGAGCCCTTAGTTTTAATGTTGATCCGGGGGTCTCCAAAGCTGGAAGGTGATTCAATTAACATAATACAATGACAAATATTCAAATAGAACATTAACAGTAGAAGATCATTCCAAATTAAAAGGAGCCTGATAAAAAGAAGGATGCCTTCCATAGAACAAATGATCTAATTGTCTTTGGTGAGGGAAATTGAAGATAGAATTGCTTCTGAGCAATATAGCTTGGCCTTCCTGCTAGTAATGAAATCAATTCCACGAAATAGTATGGCACTTGGCCATATAGAATATTAAAAATCATAATAGAAAGCTTAAAATAAATCCTTGCATTTACTGGCAACCAGTGTAATTTAATGAAATATGGTGTAATTCTATCATATTTAGAGATGGAAAAAATTACCCTCGAAGCAGTATTCTGCACAGTTTGTAATCTTTTCAACAATCCTTTAGCACATCCTAAATAAACAATATTATCCCAGGACAAGCAGGCAGGTATTCTCACTAGTGGGTGATGTCATCAGACAGAGCCCCGGTACGGACGTCTCACAAGCACGTGTTGCTTGTAGAAACTTAAAAGTTTCTAGATGCCCGCACCGCGCATGCGCCGGTGCCTTCCCGCCTGGAGGTCCGGGCGTGTCTCCTCAGTTCTTTTCTTTCCGCGGAGCTGAGAAGTTCAACTTCATCATGCGCTAGCTGAATTCAGTTAAATTTGCCTTCCTTGTCCGCGTTTTCGCTTTCTTTTAATTACAGTTAACAGTACTTTTCTTTTTCAGTAAAAAAAAAAAAAAGAAGATTATTTCCTCCGGTGGGTCGAACGGGCCGGCCACGTGGCTCAGGCCCACTGGCTTCGACCTCGCGGCGGAGATTTTCCGGCCTATGTCCCGGCCAATCACCGGGTTTAAAAAGTGCAGCAAGTGCCAACGCGCGATTTCACTCACGGACCCTCACCGGCGCTGTTTGCAGTGTTTGGGCCCTGACCACATTCCGAAATCGTGCAGGCCTTGCTCTACCCTTACGGCACGCTCATTCAAGCGGCGTTGCCTATTGTGGGAATCGATGTTCAAGATGGACGCAGCTAAGGATCCCTCAGCCTCCACTTCATCTGATACCTCCCCGGTTCGGGCGAAACCGGTATCGACCCCTCCTGCATCGAGTGTGGTGAAACCGGCATCGTTCATCCCGACACCATCCACGAGCTCGACGTCGGTGCCTGCCCCGGTATCCTCGGTTCAGGTACCTCTTCCTTCCACAGTGCCACCAGTGGTCATCAAAGTGCCGAAAGCTACTAAGCAGAAGCACTCGACCTCGAAGGAGCGCGATGACCGTGCAGGAGGACCCCCTTTCGGTGCGGATCCCTCCTTATCGGCTTCGCTACGGTCCATGCTGGAAGCTCAATTCGTTGAGCTCATGCAGACCATCGGACCCGGGCTCATCGCTGCCATACAGGGTGACCTCCCGGTACCGGTCCAAAGGGGCGGTCCGCCCCCTCCCCCTCCTCCACGCCGTTCGACCTCGAAAACCGACGAGGACGAACGGGGGAGGGCGGCGATGCCCATGCGGCAAGCCTCGCTTACCGATATGCCGCCATTAGAGCCCATTACGCCTCCGCGCCAACATGGGACCAGACCTCCGATCGATACTCAAAGCCCTGGGCATAGTCAGGAAGAGTTCTTCCGTACTCCTTACCAGACTTGGGTAGCATCGCAAGAATCCGCATCGCAACCCCAGTTGCGATCCACCGCTTCCAGCCCTATCCACCACTTGGGGGCCTCGGGAGACCATGCGATGCACAGACGATCCCGATCCCCGTCTCGCCACCGAGACGGGCACCGATCAAGACACTCATCCTGGCACTCTTCACGCCATTCGGAGGTGTCACCGCAGAAAAAACTGCAACGTATGGGATACTCCTCATCAGAGGTGTCCCCTCCGGAGGGACCGGAGTACGAGGAGACACCCGTACCCGATTCTCCTTGCCACTCCCCGATGTCCATGGACCCGGAGGCCTCCTCCTCCTCCAGCCCGTCCCACAGACCGACGCTGGCGGATCAATTGTCTTTCTCATCATTCCTCCGACAAATGGCGGATGATCTGGATGTGACCCTTGACACGGGCTCCCGATACTCCAAAGAGTATCTGGACACCATGCATTTACCTAACCCTCTAACGGAGTCGCTTCGGCTCCCCCTGCATAAATTGCTGGATCAGACCTTCATGCAGTGTTTCGAAACACCGTACTCCATACCGGCGATTCCCAGCAAACTCGATGCTCGATACCGCATCGTGCACCATAAAGGGTTTGAGGGCCCTCAACTCTCCCACCAATCCCTACTGGTCGAGTCCTCTCTTAAACGCTCTCATCCCTCCCAGGTCTACGCCTCTGTACCGCCGGGCCGAGAGGGGAGAACGATGGACAAATTTGGTAGAAAATTCTATCAAAACTCCATGATGGCGTCACGGGTGCTGAACTACAATTTCTTTTTCTCTTCCTATCTGGAGTTCTTCTTGCCGGTGCTCCGCAAGTTCACTCCGTTCATAGACACCCAAGCTCGATTCGAGTTCGAGGAAGTGGTAGCCTCCCTCTCCCAATTACGCCTCCAGCTGATGCAATCCTCCTTCGATGCATTCGAACTCTCGGCACGTGCTGCCGCAAGTGCGGTAGCCATGCGTCGCCTGGCATGGCTCCGTACAATCGATATGGATCCCAACCTCCAGGACAGACTCGCCAACGTACCATGTGCGGGAGCTGACCTGTTCGATGAGTCTATCGAAACTGTTACCAAGAAGCTGTCGGATCATGAAAAATCTTTTCAATCCATCCTGCGGCCCAAACCCAAACCTCAACAGTCTCGACCTTCCAGGCCACCCCCGATTTACCAGCGGCGTTACATGCCCAGACAAACGCCTGCTGCGAGACAACCTGCGAAGAGACAACCTCCCCAGAAGTCTCAGCAAAAACCTCAGCCACCGGCTGCACCTAAGGCTCCCCAGCCCTTTTGACTCCCCTCCCGGGAGCATAACCGACACCGTTCTGCACTCAGCCTCTCCCATAGGGGGCCGCCTCCATCTTTTTTACCATCGATGGGAGGCCATAACCACGGACCTATGGGTCCTTACCATCATAAGAGAAGGATACTCTCTTCAATTCCATCGGGTCCCCCCCGGACCATCCTCCAAGAGAGTATCCTTCAAGCTCGACGCAGACCGCCCTTCTTCTTCAGGAAGTCCAAACCTTACTTCAGCTTCGGGCTGTCGAGCCGGTCCCGTCAGACCAATTGAACCGAGGGTTTTACTCCCGGTACTTCCTCGTCCCGAAGAAAACGGGCGACCTGCGACCCATTTTAGACCTTCGGGCCCTCAACAAGTTTCTGGTCAAAGAGAAGTTTCGCATGTTGACTTTGGCTTCTCTATACCCCCTCCTCGAGCAGAACGACTGGTTATGCTCCCTGGATCTCAAGGAGGCCTACACTCATATCCCCATTCACCCGGCCTCCCGAAAGTTCCTCAGATTTCGGGTGGGAAATCTGCACCTACAGTATCGAGTGCTACCATTCGGCCTATCTTCGTCCCCCAGAGTCTTCACAAAGTGCCTGGTGGTAGTGGCTGCGGCACTCCGGGACAGGGGTCTACAGGTGTTCCCATACCTCGACGACTGGCTCATCAAGGCCCCGTCAGCCCCAGAGGTCACTTCGGCGACCTTGGCTACAACCTACTTCCTCCAGAATTTGGGCTTCGAGATCAACTTTTCCAAGTCTCATCTACAACCCACCCAGTCCCTCCCCTTCATCGGAGCGGTCCTGGACACCACCCGACTCCGAGCATTCCTGCCTCTGCAACGCATGGAGTCTCTTCTTCATCTCTGCCAGTCGGTGTCTTCTCGCCAAACCCTACCGGCGAGACAACTGATGGTGCTCCTGGGCCATATGGCCTCCACAGTACATGTGACACCCTTTGCCAGACTCCATCTCAGGATCCCCCAGTGGACCCTGGCATCACAGTGGAATCAGACGCCCGATCCACTATCCAAACACATCTTAGTCACACCTGCTCTTCGGCAGTCTCTACTTTGGTGGATGACCTCTTCGAATCTATCCAGAGGTTTGCTGATGCACTCTCCCCCCCATCAGAAAGTTCTCACAACCGATTCGTCGAATTATGCATGGGGGGCCCACCTGGATGGTCTCCGCACCCAAGGATTCTGGACCAGTGCGGAAAGACTACACCAAATCAATCTACTGGAACTCAGAGCCATCTTCAATGCGCTCCAAGCTTTCCAACACCTACTTCACGACATGGTGATCCTCATTCGCACAGACAATCAGGCCGCCATGTATTATATCAACAAGCAAGGAGGCACGGGCTCGGCCCTCCTTTGCCAGGAAGCTCTACGAGTCTGGGACTGGGCGGTGCGCCACAACGCCTTCCTCAGAGCAGTCTACATTCAGGGGGAGAACAACGTCTTAGCAGACAAACTGAGTCGTCTACTACAACCGCACGAATGGACTCTCCATTCCAGCCCCCTTCACCAAATCTTCACACAGTGGGGGACGCCTCAGATAGACCTCTTTGCGGCTCCCCACAACTCCAAACTGCCTCAGTTTTGCTCCAGGATCTACACCCCTCATCGCCTCGAGGCAGATGCTTTTCTACTGAACTGGGGGAAACGATTTCTATATGCGTTCCCACCATTCCCGCTGATCCAGAAGACTCTGGTCAAGCTGAAACTCGAACAGGCCACCATGATTCTAATAGCTCCTCGGTGGCCCAGACAACCTTGGTTCTCCCTCCTACTTCAACTCAGCAGCAGGGAACCAGTACCACTTCCAGTGTTTCCTTCACTACTTACTCAACATCAAGGATCACTGCTTCATCCCAACCTGCAGTCTCTCCACCTGACAGCTTGGTTCCTCTCAACGTAACCCCTCACCAATTCTCTCAAGAAGTGAGGGAGGTCTTGGAAGCTTCCAGGAAGCCCGCCACTCGACAATGCTACTCCCAGAAATGGACTAGATTCTCCTCATGGTGTGTTTCTAAATCAAAGGAACCTCAGCGAGCTTCCTTATCCTCCGTGCTGGACTATCTCCTACACCTATCTCAATCCGGGCTCAAGTCTACATCCATACGAGTCCACCTGAGCGCTATTGCGGCGTTCCACCAGCCCCTACAAGGGAAACCCCTCTCGGCCCATCCGGTGGTCGCCAGATTTATGAAAGGACTCTTCCATGTTAACCCTCCTCTCAAACCACCCCCAGTAGTTTGGGACCTCAATGTAGTCCTTTCCCGTCTCATGAAGCCCCCGTTTGAACCACTCAACAGGGCCCCTCTTAAGTATCTCACCTGGAAAGTGCTTTTCCTGGTAGCCCTTACGTCCGCTCGCAGAGTCAGCGAACTCCAGGCATTGATGGCGGATCCACCATTCACAGTATTCCATCATGACAAGGTGGTCCTCCGCACTCACCCGAAATTCCTGCCTAAGGTGGTCTCAGAATTTCATCTCAACCAATCCATTGTACTTCCAGTATTCTTCCCTAAGCCCCATTCTCACCACGGAGAATCGGCCCTTCACACTCTAGACTGTAAACGTGCGTTGGCTTTCTACCTGGATCGCACCAAGCCACACAGAACCACTCCTCAACTTTTTGTCTCCTTCGACCCTAATAAGTTGGGAAGACCCGTATCAAAGCGCACCATCTCTAATTGGATGGCGGCTTGTATCTCTTTCTGCTATGCCCAGGCTGGATTATCACTTCCTTGTAAGGTCACAGCCCATAAGGTCAGAGCAATGGCAGCCTCAGTAGCATTCCTCAGATCAACACCAATCGAGGAAATTTGTAAGGCTGCCACCTGGTCCTCGGTTCACACATTCACCTCACATTATCGTCTGGATACTCTCTCCAGACGGGATGGACAGTTTGGCCAAACAGTATTGAAAAATTTATTCTCTTAAGTCGCCAACTCCCCCTCCATCCCACTGAGGTTAGCTTGGAGGTCACCCACTAGTGAGAATACCTGCCTGCTTGTCCTGGGATAAAGCAATGTTACTTACCGTAACAGTTGTTATCCAGGGACAGCAGGCAGCTATTCTCACGTCCCACCCACCTCCCCTGGGTTGGCTTCTCAGGCTAGCTACCTGAACTGAGGAGACACGCCCGGACCTCCGGGCGGGAAGGCACCGGCGCATGCGCGGTGCGGGCATCTAGAAACTTTTAAGTTTCTACAAGCAACACGTGCTTGTGAGACGTCCGTACCGGGGCTCTGTCTGATGACATCACCCACTAGTGAGAATAGCTGCCTGCTGTCCCTGGATAACAACTGTTACGGTAAGTAACATTGCTTTACTGTAGTCTATCTGGGGAAAAAATAAGCGATAGAACCGCAAGTGCAAAAACTGACCTAATCAGAATATTTCCGAACTACTTGCAATTTCCTTAAAAGAAAAAAAAAATATTTTTTTACTAACCAGATTAACTTGATGCTCCAAACTCAAGAAATTATCTAATTGAATGCCCCAAACTCTAGTTTATAATCTGTGAACATAAGAATTGCTGCTGCTGAGTCAGACCAGTGGTCCATCGTGCCCAGCAGTCCGCCTAGGTCAAAGACCAGTGCTCTAAATGAGTCCAGCCTCACCTGCGTACGTTCTAGTTTAGCAGGAGCTTGTCCAATTTTGTCTTGAATCCCTGGAGGGTGTTTTCCCCTATAACAGTCTCCGGAAGAGCTTTCCAGTTTTCTACCACTCTCTGGGTGAAGAAGAACTTCCTTACGTTTGTACGGAATCTATCCCCTTTCAACTTTAGAGAGTGCCCTCTCATTCTTCCTACCTTGGAGAGGGTGAACAATCTGTCTTTATCTACTTTGTCTTGAGTCCCTGGAGGGTGTTTTCTCTTATAACAGCCTCCGGAAGAGCTTTCCAGTTTTCTACCACTCTCTGGGTGAAGAAGAACTTCCTTATGTTTGTACGGAATCTATCCCCTTTCAACATTAGAGAGTGCCCTCTCATTCATTCTACCTTGGAGAGGGTGAACAATCTGTATGCACCACCCAAACTAAACTAAACCTTAAAATTATATATCGCATCTTCTCTATAAATATAGAGCTCGACACGGTTTACAAAAATGAAAAACCAGAGTCCCCTAGACCCGCCCCCCAGGCCCACCCCAGCCCCGCCTCCGATCCCACCCTTCCCTGCCTGCTATCATCAGGCAGGACATCAGCGCATGTGCGGATAATAATAATAATAATAACAGTTTATATACCACAGGACCGGTTTACAATGATTAAAAATGCTACAAATTGAGTAGGACTGACAAGTTAAAACTAGTGGATAAAACTCAATGATGTCACACACATGCGTGACATCATCGTGTCGAATGCGCAGATACCCTGCTGCCCGAAGGAAAGCTTTTCAAAACCCTGGACAAAGTGCCTAAGGCCCTGACCTATCTTCTTACTGGATACAAGAAAGAAAACTTACAGAAGGTAGAAAATCTAATTAAGATATTTAATCCATAACCATTCCAGCACAAAACATTTAGAATAAGTAGCTTGGAACTCAGGGAACTCCTTACAGGTAACATTATGACCACAACAAAGGTAAACTGTTTGGTCATCCAAAATTGACCATCATTTTATTAACTGAGACTTTCCGTGACAGAAGATATATTTTAAAAAAAAGAAACAACTCGTATAGTCCAAAATAACAAGATTTTAAAAATGAATTCTTCCTGTGTCAAAGAGGGAACACATGCCTCACCATTCATTTGAAGTATGTGAGGCTGTTAAAGGCTGCTCTGTGGTTGGAGATTTTGAGGCAACCTTTAAAGTAATAAACTGAACTCTCTAGGCCTTGGAAAGGCATCATTAAACCGAATCAGGCTTGAGTGGCAGGTCCAGGTTCAACTTTTATAGGCTTCTGGACCCCCGGAGCTCTTTTAAAACAAAAAGTCAAAGAACGTGCCCCTAACCACGCATGTGTTGACTAAAGACCCTTCCTTTTATATAAATATTTTCTTATGGGTTTTGGTCATCATGAAACATTCCAAAAATGTATAACGCCTTTCCCCGTTAGCCCCCTATCCCCCCCTCCCCCCCCCACACACACATTTTCTGCAAAATATGATAATGGCCTGCAAGATGTAATTACATTGTGGTAATTTTGAAACCACAAATTGCAGGAGCACATTTTTATTTTAATACTAGCTGATGCCCCGGCGTTGCACGGGTATTTAATTATAGCAATAACACTGTAAATGGATTCAAATAAAGATACTTTATAGTGGTGAATGAAATTATTTTTTTACAGCTTAATAAAAAGTACAATATTCAAATGATAATGTGAAATATTTGACAAAATGAATACAATACAACTAACGCAAAACGTGATTATAAACAACAATTTTAGTTTCACCTCCTGGAGCAAGAACATATAAATTATTGGGTGAACCCAGCCTTGAGCAAGCAACATAGAGTTGTGGGCCGCGAGACCCCCAGAACATATCACCCCAGGTAGTGAGGGATCAGCATACCAAGTTTCGTTCAAATCGGTCAAGCCGTTTTTGCGTGATCGCGGCACATACACACACACACACACATACATACACACATACATACCTCCGATTTTATATATATATATATATATATATATATATATATATATATATATATAGACTAAAAAGAAAAGTCATTCCGTTTGAATTAGAAAAGCTGTGAGCAGCTTTTAGGACCCGCGAAGAGTGACTGAATTGAAAAGTACAGTATAAGGAAAGCCTATGGGCTCCTTTTTTATCAAGGCACGCTACGGGGGTTAGCGCGTCGGACATTTCATCACGCGCTAACCCCCGCGGTAGCCTAAAATCCTATCGCCTCGTCAACGGAGGCGTTAGGTACTAGCGCGGCAGGCGGTTTAATGCGTGGTATTCCGCCCATTAAACCGCTACCGCGCCTTTGTAAAAGGACCTCTATATTTAAGAAACGGATAACAAGAAGTTCCGTGAGGGAAAAACTTGCAGGAAATGCACAGAGAGACAAAAAAAAAAATTGTTTTAAGCCTTTTATTTTTACACAATAGCTGCCAACTTTTATAAAAATGGGTAAGTACAGTAAAAAAAAAAAACAAAAAAACACTATAATTAATGAACATAAGCGGATGGTCAACTCCGTCTTTAAAATGTGTTTATGCTGGATGAGGTTTCAAGGACATCTGTGTTGAATTAGAATCCCACAATATCTGAGACACCAAGAAAAGCAACACGGATACACTATTATTTTTAAAATCTGCCATCAGACTTCACCTCTGTTTAACCTCTTATAAGTAAAAATCTTTAAAAAAAAAAAAAAAAAATAGTTAAAACCTATAATTGTACCTATATACTGTTATACTTATTAGAGACCTAATTCTTTCACCTACAGCTTAATTAGTGAAATGATTAAGGCCACAACAGAAAAAGAGAGAAAGACGCTTGTATTTGCGCAGCTTTTTTAGACTTGAGAAGTGCCAAATACACCATTAAGAGTATTGATGTAATCTAGGGTTCAGGGATCAGTCTTTGATGACCCAAAGGACAAACACTGGCGTGGTGGCCTGTGTTCGGCGTTTGTTCTCAGCATCTTGTAAGCTCAATCATGGAGGTAATCAATATTGCTGACACTGATGTCTCAAAGAAGGCATTGATCCCCTCCCCCTAAAACTCCTGGCAGCCAGCTGACCTTTCCCACTGTCATTAGAGGGAGCGCATCCACTTTCTTTTCCTCTTAGGGATTCCTCTTTTTCAGGTTTGGGTTGGAAAATGCTGTGCCCATAAAGAATGCATCCTGAATTAACCCTATCCACATAAAACCTGTGAAATAGCGTCTACAGTAGAGTTGATTTACGTGTGTTAAAAACATTTTTTTGTGTGCGTCTTGCTAAATATTTATACCTATTAATTTCTGAAATGAAATGAACATGCCCAAAACTTGGCCAAAATACCCCAAAATTGAAACAGAAGATTTTTCCCTTCACACGCAAGTCTGTTCTCTTCTGGCAATAAACTCCCGGATTATATATATATATATGGTTACCAGTCGTTTGGGAACACCTGGATGTCCTCTTTTTAGAGGACTGCCTGGGCTCCCTGACGGACTTTCCAAAACCTGGCATTTGTTCGGGTTTTGGAAAACTCCAACGAGCTCCAGCCACATCTGAAGAGCCTCTGAGCATGCGTGGATGACGTTGCAGACATCCGCACATGCTCAAGGCCCTCCAGACATGGCTTTGTGGGGGCGGGGCTGGAGGCGGAACAAGGTGGGAATGGAGTGGGGTCATTTTCCCCAGAGAAAAATATGGTAACCCTATATACAGTATATGGCAACTGAAGTTGCTCATGCAAATTTAAGCAGATTGCTGATTTGCTTGCAGAGCTTAATTGGTTGCAAGCCAATCAGCACTGATCATTTTCACTTAACAAGCAATTATCAGTAATAATTAGAATCCTATAAAGGTTTGTACATGCAGATTCTTCTGTGTGGATCTCAAAAGGGGGTGTGGTCAGGAGAGGAGCATGGGCAGGTTGTGGGGGTGTGGTCAGGGGAGGAACATGGGCAGGCTGCAGGCATTTCTAAGTTAAGCACACACACACAGAATATACTTCTCCCTCCGTATTCGCAGTTTCAGCAATCGCAGTTTTCGATTATTTATGGTTTTTAGCTTGCTGGCTCCTTCCCCCAAATTACGTCAGCTTGCATAGAGAAATCGCTGATTCCCAGCATATATACTCCGCTCAGAGATATGAAACTCAAAAAAGGAAGGCTAAAAGCCACCTTTGTGAAAAGAGTTCACCTTCCAGTCATTGCGATGTTTACAACAGATCACTCTCCAAGACTAGATGGAAATTTTGTATCAGATGATTCAATAAAGTTAATTGCAACTGTTTCAATAGGCAATAGCTTTAGAAATTCTTCAATTGCTTCCAACAATCATAGTATGCATAGGATACATTGACAAAAAATAGATGCATGTAAATAAAGGCACTTAGCTTATAGCATATATAACTTATTGAATCATTTGATACAAAATTTCCATCTAGTCTTGGAGAGTGATCTGTTGTAAACATCGCAATGACTGGAAGCTGAACTCTTTTCACAAAGGCTTCTAGCCTTCCTTTTTTGAGTTTCATATCTCTGAGCGGAGTATATATGATTTGACCACTCTCTGTAGACAGTATTCTATTTTTGGAGTCGGTCTATTTGTATATATTGAACTATTTTTCTGACTTCTCATCACAAATTGATCCCTGGTTTTCTAAGGAAAGGTTATGTATAAGTTAAACATTTGGCTTGGATGGTCTAAGTTATACTGGCTTTTCCATGTCTAGGGTTACCAGATGTCTGGATTTCAGGACAGCTTTTCCGGGTTTTGAAAAGCCTCCCTCAAAATCACTGTTGGACAGGAGGGCAACGCGACACGCATGCCCTCCTGCCCAACCAGAGCAGGCTGCAGGGGGCGGGACTGGGACGTGATGGGTATGGGGTTGGATGGAACTGGGCAGGCCTGGGGGCGGGTCTAAGGAGGTCCGGATTTTTCAAACAGAAAATCTGGTAACCCTAGAGAAAGTACCTGTGTATAATGTATATAGCACTGCATACATCTGGTAGCATTATAGAAATAACGAGCAGTAGTCTTTTTCCTAATGATTTTTCTAATGATCTTCCTTCAGATTATAATAGGTGAGTTGTACCGGATCCGCTTCATGAAGGAAAAATCCCATTCCTTTATCCAGAACCCATATATCTCAGCTCTCTACAAGCAAGTTGGCTGCTTCGCTTTTGGCTGTGCCATCAGCCAGTCCTTCACGGATATTGCCAAAGTGTCTGTCGGCCGCCTCCGCCCCCACTTCCTGGCAGTCTGCGACCCAGATTTCACTGAGATCAATTGCTCTGTGGGTTATGTGGAAGATTATGAGTGCAGAGGTCTGGCAAGCAAAGTTATGGAAGCCAGGTAAAAAAAAAAATTAAATGTCTGGGGACCGATATTCAGTGTAAGATAACTATACAGGTAGAGGTCAATATTCAAAATGATTTAACTGCCAGATGGCTGTGATTTAAAAAAAGTGGCAGCCGTGAGTTCCTGCAGTCTCGCAAGACTGCAGCATGTACTCATGGCAAACAACAAAGGGAAAAAATCAAACACAGTCTGCAGTGAATAGAACGCAAACCAAAACAAAGAAAACTGCAGACAGGTTTACAAAGATGCAGGGCTAAATTTATTAAACCAAAATCATGAATGCGGTTAATGTTACCACTTTGAACGAAACCAAAGGACCCGACACGGTCCATATTTCAGTAAACACGCCTTCATCAGGGGTTCGAGGTGGATAAGGTATCGAATCAAACCGCAAACAAAAACTTAGCCTTTGAAAGAAACGACAACAGCAATTAGACAATCTCTTGGAATACTCCGCCATGGCGAATAAAAAAAAACAAACCTCATGGCAGCCATTTTTGATTGTGGCTATGCAAGGGGCAGGAGCGTAAGAAGATCACTCTTGCCTGCTTCACTGCTAGACCACCATGATTGAAAAGTAAGCTCCGGTAGGCAGGGGTGGTTCAGAGCCAGCCCTAAAAATTATTTGTGATTTATTATTTTTTTTTTTTTTCTGATTCGTAAGGGGCCTATGAACCTAACCCTGTAAATACGGAGGGGGGAGTGTATCGAAGAGCAGATGAGCTCCACAGGACGCTCTAGGGAACCTGTCTGCCCTTAGCGATTGAAAGCACAATATTGAAACACCACCCCCTACTGGCAGCTTAGAGGGAACCGTGATGTTATTATGTAATTAGTTCTGAGCTTGCTGCATGTAGCTACCAAAGATGAAAATATTCCTAAAAACAGCAGACTAAAGTAAATCAAAGACTTTGAAAATGGACCTCGTGGGGAATGTATAGTTAACTTAAGTGTATTTTATTAACATAGAGGGGATAATTTTTGAAAAACTTTTCCAATGTGAAAAGCACGTCTCCAATGTGAAAAAGAGTTCGTATGAAATTGCATCTTTTGATACTGCTCATTGATCACTTTTGTGATCTATAAGGTATTTGAAATTAATAACTATATATATATGAGTTTAAGTAGGAGTAGGGTTGCCAGATTTTACAACACCTTAGACCTGCCCCCCGCTGCCTGTTTGGTCGGGCATGAGGCAATCCTCGCATGCGCCTGTAGAAGCTTAATACTCCTACTTTAGGTTACCAGATGTCTGGATTTCCTCGGACATGTCCTCCTTTTGAGGACATGTCCGGGGGTCTGGACAGCTTTTCAAAACCCGTCACTTTTGTCCGGGTTTTGAAAAGCCTCCTCTCAATCGCGTTGGGCAGGAGGCAATCCGTGCATGCGCGGATTGCCTCCTGCCTGACCAAAGCAGGCAGCGGGGGAGGGGGATGGGGGGGGGCAGAGCTAGGACAGGACTGGGGTGTAGATGGGTGGGCCAGGGGGCAGGGCCAGGGGGCAGGTCTAGGGTGTCCGGATTTTACAATTGTAAAATCTGGCAACCCTACTCCTATTTAAGCTCATATATATATTTATTCATTTAAAACAGGCAGTGGGGGGCGGGGCTAGTGTGGGCTTGGGGGCGGGGATGGAGGAAAATCTGGCAACCCTTTCTACAGTATTTAGAACCACTATGAGTTAAAGTTGTGAGGCTTTACTAATACGAAACAGAATATGTTGGAGTGCACCATGTCTAGAACAGGTTCTTTTTGAATTCTGCTGCACGACTCATATTCCGTAAGAGCCGCTATTCTCACATTACCCCTCTCCTCAAGTCATTTCATTGGCTCCCCGTCCATTTACGAATACAGTTTAAACTCCTCTCGCTGACTTACAAGTGCACTCGCTCTGAAGCCCTCCCCACCAATATCTCTCCTCACTTATCTCTCCCTATGCTTCCCCCCTATGATCTCCGCTCATCGGGCAAGCCCATTTTATCTGTACCCTTCTCTTCCACTGCCAACTCCAGACTCCATCCCTTCTTTCTTGCGGCACCGTATACCTGGAACAGGCTGCCTGAATCAATACGTTGTGCTCCGTTCCATGGCAGTGTTCAAATCCAAGCTAAAGGCCCACTTTTTTTTTAAACTGCCTTCAACTCTTAACTCCCACTCACTGCTGTCGGAGACCTAGACCCACTATAATCTCCCCAACCCTGAAACGTCCTGCCTAAATTAGATTGTAAGCTCCTGTGAGCAGGGACTGTCTAATGTACAGCACTGCGTATGCCTTTCAGCGCTATAGAAATAATAAATAGTGATAATTCAGGGATGTCCAACCTCGGTCCTCGATGCCGCCATCAGTTGAGTTTTTTCCAATGAATATTCATGAGAGCTATTTGTATGCACTGTATGCATGTGGATCTCATGCATATTTATTGTGGAAGTCCTGAAAACCTGACCTGGCGAAGGCCAAGGTTGAACACCCCTGGAATAGGTGGTACAAGCCTCTTGCAAGGAGTCCTTGGGGTAAACTTGATTTGGTTGTTCTTGAACTCATATCTTTGAAGATAAGTCTGACATGTATGATACAGTTGGGGGTGTCCTGAAAAATCTGTTATGTCCTTTTAGTCCTAGGAGACATAGTTAATCATTCATGCTATGGATTATTCCATCTTTTGCCTCATGTGAGTGTTAATAGCTTTCTTGATCTTCTTTCACAGAAAATCCTTCTTCTCAGGACACGCTTCCTTCTCCATGTACACCATGCTGTATTTGGTGGTAAGTGGTTGACATTTCTTTATAATTATCAATTTTTTGTAGAGAAGCACTTTCAGTACTCTGTACGAAGGGCAGTTTTCAAAGTGAAAGTCACTTGCAACATGTAATTCAACTCTGGAATTCATTGGCAGAGAATGTGGTGAAAGCAGTTGGCTTAGCAGGGTTTAAAAAAGGTTTGGATAATTTTCTAAAAGAAAAGTCCATAAGCTATTATTAAGATGGACTTTGGGAAATCCACTTCTTATTCCTAATATGGGGGTGGGAGAGAGGCTGGAGGTGGAACAAGGCGTGTCTGGGGAAGAATGGGCGGGGCCATGTGTCCGGGTTTCTATGTCAGAAAATCTGGTAATCCTACATAAAATACCCATGGGCATTTGAACACACTTTTTTTCTGCGGATTTTTCACTGAAAATAAAATTCATGTCTGTTATCTTCTTCCCCGGCTTTGATCATGCCTAACATGATCATACGTCCCATTTTGAACGGGACCATCCCATTTTTAGGTAGCCCGTCCCATTGTCCCCCAAGCACAGCTTCGGAATTCAAAAATGTCCCATTTTCAGAAAGAGAGCATCGGTAGGGTTCTCGGTAGTAAAAATATGCTTCCATATTTAGTTTCAGGAATCTCACCTTGTACTTTTCCCACATTCTCTGGGCTTGCTGCTCCTGCCTCATAGTTGTTCCGACTTCAGGACCTTCCTTGGGACCTGAAAGGTCCATCAGAGAATCCTCTTCCAGTATCTCAGCTGAATTGGCCTCTCGGTTTGAAAGCTCTGCCTCTCCAGACATGTTTTCTCGCCGCGGGGAGCTAGTTGCCTGCGGCATGGGGGTGGATCTCACACTACGGGGCTCAGCGTGACCTCCAGCCCTGAAGCTTCCATTATGGCGTCACTTTGTGCCATCAGAACTAGCGGGCGATTCCCCGGCGTCACAACTGAAGACGACTCGGGACCTGATCAATTGTAATAGAAGGGGGATTTTCAGGGCGCCGCGAGGTGCCAGCGGCGCATCTATCCCTTCTCTTTGGCATTATAATTGTTGAGCAGAGCTCACTACACAAAAAAAGGCATGGAAAAAATTTCAATTCCAACGAGCAGATCAGAGCGTCCTTTAAGCCTTCAGGTACTCACGGCCACCTGAAAATTAGTAGATGTCCCATTTTGAGGAAAAAAATAAATGGTCACGTTAATCATGCCTCTTTTCAGGGTGTCAGGTCAAAAGCACGCCGGAACAAAGGCGCGCCTAGACAATTGAGCGCAGCGTGGAGGCGCGCGCCGCTCTAAATTACTGTTTTTAGGGCTCCGACAGGGGGGCGTGGGGGGGAACCCCCCCACTTTACTTAATAGACATCGCGCTGCGTTGTGGGGGCGTTGTGGGGGGTGTGGGGGGTTGTAACCCCCCACATTTTACTGAAAACTTCACTTTTTCCCTGTTTTTTAGGGAAAAAGTTAAGTTTACAGTAAAATGTGGAGGGTTACAACCCCCCATAACGCCGGCTTGATGCCTATTAAGTAAAGTGGGGGGGATTCCCGAACAAAAACCCCCGTCGGAGCCCCTAAAAACTGTAATTTAGAGCGGCACGCGCCTCCACGCTGCGCTCAATTGTCCGGGTGCGCCTTTGTCTTTCGCGCCGTTGTCTATGAACCCTTTTCAGTGGCACTGAAAGTAGGCCAGACATTGGAGGATCGATGCACGGATATTGGCTGGGTTGAGGGAGGACAGTTTCTAAATAGTTTTGAAAATAGCCTTCTGTAGAATTATTAGCCTCCATAAAGTTGGTATTGCTGCCCGAGCACTTGGTTAACTTCTTTAAGAGCCTTCTGAACTAGAGCAAATAGAATTAAAGATTCTGTTTTTGTAGCAGTCCATTTTATGGATATGGCCTTTGATCATAACTAAAACCTGGAGGTCTGAATTTTCCATCATCATCCAAGCCTTGATAGGGTTCCAGTCTACACCCCGACTAAAGTTTGCAATCGTGCATTTAGAAATTTCTTTCCGCTTCATTCTTGAAAAGAACCTATTGCACAATGACTCTGAGAGTTCTAGAACATCTGTAAACAATTTCCAGCATAATGGATGCTTGTACGACATTAGGCGAAAATAAGTAAAAGATTACCTGCCGATGAAACGCTCACCATGTTCAGCACATCTGTGCTACCCCCCTCCAAGTATTCCTGAGCCAGAAACAAAATAACAAAAAGAGAATTATTGTACAGAGGCTTATGCAAGACACCCAGGATTTCAGTTTTCCTCCTATCTTCATATCTTCATTTGACTTAGGAGCCTTTCAATTAAAGGGTGTTATGCACTTACCAGCAAATTAGCACATGCACATAATTCAACACAGTAGATTTCTGTCCTGTTCTCCCCGGAGCTCAGAACGGGTTGCAATTGACATTCACAGTAAAGTTACAGGACAAAAAATTTGTAGGCATTCGAAGACGAGGCAGGTGAGGGGACATAGAGAGAGAAGGGGAGGGGGAGAAAGGGAGGGGAGGAGGGCAGAGATGGGGGTGCGGTAAGGTAATGAGGCGTTAGAGCAGTGGTTCCCAAACCTGTTCTGGGGGACCCCCAGCCAGTCAGGTTTTCAAGATATCCCTAATGAATATGCATGAGAGAGATTTGCATACCTGTCACTTCCATTATATGCAAATCTCTCTCATGCATATTCATTAGGGATATCTTGAAAACCTGACTGGCTGGGGGTCCCCCAGGACAGGTTTGAGAACCACTGCGTTAGAGGAAGGGGAGCAGGGAACAGGAGAGGAAGGAGGAGAGAGGAGAAAGGAAGGGGAGTTGGGTGGAGGTAGTCCAGCACTGTTCAATTGAAGAGATGGGTTTAGTGGTGTTAAGTGTCTTCAATATTTGCAAGCAGTGTTAACATGCCGTAATTGCAGAAGATGAGTGTGCAGCTTTTGCATTTAAGGCATGTTCATTTTTGCTGTTCAGGCATGTTACATGCAAAAATTTAGCGCATTTAGTGGAAAACCCGTTAGTGTGAAATAGACAGTGGAGTAATAAGGGGAGGGGGAAGTAGAGCGGACCACCATGAGCGCCGACATCTCTTCTCCTCACCCCCCGCCAAGTGTGCGCCTTCCATTCCTCCCCCTGTACCTCTAGCTCTTCACTGGTAGGAGCAGCAGCTCCAACCTGCTGCTCGTGCCAACCTCGGCTCTCCCTCTGACATCAGAGGTGACATCAGAGGGAGAGCCAAAATAGTCCTAAGGACTATTTTGGCTCCAGCGATTGTTGCCACTCCTAAGGCAGGCCAGTTTGGCCGAAACATGTACATGTCGAGTCATTGGATGAATAAAAGGACATTTTTGAAATAGATTGAATCCACCAGTCTTTTATAGGACATTTCAACTCCTAGATTCGTGACTTGATGGATATACATAAATATGGTTTAAAAAAAAAAAAAAAAAGCAAAGCCCTGTATGCCCGGAGGTCTCTTGCCCTTGGGGTTGTTGACTGTTGGTGTCTCTGTTCAGCACCCGGCTTTCTCGCTTTAACAATACATGTTTCAAACTTTGCCGCTGACCAGGCGCCTTCAGGGACACCCAGGCACCATCTTTTTATCAGTTGTTAATGTTATGTCTGACACAACACTCCTTTCCTGCCTCCCTCACCCACCCCGGTGTCGGGCCCACACTTCAAGTGTTCCGTAAAATGTCAAAAAAATGAACAGAAAATGCCAGCATGCTCATGGGAATCTAAGCTTCGCTCCTATTCAGATGTTTGTATATTTGTACGGAAGTTAATCCCCAGTGATGGGATCTGAGTCCAGGGGCTGTGTAGTTTGTTTTTCTTGAAACTTTGGCGTGTGCAAGGCGGCTGCAGCTTTGCTGGCGTGATTCTGATCTTTCTTAGCTCCAAGGTTTTTCAACAGGATTTGATTTTATCTTTTTTTTTATCTCTCTGCTTTCTTCTTTTATCCCGATGGAAACTGTGACGTCTCCCTGCCCCTTGTCTGTTTATTCTTCTCTTTTGAGTTGTTTCCTCTTGCCATCCTCTCATTGGCTACTTTCCCACAACACACGCTCTTTCAGCCGTTTGTTAATGTGTGTGGGGGAGAATATAGCAAGCTCTCCTCAACTGAGATGCTGGATTTGAGACACAAAATCAGAAAATGCCCTTAAATCGGAGCTTTTGTGGCCTAGGTGGTCTTCTGAGTTGCTAGTTAGCACACCGGTGCACATTTAATTAAACAGAAATGGGTATCTCCTCAGAAAATAAATTAGGCTTTAAGCTCCTGAGTGGAGTAGAACGGGTACAAGTGGATCGATTTTTTTTTTTTGCTCCGTCCAAACTTACAAAGACTAGGGGACACTCGATGAAGTTACAGGGAAATACTTTTTTAAAATCAATAGGAGGAATTTTTTTTTTTCACTCAGAGAGAATGGTTAAGCTCTGGAATGCATTTGCCAAAGGATGTGGTAAGAGCGGATAGCGTAGCTGGTTTTAAGAAAGGTTTGGACAAGTTCCTGGAGGAAAAGTCCATAGTCTGTTATTGAGAAAGACACGGGGGAAGCCCTGTATCGGTTGCATGGAATACTGCTACACCTTGGGTTTTGGCCAAGTACTGGTGACCTGGATTGGCCAGCGTGGCTACTGGGCTTAATGGACCATAGGTCTGACCCAGTGGGGCTGTTCTTATGTTCTTATGCTGTTGTACAGCTTCTCTGCATGTCCAGTCTTAAGTGGAGTTTTATTACGTAAGAGCGCTGCTTCAGGAATTGTGAGAATCTGTTTCTCAGGCATTCTTCTTCCATGCCCTTTCCATGTGTCTGTGTAGGTAGCAGTACACTGCTATCTGGTGCGCAACCTTTTCTCGGGCAGCTCTAGGCCCACTCCTCTTCCTTCCTTGCTCACAGGAAGGCCGCTGCCTGTCAAAGTGTCCCATCTAGCTTCCCCCTAAACTTTCTCTGTTGGCTGCGCTTAGACAGTTTTGGAATAGACTGCTGTGGTTTTCCTGTTAGTGTTTCCCCTTCGGTCCCTTGTTTCCCACAGGAACCTGGGAAGTGGGTTGTGTCCGAGGTTTCGCCGGAAAACAAATCCTAGATAAGTGTCAGTGGACAATACCCGGTTGACGTCACTTCGGCAGTTCAAGTCCCTTATTCTTTGCACTGACATGTCGTGTTTTGCCTGCTGTCTTGACTGAGGCCGCTAGCTATCGCCTTGGCATTCATTTCTCCTCTTGTGCTTTCCGGCTTTTCCTGTACTGATGTTCTCCATAGGTCCTGCCATTCCAATATCACTATGTCTGATCTTGGTCTCTCTTCCTCATCAAGTTACACCTTACAGAGATCATTCTATAAAACATTTTCTGCATGGAAGCAGATTTCACGTGTCCTAAAATGACTGTTACTACTTTTCACAGGTGAATAAACACATACCTCCAGTTCTATGAATGGTATCCTAAGTTAGGTGTACAATTGGCAAGTAGTTATGGAATAGGTTCAGTTATGTTAGGGGACCTTTTACTAAACTGATTTAAAAAGATTCTGGTGGAACTCAGTGTGTCATCTGTACAAAATGGAACGTTTACTTGCAATACAAAATGATCATTTTAATAGATTTAAAGATGTGTGGAGGCCAATAATAAATTATCATAATGATTAATTTTAATTTATTATTCTTTTTCCTTATATGATAATTGACGGGATGGGGGGATGGGTGGGTCATGATAATTTAATATATATGTGCATAATTTAATTGATTAATATGTATAGGAATTATATTATTCATGTATTGATATGAGATGGGGGTGGGATATAAATCTTTTAAGTATATATTGTTATGGAATTATCAAGTGATAATGTAATATGTTGTGTTCATATTTTAATGCACACTTGATGTATATGTTAAAATGAATAAAGATTTGGAAAAAAAAAAAAAAGGGGCCTAACATGTCCTTACTTTGGTCATTACCTGTAATAGGGGTCTGAAAAATATAAAAACATAAATCCCAATAAAATAATAATAAAAATATTTGAAACAAACGACACAGCCTGTTTTACAAAGCCGCACGGCAACAGCCCCAAAGACCTTTAAATCTCTATGGGCTTCGGGGCCGTTACCGCACAGCAGCCGCTAGTGCAGCTTTGTAAAACAGGCCCTTAGAGAAGGCATGAGAAGTAGAAATTGGGGGGCGTGTCAGGGGGGCAGAGAGTGGGCATTCCTGTGCCAGCCAGTTAGTGCAGGAGACACACAGAAAGTTGTGCACATAAATTCTGATTTGTGCCAGTAAATTGTGGGTTAATCGGCAATTATTGGCACAGTAAACAGACCAGTTAAGTTGCACGCACAAATCGGCGATGCGCACAGATTTGCGTGCACAAATTTGGTAGCACACGGATACCACATTAGCCCTTATTGCCTACAAAATGGGTAGTGGCAACACCTCACATGGCAAATGGTTTAATGGCTGTGTTCTAATGGCAACATTAGCTCATAGCCGTTGATACAAAAAAAGGCCATTTTTGTAGTTGCGGTAAAAACGGCCTTAGCATATCGGAAAGATCCAGGTAAGGGTGCAATAAAGCCACTTGTTGCCACAGCTTAATGAATGGATCCCTAAGTGATTTAGAAGCATTCACTTTTTCTTTGGCGGGGGTGGGGGGTGGAGGGAGAGGTAGCACTTGTCTTTTCCAGTGGTAGTTCAAGGTGAGTTATAGTCAGGCAAAGTAGGCATTTATTTTCCTGTCTCCAGAGACTTTGCAATCAAAATTGGTACCAGTTCTAGGTGTTTACAGTTAGGGGGATATTCTAGAAACAGCGCTGAAACTTAGGCCATTTAAAATGGTGAAAAATGTTAAAAAATTAAAGTGTCTACCGGCTCTTAAATAAAAGGCGCTGGAATCGCGCCTATGTAGGTGCTTTACGGCGCTTAACACCACTGTGGGCGTGACTAACGCTGAAAACGGTGTTGAGCGTCATAAAGCGCCTACGTAGGTGTGATCCACTACAAAGATAGGTGCAGGAAATGTAGGCCTGAAAAACCCTTGGCCTATATTTCCGGCGTCTGTTTTTCGTGGAGGTGCGGTTCTCAATAGGGCGCCATTGCACAATCTGACATGCGATCGGCGGCTGCTAATATCAGCACCCTATAGAGAATCCGGGCCTTATCCACTGGCAGGATAGCTGTAATTTAGGACTTTTTGTCTTTAACAGGGTCTTTTGCGCATGCCGCATTGGATAAGGTTACGTATGAACGCAAAGCTTCAGTGTTGCTTCTTTTTTCATTACTTTTGGGCTTTGATGATCCTAATTGGTCTCTCCAAATTTTCTTTGTCTAGTTCTACCTGCAGGCGAGGTTCACATGGAGGGGAGCTCGACTCCTGCGTCCCCTTATTCAATTCACTCTCCTCATGATGGCGCTGTACACCGGACTCTCCCGTGTTTCTGACCACAAGCATCACCCTAGCGATGTGGTAGCAGGATTTGCACAAGGAGCTTTGGTGGCTTATTGCATAGTAAGTGTATTGTATTAATTCCTTTGCCGATCTGTGGGATCTCTTATTTTATGTTTAGAACTCTGCTCAGAGACATGAAGGCTGATTACTCGGCCTCACCTACCAATCATTGCAGTGTTCAAAAAAAGATTATTAATTTAAAGTACTTATTAATGCGCTAGCCAAAAAGCTATGCTGAACATATAAATGCTTTCATGAGGTTTATAATGATGAAAGAAAACTTAACTTTGAATAGTGACTGGTTCCGACGTGCACGTTTCGTGGCTGCGTCAGGGAACCGACAATACAGCTGGATTTAGAGCTGGTAGTGAAGTCACATGCAATTGAAAAGCTAGGTCTCTCAGAAAAATATTTGAGACATTTGAGAAGAAATATTTTTCTGAGAGACCTAGCTTTTCAATTGCATGTGACTTCACTACCAGCTCTAAATCCAGCTGTATTGTCGGTTCCCTGACGCAGCCACGAAACGTGCACGTCGGAACCAGTCACTATTCAAAGTTAAGTTTTCTTTCATCATTATAAACCTCATGAAAGCATTTATATGTTCAGCATAGCTTTTTGGCTAGCGCATTAATAAGTACTTTAAATTAATAATCTTTTTTTGAACACTGCAATGATTGGTAGGTGAGGCCGAGTAATCAGCCTTCATGTCTCTGAGCAGAGTTCTAAACATAAAATAAGTTTTCTAAGTGTATTGATGAATCAGTGGTGACTTTATTTTTTGTTCTATTGACCTCTTTAGTCACTCGATAGTAATTTTCATTTGAACAAGTTACCCCTGCATTTCTTTTTGACTTGATCTGTGGGATCTGGCTTGATTTTTATTATGCAAACAGTTTTTACTGACATGTGAAAAATAATCAAGGTGGTAAACTCAGCACATGCGGTGGATTTCGGTAGCTAACACCCAATACGATGTCTTCTTTCAAACATTTGGTCTTGGAGAGAGGCTTTGACCCAGGTCCAAATACAACTACAGGTTATGGATGGGCAGCCCAGGTCATTTTCTGGAAATTTTTGTGTTCATTTTTATATGGCTATTTTGTCGTTGTGTCAGTTGTAAATAATACTGTGCGTTCTTTGTAAACAGTGCACACTATGGACTGGATCCAGTAAATGGTGCTCAAAATTTGGTGCCCAAAAGCGTTGGCGCTGAGCGCGATTCTACAAAGGACGTGTGCACTTTTATGGAATCGCGCTTCACGCTGGTTCCACATCAAACTTTTTGGGCGCTGGACTTATGCCTGGTAGAAACCAGGTGTAAATGCTGGTGCCGAGCTTTGGCGTGCTCAGGCCGTATTCTCTAAATCTGCGCATAACATTTTGCGATGCCACCTTTTCAGATACACACTGTAAAAGTGGGGCGTCAAGCTTTATAGAATAGCGTACAGCCAGATGCACATGAAAATCCTAATTGGTGCAAATTAACTGCAATAATTACATAGTAACATAGTAAATGATGGCAGATAAAGGCCTGCATCGTCCATCCAGTCTGCTCAACAGTTACATTCATTTTCAAGGCACCGCTGAAGCAACAAAGCAATAATTATTCATTTTATAATAATAATAATAACAACTTTATTTTTGTATACTGCCATACCCCGAAGAGTTCTAGGCGGTTCACATTAGTTAAACAGATATTACAAGTGGTTACATATCAAATAGATTATAGAGTTGCAAACAGCAAGGAGAGAGTAGTTACAAGTGGTTGCATATCGAATTGATCATAGAGTTGCGAACAGCAAGGAGCGAAGTGGGGGGAGAGGAGGGAGAAGGGGGAGGGGAGTAGATCAGGACGGGGGGAGGAGGAGGGTAGAAAAGGGTAGAAAAGGGTCTTGGTCTCGGAATAGGTGAGTTTTGAGTAATTTTCTAAAGTCGAGGTAGTTGTAGGCCTGGAGGACCATTTGAGCTAGCCAAGGGTTTAGTTTGGCGGCTTGGAAGGCGTAGGTTTTGTCTTACTAAGTTCCTGCATAAAATGTCTTCCCCTCCCCCCTGAGACAGTTAAGACCTATACTCGGACGATGCAATATAAAATATGAATAATTGCTCCTGATCCGTCTTTCCACATAGGAGTCTTTCCGGCACCGGCTAAACGGCCCCCCACTGCTGGAGTCGCCATCAAAGCCAACTCCAGCCCCTCCCGATCCGTCTCGCAATATGCAGGACACAGACTGTAGAAGTCAGTCCGGCGTCGTCTTCACTTCCCCGCTGCTGGGGCTTCTGTTTAAACACCACCCCTGCGCATTATAAATGAAGTTGTTGGGGCCCAATAATTGCTTGTTAAGGGCTCGTTAATTAAGTTTCATATGCAACTTTGGGCGCCATATGTAGAATCAGGGGGAATATGGACAGAGTGCACTTTTTTTCTCGACAGGGCATGCATGCGTGCACAACTTTGCACAAACGCAGTTGATCACACTTGCGCGGTGATCCCATTATTGGGAAAGAGTATGCCCTCCTTTCAAATAGTGTGCCCTCTTCCCAGATAGGGTGCACTATTGTCAGTGACTGACAAAACCAAAATGGTGTGGTAGCAAACAGGAGTCTCGCTCTGCGAATCGATAGTCTGGAGCGCTATTGTCACGGCCCTGAAGCAGTAAGCCATGAAACGATCGTTGGCCTGGCTCTTTTCTAACTATTTTGTTCTTTTTGAGCTAGTTCTGACTATTTTCAAGCTCCCACCTGCCAGTAATAAGTTATTTTCGAAAAATTTTTTGCCAGTGATGCTTGGGTGGAAGAGAGCGAGTACACCTCTCCGTGTCTGAGGCTTTTCTTTCGCTTTAAATTGCTTTCTCTGGCGTTGGTGTGTACTGGTTTAATGGAGTGATTTGTGTGTTGGTATCATGTAGGGTTTTTTTTCTGGTAGCAAAAGAAAATCCAGCAGCTCCACAGTGAATGGAGAAACCAAAACAAAAGAAACGGTGGAAAAAAAAAAGATTTTCACGATGCAGGCTTTTTATTCAGTCTGCATTGAAAATATAGAAGCAATCCACATATGCATAAGGTGAAAGGGACCCAACGGTCTGTGTTTCGACGAGCGCATATTCCTCAGGGGTGCTAATGTTGGCTATTGGATCAAAAAACAAATGTGGAGGTTGGGAAATCAACATAAACCCAAGTGCGTAGAATGGACTGCAAAGTCTGCGCTCCGCTAAGACATTAGGACCCCTGTGAAAGACGTGTTCGTCGAAACACAGACCGTGTTGGATCCGTTTCACCTTATGCATATGTGGATTTTATCTATATTTTTAATTCAGAGGGGTCCTTTTAATAAGGTGCGCTAACCGATTTAGCGCCTGCTAAAGATTAGCGCGCATTAATAAAAGGACCCTTGACTGAATAAAACCTACATCAAGAACATCTTTTCCCACAGTTTCTTTTGATTTTTTTTTTTTTTCCCCAGCTTATTTTCATTTGGCAACAACATTTTTTAAAAAAGGATATATTTTTGGTATTTCCTGTGTCATTACAAAGGACATCCCATCCCTTCTACAGATTCACCTTTGTGTTTGGAAAGGTGTATATATCAAGGCCTGTCTTGGCTGTTGAACCAGCTTTCTGTATTTTCATTTCTGCATTATATTCAGTGGGATCTGGAAAGGGGGTGGGACTAACATTCAGCTGAACTCTTGCCAGCCTAGGCAAATTAGCCCCGCAATCCGGGGCAGCCCAGGGATGCTAAAGCATAAACAGTCATGGGACTTTCTCTCTGTGAGGCTCAGCACATTCACTCGGAGCAGAATTTTGTCTTTTTCACTGATGCCAGAGCTAGCAAACCACTGTAATTTGCAAGCGCCAAACCAATTTCTAGGCTCTGTTTTCCCACTGTTCCTCTGTGCATTCGATAGCCAAGCAGGCAGTCTGAAGAGTCTGTCAGTGTGTACATGTCCTCTTCATAGTTAAACCTGAGGTTGTTTTGTGGGAACATGATATATGGGTTGGCTGTTTTGACTGGGACCATTTTGCTATAGTAAAACAGTTGTGAGAAAATAGGTTGCGAAAGCTGAGATTGCTGATTTTTTTTTATTTTTATTTTTTTTAATACAAGTTGCTGTCTTGCAGTCTTCTGGTGAATGAATTGTCCAGCTCTAACTGGAAGTGGCATAGGCTACCGTTTAATGCGAGCATCATGGGAACGACGACACTGTTAGTTGAGAGTTTTTTGGTTTTTTTTTTTTTAAACTATTTTGAAAAGGTTATGCATTTTTTTCCTCAATGTTTAAACCAGCAGCTCCCTAAAGACCTGCAAAAAACATTCAAATCCACAGTGAAGATACCATTGTAGGCTCACTTTACTCAGATTCAGGCCTTAGAAGACTTTCCATCTGGAGGGACTGCAGAGGATCTGCTTGGGAAAATTTGGTGGGTTTTTTTTTTTTTTTTTTTTTTTGCAGATGGCATTAGAATCTCTAATGATGTGGACATTCCAGGAAATATTGAGGAGCGGAGGAGTAGCGTAATGATTAGTGCAGTGGCCTGAGAACCAGGGGAGCTGAATTCAATTCTTACTGTAGTTCCTATGACTCTGGGCAAGTCACTTAACCCTTCATTGCTCCAGGCACAAAATAAGTACCTGTGCATATTATGGAACTTGTTTTGATTGTAACCATAGAAAAGCAGTATCAAATCATATCCCCATCCCCTTTTCTATCCCTGTAAAGTTTGATGAGAGGTTAAGATGGAGAAAATGAATTAAGAAACACAGCATACAAAATCATATCTTTGAATATATAAAAACCTAAGAACATAAGAATATCCTTACTGGGTCAGACCAATGGTCCATCTTGTCCAGTAGCCCGTCTTCCTAGAGTCCAATCCAAGTCACCAGTACCTGGCAAAAACCCAAATAGCAGCATTCCATGCCACCGATCCAGGGCAAGCTATGGACTTTTCCTCCAGGAACTTGTCCAAACCTTTTTTAAAACCAGCTACATTAGCCGCTCTTACCACATCCTCTGGCAACGCATTCCAGAGCTTAACAATTCTCTGAGTGAAAAAAATATTTTCTCCTATTGGTTTAAAAATATTACTCTGTAGCTTTAAATCTTGATGCAGTAAAAAAAAAAATAATAATAATAATCCATTTGTTCCCGTTCTACACTACTCAGGATTTTTGTAGACTTCAATCATATCTCCCCTTAGCCAACTTTTTTCCAAGCTGAAGAGCCCTAACCTCTTTAGTCTTTCCTCATACGAGAGGAGTTCCATCCCCTTTTATCATCTTGGTCGCTCTTCTTTGAACCTTTTCTTGTGCCGCTATATCTTTTTTGAGATAAGGAGACCAGAACTGAACACAGTACTCAAGGTGAGGTTGCACCATTGAGCGATACAGGGGCATTATAACATTCTTAGTCTTGTTAACCATTCCTTTTAAAATAATTCCTAGCATTTGTTTGCTTTCTTGGCCGCTGTCGCACATTGGGCGAATGTTTTCAGTAATTTGTCAGCGATGACACCCAAATTTGTTTCTTGAGCGCTGACCCCCCAAGGTGGACCCTAGCATCCTGGAACTATAATTTGGGTTATTCTTCCCAGTGTGCATCACTTTGCATTTGTCCACATTAAATTTCATCTGCCATTTGGACGCTCAGTCTTCCAATTTCCTATGGTCTGCCTGCAATTTTTCACAGTCTTCATGAGAGGAGATCAAGCGTAGAAAATAAAGAGAGTGAACAAGCGTAGAAAATAAAGAGAAGAAGGCCTATGGCCAAGCTTTGAGGTACACTACAAAATAACAAGGGAAGAGGAAGCACCAGAGGAAACGCTGAAAGCACAATGGGAGAAGTAAAAGAAGAAAAAACAGAGCCTCCCAATCCAGTTGGCTACAGCGTGTCAAGGAATAGATGGTAATCAATGGTATCAAGAGCAGCATGATGAAACTTTGGCAAGAGCAGTTTTGTCAGGACATTGAATGTGAACAGCATGTTCTTGCAGTTGGATATTGAAGAGGAGAAAGGAGATGGAACAATAGCATTCAATGAAGGAACAAAATCCTGAGTACAAGAACGGGTACAAGTGGATCGATTTTTCACTCCGTCAAAACTTACAAAGACTAGGGGGACCCTCGATGAAATACTTTTAAAACTGATAGGAGGAAATTTTTTTTTCACTCAGAGAAAATAGTTAAGCTCCGGAACGTATTGCCAGAGGTTGTGGTAAGAGCGGATAGCGTGGCTGGTTTTAAGAAAGGTTTGGACAAATTCCTGGAGAAAAAGTCCATAGTCTGTTATTGACAAAGACAGGGGGGAAAGCCACTGCTTGCCCTGGATTGGTAGTAGGGAATATTGCTACTCCTTGGGTTTTGGCCAGGTACTTGTGACCTAACATAACATCGTATAAATCGCATAACCGTAAGTTCAATGCGGTGAACAAAAGATTAAAAATAACATAACCTAAGGATGATTTAAATTAATTTGCTTAATATTTTGGAACAAGATGAGTTTTCAATTGAGTTCTAAAGTGCTTGTACGAGCAAGCACTACGCAACAGTGGCCACCATGAGAACGAGCTATTGGGGCTTGATGGACCATTGGTCTGACCCAGTAAGGTTATTCTTGTGTTTTTATGTTCTTTTGAGGAGTGATGTAATCACTGTGTGTGAAGGAAGAGGGAATGATAACTGAGTCTGTGATATGAACGGAGTGACTGAAGAAGTGAAAAAAAACCAAAGAGCTAAATGAGAATGGAGTTAGAGGAACAAGTAGTGAGTTTGGAAGAAATTCGAAGGCGTTTCTCCTCTGTGATTTCAGAAAGTGAACAGAGTAGCAGAGGCCAGAGGTGGATGAATGAATGAGAACAAAATACCCATCATACACTTTTGCCCTGTGCTGGGATGGAGGAACGTTAAAAAAAAAAAAAAAAATCACACACCTTCTTTTCAAATGAAAAGTCCTTCCTACACATAGGGAAAGGCCGCATGTATTTACCAAGTGATGGCAGTTTCCAACCACCGTTTTTCAGCAAGGAATGGTTTTATTTGTTAGATGCCATCAACTCTTTTTTTAAGTCCTAGTGAGTTGATGAATTACAAATCTAAAAAGAAATCCGTTTTGCGCTAGTCCGGTCATCCCCATGGTTGTTTAAAAAAAGTGTCCATCCATCTGATTGCAGGTTGCCCTCTTTAAACTTCCCAAACATGATGTCCTTCTCCATTGATCTTTCTCTTCTGACGGTGTGACAAAAACAAGACAGTCGTTTGGGCTTCGAGTGACATTGCTGGTTTGATCTTTTCCAGAATCGATTTGTTAGTTCTTCTGGTGGTCCACGGCACGCACAAAATCCTTCTCCAGCACCAAATCTTCTTTCTGTCCTATTTCCGTAGTGTCCAGCTTTCGCCTCTGTAATTGACCACTGAGAAAACGAGTATGGTTTAGTTAGCTAGGTAAAATCATTTGAAAATTGTTGTTAATATTTCCTGTTAAGTCCTAAATATAGACCTAAAGGGACATTGTTTGAGGGTAGAGGAGGGTGAATTGCTTTTAACTGGCTTTTTTTTTTTTTTTTTTTTTTTTTTGCAGTTTTACACTGAGTAGGAGACACTTTTGCTAAGCATTAGTATGCGATTACAGATATCGCTGTCTGATCACTCCCTGTCAGCTGCAGTAAAACTCCAGCTCCGTAAGAGCAGAGCTGCTGCTGTTTCAAGAGCGTTAATGAGACGTAGAGCCTGCAGCCGTGAGGGCAGTTAGAAGGCCAAGAGAAAAAGAGTAACAGATGTTTACGGTCTTTAGTCTTTTCTTTTTCTTATTTCCTCAACAGCGTTTACTCCAGAAACAAAGACCCTGATATTCACTTATCCGGATAGTGACAACCGCGGTCCAGATAAATAACCTCTTCAGGCTTTGCAGAGACCACCCAGGCACTATTGAAGGCAGACTGAGGACGGAATGTGGGCGTTCTACCTCTCTCTATCACAATATTCACTGTCCAGGTAGCTAGGTGGATAAAATTAAGACGGCAAAATGACTGAACTAACTTAAGCTGCATATAGGGTTACCAGATTTTACGTGTGTAAAATCCAGATCCCTAGACCCGCCCACCAGGCCCGCTCATTTCCACCCATCCCTGCCCCATTACGCCCACACTCCAGCCTCACCCTTAGCCCTGCTCCCTCGGCCTGCTCATCTCGGTGGGGAAGGGCGTCTGCGCATGCACGGATGCTATGCAATGACGGCACGTGCTCGTGACATCACCGCGTTGCATGCGTGGATGCCTCTCCCAATGTGATTTCCTTTTCAAAAGGGGAGTGTGTGGCACAGTGGTTAAAGCTACAGCCTCAGCACCCTGAGGTTGTGGGTTCAAACCAACGCTGCTCCTTGTGACCCTGGGCGAGTCACTTAATTCCCCCATTGCACCAGGTACATTAGATAGATTGTGAGCCCACCAGGGAAGAATGCTTGAGTACCTGAATAAACTCATGTAAACTGTTCTGAGCTCACCTGGGAGAACACTATAGGAAACTGAATAAATAAATAAATAATGTGAAAAGTCTCAGCCTCTCATAACCAGAGCTGGTATTGTGACATCATAATGCCTCATTCCACCAATAAGAGCCAACCTCATCAGTGATGTCACAATGGCTTGATTGTCCCATACTTGTCTCACTTTTACTATGCTTTGATTTCTAGAGTGGTGCAGTGGTTAAAGCTACAGCCTCAGCACCCTCAGGTTGTGGGTTCAAATCCACACTGCTCCTTGTGACCCTGGGCAAGTCACTTAATCCCCCCATTGCCCCAGGTACATTAGACAGACTGTGAGCCCACCGGGACAGACAGGGAAAAATGCTTGAGTACCTGAAGAAATTCATGTAAACCGTTCTGAGCTCCCATGGGAGAACGGTATAGAAAATTGAATGAATGAATGAAAACCCGGACAAAGTGCTAGGTTTTGAAAAGCTGGCCGGACGCCCGGACATGCCCGGGTAAATCTGGTAACTCTAACTGCATAGCCTTCTGTATAGTGGCTTCATAGCACCACTGTCTATTTAGCCATCATCACTCACTCCTGGGTATGAATATTGAGCATCACTACACAGGAGGATAATGGCACTGAATATACATGTACAATTAAATACCATGTCCAGTGTTTAAAAACAAATGACCCTGGCACTTGAGTATTGACATGGAAGAGTCCCCCGTCTCTTTCAAAGCAGAGGACAAAAGAAAGCACCAAGGGCCTCACAGATTGGGATAGGAGAGTTCACGTTATTGACAGACACAACCCGGGCCGTGTTTTGGCACAAAATGCCTGCCTCAGGGGTCCAAACTATAAAATATGAATACATGTAAATGAAATGACATAAAACCGTGTCAGATAGTGTACATGGCTAAAAGATGCACATATAAAAAACTGAACATGTAGAAGCAAGAATCTATAAATTCAAAATACATTGCATATATGACTTGACTCATCTACAAAAATTGTGAAAAACAATACAAACATCAAAATATGTCACATGCATAACTTGACTCATCTACTTAAATAGAATTAAAACAAACTTCATACATTTAAATTGAAGTACTCGTATAATAAAAATATATATATAATAATAAAAATAAATTAATAAGTAGACAGAAAAAATATATAGCAATTAAATGTCTTTGTGTCCAATGGCTGAGAAAAAACTCCACGCCCTATCCCACTGTTTCCTCTCAGCAGAGCAGGAGTCCTCCATCCAGTGGGGAGCACTGTTTCACTAGCACATTTTCAATAGTGGAGGTAATGGGCAATCTCCGCAGGACTCTGGGGAATCTGCCTGCCCCTAGTGATTGAAAGCACAATATGGAAGTACCACCTCCTACTGGCAGCAATACAATTGGAGGACTTCTACTCAGCTTAGAGGGAACAGTGCCCCATCCTTTAGGTTCATTGTCCTTCTATTAATTGAACTCATAATGCATCTTGCTAGCTGAGAAAAAAAAGAATCTTACTTTTAATCCTTTAGTTCCTAAACTTAAGCTCATACGTCAGAGATATCTTGCCTATAATAAGCGGTTTGGGGTTAGATTGCCGATTCCCTTTCTCTTTTTTTTTCTTGTTGAGAAATGCATTTTGATATAATGACTGGAGACTGGAGTCATTAGCTCATGTGAACCATGGTGATCTCTGATGGTGATCATCATTGTATTCTTCTGAATAGATGCACACCGTGACTCACAAGGATGCTGGAGGCACTTCCAACTCATTCTTGTTATCATCACAAGGGCCATGTTCAGGAGTGATTACTGTATAATTTTAGCCAAGCTGTATAACTCATCTTCAAGTACTTCATCAATATTTTATTATAAATTTTCCACATAATTTTTTTTACAGTTTAGTGTGTTCAATGTACATCTTTAAATGTAGTGGATTGTATAAATATAGCCTTTATCTATTTTTTTTTTTTGGGGGGGGAAGATAAAAATGTGAGCCTTTAATTAAAGAGACGGGTGTGTCTTTTCCTTTCCTTTATCATTCTTTTTTTTTTTTTTTTAAGTTCTCCAAGATTACTTAACCTTTTACATCAGAGTGGAAAAGAGTTGCTTACAGGAAATATAAGATGCGGGCTTAGTTTCTGCAGTGCATTCCAAACCCTTTGCTGTCAGTTTTCTTTGTGGGTGGAGAGCACCTACTACAGGAAATGGGAACAAGCCTGAGCTGGGAACCTTTTCTGCCCTACTGTATTGCGGTGCTGAATAATTCAAGGGCCCGGGATACTGAACAGCATTTTAACCTTGGGAGGTTGTGTTTCACAATTCATGCGAGTGTTTGGATAACCCTGGCTATGGCATGGAAAAATGCAGATGTGGGTTAGACTGCAAGAAAAGGTGAAGGCTAGAGCATTAGTTAAATTTAACTATTTCAAGCCTGGCTGGCTTTATGGACTGAGGAAAGCTGGTACACGCCTCTGTGGCCTCCTAATTTGTCTTCCTGTGCAGTTTAAGGCAGTTTTAGAATTTGGCCTTCCCAGCTTCCTTGTATATCATCACTGGGCAGCCCGTCGCTTCCAGTTCAGTTAGGTAGTAGGCTGCCTCATATATTTACCATTTTGTCCAAAGGTTAACTAAAAAATAGGTTTGATTTTGCTTATTTTAGTTTTCAATATAGAGTTGCAGCTTTATTTCTTTCCTATAATCATTTGCAGAAATATATTGGGTATTTATATCCTGGCTTTAAAGACAAACGTGTGGGTTTTTGTTTTCATATGATGTATAAATTAGGCCGCAGAGAGATTCCAAAACCTTGCTCAGTTGGCAAAGTGTGGTCCTTTCGGAAACTGCTTTGTAGAGGTTGCCGGGGGTTTCCTCTCATTATTTACTTAGGTTTTCTTGCTGCAGCACTGCCCTCTGAAATGGTCCACTACTGGCCCTTTCACATCCTGCAGGCAGCTTATAACATAGGCTATCCAGGAAAAGGTGGCTTAATATCTCTTCCTTCCATTGGCTTCAACTGGCAAGTCATGGTGACTGAACCTTGAGTGTCGGTGAGAAAGGGGACATCAGAGGACACCAGACAGCCATGACTCATTCCAAGACGCTGCTTTATTTAGAATATAGTTTAAACACTTCTAGACTACTGTTGGGAGTGAAAGTGTTGATTTATAATTATAAAGTACATGAGAACAAAAAATGGTATTAATCGTGCTAACCTTTTTTCATATCATATAGAAATTCTAGTGTCATATCTAGAAGGAATACATTGCATCAGTCTTGATTTTGGAAGCAATAGTAGATTCTCTTGTGAGTTTTTAAACTATAGCCTTGAAGTGTTGTCGGAGCAATATTAATTTTTTAATCTTTAAATACCCAGTCTGAACGAGCAGGCCTAGGTGGTTTACAATATTAGTAGTATATGTAAACTTGAAATCTTTTGGTGGCTCTCAGAGCTATCTTGTATTCACATTGCAGCCCTTTACTTGAAGAAAGACTGGAGACTGCTGCTGTAAGGGCTCAAGTCTGAAAAATTAAATGGGAGTTGATATACAGACTAGAGAATGACACGGTGAAAAAATTCATCACCGTTCCCGTCCCCGCGGGAAACCACCTTCATGTCATTCTTTAAGGAGAGAGGGAAGAATCGGAGTATAATTGGGCACAACCACTGACCCGCAAGCTTTGCTTTGAAGAATGCTGAGATTGAGCAGCAACATTCCAGAGCTGAGATTGTGATGTCATAATGCCTCATTCCACCAGTGCCTAAGAGCCAATCACATCAGTGATGTCACAATGGCTTCATTATCCTTGGCTCACATAAGAATCGGAGTATGAATAGCCACAACCACTGACCCACAAGCTTTGCTTTGAAGAATGCTGGTGTAGAAGGACTGAGGCTGAAATAGACACTAGAAAATGACATGGGATTATTTCCCGCGGTTATCCGCGGGGACGGGAACGGTGATGAATTTTGCCACCATGTCATTCTCTAATTCAGACCATAGGAGGCAGCCCAGTTAAATCCCACAGTCAGGGGTGAGCCCAGATTTTCAATGCTGGGCTGTTTCCGGTGACTTGGAATTGAATATTCGGTTATTTGTAACCGGTGATAACATAATTGGCTAAGGGCTCCTTTTATCAAGGCGCGCTATGGGGATTAGCGCGTCGGACATTTCATCACGTGCAAACCCCCGCGGCAGCCTAAAATCCTAACGCCTCGTCAATGGAGGCGTTAGGTACTAGCGCTGCAGGCGGTTTGATGCGTGGTATTCCGTGCGTTAAACCGCTACCGCGCCATTGTAAAAGGACCCTAAGTTTATGTCCGGCACTGGCTGGTTAAGTTAATAGCAGCCACAGACGGCCCCCACCTGGCTGCTAAACCCAGCCAATCAGTGCTGAATATTGCCGGTTATTGTGGAAGATAACCAGTTAACTTTTAACTGCTAACCATGAATATTCCTCGGAGATAGCCAGTTTTCTCACACTGAATATTCGCAGTTAGTGGGTTCTGGCCAGTTAAATAGCTTTGAATATCGGGGGGGGGGGGGGGAGGGGGTGCCTAAACCGGACTCTTAAATTTTGAGACTAGATCTTCAACTGAATTTAAAATCCTATTTACTCACGTGTGTTATTCTTTATTTAAAAATGAATAACCCACTCCATCCTCAATTCTAGGCAGGGTATAAGTATACATATACACAGTTAATATAATTCTTTGCACATTAACACAAAGCTCCTTATTTTCATTGAGGCCTTTTTACAATTTGCCCTCCTAACTCAAGTTTATGCACATTAGTATGCATGATTATGCATTTGGAAATAGAGCCTGAATTTTTCAGCTGCAAATTCTAACGTTCATCTGCCTAGAATTAGGAGCATTAAGTGCCTCTCCACACCAGATACTTCTACAAGAATCCAGGCCCGAGTCTCAGCCTGCCTGTCCGACATGGCCGCTTGGATGTCTCACCACCGTCGAAAACTAAATATGGCCATCCACACCCTGCTCCCCCATTCTCTATCTCTGTGGACACCCATTCAAGAAAGTATGGGACAAGCACATGGGATCTCTTAGGGAGCGGAGGAGATAGTGGATGATATGGACAGGCAGACTTGATGGGCCATTTGGCCTTTGTCTGCCGTCACGTTTCTCTTTTTCCGCCTTCCTGTCTTGTCAGCTCACAACCTCAGGGTCATCTTTGACTCCTCTCTCTCTCTCCCGCTCAAATCCAAAAAACCACTAAAGCCTTTCACTTCTTCCTCTGTAATATTACCAAAATCCAACCTCTCCTTTCCAAGCATGCTACCAAAACCCTTATCTTTACTCTCCTCACCTCTTGCTTAGACTACTGCAACTTCCGCTCAACCATCTCTTTCCCCTTCAGTCTGTTCGAAATTCTGCTGCATGACTTATATTTCATGAGCTCCGCCATACTCAGATTACCCCTCTCCTCAACTCACTAGATTGGCTCCCCATCCATTTCCAAATGCAATTCAAATTCCACTTATTGACCTACAAGTTCATTCACTCTGCAGCCCCTCAATATCTCTCCTCACTTATCTCCCCCTATGCTCCCCCATGAACTTCATTCATTAGACAAGTCCATACCCTTCTCCTTCAGTGCCAACTCCAGACTCCGCCCCTTCTAGCTGCACCATATGCATGGAACAGACTTCCTGAGTCATTACGCCAGGCTCCATCTCCGGCAGTATTTAAATCCAAACTTAAAAGCCCATTTTTTCATCTAACTCCCACTCACCGTAAGATACCTATGTCCATCCTACAATTCTCTCTGCAGGAAACTCCCCAACCCCTATATGTCCTGTCTGTCCAAATTAGACTGCAAGCTGTTCTGAGAAGGAACTGCCTATTACATGTTAAATATACATCACTGCGTACACCTTTCAGTGCTATAGAAATTATAAATAGTAGTAGTATCCCTCCTGCTGGAAATTAATGCAAATGTGTAATGTTTTTTCTCTGCCTTAACTCTACCCCTATGGCTGCCTATTTTTTAGCATAGATGGTCAGCCTCAATCAGTTTTCTAAAGGATCAATTTAGATACCTAATCCCCAATATTTGGCACCTACCCCTTCTAAAACCAAATGTTGAATAAACTTGTTTTTTCCCTCATAGAAAATGTTTGATACTTCTCAGTAGCAATGTTGGGGGGGGGGGGTCTTCTTTTTCCTGATCTGGATTCATTACTTTTTTTGAAAAAATGTACAACTCATGTCCAAGTTTATGAGCATTAAGGTATACTAATAATATTCTCTCCCCCCCCCCCCCTTTTTCACCAAACTGTACCGCGGATTTTAGTGCCGGTAACACCTCAAACGCTCATAGGAATTCTATGAGCATCGGAGCTGTTACTGCCGCGGCCGGCGTTAAAAACCGCACTACGGTTTTGTAAAAAAAAAAAAAAGGGGGAGGGGGGTTTATGCGCGCTATTGCCGTGTATTTTTACAAGCAATTGAGTTGCGCCTTGAGGGAACATGTCTTATCAGTCTTATGCACACCACTGCCAAATGCAAAATGATGCCACAGTAGCGCAATCACTAAATTTCTTTGGATATGTGGTTTTGTTTTTTGCAGGTCTTCTACGTGTCTGACATCTTCAGGCCCAAGACAAAGATTTCTCTGCCTCTTCCCATCAAAAAGGAAATCATTTCACCCGTGGACATCATTGACCGAAACAATCACCATAACATGGTGTGAACCTGGCATATCGGATGGCAAACAGACTGCTGGCGGCAGCTGTTTGCTGCTTGGATATCTCATCGAACAGTAGAATGTAGGGACTTATTTTTTTTTTACCCAGCCAAAAAGTGTCGCTCTGAGGCCTTTTAACTTGCAGCCTTGTGTGAAATGGGTGGTATTCGGCTGAATAAAAAACAGGAAAAGTGGAGCTGCTGCTCAGGATGTGCAGTCGCTGAAGTGTTCATGTTATAATGAATGCCGCACTGCTCTTGCCATGGTGAATACTTAACTTTTTGATCTGAAGTGAGTCACCCACATCCCACGATGAAGAGGTTTTTTTTGTTTTGTTTTTTTTATGCACGTGAGAAACTCTGATCCAATGATAGCACTATTTAGAAATAGCACTGAATTAGATTTGGGATTTGCTTCCTCTAGAGTCGCCTCTCTTCCGACACCACTTCCTGTGGCTCAGCTGCATACTGTGGCCTTGATTCAGAGAGAAATTCATACAGCTGAGTCTATTGGAGGGGCTTCTGCATCCCAAGGTAAAAAAAAAGAACAGAAGAACTGCGTATATCTTGACTACACAGAAATATAATTTCTACGCCTTGTGCTTTCACAGCCTACATGTAACACTTTTCTGACTGCAGTAACATTTTTTTTTTTAACATGAATTTTATTAACTGTATCCAAGTGTGAATTTTTTTTTATTTTTTGAAAACTTAACCAACCCAAATTTTTCAAATTGAAAAGGAAAATATTTTTAGGTGTTTTATGCTTTTAATTTTTTTTTACTTTTTATTTGGGTTTCTGTCTTATTTTTCTTTTGATGTTTGTTACGCACCCCCCCCCCAACTTTATTTTAACTCCCCTGCAGCTTTCCTCTCACTTCTTCTGCAGACCAGGAATGGCAACCTCTCTGTTCATCCCAGGTCATCTTCCAACGCCTAGAATTCTTCCAGCAGTGAGTGCATATATCCTATCTATAACGAGGAGAGGAGAAATCCATCCTCTCCCTCCAAAATAACAATGCAGCAGAGTGTTTTCAGTACTGTCAGCGTCGCCCTAGGAGGCCACTTGGCGTGAGGTTATAGTAGAGTGCTAACGCAATACAATTGGGATTGATTCCCAATAAATCATGGCCCTGCCGTCTGCAGATGTGCTGCTGGGCAGTGCATCCAAACCTAGATTTCCCATTACAGTTTGCCCTTTTCGTCATCAGGTAGACCTATCTAGGCCTTAGACTTAACTCTAGTTAAGTGAATGTCTCAAAGTATTTTCTTGTACATGCCAATGTATCTACATTTTTAAAGGTCTAACATTTTGTGTTGAAAAGGGATTATCCTGTTAACCATTTACACCGTCCATTTGCACATCCTCATTACAGAATTCATCCCTATCATTTCAATTATAGCAAGCTATGATTTTATATATATATATATATATTATATAAATAATGTATAAAGCATTAAAATTAACTATGTAAAATATTATTTCTGAAATAATTTTTTTAGATATATCCACTATGATTATAAACAGTGTCTTGACCTGTGCTGCTTAAAAAAAAAAATGAAAGCATTGATCTAGTGTGTTACTGCCAACTAAAATACTGTAGTCCTGGGGTAGTCCCAGGAAGTAACTGCAGCTAGAGACAATGGTATTAAAAATCATATTAAATTGTCAGTATTTTTGTAAGGTTTCATTTTGTATAAAAAAAAGAAAAAAAAATTATTGAAAGACTTTTTTGTAGAATACAAAAATAAAGATTTGTATTTGCAAAATCCGTGCTGTATAAATGTGCTTTTTAAATAAAAGCTCACATGACTAATGAACTTTGTACTGAATTCATGTGCTTATGTGTGTTTTGCTTGTACATATATCAAGCTAACGGAGAGCCTGATTTTAAAAAAAATTTTCACAGAAGTATAAAATAGGAGAAATAAACCTCCTTTTTAGAACATAAGAATGTGATGCACTTCTCCCTCCATATTCGCAGTTTCAGCATTCGTGGTTTCGATTATTCATGGTTTTTAGCTTGCTGGCTCCTCCCCCCAAATTACAACAGCTTGCACAGAGAAATCGCTGATTCCAAGCGTTTACAGAGAAAATCGCTGATTCCCAGCACTTTCTTCACCGTGTTTTGTCTCTCCTTCAGGAACAGACCAGGTCTTCCACCATGTTATTTGCGGTTTCACTATATTCACTATATATAACATATGAAAAAGTTATTTGCGGTTTTTCTGTATTTGCGGTTCTGTTAATCCCCTATCACAGCAAATATGGAGGGAGAAGTGTAGCAGCCTTACTGGGTCAGACCAATGGTCCATCAAACCCAGTAGCCCATTCTCACAGTGGCCAATCCAGGCCACTGGTACCTGGCCAAAGCCCAAAGAGTAGCAATATTCTATTCAGAATCCTAAAGAATAGCAAGATTCTGGAATCCCAAAGAGTAACAAAAGATTCCGGAACCCCAAACAGTAGCAACATTCCATACTACTGATGCAAGGCAAGCAGTGTCTTCCCCCATGTCTTTCTCAACAGCAGACTATGGACTTTTCCTCCAGGAACTTGTCCAAACCTTTCTTAAAACCAGCTACACTATCCATTCTTACCACATCCTCTGACAACTTAACTATTTTCTGAGTTTAAAAAAATTCTTCCTATTGATTTTAAAAGTATTTCCCTGTAACTTTGAGTGTCTCCTAATCTTTGTAATTTTTGACAGAATGAAAAATCGATCCACTTGTACACGTTATACTCCACTCAGGAGTTTGTAGACTTCAATCATATCTCCCCCTCAGCAGTCTCTTTTCCAAGCCTAGTCTTTCCTCATACAAGAGGAGTTCCATCCCCTTTACCATCTTGGTCACTCTTCTTTATACCTTTGATAATTAGAAGCACAATTTTTAAACTCATTTCTTTGGGTCTAGCAGTGCTTTATGTGCAGAATTAAGCTTTTGCAAAGTTAGCCCAGGTATGCACATTAAAAAAATTTTTTTATGTATGTATTGAAAAGATTTATATCCTGCATATCCAGAATCTATGCTTGGTTACAAAATAACATTCAATAATAGAATTAAACAAGACATCCTTTTAATTTCTTAATACAGACATTCTTCCATAACTCAATAAAAAAATCATTCACATAGAAATAAAATGATAAAAACAATAAAAATAATTTGCCTTCACTAAACCTGGAAAGCCTTTTGAAAGAAAATAGGCCTTCAAACACTTACGAAAAGATAAAAAGGAAGAGATCTGACGAACAGTATCTGGAAGAGTGTTCCATAACTGAGGACCCAGCATATTAAAAATATGGGAACGATTGGTTGCCTTAACTATTGATCATACAGATAGAACAACTAATAATTGTTTTGACTGAGATCTCAAGGAGCGAGCAGGCACATATGACTCAAGTAAGGAAGCAACTACTTTTGGTAAACTTTGATGCATGACTTTGTATACTAAGACCAAGATCTCAAATTGAATTCTCGAAACTACTGGAAGCTAATGAAGCTCAATGAGCAATGGGGAGATATGCTCATGAATTGGTCCTTTTATTAAAATCAAATTCTCTATTTCAGTGTTTCTCAACTTCAGCCAAGTACCCCCTAAGTCTAATAAATATCAACTGAGTATCCTCACCCAGGCTCTGCCCCTGACCCCACCCCATACTAATAGTACTAATTGTAGTGCAATTTCCTCAATCCATTTTTCACATACACACACTATAATCTTAATATATAATGGCAACCACAAAATTAAAAAAACACAAAGCACACTGTACGCAGAGAAAATGTTACCTATCATTTATATTCATTTTTTTTTTTCAAAGAGGTCAAGGCAGATGACTTTAAAATATGCAATATCGCCTCAGTAGCAACTATAGAAAAATGGACAAATATAGTGCAAAATATAGACAACATATAAATTCTCAAAACTTACATTTTGATCACTAAATTGAAAATAAAATCATTTTCCTATCTTTGCTGGCTAGTGATTTCATGAGTCTCTGGTTGCACTTCCTTCTGGTTGTGCATCCAATATTTTTTTCTTTCCGCCTCCTGCACGCTTACTCTCCCCCAATCCTCATTCCCTCCCCCAACATCTCTCTCTCCCTCCATGAGTTCAACTTTTTACTCTCTGCCCTCTCCCCTTTCCCTGAGTAAGACATTTCTCCTTCCCTCCTTTCTTCTATCCCCATCCATCTATCTCTCCATGAATCCAACACTTTTCCTCCTGCACATTTCCTCTCCTCCAGACCTCATTCCCTTCCCCAACCAACATCTCTCTCTCACTCCATGAGTCCAACTCTTCTTCCTCTCTCCTTTACTCCTATTGGTAACAAATTTCTCTCTCTCTCTCACTGTCCATCTGTCTTGAGAGATCCAGGTATCTTTCCTACCCCCTCTACTGTTACTTCTAACATTCTCCCTCTCTCAAACCCCCAGATCATGTGCAGCATTGCATGAGCAACAAACGACTTCAGACGGCATTCACGCATGCATGGATGCAATGTGGTGATTGTCACGTGCATGCGCATGACATCATTGCGTTCTGCCAGCGCATGCACAAATTCCGTCCGACGTCGCTCATTACCAGAATCTTTTCAAAACCCAGATAAATTGCCGAGTTTTGAAAAGCAGACCGGATCCGAGGATGTGTCCGGGGAAATTCTTTTGGAAAGAGTACACACTTGTTTCCCGATATTGTGCCTATGTGCTGGGGTTCGGCATGCACGATGATCTAAGCTGGTGCACCCTTGGGAAAAAAGTGCACACTCCTTCGAAAAAGAAATGCACACTATTATCGGCAAATGAAAAAAACGTGAAAGAGGAGTATTTTGCACTATAAAATTTGATCTTAGATTAGATCATGATTATATTTCATTGTATTTTTAAGTTAATATCAGGAATGTTCTCCCGCTATGTGAATTAGAGGAGATAAAAGGGTAATGTTGTAAGGAATATCCTTCAATGTCTGTAAAAAATTTTGGTTTTTCTTTTTCTCTTTTCTTATTATTATTTGTATAAAATGATAATGTTTAAAATTGATAAAAGAAAAGAAAAAAAACGTGAAAGCCCAGTTTCTATAAATGGTGCCTAAAGTGAGGTGACTAGATCAGCATGCATAGACAATTTAAGCACCTAACTTACCCCCTCTTGTACTAAGGCACGCTCTCGAGGACCGGAATTGCCTACCCCTGACCTAGCCCAGCGTCCAGTAATAGTGACCAGTTCAGCAGATTCTAAAAAAGATTTCCCATAGTTCCTTTCCAAATCTACCTGGCTAATATTTTATATGAATTTTTTTTTTCCTCCAAGAACTTGTCCCAACCTTTCTTGAATCCCTTTACGTTGGTCATCTTTGACTATATCCTCCAGCAACAGCTTCCACAGCTTAATTACAGGCTGTCTGGTAAAAAAAAAAAATGCCTACAATTTGTTTTCACTCTGCTGATTATTCGCTTCATGGCACATCTTCAAGCTTTTGTGTTGTTTGAAAGTAAAACAATGGATCTCTATTTAACGAGTGTACTCCTCTCATGATTTTATAAACTTCTGTCCTATCTTCTCTCATCACAAATGGTGGCCAAATCACTGCTGTTGGCTATTGAAATTGCAAAGCCGTACAGCCGCTAACTACTGAGAAGAAGACCGTAGCCAAGGCACTGTCTCTGGCTATTCAAGTCTGGCGGGGGCACCATAAATTTTCTCCCATTCTTTGTGGTGGCATGAATTCTAGCTGAGGAATAATGGTGACCAAAGCGGTTTCGTTCAGTGACAGAAATCTCTGTCGAGCTGTGAGAACTCATCACCATCTATTAATAAAGCTTCCCGGATTATCCTGTGAGAAGGCTGTACCTCTGCCTTTTCTCACAGAGTAGTTCAAAATCACATTGCCCTCGCATTCCTCTCCCTCCTTCTTCCCCCTCCCCCTTCTTCGTTTGTTTGGACCTTTTTGTGGGAAGGCTGCTGGTTGGAACAGAATGAAGAGCGAGTTGTTTGTTAAGAAGCAGTGCTAGTCAAGGACAGTATGCACTAGCTAAAGGATTTTTGGTCTAGAAAGATCCTGATTTAAAGCACTTATTCTTCCTTCTGGGTTTTGCTACAAATTAGAGAATGACACAGTGACAAAATTCATCACCGTTCCTGTCCCCATGGATAACCGCGGGAAATAATCCCATGTCATTTTCTAGTGTCTATTTCAACCTCAGTCCTTCTACACCAGCATTCTTCAAAGCAAAGCTTGCGGGTCAGTGGTTGTGGCCATTTATACTCTGATTCTTATGTGAGCCAAGGATAATGAAGCCATTGTGACATCACTGATATGATTGGCTCTTAGGCACTGGTGGAATGAGACATTATGACATCACAATATCTGCTCTGGATACCAGAGACTGTCATTCTGTAGTGTCTGTTTCAACCTCAGTCTTTCTACACCAGCATTCTTCAAAGCAAAGCTTGCGGGTCAGTGGTTGTGGCCATTGATTCTTCCCTGTCTCCTTAAAGAATGACATGAAGATGGTTTCCCGCTGTTATCCACGGGGACGGGAACGGTGATGAATTTTGTCACCGTGTCATTCTGTACTACAAATCCATAGTCTTTCTTTCCTAAGGGCTGCCTGGAACTAGGGTTACCAGACGTCTGGATTTTCCCGGACATGTCCTCCTTTTGAGGACATGTCCGGGGCTCTGGACGGCTTTTCAAAACCTGGCACTTTGTCCGGGTTTAGAAAAACCTTTCCTTTCGAGCAGGAGGGTATCCGCGCATGCACGGATATGCCGCGAATGATGTTTCATGCACATGCGTGTGACATCATTTTGTCACATCCACACATGCGCTGCCCGATGAGAACAGGCAGCAGGGGGCGGGATTAGAGGCGGGGCTGGGGCGGGATCGAGGCCGAGGATGGGTGGAGTGGGGCGGGCCTGGGAAATCTGGTAACCCTACCTGAAACCATACCTGAGACTCAAGTGTGACTAGAAGCAGGGACAGATCTCAAATTTGTGGGCCCCTGAGCTAACTAGCACATAGATAGGGTTCCCCCCTCCGCCTTCCTGGTTGCAACTCCCAAATATATGGTTTTACTATCCATTGCATAAGGGATATAACTGAGTACAGTAAAACCTTAGATTGCAAGTAACTTGGTTTGCAAGCGTTTTGCAAGGCAAGCAAAACATTTTATTAAATTTTAACTTGATATACAAGCAATGTCTTGCAATACAAGTACACATAGCACAACTGAGCCAATTGTTCTCTCTCTCTGACACTGCAAGAGTGTAGTGACTGTTCTAAATGAGTGAGGTCTTGCAATACGAGTACGTATAGTATTTTGTATTAACATTTTTGGGTTGTGGAACGAATCGTCTGAGTTTCCATTATTTCCTATAGGGAAATTAGCTTTGATATACGAGTGCTTTGGATTACATGCATGCTTCTGGAACGAATTTATGTTTGCAAACTAAGGCTTTACTCTAATTGCTTTAGATTTCTACAAGTTTGCCTATAACATTATGTTATACCTAAACAGCTGACCCACTTCCCTCCTTCCCCTCTCTTGCCCTTTTTCCCCATTGTTCCCACATCCCTTAAGTTAACTCAACTTGTACGTCAACTCAACTTGTACCCCACTAATCTTCTGTAAACCGCATAGAACTTAACGGTATTGCGGTATATAAACTGTTATTATTATTATTATTATTATTAAACAAATCTGATTCACTGGCTGTTGTACATGTAATTGCTGTCTAACGGATTAATAGGAGATCTATTGCTCACATATGGTCCCTTTGCCTAAAGCCGCGGCAAAAGTGGCCTTAGCGCACTCCGTACACGGGTCTGTCCCACGTGCTAAGGCCGCTTTGGTTTATTTTTCCCATTTTCTGAATTAATGTCCACACGCTAATTCTAACAACCGACTACAAATCACAGAGGAACATATTCATGAACAAAACCCTACATTAATAATTTTGTGAAGTGCTCAGACCTTCCACCAATGTGCTCAATAGGTTCGAGCGGTGGTAGCTCTCGGGATCATCACAGCACTTTTTAAGTCCCGTATTGCCAGAAAACCTTAACACATAGAACAAATATCTTCTTATCTGTTTCTTCTTATTATTTTTTTGATCTTGATTCTTTCAGCCACTGCACCCGCTGGAGGTTTTGCTTCGTAAAATCGGCTACTCATTGACAAGCCTCACGTGAACCTGTACATACATACTATATGAATAAAAGTAACTGTTCTCGGATCTCCCTTTTCTTTCAAACTATTTTTTTTTTAATTATTATTTATTTATTCAATTTATTTAATACAAACAAGCAATAAACATACTTGTACACAGATTTACAAAAATTATTGAAAGTAAAATCTATAACCCCAAATCCACTTAATACAGTGTTTTGGTTACTCAATTATAATTCAAGTTATTTAGTCCACAACTATTTGAGGGAGACTTAAGAAAAAGTAAAAATAAGAAATAAGACAAATCTTATCCAACTTAGAAAGCGGCACTTTTCTGCGGTGCTACAGCCATTCATGGCAGGTTACTCATTTTCAGCTACAGGCACTACTTGCTCTTTAGATTCTATAAATCCTATCAGTTGTTTAGGTTCAAAAAATAAGTAATTCTTATTCTGATGTGAAACAAAACATTTTTAAGGAAATTTCAACATAAAATTTGCTCCCAAGGCTAGGACTCTTGGCCGTAATTCTTTTTTTTTCCTTAAAAAGAGTATCTGGGACCAATCATTTTTTTTTTTCTTTTTTAATTCTTTATTTATCACATTTCTTATTTAGAACCAAGTATAATTACAACTTGAATCAGATCCATAATTTCCAAAGGAAAAAGAAATATCTATTCATTTATATAGACCAGTGTTTTTCAACCGCTGTGCCGCGAGATGTTGCCTGGTGTGCCGTACGGTCAGGGCCGCCATCAGGGCAGTACCACCAGTCTAGGGAGAGAGGCGGTTCGCCCCACATGGACAGGAGAGAGCTGGACGAGGGACCCGCGGAGTTCAATACATCTCGAGCCGCGAGGCTCGTCTTCTGTTCCTGCCTGCCCTGCAGCTAACATATAGCCGATCGCAAGCGTTCCCCGATGTCAGCGCTGACGTCGGAGGGAGGGCTTAAGCAAAGCCTGCCCTCCGACGTCAGCGCTGACGTTGGAGAATACTTCCGTTCGGCTATTTGTGCGCGGCAGGGCAGGCAGGAAGCAGAAGACAAGCCTCGCGGCTTGAACTTCGTTTTGCTGAGAAAATTGCAAAGATGGGCTGGGAGGCAAACACGGAACACAAAAGGGGGGAGGGAGTGCGTTTTGGACACAAGGCATGAACTTGGGAGAGAGGAAGGGAGGGAAAGAGATGCTGAGGTGGGGGAGGGAATGGGTTTTTGGACACAGAAGGCATGGACTTGGGAGAGAGGAAGGGAGGGAAAGAGATGCTGAGGTGGGGGAGGGAATGCGTTTTTGGACACAGAAGAAATGGGAGAGAGGAAGGGAGGGAAAGAGATGCTGAGGTGGGGGAGGGAATGAGTGTTTGGACACAGAAGGTATGGACTTTGGAGAGAGGAAGGGAGGGAAAGAGATGGTTGTGTACACGGGGAATAGAAGAAAGGAGAACTTTTGGTCATAGGGAGGGAGTGAGGTACAGATAGTGGCATACCAGGGTGGGGGGGGGGGGGCGGTCTGCCCCACCCCAGGTTTACGTCCCAAGGGGGTGCACAGCTGGCCACCCTCCAGTGTTGTCCCTAGGCCGGCAAACTGCGGCTCTTTAGCCATTGAGTGCCACCGCCGCCAACGGTGTTGTTGGCGGTGGCAGCATTATAAAATACTTTCTTTGTGTTTATTTGATTCCTATTCAAGAGAATTACTTTATATATAGTCAATATAGGCACAGAGTTAAATTTTTTAACATTTTCTAATGGTGGTGTGCCTCGTGATTTTTTTCATGAAACAAGTGTGCCTTTGCCCAAAAAAGGTTGAAAAACACTGATATAGACCACAATAAATTGAGAGAGGACAACAGGAAATAAAATATCTGGGACCAATCTGACCTCTTCACATGCTCAAAAAAAAAAAAAAAAAAAAAAAGACTGCCAGGAATATCCTCTCTCCTTCCTGTCCCCCTCCCCCAATTTAGTTGTTTGAAAATTTACATTTGTTTGTCTGCTCTATGTACACATATTTTTCAGTTCGATCAGTTAAAATAGTGATTTCTGAAGCCCTTTAGCCTGAGAAATAAATTTAGAGCCAGGTTCTTCTGTTTCACATGTATTTAGGGTTACCAGATTTTTACTTTAGTAAAATCTGGACCCCTAGACTCGCCCCCCAGTTCCACCCACCTCTGACCCCCCCCCCCCCCCCCTCCCCACTGCCTGCTCTCGTCGGGCAGGAGGGCATCCGCGCATGCGCAGGTGCCTTCATGCCCGACGCAATTTAAAACCCAGATAAAGAGCTCCTTTTACGAAGGTGCGCTAGTGTTTTTAGCGCACGCTAGACGAAAAACTACCGCCTGCTTAAAAGGAGGCGGTAGCGGCTAGCGCACGCCAAAACCGCTGGCGCACCTTCGTAAAAGGAGCCCGAAGTGCTGGGTCCCAGACCCCCCCCCCCCGGACATGTCCCCGAAAAGGAAGGCAAGTCTGGATAAATCCGGGTTTCTGGTCACCCTACATCAGTGGTCTCAAACTCATACCCTTTGCAGGGCCACATTTTGGATTTGTAGGTCCTTGGAGGGCCTCAGAAAAAAATAGCGAATGTCTTATTAAAGAAATGACAATTTTGCATGAGGTAAAACTCTTTATAGTTTATAAATCTTTCCTTTTGGCTAAGTCCTAATAATAATATTATAGTTTACATTACATTACATTACGGATTTCTATTCCGCCTATACCTTGCAGTTCAAGGCGGATTACAAAAGATTTGACTGGACATTTCCAGTGATGATCACATTACAGAGGATTTTACTGGACATTTTCCAGTGAGGATACAATTTTTTTTTTTTTCTAGGGGATCTTACGGGTTGGATAGTAAACTGACAGTGCCTAGCTGTGTGATATTAGCAAATGGAATACAGTTAGAGTAGGCAAGATTACAATCTTTTTTAGGGGTCTGTTTACTTGAAGGGTGATTAGGTGTGATATTTGGGTATCACACCTAATCTGGTGGTACCTGATCTGGTGGTACCTGATCTGGTGGGATCAGGTGGTACCTGATCTGGTGGTGGTACCTGATCTGGTGGGATCTGGTGGTAGATGAATTCAGTGGAGGTAGGTGAATTATCTGGAGGTAGGTGAAGTCTCTTTAGTTTATAGCTAAAGAGACGTATGATCAAGAAACTATTTTATTTTACTTTTCTGATTATGATAAATAAACCGAGGGCCTCAAAATAGTACCTGGCAGGCCGCATGTGGCCCCCGGGCTGCAAGTTTGAGACCACTGCCCTACATGTATTGGTTATATAAAGTAAAAACCTACATGATTTGGGCACTCTGATGATGTCTAAGATGCTTGAGGTTTTCTGTGTGGTCTTGTGGATTCCTTCTGGTCTGCAGAACAGTTAGATTCAACTAGTACTTTTGTCTCTAGGAACCCAGCATGTCACAAAGCCATGCGCTGGTGAAGTTTGCTATAATTTGATATTTACACACACAAACAGGGAAAGTCTGAGGGATGCTTCGAAACCAGGAAAATGGTCGTTCCTTAACCCCATGTGTAAAACAAAATGCTGCTTCATAAGGGAATACCTGAAGTGGGCATATTGTCAAAATCACTCGAGATTTCGAAGCTACTGCACTCTGCCCACTTCTCCTTCTCCTCCTGTTCTACCACTCCCATCAGGAAATAGATCAAATAGACTTGGTTTAGACCAGGGGTGTCAAACTCAATCACATTAAGGGGCTGAAATCGTGGGCCAGACCCCGCCCCCATAATAATACTAATTATAACATCATTTTTTCCATTCATTTTTCATATACACACACACAATATACACATAATGGTAATGGTTAACCACAAAATTAAACTACACAAAACACACTATGCTTCTCAACATTCATTCCTACCAGAACACAGATAAACCCTATGCAATATGGGACCAAAAACTAAAAGTACTAATATATTTTTTTAAAAACATCATAAGATTCAAGATTCTGCATGCAGTACAACCCCCAGAGAAAAAGAAACAAATGTATTTCTTTATGACTGAGCCGTGCAAAAGATAGACAGCAGATTAAAATGCTCAAAATTGACACAATTCAAATACTAACTTGAAAGCACAGTGGTACCTTGGTTTACGAGCATAATTCGTTCCAGAAGCATGCTCGTAAACCAAAATACTTGCATATCAAAGCGAGTTTCCCCATAGGAACTAAGGTAAACTCGCTTGATTCTTTCCCACCCACCCCCATCCCTCGAGGCCAGCGGCGCTGCTCTACCCCCCTAAGAACCAGCATTGCTCCCCCCCCGCTCATGAAGGCCCCCCCCCCGCGTGATCCGCCATCCTCCCACTCATTTTGCCCCCCCCCCCCTGCAATCCGGCGACACCCCCCCCCCCCGTGATCTGGTGACCCCCCCCTGCTCGCATTGCACACATCCCACCCCCCGCCGCGATCCGGCATCACCCAGGCATCCACCCACCTGATCACATTTCTTACCCCAATTTGGCACCGGCACCAATGCACAGAACATGCCGGTGCCGATGCCTGAAGATCTGCCTCCTTCGTGCTGGGCCTTGAGCATCTGCGCATGCTCAAGGCCTTCGGGTTCCCGTTCTCTCCGAGATTCTCAGAGATCTGAGAATCTCAGAGAGAACGGGAACCCGAAGGCCTTGAGCATGCGCAGATGCTCAAGGCCCAGCATGAAGGAGGAAGATCTTTGGGCACCGGCATGTCCTTTGCGTTGGTGCCGATGCCAAATGGGGGTAAGAAATGTGATCGGGTGGGTGGGTGGATGCCTGGGGGATGCCGGATCGTGGCGGGGAGGGAGTGCGACGAGAGTGGAGGGTGCCGGATCGCGGGGGGAGGGTGCTGGATCACGGGGGGGCCCTCGTAAATCGAGGCACGCTCGGTTTCCGAGGTATCGATTTTGCAAATGTTTTGCTCGTCTTGCAAAACACTCGCAAACCGGTGCCCTCGCAAACCGAGGTACCAATTTAAAATCATTCCTCCTACCTTTGTTGTCTCTGTCCCTCCATTCTGTGCCTCCCTCCGGCAGGTGTCTAACCTTCTGCCCTGCTCCAACCTGGTCGTTTATGCGGCCCAGTGTTACCTTGTGGCCGGCTCCCTCCTCCTCATAGCCATAGTGTGCACGGAGCCACGTGCCCTGCACCTGAAATGGAAGCCTTCTCTCTGATGTTGCAACGTCAGAGGGAATGCTTCTGGATGAGGTGTGGGACACACAAGGAGCCACTGCATGCCACGGCTGTGAGGAGGAGGGAGCCGGCCATAAGGTAACACTGGGGGCATCGGGCCACATAAAATGACCAGGCGGGCCGGATTTGCCCCACGGGCCTTGAGTTTGGCACCTGTGGCTTAGACAGACATGCATAGCTTTACCAGATTTTGCCTCGAAAAAAAGAATGGGTGTGTCCCACCCCCAGCCCTGCCCTGTTCTGTCCCCAACCCTGGCCCCACACAAACCTCATCTCTTCAGAGGCCGCGGCTGGAGGGAATCGGTGCATGTCACATACATGTGCGCATGCGTGTTGCATCACTGTGTCGCAAACGTACAGGTGCCCTCCGTGCACGGCCCCCGATCTCAGTGCTTTTCACAATCTGGCCAAAGTGCTGGGCTTTGAAAAGCCATCTGGATGCCTGGACAGCCCTCTAAAAAGAGGACATGTCTGGGGAAATCCGGTACCCCCTAGACATGCGTTTAGCGTGTCTTCCCGCGCTGCAGCTACCTTGTGCAGGCCTAGCCCTACCATTGAGCGACTGTTTTTCTCCCATGACCTCACTTTTCATTGCTATGGGCCCCGTTTACAAAGTCACAGTAATGATTCCCGGTGCGGCAAATGCAATGAACCCCATAGGAACTGCACAGGCTGTGCCACGTGCCATGTAAAAGGGGCCCTATATTTCAGCCCTTACTGACTTATGCAAATGAGGCATCGCAATGAGCCTCTGCATGCAGCTTCACGTTCCTCCACATTAGGGTTGCCAGATTTTATGATTGTAAAATCCGGACACCCTAGACCCGCTTAACCATTCACTCTGATAATCGCTGCTACCATGCTTTCTCCCACAAATTCGCTGCTTCCATGCGCCTCAGTGTGCACTGAGAAAAACGCTGCTTCCCAGCATCCTTAGAGAGAAAGGCTTCTTCCCAGCATGCTTGCCTAATCCAAGCCCAGTTATTCACGGTTTCAATAATAAAAACGACGGCTTTTTCTAAAAATCACGAATAACATTAAAAAGTTATTAGTGTTTTTTCCATATTCGCGCTGTGGTCTGCCTGTATCCACCGCAAATACGGAGGGAGAAGTGTACAGTGTTTTTTAAATGGGGGTGTGTCTGGAGATGGAGCTGGGCGTGGCTGGGGTGGCACAGGTGGGGCTGAAGGCAGAACAAGGCTGGGTCACGTGCCCAATGTTTTCCAGACTAAAATATGGTAACTCTAGGGAGATATGATTAACAGCCAGGGGATTGGGGGAGGCAATAAAACTACGAGACTATGGCTAGAGGCTGCAGGCACAATTTTACAGCCCGATGATCCATTAGATCACCAAGGATGGTCAGGTTGGTCAATTTGATAGGTAGTTAGAACACGTACATAAAACATGAATTACAAGTTCTTGGTTTCAGCATATACTGTACGTAGAAGGTTTGGTTATGATTTAGAAAGTATATTTTCCTATTAGGCAGGAAATGTATGTAGGAAGATTCAGACCGCATGGATTGTCTTTCTCCTTGCACTGAGGGTGTCCTTTAGGATTCCATGGGCTAGATTCACTAAGCAAACCGATCGTGTACCGCTCGGTTTGCGCTCACTTTCCGACTCTGGCTCGATTCACTAACCTTCCTCCAGACCCCATCCGCACCCCATCCGATCTGCGCATGCAAATGAGTAAAAAGGCATGTAAATTTCTTAACGCGCTTTTCAAGTCGTCCAAACCGACTGGCCTTTCCTGTCCAAAAAGTTACGACTGCTAAGGACCAGTCGCTTTACATCTTCGCCGGCTATTTCTGCCTAGCAACCGACGCGTGCGTGTTAAGAACGCCATTAAAAATATATATCTTCCCCTACAAAAATCCAAAATATATCTAAACTTTTAAATATATGTAAACTTTCATGTACATAAGCGTTAGAAATGTATATATTTTTTTGGAATGCGCATAGCAAGCGCGGGAGTGAATCTCGGCTTTATAATGTGCATGGCGAGAAAATCACAGATTAACCCCATGATCTCCTTGCGCATTGTTTCAAGTTTATTAGTATATTTGATGAATCGCTTATTAGAATTACTAAGCGATGAACAAAATTAAAAATAGAGTATAGTACAAAGAGACTAACATTTTAACAAAATTCTTTCATATAATACAATTTCAAATATCAATGCCAAATAACAAAAAAAAAAATCCTAAATCAAATATAACTTTTAAGGGCCAGCTATCCCTCCGCCCAGCTAGTTTGTCGCATGGATGTGTGTCGCTAGTTGTTGCTTCGTGCTTCACGGCAGATATAACTAATGACGTCTGCGATTAAACCACTCCCCATTTCTACGCAGTGAAGTCCGAAAGAGCTAGCGCATGCGTTATGAGCTTCAAAACCAACAAGGATACAGTGCGCAGGCGCGTCGATCGATGTTTCAGCGCTAATAGCGGCGGTGTTTACGACTGGATCATTTGCATGGACAAGCTTTACCGAATCGATCGGCTACAATGACTTCGGAAACGGATTGGACACGAATAGGATAGATTTCGGGACTTTAGTGAATCCTGAGTGTGTGCTGATAACGTTTTGGAAAATAACAGAACATCTCCTGCCCGTGAACCTCAAGACCCAGCTGTCTAATGAGATCATTACAGAGCTGCCTCCGTGCAAATGAAACAATACGACATTGAGTAACTGCACTGACAATTGGAAAATGTGATAAGTCCACATGTGCCTTCACAGAAAATTACCACTGTTTGCCTTGCTCCTTGCTCAAGTGCTTAGGAGGATTAGATAAGTGCTCCTCTGTCTCCCATGGCTTGAGGCTATTTACTGCAAGTTGATGAGAGGATGTCTGTGTTAATGTCAGCAGCTCTTTGGTTTAGCTAAGGCCTGGCTTTCTCACAGTATGTCAAGTTTTACCTGAATGTAATGCTTAATTATGTGATTGGCCAGCTGTCTGGAAAGGGATTGGGTCTTGTATATCACCTTTTGTAGTTATACAACCACACTCAAAGCGGTTTGCTTCAAGCATTATTACCGATCTGTCCTGGGGGGGCTCACAATCTAATGTACCTGGGGCAGTGGAGGATTAAGGGCCAGATTCCACGCGATCGTGTCCCGACCCAGTTTGCCATCGTTCTCCGACCCGATTCACTAACTTTGTGCCCGATCCATCTCCCGCCCGATCCGCCCATGCAGATGAGGGGAAATTGCCTGCGTTAAGTAGGAAGACATCGATTCACTAAACAGAAGAAGAAACACCGACTGGGTTTGCCGATCCAAAATGAAGCCCCTGCCGAGGACCGGTCGCTACTGTCCTTGCCGACTCTCCTGCTCTCTGCTGCCTTGAAATCCCGGTAGCAAGGTTACAAAGCAACCCTCAAAATAAAAAAAAATAAAACTGCACATTACTCCCCAGTTCTGCATAAAGCGCAGTGCAGTGCGAGCCCGTGGTTTTAACCCGCGGGTTAAAAGCACGTTCTGTTCCATGATCTGGCTAAAGCATGTTCTGTTTCATTAAATTCAAACATCATGTGAAGTAAACTGCAGCCACCCCTCCCCCTTTGTTTTGACTTTGTTTGTGTGGAGAGCATGCGCAGATCGTATCTACCGCCAACCAGGATGGTCCACGCATGCGTGGGATCGCTTGTGGGCGTGTCTGATCAGATAATTTGCATGAGGACTCTGTAGTGAATCGGTCGCCCGGCAGAACTTGGCCACAAATCGCCCAATAATGATCCAGATGGTAAGTTTAGTGAATCTAGGCCTAAGTGACTTACCCAAGGTTACAAGGAGAAGCATGGGATTTGAACCCACAACCTCAGGGTGTTGAGGCTGAAGCTCTAACCACTACACCACACACTCCACAGAAAAAGAGTGAGAGCAGAAGAGATGAACCATGTGTGCTGAAAGGTGAGAAACTGATATGCCTATTAATTCTCTTTCTTCCTCCCCTCTTAAAGTCAATTCAATTTGTTACCTTTGCTTAACCCTTTCAGGACCAAGGGACATATTTGTCCCATAACTTTAAAATCCTATAAATTTTGATTGGGATAGTCTACGGTTCTAAATTTGATATGTACGGATTCCATATGATACTGCCTTTATGTAAACAAACTGGTTCCGACATTCATTCATTAGCGTCGTTGCTAGATTGACGAGAAGATTCACTTGCCACACTGTCCATAAGCCAGAAGTGTGATTTTTTTAAATAAAAATAATGATATTTCACAAAAAAAAAAATCAATTTTTTGGCATCTGCAAGCCCTTTTTACCATAAAAATGTCGTCAAAAGCACAAAAATTGGCCTACGATCCTTATGGTCCTGAAAGGGTTAATCTTCTGTAAATAGCATAGAACTTCACGGTATTGCGGTATATAAGCTGTTATTATTATTATATGCACGGATGGGGAGAGGAACCAAGAGGTGATAGTGTCTGAGGATCTGATTGCAAGAAAATGGTGTGACAAGGTGGTGGCTGTAGCCAGATGGATGCTGGTCACTATTGTGAAAAATTGAGATCCAAGGTATACTGCGTAATTATTTAAGAGATCTCTTATGAAAATATAGCTATTACTACGTAAATATACTGGAAAAAATAGCTTATTATCTTTTGAAACCAAATGCTCAGAGATGTGTACCTTTGCCAAGAGCCTTAGCCCCTGTAGCAGGACCCACCACCCAATCATTGAAATTGTGGTAAATCAAAATCTCAAGTGTACGTTTTCAAATCTTACTTTCTAAATATCAAAAATATTTGTGAAAAACACCACTTAGCTCTTAAAAGATTCTTAAAGGTCCCAACGCGGACCACGTTTTGCAATCTTTCTCAAGGGACCCACAATATTGATAACCCACTTACAAGTGGCGTGGTGGATGCACTCTGGTTGCGGATTAATCTATGAACAAAACATTACATTGTGACTAAAATATCTAAAAAAAAAAAAAAATGGTATAATCAATAAAAAGCAATCATGTAGAGTGGGTACCTGCCATTAGAATATGTGTATGAGACTTCTTCTAATTCAAAGATGTGCAACCGACGGAAAAAGCCGCTGTGAGTTTTTAAATGCTTTGGGGCTCATAATCGAAAGAGAAACACGTCCAAAAACCAGCTTAAGTTGGCACTTAGACAAACATTTCCCAAATACATCCAAGTGCCGATAATAAAAACGGGTTTTGGGCGTATTTCTAAATGACCTTGGCCTTCATAGTGCCGCTGAATGACCAAAGGTAAACGGGGCATTTTGGGAGGAGTGTTGAGGGTGGGAGTTGGGCGGGATGTGGGCCGGCTTAGACTTAGTTGTACAGCATGTATAACCGAAAGTTATACAGCCCACGATCGACGGAACTTGGACGTTGTGACTTAGACCATGTAAAACATGATCTAAGTCACAAAACAACACCTAAACTCAACAGATAAGCACTGCAAACACATAAAACAGACCCCTACACACTACCCCAGTGATCACTGACCCCCCCCCCATATAAATATTAATCAAACCTTTAAAATTCAGCCTCCAGACCATCATCACCTGGCCGCGTGGCATAGGAAAGCCTAGTCGTCCAGCACAGAGGCAGCTTAAGTCATCTTGGGGGTGGGTTAGGGACCCATAGAGAGGAGGACCCATGCCCATAAGCCCCTGTAATCACTGCATTGATAATGAAACATGTGCACTCCCCTATACACCCCCAAAACCCTTTTTTTACTGGCATATAAGTGGCTCCTGCAGCCATAAGTGCTATTGGGGTGGTAGATAAGTGGGTCTAGGGGATTCTGGAGGTGGTTTGGGGGGCTCACCATGACCTATAAGGGAACTGTAGTGAGGAGAAGACATGGCACCCTTTTTGTGAAGTTCACAGCACTGCCCTATAAGGTACCCCACTATTTAGGTGGCATGTTTGGGTGTACAGTCCATCACTTTGCAGACCCCTCCCATGTCCAACAGGGCTTGTTCTAGGTGTTTTGGACTTGGACAAAAATGTGGTATAAAGATGGACGATTTAGCAGCTTGGACGTTCAGATCGGCAGGACGTATAATTAGACGATTTTCAAAACAAAAAAAAGTTGGACGTATTTTTCGAAAATGTGTCTTAAGCTGTTTTCTTACTTTCGACGACTTGCGAGATGGACGTAAATGGACTTAGCTTTTGATTATGCCCTTCCATGCATCAACCTGCACCGTGCTGAGCGCCGCGCTGATGCCATCTTTAAATAGCTAGCAAAGAACTGTCAGATCAACACCCCAGCTCACAAAATAACGCTTAAGTTGGGTCACATTCAAAAAATTTCCCAGAGGGAATTGACATTAAAGGGGATCGTTGAAGTTACAAAACTCATGCAGGCAGGCTACAAAAATGCTTGCCGCTCTATCTCAGAATTAAGACCATTAGGCTGAAGAGCGTCATGTTTGTAAATCCAGCGCTCTTCACTGGTCCACAATAATTTAGCAATGCCTCCTGCCCTCTTCATAACAAGGACTTCCAAAACTGAAAAACGAAGATCATTTGTGCTATGTTGTTGATCTATCCAATGTTGGACTAACGGAGCTTCTATGACCTAAAATGTTCACCTATGCGTGTCTTTATGATTCTGGTTGTTTGCCCTTTATAGTTTAAACAGCATGGGCATTGTATTATATACACAACTCCTCTTGTGTTGCAATCAGATGACGATCGTGTTGCTCTTTTGGAAGCCCAATCGGGTAGCTTTAGTTTATCAATCGGAAGACTCTGTGCACAAACACTTATAGTGACCACAACACCGATGGACACAATGTAGAGCGTTCAGAGCTGCCGAAAGAGGTGCTAATGAAGACTTTGCCAATCTTTGTTTCAAACGGGGACCCTTGGAGAAAGCAAACCTAGGCATATTCTGGAACACAGGATGATACTGCCAAATTTTGTGGTTTATGAAAGCTACCCTCTTATTCCTTACCTTCTCAGCTACTACTTTTGAGAACCAAAGAGGCCTTCTTTTCCTCTTACTTTTACTTACTTGCCTCACAAAAAGGTTTGTCGCCCTTACAACCGCTCCTTTCAGTTTTGCCCACCGCATTTTCACTCCTTCCAGACGTTCCCATCCAGACAACAATTCCTTGACGTAAACCCCCATCCGAACAAAGTTAGTTTTTTTAAAAGTCTAGAACCTTTGCTTTTGAATGAGCCCTCTCTATACCCATCTTAATATTAAACTGTACCATGCAGTGATCCCTGGATGCCAGATGATCACCCACTATAACATCAAAAACATTTTCCCTGTTTGTAAGCACCAAGTCCAGTATGGCACCATCCCAAGTGGGTTCCATTACCGACTGCTGGAACAGTTCTCCTAGTTGTAGGCAATAGAACATAAGAACATAAGAAATGCCTTCACCGGATCAGACCTTAGGTCCATCTAGTCCGGCGACCCGCACACGCGGAGGCTAAGCTAGGTGTTCTCTGATGAAGACCTTGTTTACCCGTATCCCTCAATGTGATTTGCAAGAAGGTGTGCATCCAACTTGTCCTTGAATCCTAGAATGGTGGTCTCCGTCACAACCTCCTCCGGGAGAGCATTCCAAGCGTCCACCACTCGCTGTGTGAAACAGAACTTCCTGAAATTTGTCCTGGGCCTGTTGCCCCTCAGTTTCAGTCCATGACCTCTTATCCGAGTCACATTTGACAATGTGAATAACGATGTTTCTTGCTCTATTTTGTCGAATTCTTTTAGTATTTTAAAAGTCTCTATCATATCCCCTCGCAGTCTTCTCTTCTTGAGGGTGAACAATCCCAGTTTTCCGAGGCGTTCTAGTTTTGAGAGCTGTGCTGCTCTCACTGGATCAGAGAAGAGACAGAAAAGCTACACTGAACTTAAACATGAGAGGCAACATCGAAAATAAGGAGAACTGTCAATATCTATTCCTATTAAATAGGTGTCACCTAAAACATGATGTTTATTGATTCTTACATACTTCTGTCAGAATTGCTAACCTTGCATACCAGTTCTGATTAAACAATGATGCGGTTGATATTCCAAGCAATTTATTCATTTAATCAAGAAGGAGATATTCCCGGTTGGATAATCTCTTGTGTGGGGCTATCTGCTGATACTCGACAACACTTAACTCATTGGTGTCATTGACTATCAGCTCTAATCACTAAGGGGATAGCTGGTGATTTTGAGGGTGATCCAAGAGTGGAGCTGGCACTTCGGCAGTTAAGGGCTGCACCAGACATAAAGGACTGCACGCAACTCGGTCCTACCTTTACATGGTTTCATTTAGGACAAGGGGATAGGATTTGATATAGCACCTTTCTGTGGTTGCAATCAAAGCGGTTTATATACAGGTGCTTATTTTGCTTTATTATGACTTGCTCAGAGTCGGAAGGAGCTCTTCTTCTCAGGGAACTGCACTGCGCATTAGACGATGACTCCATCTTGATAATAATGACTGCAGTTTATTTTCTCCCGTCCCTACCATTAGAACACATTTATAGAATTAGTTGGGTTGGCTATCTGGGTAGTGGTTCGAATATCAAATCTCTGTGGATAACTGCCAGCTCTTCATGTGCACTACCACAGTGATCTGTAAGACTTTATAGTGGTATCAAACAGCTAGCAAGGGAGTGGAAGAGAGGTCTAATGGTTAGTGCAATGTCCCGAGACCCAGGGGAGTTCAATTCCCACTGCAGGACACCCCCCCCCCCTCCCTCAATGATCCTGGGTAAGTCACTTAACTTTCCATTACTCTAGGTATTAAAAAAAAACCCAAAAAAACCCCAAAACCCCACCTTAGATTGTTAGCCCATTAGGGACAGAAGAAGTATCTATGTATATCAAATCCATGACCCACACTAGCTAAGCCACTTAAGGCCCTTTTACAAAGTTGTAGTAGTGATTCCTGCTCTGGCAAATGCAACGAAGCCCATAGAAATCTCTCCCATTTCTCTGCCCCGGGAACTCCACTCCAGTATTTGAATCCAGGCTCGAAGCTGTTTTCAATTCCAAACTCCGACCCACCTGCTAAGCACCCACACCTGTCTTATCGTTCCCACTGGAATTCCCCCACCTGAGCACAACAACATTTGCAGTAACTGCCCTCCCCCCCCTTTACTTGGAACTCTTTGGCCCCTTCATATCAGTGAGGAAATAAATTTGGAAAAATGTAAGGGGGCTTTGAAATGTTTCCTGTTCAAAGACGCCTTTGAGTACTTATGTTAGCCCACCTTCCGCAATCAAGTAACTGGCAGCCATGAAGAAGCTCTTCCCTCTTCCTCTTTTCCTTCTCTCTTAATGTTCTCATTACTTGATTTTATTGTAGTTCAACCCTCTCCCTCTCATTTACCTGTATGTTGTTCATCGTTGTTCACGTAATTTGTTTGTTTTTTTAATTTAACCGATATTGTATATCGTCTAGAATCCATGATAGGTGATTAATTTATAACATTTTATTGAAGGAATCAAAATAAATATACAATAATATAATACAAAGAGATATTCATTACAATTAGATTCACAATAATATTTTAATAAATTGTTTTATAAATTGAATTGTTATAAGTTTAATATGTATTTATTTTTGTATGCTTATACATTCCTTCAATAAAATGTTATAAAATAAGAATGAAGGGGGGGGGAAGGGTAGGAGGGAAGGGAAAGGGATCAAGGGGGGTGTAGAAAGGAATGGATTAGGTCATATGGAAATATATTTTGGAGGAATGATAGAAATATATATGATAGGCAATTAATCAAATTTTTATTAAATTGAAACTTGAAGCACTGTGTATAGACGTTCCTTTTTGTCCATTTTGTCTGTCTTATTTAGATTGTAAGCTCTTTTGAACAGGGACTATCTCTTCCATGTACAGTGCTGCGTATGCCTGGTAATAGAGAATGACACGTTGGCAGTTACCCGCGGCTAGCCCTGTGGAGCGGTGAATGGCCTTGTCCTCGCAGTTAAGGGAGGGAAGGCGCGAGGTCACCGATCGCTTGCGGCCACCTCCCTACCTCTGGCCAAATCTATCTCCCTCCCTCCCTCCCCCTTACCTTTGCGGCGCTTTAGAAAAGCGAAGCCTGCCTGTGCCAGTTGTGTCAGAGAAGAAGCTTCCGCCCACACACACGCGACTGCAGGGAAGCACAGGCAGGCTTCGCTGGCTTCAGTTTCTTTTCTAAAGCACCGGAAGGTAAGGGGGAGGGAGATAGATTTAGCCGGAGGTAGGGAGGGAAGGGTCTGCGCGAGCTATTGGGGACCGCGCGCCTTCCCTCCCTTAAGTTTCTTTACGCCGCAAAGGTAAGGGGAGGAGAGAGGGAGATTCTCAGGCCGCTAAAGGGCGGTGAGGTGGCGAGAGGGTAGGGTGTATGCTGCAGGGACGGTGAAGGGGACAGCGGGGATGGGGCGGTGAAGGGGACGGTGGTCCGGTGACAGGGACAGATTTTTTCCCCCGTGTTATTCTCTACCTGGTAATGCTATAGAAATGATAATTATAGTAGCGGTAATAGAAATTGAATGGGCTTCTTTGCATTTGCCGTGCCGAAAATTGCTATCGCGGCCTTGTAAAGGAGCCTTTAATTAGATAACAGGTTGTTTTTCAGGTATTGACCTAATAATTTCTAATTCATAAAGAAAACACATACAAGCAAGTGATAGGTCCTTACTTCAAAGAGCTTATAATAGATGTACAGAAATAGTTACGGCTACGATGCATCGAGAATTAATTCTCCTGTAACAGAGAGAATGAATGGCTTGCTTTAGTTGCTGCCATTACACAGGCCTGTTGCCAAAGGACTATTCATATCAACTCATGTTTCTTACTTTCTCAAGGACAAGTTTTAATTAAAGAAAAGGGGCGAACGAGAAAAGCAAAACAAAATAGTTTGCATGCTTTGTCTATAGCTGAAGGAGATTTGAAGCCAAGTTGAGATAAGAGCTCCAGCTCACATGCAGGACAACTTTGCCTTGGACAGGACTCCGAGCTTATGGCTCAGCTGTTTGTTCAAATTCTTCTGCGCTACGGGCAAGAACAACATGTGAAGGCTCATTTCAGATAGAATGTGGAGAGGGGAATTGAGATATCCACGTCGGGATGTTCAGTTTCCCCTGTATTTTACAAAAAGACTCTATCAGAAATGGACAGGCCAATATCCAGACACCAGAATCGGTAGCATAGTTCCAAACAAGTCTAGACATTCAGTGCTGGTAATGCGATAGTGGCCGGGGCCACTTGATATTGAGCCCAACAGCAAAGTGGATCAAGTTAGGAAAGCCAGTTACAGTATTTGGTTAGAAGACTGACTATTTTACACTGCCTTCATATCATCCCATCACTATCTGGAGAGCACTGGAAGTTATGTAATGATTTTCAGTAGCAATATCTGGATAGCACTGATAAAAATCGATGAACATCCCTGGCAAGTGGCACTTCTCCTGATAGCAGATGCAATTATACTGATTAGAACATATGATATTGGACGTGGAGCCTTTGGTATAATACGCTGAAGGACATGTAGGAGGGTTCATAGACAACCCCGTGAAAGACAAAGGCGCGCGCCGACAACTGAGCGCAAGACAGAGGCGCGCGCCGAAGAAAATTACAGTTTTTAGGGGCTCCGACGGGGGGTTTTGTTGGGGAGCCCCCCCAGTTTACTTAATAGAGATCGTGCCGGCGTTGTGAGGGGTTTGGGGGGTTGTAACCCTCCACATTTTACTGTAAACTTAACTTTTTCCCTAAAAACAGGGAAAAAGTGAAGTTTTCAGTAAAATGTGGGGGGTTACAACCCCCCAAACCCCCCACAACGCCCCCACAACGCAGCGCGATCTCTATTAAGTAAACTGGGGGGTTCCCCCCACGCCCCCCCCATCGGAGCCCTAAAAACAGTAATTTTCTGCGGCGCGCGCCTCCGCGCTGCGCTCAATTGTCTGCACGCGCCTTTGTCCCGGCGCGCTTTTGACCTGACACCTGTAGGGTTCATTTGTCCCGGCGCGCTTTTGACCTGACACCTGTAGGGTTCATTTGTCTCGGCGCGCTTTTGACCTGACACCTGTAGGGTTCATTTGTCCCGGCGCGCTTTTGACCTGACACCTGTAGGAGTGCATGTGGGAGCTATTGTTTTAGAAATGGACATGCTGAAAGAGACTGTCTCCATCCCATACCTTTGTGTTCTGCACTCGCGAACACTGTGGATGCTTGGCTGCAGCAACTCAGACTGGAAAAGGAGCCTTCTAACATTCACCATACCCCATCATTCATCCCTGGATTTCTCCACAGCACCTCTTAAACCCCGCTTCCCTCTCTGGGATCCCCCCAATAGCACCTTGTATACCCCCTCACACTACTCTGGAACCAGATAATGGCTCCTAACTCACTCTCCCAAAACTCTTTCTTACAAAAGTACCCCCTTGTTGCTTCTACTCTGTTGGGCACCCAAGATCAAAATGGTGGCGACAAAGCATAGAAGTAGAAACGTGTGGAATAGCTTGTAGTGTTACTCTTTAAGTAGTAGAGTGGCATGATCATTATCTATGGCATTATATAGTAGGTTTGGACAAGGTTTTAAGAAAGGTTTGGACAAGTTCCTGGAGGAAAAGTCCATAGTCTGTTATTGAGAAAGACATGGGGGAAGCCACTGATTGCCCTGTATTGGTAGCACGGAATATTGCTACACCTTGGGTTTTGGCCAGGTACTAGTGACCTGGATTGGCCACTGTGAGAACGGGCTACTGGGCTTGATGGACCATTGGTCTGACCCATTAAGGCTATTCTTATGTTAATCAAATTGCAATATTTTGGATTAGTTGAACACAAGCCCAATCTGAAGGAAGAAGGCAATAAAATGGCCAGGGCTGGCCCAAGGGTATTAGATGTCCTAGGCCAGGGGTAGGCAATTCCGGTCCTCAAGAGCTAGAGCCAGGTCAGGTTTTCAGGATATCCACAATGAATATGTATGAGATGGATGTGCATGCACTGCCTCCTTGAGATGCAAATCTATCTCATGCATATTTATTGTGGATATCCTGAAAACCTGACCTGGCTCTGGCTCTCGAAGACCGGAATTGCCTACACCTGTCATAGGCAAATTTTCAGGTAGTGCCTCCTTCTAACCCTCAGGGATATCTGAAAGTCATGCCCTTCCTCCTGGTCCATCAATCCCCTTTCCTCTTGACTTCTCCCCAAGTAGCCTTTCTCTTCCCTTACCATCCTTCCAGGTCTATCATCACTCTTTCCCCTTCTGACCCCACCAGTCTAGCACCTTCCATTCCCATCTCTACCTCCTGGTGTTCAGTATCACTGCTTCCTTTCCCCATCCTCCAGGTGACTTGCAATCCCATTTTTCTCTCTACCTGTTCCTCCAAGTTGACCAGTCTCTTTCCCTCCCAACCTCCCCCCACAAGATCCAGCATCTCCCCTTACCCTCCTAACATGCCTTTAGGTCTAGCATATCTCCTTTACCTCCCATCACCCCATGCCTACCATAACCCCCATGTCCAGCAACTTCCCTTTCCCGCTTCCCTACCTTTTCTCAGGCACTGCAAAGGTACGGTACTCAGTGTTAGCGCAGGACCCTTACGAAGCAGCCTGTGCTCAAGGGTTGCTGTGTCCTGCTCTCTCCTGAGTACCGTTGTTGCAGCTGGGAAGAAGTAGGGTGGCAGCAGGAACCGAAGCGAAGGGGAAGGATGAGATACCAGTCTACTTTTGCACCAACACCCCACAAATGTTGCTGCAGTCAAGCATGAACTACTGCAAGTTTTATAATAAGTCTGTAAACACCATGTCTGCATCTCCAAACTGTAAGGGAAGAAATAACTTGAAAGCAATAGGAAACCACTTTGGAGGAGATTTGCTATAGGGGAAGTACCAGCCGATAAGGATTTGTTTAGCATTGTTCATTTAGGAATCGCAAAGGGAGGATTCAGGAAGTCACGGTCACTGAAGGGAGTCCATCCAAGGAAAGGTATTGGGAACAAGGGCAAGATGGTGTTGGTTTGCTACAGGTTATTCTGGGACATGGAGATCATGCTGTAGACTACATGTACAGAAGAGAGCGAAAAGCTGGATTTGAATATATTAACCAGCAAAAACATTGGGAAGAGATGTGCCAGAGGGAAAGTTATAATGACAGTGGAGTAGAGAGATTGGTAGCAGGTACGATCAGATGAGTCCATGGAGAAGGGTCATATTATTATTGTTGTTTTTATCCACAGTTCACAAATAGTGTGTTCTAGCTAATGTTGGTCAGTTCCTTTCATCATGATTTGAGCCCTACCCAAGGACTTTGGAATAATGAAGGTAGCACCCAATAATATTTGAGGTGCCCAACAGTGCTGCTGTCTATAGCTGGGCCGTTGTAATTTGTTCCAATTTTAATTTATAACATGTTATTGAAGGAATCAAATAAATATACAATAATAAGATACAAATAGATATTCATTACAATTAAATTCACAATAATAATATTTCCATACATATTTTTATCATTCCTCCAAAATATATTTCCATATACCTAATCCATTCCTTTCTATACCTGCCCCCTTGATCCCTTCCCCTTTTCCCCCTCATTCTTTTTATTTCATTTATAACATTTTTTGAAGAATTGCCATAAATATATAATGATATAATATATTAAAATAGTCATTCCATTTAAATTTACCATATTAACTTCTAATATATATCTATCATTCCTTCAAAATAAATTTTTCAAATTACCTATTACATCTCTCAAAACATTCCCTCAATTTCCAACCCCCCTTAACCTCTTCCACCCCTTATTTCCTCACCACCCACATTGTTTAATTTTAAACAGTTGAAAATTCTTGAATCCTTGTGGTATTGCACCTAGTATTCCAATGACACTGTCGATTTCTTTCCCCAAATTTTCACAATTTCAATTTGCAAATCTTAACTTCTTCCGAATTACTGTCGCTCAGATGTCTATATCAATAAACCAAATATGGTTCTTTTCAATGACAGCAATGTCTAGGGTGTTATGTTCTAGGTGTTGGTCAATCAATGGTGGTGTATCCTTAAATGTCTACAACAGTGGTTAGTGAGAGATGGAGGTGCCTGGGATGGTGGCGCCTGGCATTGCCGTGCCATGCACTCCCTACCCCGTACTCTTCTGCGTTGTGTGCCCTGACGTAACTTTTCAAAATCTTCTGCATCGACGAGCAGCTGCTGCTTGTGCCAGCCTCAGTTCTCCCTCTGACATCACTTCCTGGTTCTGCGACTAGGAAGTTACATCAGAAGGAGTGCTGAGGCGGGTATGAGCAGCACCTAGGAGATGCTGCTTTCTGCCACCAAAGATTTTGAAGAGGTGGGTGGGTGGGTGGAGAGGAGGAGGGGTGCTAGGGGTGCTAGTGCCCCCCCCCCCCGCCAAGACGGCATCTGGGGCAGTCTACCCTCCCACTCACTGCACCATTGGCTACACAGAAATGGAACTAGAAGCATTGGAACGTGAATCAAATAGCCAAATAGAAAAAGCTGAGCAGATGGAAATCCATGATAGTGACTCTTGTAGTCTGGAAAAGGAAGCTGGAAAGAAAACCGGGATTTGCAAGAAACTAATTTTTCTAGGCAAGAAAATGCAGCAATTGGTGGAGACAAGCAACCTGAACTGAGTAAGGAAAAAAAAGAATTGGCTGAAAAAGTCAGAGAAAAATGATCTGAATTGACATCAAGACTGAGACCACCAGTGTGAAGGCAAATAAGCAGTAGATGTTATCTACAATCCTTCGTGACAGGAACAAGGCTCTAGAGACCATTCCAACATCAACCCTTGGTGACATGAGCGAGCCAATATATTATGCTGCTTATATTGTCACTAAGGAACTTGGATAGGACATTAAAACAGCAAAAGCAAGCCAAGAAAGGCAGACCTAAATAGAAAATTCACTTGGAATTGAAAATTAAGACACTTTAGGCAGATCTAAGCAAGCTGAGAAACCACAAACAAAGGAAAAATGAAGAAAATCAAAAGAGAAACTGAAACTAGATCTGAAAAAAAAAGTTGTATCCACACTGAAGTGCACATCCCTAGCAACTGTGCGCACACATGGCCTCTTTTACAAAGCCGATTAGCATAGGCCACTGTGTACACTGCTCCAAAGCCCATAGGGATGTAAAGGGCTTCGAAGCTTTTGCCATGCAGCACTTGGTAGTGCAGCTTCGTAAAGGAGGCTTAAAATTTGTGCTTGCTTTCTTTGTGAACATAGGCGAAACCAAGGTTTACCAGATGTCCGGAAAAGCCCGGACATGTCCTCTTTTAAGAGAGCTGTCTGGGTTCCCGGACAGACTTTCCCGATAGGCCGATGCACAAATGCAACAAAAGGAACTGAAGAACATGGCTAAGTTGCTTTTAAAAAATCTGGAATCATTTTATCGCAGTAACTTGAGCCTCAAACTCTTGCTGACCTTCAAAAGGGAACTGCTAGATATCTGGTCATTTGCAAATGAGCAGAAACTCTTAACCTTTCTGTGGACACAGATCCAAGACAGTGGAAACGCCCACCTACAAACAACTTTACACATTATAGACTATCTATGTTTCACACATTAGGAAAAGTGCTCATAAGCTTTTCTTCTGTACGGCACGAAGGGCCTTTTCCATCCTGAGATCCAATGTTTCTTGTCAAAAATATTATCCAGTGTTTTCTCTGGAACTGGTTTCTGGAATGAAACAGAACTCTGATTAAATATGAAGTGCCTAGTTGGATAATGTGAGATTTTCTGGGGACTGAAATCCTATTTGGTGCAGTGAATTAAAAAATCCAGGGTTTCCTTCGCCAAAGGTCTCTTTCTAAGGACTTCATGCAGCAGTCAACTAACAGGAAGTAAACATTGCAGGAGATAAAGGTTGAAAAATACTATAAACCCCCATCAGCAGGTTTATGCAAGACCTGTCATTTTTTTCAAGGCATTTTTCTTGCTTTCAAGCCAAAGAATAGTAAAAAAAAAAAATCCTCCTCTGAATTTGAGAAACAAATATAAGGTTGTTTACTGTTCTAAGATTCCTAATTTTCTTGGCTGAAGCTTCCTTTCTCCATTTTCTTGTATGTTGACCTCACGAGTGGCTCCATAGAGTCTAGACCACCCTAAAACGAAGTTTGCAGGCTCTGTGGCTTCATCACAAGGATAATAAGAAGTCTTGGCCATCTGTAACAATCTGATACCAGAGTCACGTGAGCCTCTCTCATAGGGGCATCTATACATGCTGTGTTACAGCAGGAAGGGAAATGCAAGTTATCTGCTGGCTTTATTGCTTGCATGGTTATTCCCCAACTTCACTGTCAATATAGAGGCCGAGGAGCCCCAATATTGAACAGCCACCGTCATTTTGTCCAGGGAGCAGACTCGTGCTTCGTGCAGTAGGCTGAGCCCCAGGAGGACTGGGTTCGATCCTCACTATAACTCCTTGTAACCCTGGGAAAATCAATTAAGGGCCCTTTTACTAAACCGGGTCAAACTCTAACAAAGTAATTGCGCATTATTATTTTTTAATCGTTTTTGGGAGGGTCTGTGTCATGGGTGGGGAATGGGCGTGGAAGAATTATTCAGCTAGTGTGCTCACATTGACACATGCTAACTGGCGTAGCAAGGGTGAGAGGCGTCCCTCTTCTCCACCCCCCATCTGCTCCTTCCCCGCCCCCTCCTGTGCATGAACCAATTCCCTTCCCCTGGACCTCTTTAACGTTATTTAATCCCAACCTGCTGCTCACGCCGGCGTTGGCTCTTCCTCTGATGTCACTTCCTTGGTGCGAGCTCAGGAAGTGACATCAGAGGAAGAGCTGATGCTGACGTGAATAGTGGTTGAGGTTGCTCCTCGCGCTGCAAAAGTGTAAAGTACGGGGGAAGGGAGGCGGTGAGTGTGTATGATAAGGTGGAGGTGGGGGAGGAGGACGGATGCTGGTACCCCCACCAAGACGCCACTGAAGCAGAGTTAGTGCAAGAGCACTAGGCATCTCCTCAATAGGAGCAGTAAGTGCTCCGGCATTGCCTTTTTTTCAGGTAACTTGTGCTAATGTGAACATTAGTGAATGACCTGAAAATAATAACTGAAGATGCCTTAAATACTGTTGTGTTAGATATAAGCGTCGGAACAAGGGGGGGGCCACAGGGGCCATGGTCTCTCCCAAAATTGGCACTCAGAAGAGTCAGTTATGGCTCTACTCCCCCACCCACCAGCTCCCAGCTGCTTTAATTTTAAATCTTCAAGAAACCGCTGCGCAACATCGCTGTAGAATGAAGACTGCTCATTAATGCTGCACGGCGGCTGCCCGAAGAGTTAAAAATTACAATGACTGGGGAAGGTAGATGGAGGAGTCATTATGCTGCAAGATCCTGTTGGAGCTAGGATGGAGCTTTTGGCCCCTCCCCCCCCCAAACAAAAAAGTGTTCCGCTGCCTATAGTGTTAGAAATTGGCTTAGCATGTGGGAAACATAAGAATAGCCTTACTGGGTCAGACCAATGGTCCATCAAGCCCAGTAGCCTGTTCTCACGGTGTCCAATCCAGGTCACTAGTACCTGGCCAAAACCAAAAGAGTAGCAACTTTCCATTCAGAATCCTAAAGAATAACAAGATTCTGGAATCCCAAAGAGTAACAAAATATTCCGGAACTCCAAACAGTAGCAACATTCCATGCTACCGATCCGGGGCAAGCAGTGGCTTCCTCCATGTCTTTCTCAATAACAGACTATGGACTTTTCCTCCAGGAACTTGTCCAAACCTTTTTTAAAACCAGCTTCGCTATCCACTCTTAACACAACCTCTGGCAACATGTTCCAGAACTTAACTATTCTCTGAGTGAAAACAAATTTCCTCCTATTGGTTTTAAAAGTATTTTCCTGTAACTTCATTGAGTGTCCCCTAGCCCTTATAATTTCTGATAGAAAGAAAAATCGATCCACTTGTACCCGTTCTACTCTACTCAGGAGTTTGTAGACTTCAATCATATCTCCCCTCAGCTGTCTCTTTTTCAAGCTGAAGAGCCCTAACCGTTTTAGTCTTTCCTCATATGAGAGGAATTCCATCCCCTTTATCATCTTGGTTGCTCTTTTTTTGAACCTTTTCTAGTACCGCTATATCTTTCTTGAGTTAAGGAGACCAGAATTGAACAAAATACTCCAGGTGAGGCCACACCATGGAGTAATACAAGGTCATTCTTAGTCTTGTTAACCATCCCTTTTTTAATAATTCCTAGCATCCTGTTTGCTTTTTTGGCCACCACCACACATTGGACGGAAGGTCTTATTGTATTGTCTATGATGATACCCAGATCCTTTTAGGCCAGGGTTTTCTTGGCCTAAATGAGTATGCCTATGTGAAACCACGCACAAACTCTGCTCCAAATCCACCCTGAATCTGCCTCTAAACATGTCTATTTGCTGGTAGGTGCCTTGGTGTAGACGCCTACCTCAAAGTGGTAGGCATCTATCGGCTAATTAATATTTTTAAGTGTCCCTCAGTTTTAAGGTTAGTGAGACACTGCACATGGGAGAGAAATATTGGTTACAGAACTGGAAGTTTGTTAAGTTTTTTTCTAGGTTTACAAAGAAAAAAATAATCTTTTGTCTTTCAGGTTGGCCAGATTTTCAAGAGCAACAGAACTGTTTATAGAAGCCGGGATTAAAGTGATGGAAATGTACTAGACAGCTAGCACCTAATGAAATGCTTACACTTGTTTAGTTATGTCTCCTGCCCAGGGGAGGTATTTATTTCCCAGCTGTTTGTGTGAAAATTCCTCTTCTTGCTAAGCAAACAGCTGCCCTTAGCCACTTGGGCATTGGCTTCATCTCAGTGGCTTCCATGCTTGGACTCACAGAGTCATTGAGGGGGGGAGTTATCAACACAGGCTACTGCTTAGACATGTTATTTCATATTAACCCTGGTTATAGTAATTAGGTCTCATTGCGTACAATGGAACCTGTGCTAAAAAAGCATGATTTAATGGCAAAATAACCCAGCTGAATAGCTTGATAGCTGGCGTGTCCTTTTACTAAGCTGAGCTAACCGATGTAGCGTGCACTAATCAATGTAGTGCACACTAAATGCTAAGGCGCCCATAGAATATAATGGGCGCCTTAGCATTTAGCATGTGCTAAATCAGTTAGCGCGCTTTAAGAAAAAGATCCCACATTGTCTAAAAACGTAAACAAAGCTGGTTTGTGATATTCCATGGCAGCATGTGTCATACAAATAAAGAATCTACTATGAATCGTGTTAACTTGCCGTGACTTAGGATGATCCCGACGCATGTGGCAGGTAACTACCTTGACCTTATCTTCACCTTGTCTAGCCTTGACATCCTGCCCTCCTTCATCTCTACCAAGCCCCTCCCATATCCCGATCACTTTCGTCTCACTTTTCTTTCTCGCTCTCCCTTGGCTTCCCCCACCTACAGTGCCGCCCGAGCCTCCTTCCTATACCCTTATTGGCATCAACGTTGCTTGCATCGGTGCCTCCCTGAATTCCTTGGCTCCTCTCCCTTTCCATCTGATCCCCTGTCGTAACAACTTTGTGAACTCAATTGCTCTCTCTCTCTCTCTCTCTCTCTGCTATCATCGACACTCATGTCCTTTTCAGGTCGGTCTCTACCTGTGGTTCTCAGCCCTTCAGTTTCTCAAATCCCACCTTCATAGTGCGGAAAGAGAATGGTGCAAAAGATGTTTCACCTCTTCCTCTTTTCATTTCATTTTTATTAGGATTTATAGCTTGCCTTATCCCGAGGTGGGGGTACAAAAATAAAACACACATATTAATCAGAAACAAACTTAACAATAATATAGGCATGGTAACAAGGAGTCCAGGCTGTTACATCCCATCATAAAGTGCTCTGCGTGGCTAGATACTGCTTCAACAGACTTCTACAGTAATAAACTCTGGATTTTATTTCTCCTCCCTCCTCTATCTCATTATATAGGTGGGTCACGGAAAAGTAGCCCGTCTCTAATACCAGTGCCAGAAAGATGATGTTCTCCCTGGAACAGCGAATAGTGATTGTGGAAGGCTATGTGCGAAGCGGATCGATTACAGAAACACAAGAGGTCTTCACCGGCAAGTGCCCAGGAACGAAACCACCAGCTGAACGTTTTATTCAGAGTCTGGTTCGGAAATGGCGTCAAACCGGCTCTGTCGCAAACATGAAGAAATCGAGGCCTCCATCAGCAGTGGATTGCAATTATCCCCCGGAAATCAATTCATAATTTTTATCTGTGGAGAAATTTAAAGCAGAAATTGTATGCCAACAATCCACATACCCTGGATGAACTCAAGTAAAACATCACGAACACCATCACCAGCATCACTGTTGAAGAGGTGCAAGCAGTATCGGCCCAAAGGTGCATAAACGTGAACGGGGACCACTTTCACCATCTGTTGAACTTGTGGGTAAGTGAATAAAAACATCTTGTCATACTATCACAGAAAGCAGGCTACTTTTCCGTGGCCCATCCTGTACTTGATGGCACATGGCAAAACCAAGAATGCTTCCCTACAATCAGTTTTCCACTATCCTCTCTTTCTTTTTCTTTCTTTCTTTCTCTCTCATCCTCTATCCCCCCTTCCTTCTGCCCCCCTTTCTCACTCCACATCCCAGCATCTCCTTCCACCTCTACCTTCCACTCAATCCTCTTCTTCTCCCCCTTTGCTATTTCCTCCTTTTTCCCTCCCCTCCTGTCCTCCAGTCCTTTTTCTCTCTCATGAACAACTGTGGGACATCATTGCTAAGGCTGTCACAGCACCTGAGAGACCACCCTACCAACCAAGGGAATGCTTTACTAGTCTTAGAGTACTGACTTGGCTATCCATATGCTCTCTGCATATGTAGACCTGGTACAAAGGGCCAAAGACTCTTTTGCACAGAGATAACACTTTCTGCCAGATCCAGATGTTACTGCTATCAGGAAAGTGATTGCATATCAAGGAAAGGATTAAGAAGCTAATACCTATTGCAAGGGGTCTTATAATTTATTATGTGATGCAAGGTCGAGGGGGCGAGTTGGCTTAAAATACAGCACAAAGGGGATATAGCTGGGGGTTTTATTTATTTTTTTTTTTGTAGGATACACAGATCTTCTGAGCTGTATTTTATTACCATAGGGTTTTAATATTTTCATTCACGAAGCCAAATGACAGGAAAAGTTATTTTAAGATGAAATGCAGAGCAAGGCAAAGTAGTCAGGGGCACCGAGGGATAGAGTGTTACGTCCTAGGAACAGCACTAAATATTCCCCGTCAAATGAGGTAATGCTTATAACAGGATTTGTAGAAATCACTTCACCTAGCTTAGACTAGAGCAATTGTCAGCATTGTGCCTTGAAGTGGACCATATTTCAGATAACCTTTTGGCACGAAAGGCTTTCAGGCTTTGCCTGAAAGAAAAAAAAAAAAAAAAATTCTTTAAAAAATCTCCTTCAGCATCAACACAGACCCCTTTTACAAGATGTCCAATTTAGACCTTTCACTTATATTGCATTTTCACTCGTTTGTCCTGTCGAGTGAGGTTCATTAATCAATTTTTGAAATTTACTGTCACTTTGTGGTTTTGTCTCTCTGTGGCTTAGTGAAAATCTAGCAGAAGAAAGAGAAAAAGTCTGAAACAGTGGCCCTGAACCCGATCTCTAGGGATCCATTGATCAGTCTGGATTTTGGCATATCTACAGTCAAACGTTTTTGAAGCCTTTGTGTGCGCTCCATTTCCTGTATGTACATCTCATATATATTCATAGTGGATATCCTGAAAAGCAAACTGATCCGAGGAACCCTGAGGACCACTGGTCTAGATGAAGCATAACAGCTTACACTTAGCTGAATCACAGTAATACTACTTTAGTGAAAGTGAAGTGGTAGTGAGTTAGCTGTGCAACCCTGGTCCCACCTCGCAGCTAGTCTGGAGCTCTGGCCAGCTCAACGAATCGGTGCACCCAGTGGCGTGGTAAGGAGTGTGTGTGTGGGGGGAGAGGCAGTCCACCCCTGGTGCGGTCTTCCAAAGGGCGCGGAACTCCTCCTCCTCGCTGCCCCCACCCCCCACGCTCCTCTCCTTGCTGTGCACACGAGCCCTTTACCTTTTTTCATTTTCCTCAGTGCGAGGTTGCTGCCTGTGTCGGCATTGGTGCTCTCTCTGATGTCCCTTCTGGGATCCGTCAATGAAAACAAAAACAAAAACTGTGGATACAGATGTTCTGGAGATAATTTATTAAACACTGACATATAAAACCATGAAATTTCAATTAAAAGAGTACAATGATAAAAAATACAGTGATAAAAATCCAACCGGACCCTACACGGTCTGTGTTTCGGCAAACACGCCTTCCTCAGGGTCCTAAAAGGAAGAGGTAATGATGAATAATAATAAAGAGAAAGGAAGTGACGTTAAAGGGCGAGCGAATATCGACGCGGGCATGCTGCTCATGCCAGAGGAGCTATAAAGGTACGGGAAAAGAGAAGGGAGCACACGCACGGCAGGGGGTGGGGAAGAGGGCAGGGGAGGGGCACCACAGCCCCAGGCGCCGCTCACCCTTACTATGCCACTGGGTGTACCCGCAATCAGGGTTCACAAAAAAAAAAAAAAAAGAATTTCTTTAGTGGAGCACAATTCCTAAAGTTCACTGAACTGGGCATAGGCCGGGGCCGGACTTAGTCCGGTAGGCCGAAAGATTGCAATTCCGGGATTCAATCACACTCACTCAGTTCTTCACTCAGGGCTCCTTTTACTACACGGCGCTAGAGGTTTTTATAATATTGGCCAGCAAGGTAAACGCTTCAACGCTCATAGAACGCCTATGGACGTCGGAGCGTTTACCTTGCCGGCCCACACTAAAAACCTCTAGTGCTGTTCAGTAAAACCCAATTGTTAATTACTGGCCAGGAATCAAGCTGGGACCAGGATGCAAATTTATAACGAGAACTTTTAATCGAAACTTGATCGAAGAGTCGGTGCAGAACTCTTTACGGCTCCTTTTCGCACACAAATTTAATCTGGTCCAAAATAGGCAGATGGCGCAGGAACTTCACACGTTCACACTCTCTGTCCTCTCCTGGGGATCACTTCTGAAACATAAAAGGGAAGACTCTCTAAACTTTAACGTGGTCATTACACCGGTTCCAGCCAGTTTAGCATGCATATATTTTAGCGGTGGATTATCAAAATGGCTTACCATGGTCTTTCCAATAGTATGAGGGTACAGTCGTCTATATCAAGCACAGACTCAAAAAGAAAACGTACTGTATGATGATTTTAGCAGAGAAACCATATTCACACTATACCATCCTATATAATAAAACCTTACCGGCGCATGCACTGTTAAAACAGCATGATCCCTGCCGCTGTGGTGTGTGATCCGTGGCCATGTTCCATTTTAGAACCCGGCGGCAGGGAACATTCTGGCCACTTCCCTCCTCCTGCCCTCACTCACCAACCGGAAGCGCAGGCAAGCTCTCTCCCTGCCCGCGTCCTCGGCAGGGAACACACCTCCCGCCCTCGCTCACCGCTGCCGCCGCCACCACTGATCCTCCTCTTCAGAGCAGCCTGCGATCGTTGCTAGCTTTAAATAACCTCGCAGGCCGCTCTCCAACCTCAGTAGCACATTCCCTCTGACACACGGGATCGCGTCAGAGGGAATGTGCTACCGAGTTGGAGAGCGGCCTGCGAGGTTCGCTAAAGCCAGCCACCACGATCGCAGGCTGCTTTGAAGAAGAGCAGGCCAGAAGACGCCGGGATGGAGGGAGATTAAGAAGGGGATCAATACAGGGGGCCAGGGGGAGAGGGAAAGGGGGCTGCTTTGGGGGGAGCGGTGTGCTGCGGGGAGACAGAAGGGGCCATGGAGAGGTAGGGAGAGGGAAAGAGGGCTGCTTTGGGGGGGAGGTGTGCTGGGGATAGACAGCTTTGCTCTGGGGGGAAGACAGAAGGGGCCATGGAGAGATAGGGAGAGGGAAAGGGGGCTGCTTTGGGGGGAGGGGTGTGCTTGGGGCAAACAGCTTTGCTCTGGGGGGAAGACAGAAGGGTTCACGGAGAGACAGGGAGAGGGAAAGGAGGTTGCTTTGGGGGGAGGGGTGTGCTTGGGGCAAACAGCTTTGCTCTGGGGGGAAGACAGAAGAGGGCCATGGAGAGATAGTTAAGGAGAGGGAAAGGGGGCTGCTTTGGGGGGAGGTGTGTGCTGGGGACAGATAGCTTTGCTCGAGGGGGATGGGGGGAGACAGAAGGACACAGCGGCCAAGGAGAGAGAGATAAAAAAACACAGACAGACAGACACATCTATTCTAGCACCCGTTAATGTAACGGGCTTAAAGACTAGTCAAAAATAAATGGAAAAAGACAGAAAACTAATAATAGATACAAAAAGAATGGAGAAAACAGACCTCATACTTGGGCAGCCGGGACTATACAGTACCCTAAGCTATCCATAGGTCTGGATAGCTGGTCTGAAAAAACTCAGTTCATTTATATTGTCAATTTTTCATTTCATTCATTCAAGCTTCACTTTTCAGAGTTCAATTTCTGTCATCATTATTATTATAAAATGGAACAAGAGGTTAAATCTGCCAAAAATAAATTACAATGACTACAGCCTGGAGCAGAAAAAGTTTCAGTTCATATTAAATGATGTGAACAAGCGTGCCAAACTTATCTTGAAGTTACTTCTCTCAAGGGATTAGTTGTGTCTCATATAGTCTTTCAAACAGCTTCTTCCCACTTCTGTTTCGCCTTATCTAGGCTACATCAGGGAGAAAATCTTCTCACTGCCACATCCATATATCCAAACGCGTTCAAGCAGCAAACCAACTAGGCTGACACACCTCAGAATGGTCTTTTCCATCTTCTTAGCAGTCTCCGACTCTGTCGTGCAAATGTATTACAATGAGGTCATTAATATTTTAACAAGCACTCTGGGTGATTCTCTATTATTGAAGAGTGATTCCCTAATCTCGCTGTTCTACATTTGGAAGCAAAATTTTCCGGCAGGCTTGAGCTGTCCTAGCTTTACTTTTTTGGCTCAGACCTGCCAGAAAATTTTGTCGCTATTAAGCAACCCCCCCCCTGACACCTCCCCTCCCCCCAGCAACGGGAGGGGTGGCCACTTCCTCCCACCACTGCTGTTAAGCAACCCCCCTGACACCTCCCTCCCCTCCCCCCTCCGGCAGCAGGAGAGATATCCACTACCTCCCGCCTCCAAGCAGCCCCACCCAATACCCGCCCAGCAGCTGGAGAGATGCCCACTCCCTCCCACTGCCAAGCAACCCTCTGATACCCTCCCCTCTGTTTTCCAGTATGGTGATTCCTAATGTGGAACTTAGCACCGTGTAGCTATAATTTGGGTTATTCTTTGCATTGTACGTCACATTTCTATACATGAAATTTCATCTGCCATTTGAAACAGAGAAGCAGATAAAGGCCATATGGCCTATCTATTCTGCCTATCCATGCCATCTGCTATCCCTTTCTTTCCCTCAGAGATCCAATGCACTTGTCTCGTTCAGATTTGGATGCCTACTCTTTCAGTCTTGTAAGGCCCTCCTGCAATTTCTCACAATCTTTATGAAATGTAATAACTTTGAATCATCTGAAGAGTTGATCACCTCACTTGTCATTCCTACTTCCGGATCATTTATAAATGTATTGAAAAGCACTGGTCCCAGCACAGAACCCTGCGACACTTCATTTTTCACCTTCCTACCCTGAAAGAATTGTCTATTTCATTGTACTCTCTGTTTTCTGTCTTTCAACCAGTTCCCAATTCACAACTCACAATTCCTCCTTTCCTCTGCCTTTTTTAATTTCCTCAGGAGCATCTCATTAGAAAATTTATCAAAATGTTTCTGAAAATCTAGATATACTGCATCAACTGGCTCCCCTTTATCCACATGTGTATTCATGCCTCCATAAAATTTAGCAGATTGGTAAGACAAGCATCCTATATAATAAAAGCGCACATGCGCACTTAGGATTTCGTGTTCCCTGCCGCTGTGGTGTGTGATCCGTGGCCGCCAACCCGGCGGCAGGGAGCATTCTGGCCACTCCCCTCCTCCCGCCTTCACTCACCATGGAAGCCAGGCAAGCTCTCTCCCTGCCCACGTCCTCGGCAGGGAACACACCTCCCGCCCTCACTCGCCGCTGCTGCTGCTGATCCTCCTCTTCAGAGCAGCCTGCGATGGTGGCCGGCTTTAGCAAACCTCGCAGGCCGCTCTCCAACCTCGGTAGCACGTTTCCTCTGACGCACGGGATTGTGTCAGAGGGAACGTGCTACCAAGTTGGAGAGCGGCCTGCGAGGTTCGCTAAAGCCAGCCACCATCGCAGGCTGCTCTTTAGAGGAGGATCAGCCACCACAATCGCCAAAAAATAGAGTCCTGCATTTGTGGCAGCAAGGGGACCTGGAGGGGAAGGGAAATACCGCTGCTGCTTCTGCAAAGGAAAGTGTGTGGGGGGGGGGAGAAGGAAATGGGGGGTGGGGGAAAATGCTGCTACTACTTCACAGGGACCTGGAGGGGAAGGGAAATACCGCTGCTGCTTCTGCAAAGGAAAGGGGGGGGGGGGAGAGAGACAGAAAGAAATACAGACAGACAAAGGAGGCCAGGGAGAGAGACAGACAGAAATAAAGACAGACAGGGGACCAGACAGTCAGACAGAAAGAAAGACAGACAGACAAAGGGTGCCAGGGAGAGAGAGAGAAAAATAGCAGGAGGGAGAGAGACGGAAAGAAAGGAAGAAAGAGACAGGAGCAGGGAGAGAGACATAAATAAAGAAAGACAGACAGGCATATATTCTAGCACCCGTTAATGTAACGGGCTTAAACACTAGTTCCAAATAATAGATCTGCAATATCATTTTTGAGGTCTTTCAGTACTCTGAGATGTTTAGTATCCAGTCTAGGTGATTAACTGTTCTTTAGCTTGTTGACTTGACTTATTAAATCTTCCAGGTTCACCAAGATTTGTTTCAGTTCTTCCCTACTGACTTCTCAACAAGTCTTTATCTTAAATTGGAGTTTGTATTTATTTTAAAAATTTATTACTCACAACCATCCATATTTACTATGAGTTACAATCAAACTTTGGGAAGTAACATAGGCCCTCTTTTACTAAGGTGCGCTAAATCAGCGTGTGCACTAACCGCTAACGTGTCCATAGGATGACATGCACGCGTTAGCGTTTAGCATGTGATTAGCGTGCGCTAATATTTACCGCGTGCTAAAAAGCATCGCAAACCTTAGTAAAAGGGGGGATAATATCGGTACAGTGTGTACGTATTTTAACCTCCCCATGGTGCCTGTGACATCTGTGACAAAGACGAAGGATCGTGTGTACCCTGATGCAGGTAATTGCCAAAATGCAGCTGCATTAGGTTTAATGTTTGTTCATCCACGGATTATGAATGAGTGCTTATGCCATACTCCGCTGTTGAGCTTCAGCTCTTTGATCATCTCATGTTACAGTGGCGCAAGGGATCTGGCTACAGATCCCTTGTATTGAGGACTTTTGGGCCTGGGTATGCCAGTGATGAAAGATGGCCACTAACAGAGGGAGGAAGAGATAGTACTGAACCTCCCTTCAACAAAGAATCTCCAATACAAGCAAATCTTTCACTCCATGCTCAACTTCCTTGGAGTGAAAACCTAGAATGACCAGAACAGAACCCAACTACACCACATTCCCGGAAAAAACTGAAAACCAGCCTCTTTGACACTTAAACTTCTCAGATCTTCCCTTGCCCCATGTTTCCCCTTTTCTCCTTCCCTGCTCTCTTCTCTCTCTTCTCTTTGTAAGTCGGCTTGAGCCTGCTTAGATATGTGCGACACAGAAATAGAAGATTAGATTAGATGATATTGATGGGACGACTAGATAGGCTATATGGCCTTTATCTGCCGTTATGATCTCTGCTTCTATGTTTCTGCATTACTATCTACCAAACTTAATTGACTCACTTCAAGCTATCAATAAATAACCTGAACAAAAATTCCACTCGGAACAGGCTGTACAATCCAATGGGAATTCTGATTCCACTTCCTCAAAACGAGTCAGCGATATTGGGATTCTTCATCATTCCCCACAGATGGAAAGTACTAAATTTGTATTTTTAATTTTTTCTTATTTTCTTTTCCTTTTATTTATAACTTATTAATAATTTATAGCTTAATTATAGCTTATTTAATTTAGATATAGATTTAAAAGTGTATCGCATCTTAAATCCTTATCGGTTCCCCTTCCCGACGCGTTTCGGAACTCTTTTTCAAGGTCGGGGGAACAAAAGATAAGGGTAATCCTCAACCTTATTCTTACTGCCGCTGGCTATCAAAAAAGATCTGCATTACTATGGCAGCTCCTGCTGGCCAGCAAACAGGGCTGAGGGTACATATAGAAAGAGGCAGGCTCTCAGCCCTTGGGCTGCTGAGGATCACTTGAGTTACTAGGGCATGTTGCCTGGAAGGGCCCAAGAGGGATTGGGCAGTAGCTACTGCAGAGGGAGTACCGTATTTTCACACAGATAACGCGCACCCGTGTAAAACGCGCACACGGGTATAGCGCGCAAAAAACACATATTTATGTACATAAATTTTTATATACCGCGCACACCCGTATACCGCGCATGCTGCCCGACTCTCCTTTCGCCCGCCCCGACTCTCCTCTGGAGACCCTGACTCTGTTTTCGCCCGCCCTGACTCTCCTTTCCTCCTTGAAGTCCTGTCCCTACCCTGAAAGCCTGATGCCCCCCCGACGTCCGATTCACCCCCCCCCCCGCAGGACCGCTCGTACCCCCACCCCGAAGGACCGCTCGCACCCCCACCCGAAGAACCGCTCGCACCCCCACAGCTTCACCCCCCTCCCCCATGGAGAAGCTGTCTACCTTGTTTCTGGATGCCAGCGAGCCCAGCTGTTTCCTCTGCCGGCGGTCCCGCCCCTTCTCTGAGCCCTGCTGTGCTGCTTTTTCTTCCGGCGGTCCCGCCCTTTCTCTGACATCAGAGAAAGGGCGGGACCTCCTGAAGAGGAAGCAGCGCAGCACAGGGCTCTGAGAAGGGGCAGGACCGCCGGCAGAGGAAGCAGCTGGGCTGGCATCCGGAAACAAGGTAGACAGCTTCTCCATGGGGGGGGAGGCTGTGGGGGTGCGAGTGGTCCTTCGGGTGGGGGTGTGAGCGGACCTTCGGGGTGGGAGTGCGAGCGCTCCTTCCGGGTGATGAATCGGGCGTTGGGGGGGGGGGGAACTATGTAAAAAAAATTTTGTACAACGCGCTCACGCGTATAACACGCAAGGGTATGCGCGGTTTGTAAAAACCATGTATAATGCGCGTGTTATATGCGAGAAAATACGGTAAATGAGAAAAGCTGAAAAAAAAAACTTTGGGGGTCCTTTTATTAAACTAAACTAAACCTTAAGCTTACATACTGCATCTTCTCTATAAAGATAGAGCTCGTCACGGTTTACAGAAATGAAAAAAGAAAACACAATAATAAACTAAGGGCTCCTTGTATCAAGCTGCGCTAGCGGTTTAACGCGCTTAATAGCGTGCGCTAAACCGCGGAACGCGCTAGCTGCTACCGCCACCTCTTGAGCAGGCGTTAGTTTTTGGCCAGCGCGGGGGGTTAACGCGTGATGAAAAGTCACGCGCGTTAACCCCCGCTAGCGCGGCTTGATAAAAGGAGCCCTAAGAATAATGTAAAAGAGCAAGTATTACAGTTAAGGCGCGCTAATCGATTTAGCATGTGCTAACCAATTTAGCGCCCGCGCGCACTAAATGCTAAACTGCCCATAGAATATAATGGATGCCTTAGCATTTAGCGTGTGCTAAATTGGTGCGCAATAAATCAGTTAGCGTGCCTTAATAAAAGGACCCCTTTGTTAAGATCGTTTAACTTTTTAGGCAATTATCCATTCAATTGTATCATGTAACAATCGGCACATAAAAAAAAAAAAATCTCAGCTTCCCAGCGGTCTTTATCTCTCACATCATTTCACTGCAGCTCGTGTAGATAAAGTAGGATTCAGCAGTTCTGTATATACTGAGAAGCGTGGCAGAGAAAAAAAGCTGCAGGCAGGGCAGGAAGGTGAAGAAAGGATAAAATCTGGGATCGGTAGCATGGAACGTTGCTATTATTTGGGTTTCTGCCAGGTACTTATGACCTGAATTGGCCACTGTTGGAAACAGGATACTGGGCTAGGTGGAATAGTGGAGTGGAGGAGTAACCCGATGGTTCGCGTAGCGAGCCAAGATCCTGAGGAACTGGGTTTAATTCCTACTGCAGCCACTTGTGACCCTGGGCAAGTCACTTAACCCTCTGTTGCCTCAGACACAAAAAAAAACCCCACCTAAGCTTGTGAACCCCTTAGGGACAGAAAAAGTACCTAGAAACACCTATTGGTGCTATTGAAATAATAATAATAATAATCCTTGACTACTGTAACATCATCTACCTGGGTAGCCCACAAAAAACTGTAAAAAATTGAGATTCGTACAAAACACCGCTGTTCGCTTAATCTTGTCGATCGATGCTGGAGGGGCCCATCACCGTTTGGAAAAAACAACGTTGATGCCCTCCTTCATCGGGCCCCCCTAACTATTTCAGGCCCTAGGCAGGTGCCTACTTGGCCTATTGGTTAATCCTGCCCTGCCCATTCCCCTCTCATGGCCTCACTGCCTTTGCTGATCCACATGGCAGCACTTAGGGGGGGAATTCTGTAAATAGCATCTGACAAGATAGGCGCCTATAATATACGTGTCTAGCTCTTGTCTATTACACTTAGGCGCTTATTAGAGAATCACGCTTAACTTAAAACTTAGGCACCTGTAAAGTAGGCCAGAGTTTTAAAGAAACTTTCCTTCCAAGCAGGAAGGTGGAACAATACTCTAAGGGCTCCTTTTACAAAGATGCGCTAGCGTTTTTAGCGCACGCACTGGATTAGCGTGCACTACCTGAAAAACTACTGCCTGCTCAAGAGGAGGCGGTAGCAGCTAGCGCGCGGGGCATTTTAGCGTGCGCGTTGAGGCCCTAACACACCTTTGTAAAAGGAGCCCCAATTAAAACTGCTCTGTTTGACAAATTCATTACCTAAACAGATGACTTTCTCTCACTATGCTATTTCCCCGCTGCAAACCCAAATGTAACCTCTCACGTGTCTCCAATCCCTCATTTATTCTTTCCCCATGTAACCCCCGATTTCTTATGTAACATTTCTCTTCATGCATTCTGTATTTCTCTGATTGTCCAGCCTTCTTTCGATGTGAACCGCCTAGAAGTCGTTTGACTATGGCGGTATAGAAAAATAAAGTTATTATTATTATAATTACTCCTTAACTCATCGTCACACCAATCATTCAGAAGATCACTGATAACCCATTTATTTGATAAATTTGTTTAAACTTCCTCAAACGATTTCCTCTACGTCTATTAGCATGCTCCTGCCTTCTGATATATATAATTATGTCACATGCCTGTTTGTTGACGCCTACTTCATGCTCTTGAGGTAATTTCGTTGCATTCCAGCAGCCTCTCTTGTTGTAAACCGTCTTGAAATGAAAGGTATGACGGGACATAAATAAAGCTATTATTATTATTATAGGCACATAAGTTGTTTAGAGGATCACGCCTAGTGGTGGCTAAGTCCTTCTCTGTCCCTAAGCATGCCTACTTTTGAGTTAGGCACCTATCTTTTGTAGAATCATACCTAAAAGAGAGGCACCTTTTGCCCAATTAATTTTTATTTTTTTTCAATTACGAAGCCATTTTATTAATTAAGTTAGACACCTACTTATTTTGGCATTATTGTATAAATGGGCAAGTAAGTGTGTTTTCACGCAGATCTGGTATTTCTGCCTTTTTTCAGATCCTTGCAGCTGTTAGAAATGCTTTTCCACTCTGAAAATGTACCATGGAATTAGATTGCTGCGGGAAGCCTCGGCACCATTTTTATTGCAGAGGAAGAATGGGCAGGAGCGAGCGAGGGAACGCTCCTGCCTCAACATGGCGCCAAACCACCAGAGAATCATGGTAGGCCTGGAGGGTGTTACGCTTCTTGGAAGGGCGGGAAGGAATGCTGGCTGATGTTCAGGTGAGGGTTCTGGTACAGGCAGGGGTGCAGGTGTTACTCTCACTTGGGAGGGAGGAAGGAAGAGAGCACTAGCTGACGCTCCAGTGGGGGTTGGGGCATGGGCATGGGTGCGGGCATGTGCTGATCATGGCAGCAAATGTCTGATGGTTTGGGAGGGCATGCAGCGGGGGCAGAGGGGGAAGACTCAAATATAAATTGAGAGCCCGATTTTTGAGCCATTTTTTCGGTTCAAAAATCTCAGTTTATATTCAATTATATACTGTATATTTTTTTTCGATTTAGTTGGCCATATAAGGAAAAAATTTTTTTTTTTTTTTTTTTAGAAAAGAAGGAATTAAAGTCCCCAGCTACAATAAAAATTGCTCCCAGAAACAACTAGTTGTTTGGTGAAAAAGTTTAATTTTTTATCAGTTCCTAGAAACAGAAGAGGGACCAGGCAGGAATTAAGTAAAAAACGAGAAGCTGCTTTTACTGTTTCTCCTCTTCTGTCAGACCCTGACCATTTTTGGAAACATAATATGGGCCATGGAAAAATGCTTAATGTTTCAAAAAGCTGTTAGCATTCAGGATGCCCTGTGATCTCTTATCCAGTAAAAGCGCAGTAAAGAACTGTAGAAAAATATTTGTATTCGGAATGTTACTCCTGATTTTACCTTTCAACTGACCATAAACTATGAACCTGATATTTAAAACAATTTAAAATGGCCTGTTTAAATTGGCTGTCACTTAATTGGATAGGTCCCAAACTGAAACCAGCTATTTTGGGGGCATTCTGTGGCAGAGTCAGCAGTTGGCTGATTAAGTGCTTATATTCAGTATTTAATTTGTATTGAAAGAATCAAATAATCAATACAATAGGATAATACAAAAATACATTCTATACAATAAGAATCACAATAATAATATTTCATACAAATTTATATCATTCCTTCAAATTTAATTTCCATATGAACTAATCCAATCTTATCTACACCCCCCTTAATTCCATCCCCTACCCCCTATCTTTCCCCCAAAATGAAATCCCTCACCCCGGATGAAAGTTGACAAAAATAAAGAATTAAAATAAATAACTGGAATGAAATTAGAAAACCTAATTTTCATCGTAAATCATTGAGAACCAAACTTCTTATTCTTGGTGAAAGATTCTGAATATAAGGATTTCAAGACGAGTTTTTCTAGGTGAACGTCGAACCTCCCAACTCTCAAATATTCAGTATTTAACCAGCCAAGGTAACCACTTATATAGGAGCGCATAAAAGTCAGTGCTATCTTTATGTGGATCACACTTAACTGGATATGTTTTCACTGCCCCCGTGAACCCAGAAATTCAGTGCTGGAGCCTGGACATTTACAGGGATAATGCCAACAGTGCTGCTGGCTGAATATTTGGGCCTACACTCTCAAACATTCCTAACTGACCAAGCTGTAAATGATAAGCTAGAGATTTTGACTATCGCCTCCAACCCAACTCATGCCCCATCCTCCACCCCTCTGCAACACTTCTCTGCCTTCACCGTGTCCATAAGCAACTTCAGATCTAATCTAATCTAAACCTTAAGTTTATATACCGCATCATCTCCATGAGTATGGAGCTCGACACGGTTTACAAGAACTTAAAATAGTAGGTAGAGAGGAAGAAAAAAAAAGGATTACATGAATTTATATGAAGAAGGGGGGGGGAAGGGGGTGAAGGATAGAGTTACAATTTGCTGAAAAGCCAGGTTTTCAGTTGTTTGCGGAATAACTGAAGGGAGCTCAGGTTCAGCAACAGGGAGGTGAGGTCGTTCCAAAGACCTGTGATTTTGAAGAGAAGGGATTTTCCCAGTTTGCCTGCATAGTGGATGCCGCGTAGGGAGGGGAAGGCAAGTTTATACCTTTAGGCAGTTCTGGAGGAGTCGGGACTGGAGGAGTTGAAAGACAGTGGGATAAGAGGAGGGAGGATGCCATGAATGATCTTAAAAGCCAGGCAGGAACATTTGAAATGGATTCTGGGGATTATTGGGAGCCAGTGAAGTTTGGCAAGGATTGGGGAGGCATGATCAGATTTGCGTTTTGAGAAGATCAGCTTGAGGCTTTCTGTCTGTTAATTTAAGTTTGGGTTGCCAGATTTTGTCCTTAAAGAGGGTGTGTGGCCCCGCCCCATTCTAACCACAGCCCCCCCCCCCATTCCACCCCCCCCCCAACTCCGGCCCCACACAAACCTGTCTCTTTGGGGCTGCATCTGGAGAGCATCTGCACATATGTGGATGCAACCCGATAAAGTTACGCACATGCGTGCATGCACGTGATGTCATCACGTTGCATCTGTGCATGCGTAGATGCCTTCCACATGGGGCCCTGAGCAAAATGGTGTTCAAAACCTGTACAAAGTCCTGTCTTGGCCCTTTGTCTGGGTTTTGAAAACCCACCCTCTAAAAAAGAGGACATGGCCAGGTAACCGTAATTTAGGTGGCCTTGAGATTTGAAGTTGCTCTTGGTCACGTGCAGGCAGAGAAGAAACTGGATGACCCCCAAAGTCTCCCATATTGTGTGGGAGATGGCCCTCCAAAGTGGGACATTCCCATTCAATGTGGGAGACTTTTCGTGCTATAGAATGATAGAGTGGGAGTGTGAATGGATTCCTAGTAAGCATGTGTAAGGTCTGTTCTATTTTTAATGGAGTTAAAAACAAAAGAATATAGGAGTTGCCATATTGGGACAGACCAAAGATCCACAAAGCTCAGTATCCTGTTTCCAATAATGGTCAACCCAAGTTACAAGTATCTGGGAAGATCCCAAGGGCAAAAACATATTTTATGCTGCTTACCCTAGAAATAAGCAGTGTATTTTACCAAGCCATCTTAATAATGGCTTATGGGCTTCTCTTTTAGGACATTATCTAAACCTTTTTTAAACCCTGATAATCTAACCACTTTTACTACATTCTCCGGCAACAAATTCCAGAGTTTAATTACTCACTGAGTGAAGAAATATTTTCTCCTCTTTGTTTTAAATCTACTACTTAGTAGTTTCATCACATGCCCCCTGGTCCTAATATTTTTGGAAAGAGTAAACAAGTGATTCACATCTACTCATTCCACTCTACTCAGTATGTAGTAATGGTGTCTGGAGAAGAGATGTTGGGTGCCTGCCAGGATGAACTAGATATATCTGCATTTAAAGTAAAGGGGGGGAGGGGGTGTTTGATCTGAAATGGACGGACATGAGGCTTCTAGGGTCTGTACTTTAGAAGAGAAGCATTGTGCCAGAGTTTTTGCAGGGAGGCACTGGGTATTGTTTTTGTCTAAGATGGATGATGCTAGAGATTGCAGGGTCTGGAAGATTTGCTTCTTTGGGTGAATACTGGCTCGGATAATTTCCAGCATGGCCATGGCTCTACCTCATCTAAACCATCTCAATACTGACAGGGCAGCTAAAGAAACGTTTTAGTGGCTTTATCCAAGTAATGCTGCTCCTACCCAAATACGTAACGTACCCCCAAATACCGGGCCCTGTAATTGCTTTTCTGCATCAGCATAGCATAAATAAACAACTCTAAAACCAGACAAAGTACAGCTTTGGACGTTAATAGTCAAATAAAAATAACAATCAAATATTTAAGAATGCATGCCTGCTTTATTAGTTCGTGCATATTGCGGTTGAAAGGTATTCAGTATATTACAAAATCCTAAGTGTTTTAAGTAAATTGTTGTAATGAATCCAGCAGTTTGTAGCTGCTATAAACTCCTTGATCTTCCAGTACTTAAGACGAGCTATATTGACGTGATTCATTATGACAGCCATGGAGCAATCCACATTGGACTGGCAGCACAAAACTAAGATATAATTCTGTGCAGAGCTGTTATATCATTCCTTAAGCGTGCTTTATAAATGTTTTGCCAATTTTTAACAGAAAACAGTACAACAATCTTCCTCATAGCTCTTTTCAACTCTTAACTCACTTACTATCAGCCACCTTTACCCATTGTATCATTCCTTCTGCTAGAAACACCCCAACCCTGAGATTTCCTGTCTGTCCAAATTAGAGTGTAAGCTCTTCTGAGCAGGGACTGCCTATTGAATGTTAAATGTACAGCACTGCGTATGCCTTTCAGCGTTATAGAAATGATAAATAGTCGTAGTAATAGTAGTATAGTATATTGATACTAGTTGTTTAGCCCGTTACATTAATGGGTGCTAGCAGCCCTTTTACCTTATTTTTACCTCCTCCCTGCCCAGCAACACCTCCCCCCCTTTCCCTGCTCCCCCCATTTAGCAGTAGCCCTTCTCCTTTTATCTCCCCCTGTCCAGCAGCACCCCTGCCATTCCCTCCTCCCCCTGTCCAGCAGTAGCTCTTCTCTTTTATGTCCTCCTCCCCCCCCCCCCTCTGTCCAGCAGTAGCCCCAGGAAAAGAGTGAGGATCACAGGACCAAAGCTTTTACTCCAATCCTCTTGATGCCTGACATCCAAGTAGGGGAAATCCACTCTCCCCACCTCCTTGCTCCTGCTGCACTTCCTCCTCGGCTATACACACGCACACACACACTTACATATAGCTCTCCGGCTCCTCACGCCCCTCCTCCACCTTCCGCTTCTTCGGCAGGGGCCAACGTTTTCTTTATTTTGTTTTCTTTTCTTTTCGCGTGTTGGACCTAACAGCCCGAGCCTCCAGCAGTCTAACTCTGAAGTTGAAAAAAAAAACTTCGGCTCGTCTCCGTGCTCGGCTGCGGCAGGCTACAGCTGCCGCGGCCTGCAGCCGCCGACAGCCGCGGCGGCCGACATCCGTCTTGATTTTTTTTTTTTTTTTTAGTTGAAAGACGCGGCGGTGGCTCCTCTCATGGATCCCCACCTGCGTCGGAAGTCCGACGCAGGCGGGGATCGTGAGAGCAGCCACCGCCGCGTCTTTCAAAGAACCGTAAGCCGCGCATGCGCACTTCCTATGTGTCGCTACAGCTCACGGGAAACCGGCGCCCACAAAGGAAGTGCGCATGCGCGGCTTACCATTTTATTATATTAGATTGCAAATTTGTTGCTGCAGGAGGAATCCACTCACCACCCCCAACAGCATGAAAGGGTTAACAAACTGTAAGGCAAATGGTAGAAAGGGGAAAACAAACTGAATGCTAAAGGCCAAAAGTCTAATCTACTCAGCTGACTCCAAGTTATGTAATGTAATGTAATGTAATTTATTTCTTATATACCGCTAAACTCCGTTAGGATTCTAAGCGGTTTACAGAAAAATAGACAATAGGGTGCATTAAAATTATAAGTAAAATAGGTACTTAGAAATTCCCTTACTGTCCCGAAGGCTCACAATCTAACTAAAGTACCTGGAAAAATGACAATTAGTAGAGTAATGAAGAAATAAAATAGAGAATAGATGAGAAAAATAAGAAAATAAACATTCTAATAAGACTACAATGATCTAAAGGACTTTGAAAGGTTGAAAAAAGAGGGGAGATAAGAATAGATGCAGAGGGAGAACCGTTGAAGCAATAGAATTCTGGGGAAATTTAAATGAAATTTGAATGATAAAATAAAACAAAATAAGTGGTAAAACAATAAGTGAGATTAAAAAATATATCATAAACTAAAAAGAATTGAAAATAAAATCAAAACAGTCAAAACTGAAGTCCAGCTTGAACAGGCCCCTGAGCCAACTGTTGGTCCGATGGCCGGACTGCAGCCCTCCTCCGTTGGCTCTCCCCTGCTGGCATGGGGGAGGAGCGAAGACAGTGTTGGGTGCGGCTGGAACGGGCCCCCGAGCCGACCGTTGGACCAATGGCCGGACTGCAGCCCTCCTCCGTCGGCTCTCCCCTGCTAGAATGGGGGAGGAGCGAAGACAATGTCAGGTGCCCCGCTGGAACGGGCCCCCGAGCCGACCGTTGGACCGATGGCCGGACTGCAGCCCTCCTCCGTTGGCTCTCCCCTGCTGGCATGGGGGAAGAGCGAAGACAGTGTCGGGTGCGGCTGGAACGGGCCCCCGAGCCGACCGTTGGACCAATGGCCGGACTGCAGCCCTCCTCCGTTGGCTCTCCCCTGCTGGAATGGTGTTAGATGGTGTTATAGGGTTGGGTTTTGGTCTTTTACTTTTCCCGTCTGTAGCAAATACAGTATCCAATGTAAGTTGTTTTCTTGAAGCCATCTGAAATCACTTTAGTTAAACTCTCTGGTCCCCGAGGATATTTGAAATTTAAATTAGTTTATAATATTTATTTATTCAGTTTTCTATACCATTCTCCCATGGATTGCATGAATTTATTCAGGTACTCGTGCATTTTTCCCTGTCTGTCCCAGTGGGTTCTCAATTTATCCAATGTACCTGGAGCAATTGGATTGGGTGACTTGCCTGGGATCACAAGGAACAGGGTGGGTTTGAACCCACAAACTCAGGGTGTCACACTGACCCTTCTATTCGCTGAGTGAAAAATTATTTCCTCCTATTGGTTTTAAAAGTATTCCCCTGTAACTTCATAGAGTGTCCCCCTAGTCTTTGTCATTTTTGATGGAGTAAAAAATCAATCCACTCAGGATTTAGTAGACCTCAATCATATCTCCCCTCAGCCAAGCTATAGAGGCCTAACCTCTTTCCTCTTTCCTCATATCTAATCTAATCTTCAGAGCTCGATTCGGTTCACATGTGATTAAGACTAGAGTACATAGCAAAAAAAAAATCATAGGAGAAAGAAGAGCTATAATTAAAAACTAGAGTACATAGTACAAGAGCATGAGAAAAATAACTATAATATGATCATTTCGTTGAGGCTGTAGTTAAACCATTTAAAAATTGCAAGAACAGCAAAGTTTTCAAGGATTTACGAAATAATTGCAGCTGGCCTAAAAGCCTAATGGAGTCGGGAAGTTCATCCCAGATCTCTACAAACTTGAAAACAAAAGATCGACTGAGCTTCCCAGCAGATTTAATTCCCTTAAAAGAAGGAAAGGATAGCTTATATCTTTGCGTATTTCTCCAATGGCAAAGTCTAAGGGTATTCCAACATAAGGGGACAAAAGGATCAAATATTCCGTAGAGAAGCTTGAAGATTATGCATGCACATTTGAACTGGATCCTAAAAAGAACTGGGAGCCGGTGAAGCTTTTTCAACAAAGGGGAAACATGATCATACTTTTGTTTCCCAAAAATGAGCTTAACTGCAGTATTCTCTCATTCCAAGCTGACAGATGGAATGATTGCCTGACCACCCTCATTTCATATGCTCCATCCTACCTATCCTTCAGGAAATCTCTCAACTCATACCTCTTTGATAAATTTCTCTAACCCCTTCCCTCCTGGCCAAACTACCAAACTCTAACCATCTCCCCTCCTTTTCCTGTCTCTCCTTGTAATTGAAAACTGGTTACCAATACACTTGACAATTACTCTTTGTATATATATGTACAGTCTCTTCCTCTGTAAACCGCTTTGAACTGTTTGTGGTATAGCGGTATGTAAAAATAAAGTTATTATTATTATTATTCTGTATTAACTGAAGTCGTTTTAGACTGCTCTGCTTAATGCCCAGATAAACCGAGTTACAATAATCTAGCGGAGAAAGCCCAGTGGATTGTACCAACACTGAGAAATGTTCTTGATGGAATAGTGATCTGACCTTCCTCAACATGCGCAGACTAAAAAAAATACTTTTTAGTCAAGGAATTTATCTGTTCATGAGATGTAAGTGATGAGTCCAAGATGACACCCAGGACTCTAGATGAAAAATCTATATGTAGTGAAATACCTGTTTTTAATATGACAGAGGAAGGGAGGTTTTCATATGAGAGGAGCTCATCCCCTTTATCGTCTTGGTCACTCTTCTTTGAACTTTTTCTAGTTCCGCTTTCTTGAGATAAGGCAACCGGCCTAGCTGAAGAAAATTGAGGCTGGATCAACTGCTACTTTCCAAAGAAAGCCAGGAATTCCAGGTGTGTTTTTCTATCCTACTGGGAGGCCATAGGTGCCAGCTCTGTGGGTGCCAGTGGGTGCTGAGCACCAAGATGTATGCACAGAGGTTTAGAATTATATCCGTATCAAGGGCAGAATATAGCACTAAAGAGTACTTTCCTGACTGATGGGTGGATGTAATCTATTTATTAATAAATGGTGATAGTGATGATTTTACTAGGGGGTCGCTGAAATGTTATAAGCCCAACCAACAAAGTTGGGGCAGTCTCCATCAAGGGTTATATACCTAGACCAGTGATTTTCCACTTCTTTTCATTCTGTTGGAAAAAATACAGAACAAAAAAAAGTAAAAAAAAATCGCTACACCGAGTGTATAGCCCTCGATGGAGATTGCCCCACCTTTGATGGTTGGGCTTATAACATTTCAGCGGCCCATTGTAGTTGGTCTTCTCTGTTTCCCAAACATTGGATTGATATAGTCAGTAGTTGTTACAGAAAGCATTCTGAGTGTGAGACCTATGAATGAGCCATGATGGAGGCGATTCACTGAAACACAGGCCGTGTCAGGTTCTTCAATGCTTCTCTTACCCTCTACTTGTGAATGACTACACTTGCATGTGACATTACTCTCTGCACCCCTCTCCCCCAAAACACACTTAAACCTTCCCAAAGGATTAGCTTGGTCCACAAATTCCTTCCAGCTCTGAGTCTCACTCCGTCTTAGAGGTAGGCCAAGGAACTGTCTAACTCGGTTGGCAATATGAGTTTGACTGTCTCCACCTAAGCAAACAAAATAGCAGTCTGTCTCATAGGGGGATGGGCTGTGGAGGAATTCAAGTCCTGGCCTCTGCTTCTTGCAGTATATCCACAGTTATAGCCACTGGCTTTCTTGCCTTTGATTTTATTGAAAGCTGGCTTCTTTCAATGTGACACTATGAATGTAACAGGAGCGCCGCAGATAAGAAATGTAAAAATTTTAAGTAGTTAATCCACTGGCATGGAAGCAAGTAAAATTGTTAAGTACTAGGTTAGGCTTTAAAGATAAAAACAAGTTTTTTTAGCCACAACAACAAAAACTGAAAAGGCCTTTGACTTGTTTCTGACAGAGCTAGCTTTTCCATCGTGATCAATTGCCACGCCTTCTTTGTATGGCATTCTGTATGTGGAATCTGAAGACAGTATGGGCTTTTGGCTTAAATGTCCTCTATAATAAAACCCTTACCCGTGCATGTGCAGTTGAAATAGCGTGATCTCTGCCGCCATGATTTGTGCTTCTGTGCCGTGTTCCATTTGCGACGCGTGGTGGCTTGTGGCGTGTTTGGCGGTGAGAGCAACGGCAGGAGGGTGCCCTTCGAGGTGCTGTGAGGTGTCCAGCTGCTACTGCTACACAGGGAAGTGGAGGGGGGAGGGAAAAGGGGATGCTTTGGGGGGAGGGGTGTACTGGGGGGCAGGCAGCAATCTTGGTTTGCTCGGGGGGAGCAGAGAGTGATAGGCATGGGGCCAGGGAGAGAAACAGAAAAAAGTGGAAGGGGGAAAAGTAGCTGCTTGGGGAGGAGGGGTATGCTGGGGGGCAGGCAGCAATCATGGTTTGCTCGGGGGGCCAGAGAGAGAGAGACAGACAGAAAGAAAGACAGACAGACAAGGGGCCAGGGAGAGACAAAGACAAAAAGAATGACAAACAGACAGGGGGCCAGAGAGACAGACAGACAGACAGCAGCCAAGGAGCAAGCAAGAAAGAAAGACAGACAGACAAGGGGCCAGGGAGAGACACAGACAGAAAGAATGACAAACAGACAGGGGGCCAGAGAGACAAACAGACAGACAGACAGCGGCCACGGAGCGAGAAAGAAAGAAAAACAGACAGACAGGGGGCCAGGGAGAGACACAGAAAGAAAGAATTACAGACAGACAGGGGGCCAGAGAGACAGACAGAAAGACAGACAGACGGCCAGAGGCCAAAGAGAGAGAAATTTAAAAAAAAAAAAGACAGACAGACAGCAGCCAAGGAGAGAGAGAGACAGAAAGAAAGACAGACAGCGGCTATGGAGACAGAGAGACAGAAAGACAGACAGACACATCTATTCTAGCACCCGTTAATGAAACAGGCTTAAAGACTAGTTATCCAATAAATATTTAAAATAGATATTTAATAAATACTGTAAATCGCTACTTTCCGTAGTACATTCTCTCACCTCTTTGGCTAGTTTTGTATCTGTTTCTCAATTATTTTACTTTTGCTGGGCTAATGACTCTTAGGTGATACAAATGCACTGGATGTGATTAACTCCACTGAAAAAGGTATCTGGCAGTGATACCGTAGGTGTGAAAATATCAATAAGTAGCAATTTTTTAAAAGAAAATATGAATAGCCATACTAGGGAAAACCGCAGTGGAACACACACCAAAAAAGGAGCCAACAACCCCAAGATAAATAACAGCAAAAGAAAAGTGGGGAGGGTACTGGACACATAAGAACATAAGAATTACCACTGCTGGGTCAGACCAGTTTTCCATCGTGCCCAGCAGTCCTCGCACACGGCGGCCCTTAGGTCAAAGACCAGTGCCCTACTTGAGTCTAGTCTTACCTGCGTTTAGCAGAAACATATCTAACCTTTTCTTGAATCCCTGGAGGGTGCTTTCCCCTATAACAGCCTCTGGAAGAGTGTCCCAGATTTCTACCACTCTCTGTGACGGTGTTGAGCCTCAAATCATTTATTGAATACAACACATATATGAATGAATAAATAAATATCAGTCCATATGGCATCTCCTTATAGTCTAATGTAATCTTTAATCTTATTTACCGATTCATCCCTACAAGAGGGCTCGACTCGGTTAACAAAATGTAAAATATACAAGGGATTAGAACAAAAACTTGATCTTTTATAGTCATAAGCTCCAAATCCCCCATCGTATTACATTCAAAACTCTATAGCTCACCTTTAAAATCAAACAACACCATACCCCTCCTTTATAGACAAACATCTAATCCCTTACGCCTCTTCCCATACACTCCGTTCAAACGATCAAGATTTTCTTGTTGTCCGTCTCCATCCGAGAAATCTTCTATGACACCACCAGAAATTCCATCTTCTCAGTCATGACGCCTTCACTTTGGAACACTCTTCCCCTACATATAAAGCAAGAATCCTCTCTCTCACTATTCAAGACAAAACTCAAAACTTTCTTATTCAAAGACACCTACAATACCTAATCAAGGATCCCGTTTGCTTTCCCTGAAATAATTTTCCCTTCAGGTTCTCATCTTCAAACATCTCTCTAGAGGCAAACTAGTCCCTAATGTTCTATCCACTCCTCTCCTTTTATATATATTTTTGAATCTCGATGTATTTTTTTGCCACCTCTTGTACCTTCCTTCCTCGTGTTGTTAGTCTTAAATCATGTTACCTCCCCCCTCACAAAATTTTGTGATGTTTTTTTTTATTTTCATAAGAACGTAAGAAGCGCCATCTCCGGATCAGACGTTCGGTCCATCAAGTCCGGCAATCCACACACGCAGAGGCCCTGCCAGGTGTACACCTGATGTAATTTTTAGTCATCCATATCCTTCTATGCCTCTCGTATGGAGATGTGCATCTAGTTTGCTTTCGAAACCTAGGACGGTCGATTCTGCAATAACCTCCTCTGGAAGAGCATTCCAGGTGTCAACCACTCTCTGCGTGAAGTAGAACTTCCTGATATTTGTCCTGAACTTGTCCCCCCTTAGCTTCATTCCGTGTCCTCTTGTCCGTGTCGAATTGGACAATGTAAATAATTTTTTCTGCTTTTAAATTTATTTTATTGACTGTAAACCGTCTACATATATCCAGAAAATAATAAACTTGGAAACTTTATGGAAAGTTGATAAATGAGGGAGAACTCTTTTATCTTTAAATTGTAGTTCTTACTCATTATCTTCTTGTTTCTACCTGTTATGGTTTTATATTTCCAAAAGTCTTTGTCGGCCCCCCTTTGTCTTCTTAAATTTGTATTTTAACTATTGTTTGCTTTTAGGATTTTGTACACCGCCTAGAAGGCTGATTAGGCAGTATAAGAAATTTGTCTTGTCAATCCTTTCAAACTCTCTTATACTCGACACGGTCCGTGTTTCGGCTAAGACACTGAAGCCATCATCAGGGGTGTGGTTAAACAATCCACTAGATGGCGTTAAAACACTTTGCATCTATGGAGAAAATATTGGACGGTCGCAAGTTCAACTATCGCTCAAGGAGCTGCGTAGCTGGGCCTTTCACGAACTGCTATTTGTTTATTCATTTGCATATGCATTGTATTCAGTAAATGATTTGAGACTCAATACCATCATAGGTTGATGTGTACAGATCCCTCTCCACTGTTCTTTTGCTATCCAGCCAGTCCAGGTTACAAGTACCTGGCAGAATCCCAAAGTAAAGCAAAGAGTAGCAAGATTCCATGCGATTGATTCCAGGGATAGCAGTGGCTTCCCCATTTCTAGCTCAATAGCAGACTATGGATTTTTCCTCCAGAAACTTGTCCAAAATGTTTTTAAACCCAGATAGGTTACCACATCCTCTGCTAATGAGTTCCAGAGCTTAACTGTTTGTTGATTGAAAAATATTTCTTCCTATTCATTTAAAAAGTATTACCATTCAACTTCATTGAGTATACCCCAGTCTTTCTACTTTTTGAAAGAGAAATAAAAAATTGATTCACTTTTACCCATTTTATACCACTCAAGATTCTGTAGATCACAAACATATCCCCCCTCATCCATCTCTTTTTCAGAGCTGAAGAACCCTAACATCTTAAGCCTTCCTCATATAAGACAAATTCCATCTCTTATCATTTTGGTTGCTCTTCTTAGAACCTTTTCTAATTCCGTTATATATTTTCTGAGATATGGTGATCAGAATTGCATGGAATACTCAAGGTGAGGTCACACCATGGAGTGATGCAGAGGCATTATAATATTTTTTGTCTTATTCTGCTTGCTGTTTTGACTGCTGCTGCACACTGGGTGGAAAATTTCAGGGTATTCTATCCTTAAAGAACCCAGAGATGCTCTGGGAAGGAGGCCTAAACTCCAATTGGCCCAGGTGCCTAAGGCTCCTCCTATGGTAGAGGCTTTAGACATATGAGCCATTTGGGGCCTTAAGCCCTTCCCTGGTGCATCCCAGAATGCATCAGGAAAGGGAAGGCCTGCCATTTTGGAGGATGTAAGCATTTCTCTGGCTGTAATGTATGGGGGGTGGGGGTGGCCATAAGTTTGGGGGTGCTGGGGGGGTGAACATAAGTTTGGGAGAGTGTCGCCGGTTGGGGGGTTGGGAAATTCCAGTGGGGGTAGCAGCAGGAGGGAGTGGGCATCCCTCCTTCTGAGGGACATCTTGGAGGGGGGAGGGGTTGACAGTCCTGGCAGGAGGAAGTGAGCATAGCCTCCTGCCGGGGGACTTTGGGGGGGAATTTCCTGGCCGCGATCAGCTCAGCTGCCACGTCTATTTGAAACGTCTATTTGTTCTTTCTTTACTATAACATTTGTAGTTCCTCCCCTTCTCCTTTTGTATCAGGTATGTTATTTTTATGTTTGTCCAAATTTTGTACACGTATATTACTACTCCCCTGTTTTTAGATTTGTAATACGCTTTGAAATTAGGACAATGCGTGTATATCAAATTTTAAATAAAACTTGAAATGTAGGCCAACATTTTGCTGGCCTACATTTCAGGCTTCTGTTGCAGCCCTAGGTAGATGCCTAGGGCCACTTAAGCTCACCTAAGGCTCATGCCTAGCTTTGGGTGAGCTTCACTGTCCCAACGCATCTCCCTCAACTATGACAAATGCCTACAGTGTTGGCATCCTGCCCCGGGTTTTTTTTTTTAAACGTGCATCCCGATTGGCTGGTATACAGCGGTAGGATGTTTATCGCTGTCTACAATTGGAACACTCATTTAAAGAATGAGCTCCATATAGGCTTACTTCACCAAATCCTAAGATATCTATATAAGCTCTCAATCACAGAAAGAGAGATAACGGGTATTTATCTTGAGTTTGGGAGAGCTTATTTATGTATTTCTCACTAAATTATACACTTTGGCATATTTTATAAATATTGTACAGTAAGCCCCAGATTCTGTAAAGTTTGGCTCCCTGATTTCTGTCTTGCACACAAATTCGGGTGCGCCAGTTGTGAGCGTAACTTATTTGTTGAATTAGACGCCAGTTGACCTTAAGAAGCAGATAATAGCCCTTACGTGGCATTAATTGGTGCTAATTGGAACTGATTTGTGGTTATGTGCATAACTGCACTTAGGTACTATTTCATAAACTTAGCTCCGGAATGCAATAGTTTGGAACTGCAAAGGAGGCGTGCCCGAGGTTGTGTCTGGGGGCGTGTCTTGCAGTTGCAGGCACAGAATACTGCCAACGCTAGCTGTCAGCATTTACACCAGCCTTTGACATGGTGTAAGTTAAGCACAGCTATAGTCTTTTTTTTTTTAATATTTTACATTTTTATTAAAGATTTTCAAAAAACAATACAAATGCCACATACAATAGAACTCAATATGCAAAGCTTGATCCTCCAATACCCCCACAAGCACTACCTAATACAGGAAAATCCTGACTAGCAAAGGAACATCACCCCAGCACAAAACTCCCAATCGTCCCCCACAAAAAACATACCCCCACCCGTATAACACAACCAAGACCACTCCCTACCCAGTCCCTACCCAGCAAAAAGGGGGCACGTAGTGGGGCAGGGCAGGATTAATTCATCAAGGGCCCCTAGGCACACAAGTTCACTGGGCCCCCTGCCCCGCCCAACCCCACCATGCGCCCAGGCGGAAACAGGAAGCTGCGTCAGAGGGAAGCTTTGGGCAAGCAGCACCGCTTGCAAAATTACAGTTCCCCTTGCCTTTCTTACCCGCGTTGCTTGTCTTACTTTCCGTCGATGGGGGGAGGGGAGGAGACGCATTGCTGATCGAGGGGGGGGGAGCCCACTTTGGTGATCAATGCTGGAGGGGCCCATCGCCGTTTGGAAAAAACAACGTTGATGCCCTCCATTGGGCCTATTGGTTAATCCTGCCCTGCCCAGCACAAAACTCCCAACCCTCCCCCCCAAAAAAACATACCCCCACCCGTATAACACAACCAAGACCACTCCCTACCCGGTCCCTCCAGTATTGCAAAAACGGGGCACGTAGTGGGTTCTTCAACGTGCCCCCATACAACACCACATCCCCTCCTCCTCCCCCCGGTAACTCCCTCCCCCCCATCTCTCAACCTGAACAAGATTTGGATCATATTCTTATGCTCTAATTTATAATGGCAATTTTGCTGCACTTGCCATTATAGAAGAAATTTGTCCTTTGACTTCAGGTAATTAGGAGTTCTCGTTGCAGTCTCTTTTCACAAAACTGCAGTTTTCCCAACCATAAAAATGCGGATCAGAAGTCAAGCGGCCTCCACTTTACTGGGAAGTGTTGTTTGCATTTCAGGCATCTTTTCCGAGGCTTTTCCTACGTAATTGGTTTAGCAATGTTTAGACAAACAGATCGGTTTATTACGAGGGGCTGTCTCAGCGTTCCATTAACTATCTCTGACCCAGACTGGAGGGTTGGAACGAATGAGCTCCGGTTCAAAACGTGCAGCTGTGGGTTTTGCTTTCAGCCAGTGTCAAGCTATTCCTAATATTACTTTTACAGTTCACTGCGGACCAGAGAGAAGAGTTTTTTTCACACTGTTGTCATTTTGTTGGAGCAAAACGGTATGAATCACATATGGCTCCTTTTGCCAGATGTAGCCTCACAGCACCACGTTTTCACTTTATAAGGGAGGGGGGTTAATGAAAACCTGGACTTGCTCCAAACTCAGGCAATGCTCTGCAGTCGTCAGCTCACACTCCAGCACTTTGTAACAAAAAAAAAAAAAAGGCTTTCCATCTGAAAAACAAAACCAAGGAACTCGAGAGAACTCCTTTTCTGGCTCAGACTGTTCCCCGGGTCTGAAGTTCATAGTGTATGTTGTGTATACAAACACAACTGTACTGAAAACACAAGCTGGACTCCCCCCCCCCCGACCCGCTTTCTGCATTTATCTCCCTCAGCAGTTTGACTATGTTTAGAATCCGGAGAAGCTTTTAAATGTCATGCCTGCAACTTACATTTCAAGCCCTGATTCAGGCTAGGACTCTCATATGTGAAATAGAGAATGACAAGGTGACAAAATTCATCACCGTTCCCGTCCCCGCGGATAACCGCGGGAAATAATCCCATGTCATTTTCTAGTGTCTATTTCAATCTCAATCCTTTTACACCAGCATTCTTCAAAGCAAAGCTTGCAGGTCAGTGGTTGTGGCCATTCATACCCTGATTCTTATGTGAGCCAAGGATAATGAAGCCATTGTGACATCACTGATGTGATTGGCTCTTAGGCACTGGTGGAATGAGGCATTATGACATCACAATATCTGCTCTGGATACCAGAGACTGTCATTCTGTAGTGTCTGTTTCAACCTCGGTCCTTCTACACCAGCATTCTTCAAAGCAAAGCTTGCGGGTCAGTGGTTGTGGCCATTCATACTCTGATTCTTCCCTCTCTCCTTAAAGAATGACATGAAAATGGTTTCCAGCGGTTATCCGCGGGGACGGGAACAGTGATGAATTTTGTCACCGTGTCATTCTCTAATGTGAAACATAGGGTGACCTGTCAAATGCTTGCAGACAATTGTACGCCAACAATTGCGCGCATGACAAAAGCACACACTGAATGGGAGATGACCCATCAAATGCGCCCCGACAATTGCGCTTCCCGATCACAATCCACGGCGGATACTATTTTGTCTTTTTGAGGGTGACAAAGTAACCTCCTTTTTTGAGGAGGGGGGGGTTGAGCAAATCAGGGCCTTCCAGATATCCACCTATCGCAGATTCAGATTGGTGAACCCATTTCACGGGGCGCAATTGTCACGCCCGCACTTGTCCGTGTGCACAATTGTCGGGGCGCAATTGTGCACGGATTTATCGGTGTGCCGAAATATACACCCCCCTATAAAAAAAATCAAGAAGAAGGAGTGTTAATAAATATTTGAAAATGCAGATTGCAAAACATTCTCTAGCTCCTCTGAAAACACATCTTCTTGCCAGCAGCTCTCGCTCCCTCCAACATTACTGTAAATTTGTTATTTATTAAGATGCAAATAATAGTTTTATTCCCACACAAAAGTGTATATTAGGGAATTGCCTGTTATTAATGTCTGTAATTATATTAATTATGTTTGGGCAATGTAGAATCTGTTGCATAATACACTATTGAAAACTCTTAATCAAATGATATATAATATTACCCATAAATGCCATTAGGGAGAGGTTTCACAACTCTTAGCATTTAACCAATATTTATTAGTGTGTAATCAGCTTTTGCAGTTATGTGAAGTAAGTGCCACACCTGCCATATATGAGGGGTTGCTGAAAAGTTCTTGGCCCAACCAAGAAGAAAATGATATGGAGCCATGAAACTTACAAGTTTTTCTTGACACGTTTAATTTCAATGAGGCAAATGCATCTAGCAAATGGGCACAAGTATAGGGAAACCAAGCCATTGTGACATCACTGATGCGGTTGGTTCTTAGGCATTGGTGCAATGAGGCATTATGACATCACAATACAAGGGAAGGCTGAAAAGTTCTCAGCCCAACCAAGAAGAGAATGATGTGGAGTTATTCCACACGTTTCTTGACTTTTTTTGTTTCAATGAGGCAAATGCATCTAGCAAATGGGCACAAGTATAGGGAAACCAAGCCATTGTGACATCACATGTGAGGCTGGCTCTTAGGCATTGGTGCAATGAGGCATTATGACATCACAATACAAGGGGAGCCTGAAAAGTTCTCACCCCAATCAATGATATGAAATGAAAAGTGTCAAGAAAAGTGTGGAATAACTTGTAAGTTTCATGACTCTACATCAGCGGTTTCAAACTCGCAGTCCATGGGCCGCATACGGCTCCTCGAGTGCTATTTTGCGGCTCGCAGTCTAGCACCCGATCCCGCATTTTGGGCAGGAAGAGAGGCTCCGGCGTCAGCTGACTTGGAACTGCCTGCTACCGTCGCGTATGCCGGGACTCCTGCCTTCGCCACTAGCGCCACTAGGACCCAACATAGAACCGTGTTTCCACGATCAGAAGTCTACATCGGGGGTCATACGATCTGACAGCACACAACTGCATGAGTGAAGTTATAAAATCTTCTGTGTAAGTCACTGTGATTTGAGAAATCGTCTCGCTGGTCAGCCATGAACTGAAACGTTCTATTTGTTCTCATGGAGGACTCATTCAGTTCCTCCAGACATAGAATTTGAGGGAACATGCTGTTTTATATGCATACAATGGCGTAGCGAGGATGAGAGGAATCCAGAGTGGTGGCTCCCTTCCCCCACCCTCATCTCTGCCACATGCTCCTTTCCCCACCCCCTGCCTTGCGCGCGCCCCTTCCCTTCCCCCGCACCTCTAGTTCATCGCCATGACCAACAACTTTAACATGCTCCTCACGACTGCATCAGCTCTCCCTGACATCACTTCCTATGCGTGGCATCCGGAAGTGATGTCAGCATATGGTGAACAGTCAGAGGTACGAGGAAGGGAAGAGGGGGGAATGCATGCAGCGGAGAGGAGTGGGAAGAGGCAGGAGGTGGAGAGGACGAAGAGTGCCAGCGCTCCCCACCTTGATGGCGCCCGGGGGGGGGGGAAGCACCCCTCCCCCCTTACAATGCCACTGTAGGCATAATGATAAAAAATGCTTTGGGATTCTTTGGAAATGTCAAACTATTAAAAAAATATTTTGTTAGTTTGTTTATTTTTGTACGCATCCAGGGAAGGGGGGGGGGCAGTATTTCTGTCCTAATTTTGACCTTTGAGTATTTACATTGGGGTGGGTGGGAGGATGGGAGGGTATACTATAATATAATATGTATCATCGCTGTAAATGTACAGTCTCTTCTATTGTTAACCGCATTGAACTTCCATGGTATTGCGGTATACAAGAATAAAGTTATTATTATTATTATTATTAATAATTAGAATAGGATAAGGCTATTGAGAAAATCTATGTTTATGTGTTGTATTGAATAATCATTGGGTGGGTGGGAGAAAATGGTTTTGGTTATGAATATTTGTAAGTTGAATGTGCTTTTCTTGACTAAATGTATGTAATTGATGTATATATTGCACTATTGTAGTTTGGAAAATCAATAAAGAATTAAAAAAGAAATATTTTGACTTAGATTAGTGGTTCAGTCGTCATTTCTGTCTGCCCTTGATTACTGCAATATCATTTACCTGGCATCTTATAAAAAAATCTTAAATCGAATACCAGTAATACAAAATATGGTGGTGCGTTTGGGTTTTGGGCTAAAAATATGTGACCATGTGAGCCCTTTTTATCAACGGCTTTATTGGTTGCCATTTGAGGCAAGATCTTTGTTTAAATCTGGTTGCATTTGATTTAAAGCTCTGTTTGATTTGGGTCCAGGACACCTATCCTCCCAATTTAAGTTGCATAAGTCAAATAAAAATACTCAAAATAATTGTTTGTTCAAGTATCCATCTTTAAAAGCTTGTCACTATAAGAGATTTCAGAACAATTCTTTTGCATTTCAGTTAGGAAAAATGAATTCCTGGTTAAGGGTTCATAGACAGTAACGCGGAAGACAAAGGCGCGCGCCGACAACTGAACGCAAGACAGAGGCGCGCGCTGAAGAAAAAGACTGTTTTTAGGGGCTGCGACAGGGGGGGGTTTGTTGGGGAGCTCCCCCATTTTACTTAATACAGATCGCGGCGGCGTTGTGGGGGGTTTGAGGGGTTGTAACTCCCCACATTTTAGTGAAAACATAACTTTTTCCCTAAAAACAGGGAAAAAGTTAAGTTTTCACTAAAATGTGGGGGGTTACAACCCCCCAAACCTCCCACAACGCCCCCACAACGCGGCGCGATCTGTATAAAGTAAAGTGGGGGGGGGGGGTTCCCCCCACACCTCCTGTCGTAGCCCCTAAAAACAGTCTTTTTCTTCGGCGCACGCCTCCGCGCTGCACTCAGTTGTCTGCTCGCGCCTTTGTCCCGGCGCGCTTATGACCTGACACCCTGGTTAAGTTCTCTGATTCCACAAGCACAATCACATTATTCTTTTAGGAAGTTATTAAAAACTTATTTGTTTGATAAGTTTGTAATTTGATTATTGTTGTATCTCTTTTATATGTATGTTTCACTAATTGTACAATCCTTCTTTGATGTGAACTGCATGGAACTCATGGTTGGGTGGTATACAAGAATAAAGATTATTATAAAAGGCCTCTTTTAAAATTAGGTCATGCAGAAAGATGCAAGTGGTGACGGCCGTTGCATACTTGTGTAGTGGGTGTGTCCAGAGGTGGAGTTTGGATGAGCTTAGGTGCAGTCATGATGTATGCATTGGTTCTATATATATTAATACCCATGGCCTAGGTGCTATATCCCATTTTTTCTGCCGTGATTTCTAATGGCGTGACAGTATTCTGAATTCACCGAAGATCTCGTTTATACTCAAAAATGATGGCAAAAGGGACCCCTCATCTGTATCCGATTCCTTTCTCTCTGAGAAATTGTGCAAGTGGTTGAAAATCTTTACGTTTCTGCAGAGCGAATGAGCCTGGTCAGCAAAAATGATAATATCCGATTCACCAGTATATCAGAGAACTTTTATTCGTGTAGCCAGAACTAGAGCTTATTTATCCCCATATCAGTGAGAGAACGCTATGATAATTCCAGACAGCTGAGACCTTTTCCACTATCTATCATAGAACGGCTCAGTAAGACTTGGTTGATTTACAAGATGGAAAAATGAAGATCTGAACTAAAAAATCATATGGTAAAATTTGACGAGGGCTGGAATCCTTTTCTACTTTGGACAACAAAAATTGCAAAACAACTCTTGTTATGGATTTGATTTGTGCCTTTTTCCTTTTAGATATGATCTCATTTCCTGTTCCATTTACCAAGTTTCCAAGCTTTATTAAGATTTGATATTCCTCTATCAAAAACTGTCTAAGTGGCTTATATAAAATATTAAAATAGCTATAAAACAAAAGAAACCCCAAATTGGGTTAGGATGTAACATAAAAGTGTGGGGAAAGAGGTGAACTGAAGAGCTAAAATCTGCTATGGTGATGCAAAATTAAAGTGATAAAAAGGAAAATATTTTAAAAAAATAAGCATCAGCAAGCAAAAATGTTTTAAGGGCTCCTTTTACTAAGGTGCGCTAGCGTTTTTAGCGCATGCAGCGGATTAGCGCACTAACCCCGCACTATGCAGCTAGAACTAACGCCAGCTTAATGCTGGCGTTAGCGTCTAGCATGCCCGGCATTGTAGCGCGCACTATTCCGCGCGCTAATGCCCTAACGCAGCTTAGTAAAAGGAGCCCTAAGGGGTACTTTTATTAAGGCGTGTTAACCAATTTAGCGTATGCCAAAGATTAGTGCGCCCTGAATGCTAAGGCAGTGGCATTGGCTAATCCAGGTCATACGTACCTGGCAGAAACCCAAAGAGTAGCAACATTCCATGCTACCAATTCCAGGGCAAGCAGCGGCTTCCCTCATGTCTGTCTGAATAGCAGACCATACTAACCGCTGTTACCAGTTCCTCCGGCAACGTTGAGTGAAAAATATTTCTTCCTACTTGTTTGAAAAGTCTTTCCTTATAACTTCGTTGAGTGCCTCTAGTCTTTGTCCTCTTTGAAAAAGTACAAATTTGATTCACTTTTCCTCGTTTTACACCACTCAGGATTTTGCAGGCCTCAGTCATGTCATTGCTTTCTTTGTCTATCTTGTCCATCCATTTGTGCATGTGCAAACAAGCCTATGCCTAAAGCAGAGCTGGGAGGAAGCAGAAGGGTGGCGGAGAGGTCAGGTCAGCCAGCAGAAGAAATCTGTGTCATGGGCAGGAGCATAGTTACCATTGAGCAGCTCTGGCAAAATGCCTCGGGCCATCCAGTGGTTGCCCTCTGCTCTCCATCCCATCTGGTAACTCTACATGTACCACCCAGAGCCCACTCAAGTGTCACTCACCTGCAAACTACGTGCTATCAAAGATATGTGAATGGTTATAGAACACATATTTGCAATGTATATGTTGGTAGTCTAAACATTTGCAGACATAACTGGAATCAGGGCATACCAGATACCCAATTTTGGGTGGGCTTGAGAACACCACCCCCCTGCCCTTTCTTCTTTGGATGCATGCCGCTCTGCCATCATTGTTTCTCTCGATCTCCCCTTCAGCTTTTGGCATCGTAGATCACTCTCGTCTCCTTGCCCGGCTTCACTTCTTAAGGTTTCACGGAAGTGTCTACTCCTGGTTGGGGAAATGGAGTTAAAAGATCCACGATTGCCTGGGGGAGTGGAGGGAGAGATGCTGGGAGTCTCCAGTTGGCGGGGCTTGGGCTAAGTTCAAAGTGGGTGGGCCTGTGGGACTACGCCACTGATTAATATGTAAATGTTGGTGCCTACTTTACATAATTATCCCCAAAATGTGCATAATTCTGACTATGGCAGTTCTTTCATTGTTTTAGCTAATGAAGAGGGCGGGGTCCATATCCACTGGTAAGAATGTGGGGCTTGCAAGTAAAGTTTTGGTGATTCATAGGATGGCAAGTTAAGAATGTGCTGGAAGCAGCGGCTGCCCACAATTATTTGGGCAAAAGACACGAGCAAGCTCTGGGGATGTTAGTAATACCATGGAAGGGAAATGTGTGAAATGGCTCTTGCAGAACCAGAAAGATTGATTTGATTTTAAAAATTAAAAGCAGGTTTTAATAAAAGATATGTTAAAGGGAGTGACTATAATTTGGTCACATACAATCCCCAGAAGTCTATTGAGGGAAGTGATATAGTAAAAGTCTGCAGATATGTACTAGAAAAAAAAAAAAATAAAGAGAAAACCAGAAACTGAGAAACATGAGAGCAGCCTGGAACTGGATAACTTAGTAACTCTGGGAGGAATCTTTTGTATACAAGGATAGATATACAGTGGTGCCTCGCATAAAGAACGCCTCGCACAGCGAACGCTGCACACAACGAACTTCATGTCATGATTCATACAACGAACTTCGTTTCACACAACGAAGTCGCCCGAGCTTCCACGATCGCTGCCGATGTATTGCATCCTTCCGCGCAGGCACTGCAGGCAGTCGTTAGTCACTGCGCTTAACGCGTTTCACATAACGAACTTTTCGCATAACAAACTTGCTCCTGGAACGAATTAAGTTCGTTGTGTGAGGCACCACTGTATTTAAGTTTAAAACTTTGTATGTGGTACAGGTATACAGTATGTGGGTGGCAGAGACTGGAATTAAATTTCTGCTCTTAATGCGAGAGGGAGCTAGAAAATTAATACACAAAAAGCCTCAAAGGCTCAACAAGCATAGACGTCGGCTCAAAGGCCGCTTTAAACTCTGCGTTTCTGCAGCACAGACTCTTATTATCGGCTTAATAGCCCCCCAGAAAAATGAAGCAGAACGGCCCAAAACCCCAAATTGGAAAAAGCCCTCAGCTTCAAAACAAACTGGAACTATCAGTAATTATTTAGAAAAGGTTCTGGTTAACCACGCAGTGGTTTTGCTTTTTACGTTATATTGTTTTCATGTCTAATTTCTGCTGACAGAGCACATTAACAAACGTGGCCTCCCTGAAAAGTGCCTTTGCTACAGTCACTGAGTTGTATGAGTGTGTGGATAGTAAAGAGCAGAGGTCCCGTTGCCTGCGTGGTAAAAGTAGGGTTACCAAACGTCCGGATTTTCCCGGATATGTCCTCCTTTTGAGGACATGTCCGGGGATCCGGACAGCTTTTCTAAACCCGGCACTTTGTCCGGGTTTTGAAAAGCCTCCTCTCAATCGTGTCAGGCAGGAGGCAATCTGCACATGCACGGGTCTCACGCGATGACATCACATGCACATGTGCGTGCGCGTGACATCATCGCGTGACACCCACGAATGCGTGGATTGCCTCCTGCATGACCAAAGCAGGCAGCGGGGGATGGAGCTGGAGCGGGACTGGGGCAGAGATGGGCGGGACTGGGGGCGGGTCTAGGGTGTCCGGATTTTATAATCGTAAAATCTGGCAACCCTAGGTAAAAGGGAAGGAAGGAGTGAATTCAAGGCTTTGGTTACCACGATCTCCCGCCAGAGCCCTGGTGCAGAGGGGAGAAAATGTACGCAAGCATTTGCAAAAGAGCAGACACCATCGAGGAGAAAGAGGGACCATTGAAGGTTCATCAAAAAGAGAAAAAAAAGACTCTGATTTGCAGATGTGATTACCAGGAGAGGCCAGGTTTTCAGGTTATCCACAATCGATGAAGCCGTCTGCGTAATGTGCGGCGGTGGTGAAAAGGGCGAACAGAATGCTAGGAATGATAAAGAAGGGGATCAAGAACAGATCGGAGAAGGATATCATGCTGTTGTACCGGACTATGGTGCGCCCTCACCTGGAGTACTGCATCCAGCATTGGTCGCCGTACATGAAAAAGGACACGGTACTACTTGAAAGGGTCCAGAGAAGAGCGATTAAGATGGTTAAGGGGCTGGAGGAGTTGCCGTACAGTGAAAGATTAGAGAAACTGGGCCTCTTCTCCCTCGAACAGAGGAGATTGAGAGGGGACATGATCAAAACATTCAAGGTACTGAAGGGAATAGACTTGGTAGATAAGGACAGGTTGTTCACCCTCTTCAAGGAAGGGAGAACGAGAAGGCACTCTCTAAAATTGAAAGGGGATAGATTCCGTACAAACGTAAGGAAGTTCTTCTTCACCCAGAGAGTGGTAGAAAACTGGAATGCTCTTTCAGAGTCTGTTATAGGAGAAAACACCCTCCAGGGATTCAAGACAAAGTTAGACAAGTTTATGCTGAATCAGAACGTGCGCAGGTAGGGCTAGTCTCAGTTAGGGCACTGGTCTTTGACCAGAGGGCCGCCGTGTGAGCAGACTGCTGGGCACAATGGACCACCAGTCTGACCCAGCAGCGGCAATTCTTATGTTCTTAATAAATATGCATGAGATAGATTTGCATCTCAAGGAAGCAGTGCATGCAAATCCATCTCATACATACTCATCGTGGATATCCTGAAAACCAGACCTGGCTCCAGCTCTCGAGGACTGGAATTGCCTATCCCTGGACTAGATTCTAGTAAGAATGGGATAGGTTAAAAAAAGTGTTTGACAATACGTTACCTTTTGATTGGAAGAAAATTGAATGTGCTGCTAGCAGGGGTAAAGCCTTGTAATCAAATTGAAAGAAGGGTTACCCAAAGATAGAAATGTAAAGAGTGATTTTCAGACCTCAAAGAACATTTAGAATGGTGAACTTCTGAATAAAGAAAAGAGGGATGTATAGGAGAAGGTAAGAGGACAGCCATAATGTTTAGCCTGGTTATTCAAATTGGTGGCGTCACTGCAGTGGGTAAGCCTGGGGTCTTCCATGGCTCAATAAAATCAACAGCATGATCTGGAAATTGGAACGACAAGTGAGGCGATTAAATTTGCAGATAATTCTAAACTGTTCAAAGTTGTTAAAATGCTTGCAGACTGTGAAAAATTGAAGGAAGACCTTAGGAAACTGGAAGACTGGGTATCAAAATGGCAGATGAAATTTAATGTGGACAAATGCAAAGTGATGCACATTGGGAAGAATAATCCAAATCATAATTACCAGATGCTAGGGTCCATTTTAAGGGTCATTGTATACAATATGTGGAAACCTTCTGTCCAATGTGTGGTGGCAGCCAAAAAAGCAAACAGGATGCTAGGAATTACTAGAAAAGGGATGGTAAATAAGACGAAGAATATTATAATGCCTCTGCATTGCTCCGTGGTGCAACCTCATCTTGCGCATTCCATTCAATTTTGGTTGCCGTATCTCAAAAAAGATATAGCGGAATTAGAAAAGGTTCAAAGAAGAGCGACCAAGATGGTAAATGGGATGGAACTCTCTTGAATGAGGAAAGACTAAAACGGTTAGGGCTCTTCAGCTTAGAAAAGAGACAGCTGAGGGGAGACATGATTGAAGTCTACAAAATCCTGAGTGGTGTGGAATGGGTACAGGTGAATCGATTCTTTTCTTCCATCAAAAATTACAAAGACTAGGGGATGCGCAAGGAAGTTTCAGGGAAATATGTTTAAAACCAATAGAAGGAACTATTATTTTCACTCAGAGAAGAGTTAGGCTGTGAAATGTGTTGACAGAGTATGTGGTAACTGCAGTTAATCTGGATGGGTTTAAAAAAGTTTGGGCAATTTCCTGGAGATTGACATAGGAGAAGTCACTTCTTGCCCTGGGATTAGTAGCATGGAATGTTGCTATTATTTGGGTTTTTGCTAGGTACTTGTGACCTAGATTAGCCACTATGAAAACAATATATTGGGCTAAATGATCTTAAGGTGGCCATATAGACTGAAAAAGCAATGGCAAAAACTAGAATGCATGGGTGTATAGGGAGAGGAATGGCCAGTAGGAAAAAGGAGGTATCCCTGTATAAGATTCTGGCGAGATCTCATTTAGAATGTCGTGTACAGTTTCGGAGACCACACCTTCAAAAAGATATAAATAGGATGGAGTCAGTCCAGAGAACGGCTACTAAAATGGTCTACTAAATGGCCTACTAAAATGGTCTACTAAAAGGCTACTAAAATGGTCTACTAAATGGCCTACTAAAATGGTCTACTAAATGGCCTACTAAAATGGTCTACTAAAAGGCTACTAAAATGGTCTACTAAATGGCCTACTAAAATGGTCTACTAAAAGGCTACTAAAATGGTCTACTAAATGGCCTACTAAAATGGTCTACTAAAAGGCTACTAAAATGGTCTACTAAATGGCCTACTAAAATGGTCTACTAAAAGGCTACTAAAATGGTCTACTAAATGGCCTACTAAAATGGTCTACTAAAAGGCTACTAAAATGGTCTACTAAATGGCCTACTAAAATGGTCTACTAAAATGGTCTACTAAATGACCTACTAAAATGGTCTACTAAAAAGCTACTAAAATGGTCTACTAAATGGCCTACTAAAATGGTCTACTAAAAGGCCACTAAAATGGTCTACTAAATGGCCTACTAAAATGGTCTACTAAAAGGCTACTAAAATGGTCTACTAAAAGGCTACTAAAATGGTCTACTAAATGGCCTACTAAAATGGTCTACTAAAAGGCTACTAAAATGGTCTACTAAATGGCCTACTAAAATGGTCTACTAAAAGGCCACTAAAATGGTCTACTAAATGGCCTACTAAAATGGTCTACTAAAAGGCTACTAAAATGGTCTACTAAAAGGCTACTAAAATGGTCTACTAAATGGCCTACTAAAATGGTCTACTAAAAGGCTACTAAAATGGTCTACTAAATGGCCTACTAAAATGCTTGAGTACCTGCATTTAGTAGACCATTTTAGTAGGCCATTTAGTAGACCATTTTAGTAGCCATTTAGTAGACCATTCTACTAAAAGGCTACTAAAATGGTCTACTAAATGGCCTACTAAAATGGTCTTCGTCATAAAGCATACGAGGACAGGCTGAAAGATCTCAGCATGTATACTTTGGAGGAAAGGCAGGAGAGGGGAGAGAAGATAGAGATGTTTCTATCAGCTGGTTGAACACAGCAGCACAGAGGGACTGCTTTAAGATCCTCCCACTGGTCACGTGTGACAAGGAGAGAAAGCGTGCCAGGTCCTGAAGGAACTGTGTTTTCTTTCATCTCTCCTAACGGATGCTCTTCCTGGGGATTCTGTCAGCTGGTTCAACACAGTAGCACGGACGGACTCAGATCTGTGATCTACAATCCAAAAAGGGGGTCTTCTAACAAACCAGCTAAAATGAACCAGCCTCGGCACTGCCCTAATGGCATGGAGGATGCCTCTTACACCTGGCTTTCAGCCCAGAGCCTCCGCTTGCAGCCAGCTCCCAGCTCACAACTTTTTCTGGAGTCACATAGGAGGACAGCCCACCTCTCTTGGTTCTGACATCACAGAGTGGGTTGGCGGAGCTGCAGCGATTGGTTCCAGCTTTTCAGGAACAGCAAAATTGAAGAGGAGAAGTCGCTTTTGTGGTACTGGCCTGGCTCGATTGGAGACATGGAATTAGAAGCTGATTGTGAACCCTTTGATTAGATTTTTGGCCATTACTGAAGTCAATTTAATGGTTTTGTAAACCCCTTCAAATCCTTTGGGAGATTTAGCATAAGACACTACATTAAATTAAATTAAATACCTACCTGGCATAAATATGTATGAGATGAGACTTTTTCAATTGAAAGAAAACTCCAGAGTGAGAGGGAATGAGATGGATTTAAGAGGTGATAGGCTCAGGAGGAACCTAAGGAAATACTTTTTTACAGAGAGGGTGGTAGATGCATTGAATAGTCTACCAGTAGAGGTGGAGGAGACAAAGACTCTGTCTGAATTTGTGAAAGTGCGGGACAAGCACGTGGGATCTCCTAGGGAGAGGAAGAGATAATGGTTACTGCGGATGGGCAGACTGGATGGACCATTTGGCCTTTATCTGCCGTCATGTTTCTATTGGTCTGACCTAGTATGTCTATTCTAGTATTGAGGACTGATGTTTTGAAGTTGTGATGAACTGTACTGTAGACTATTAATGGAACAGTGATCTTGAATATCCATCTTATAAGCTAGTTTTACTTCATTGTCTCAGGAGAAGCACTGCAGAAAGGAAATCAGGATTTTTGTATTGCTCATTTTTAGATTAAACTGTATTAGATTCCTGGTTGACATTTTGTGGTAATTTTGCTTTAGCGCAGCTCCATGTAATACAGACTAGTAATTTTTTAAAAACGAGCTTTTTTCTTTGGCAGCTCACACTTAAAGATCAGTTTGTAGAGATGAGGTTTACTCCTGTTCTATAACACGCTCCAGACTACATCAATAATTGTGGTTCTTTAAAAAAAAAAAAAAGGGGGAATCCCTGGTGGTAGGGCACGGTGTGGTCTGCTGGTTTGGAATCTTGCCTTCTCCCATGGAAATATCTTCTGGCGATGCCGACATGCAGAGTACACTGTACTTTGTTTCTGTACTTTCAACGGGGGAGAGTGTGGCGCAGTGGCTAAAGCTATAGCCTCAACACCATGGGTTTGTGGGCTCAAACTCACGCTGCTCCTTTTGACCTGGGCAGGTCACGTAATCCCCCATTGCCCCAGGTACATTAGATAGATTGTGAGCCTTCCAGGACAGACAGGGAAAAATGTTTTAAAGAGAAAATGGGATACTCACGTGGAATCTTTAAGGGAGTAAATTCAGGGGAGGGGATACTTGGAATGGGCAGACTTGGTGGGCTATAGCCCTTTTCTGCTGCTTTTTTCTATGTTTCTATGTTTCTATGATGGCAGATAAAGGCCAAATGGCCACAGCATCCACTATCTCCTCCTCTCCCTATTGGCTAAGGCTCTTAACATTTGCATCTCCTCTTCCTATTAGCTAAAGCTCTTTACATCTGCATTGTGAGGTCATAGGGCTTTATGGTTATAGAAACAGACTCCCACTCCAGGTGATAAAGGCCAGCAGTGTGACGGATTTTAAGAGAAAATGGGATACTCACGTGGGATCTTTAAGGGAGTAAATTCAGGGGAGGAGATACTTGGAATGGGCAGACTTGGTGGGCTATAGCCCTTTTCTGCTGCTTTTTTCTATGTTTCTATGTTTCTATGATGGCAGATAAAGGCCAAATGGCCACAGCATCCACTATCTCCTCCTCTCCCTATTGGCTAAGGCTCTTAACATTTGCATCTCCTCTTCCTATTGGCTAAAGCTCTTTACATCTGCATTGTGAGGTCATAGGGCTTTATGGTTATAGAAACAGACTCCCACTCCAGGTGATAAAGGCCAGCAGTGTGACGGATTTTAAGAGAAAATGGGATACTCACGTGGGATCTTTAAGGGAGTAAATTCAGGGGAGGAGATACTTGGAATGGGCAGACTTGGTGGGCTATAGCCCTTTTCTGCTGCTTTTTTCTATGTTTCTATGAGTACCTGCATAAATTCATGTAAACTGTTCTGAGCTCTCCTGGGAGAAGAGTATAGAAAAAAAAAATTTAAGGTACCCCTGTGGAAAATTTCCTTTAACTCTACCTTGGATAGATGTGCAGTACGTATTCCTTTCTTAACTAATCAGTCTGGGTAGAGTTTGGTTTGATTCGTAAAACTGAATAATCACCTGTCATGGAGAAAAACCAGCCGTGTTTGGTTTCAAACCCACGTGTAGTTTCAAACTCAACTAAATATATCCAGAGGTACAATCGTATCTAATCAAAGACAAAGTGTGGTTGCAAACGTATTGTAAATAATATATAGCAGCAGGGATTCATTCATACCACAAAGACAGAAAGAACTGTTGACAAAATCATAAGAAAAACGGAGAAAAAATAAACCTCAATTGTGGGTTGCCGGGACTACACAAGTGCCCTAAGCCCCCCACATCATCACAGGTTTATTAAAAAAAAAAAACTCCGTACAGATATAAATCGCTCTCATACGTCGAAATATGGACTGGAAAACAGCCAACGTTGTCCCTCTGCACAAAAAGGGTTGCAGAGCAGAGGCTGCGAATTACAGACCGGTGAGTCTCACATCAATTGTGTGTAAACTTATGGAAACTTTACTTAAAGGTAAATTGGACATGATATTGGATGAGGAAAATCTGAGGGATCCCTGTCAACATGGATTCACTAGGGGCAGGTCATGCCAATCCAATCTTATCAGCTTCTTTGACTGGGTGACAGGAAAGCTAGACTCGGGAGAGTCTCTGGACGTGGTATACTTGGATTTCAGTAAAGCTTTTGACAGTGTCCCGCACCGTAGACTATTAAACAAGATGAAATCGATGGGGTTAGGTGAGAAACTAACTGCATGGGTCAATGATTGGCTGAGTGGAAGACTTCAGAGGGTGGTGGTCAACGGCACCCTCTCTGAGACATCGGAGGTGACTAGCGGAGTGCCGCAAGGATCAGTCCTGGGACCATCTCTTTTCAACATATTCATAAGGGATTTAACCTGGGGGCTTCAGGGTAAGGTAGCACTGTTCGCCGACGACGCCAAACTGTGTAATATAGTAAGTGAAAGCAGTCTCAAGGGTAGTATGACGCAGGATCTGATCATGTTGGAAAACTGGTCCTCAACATGGCAGCTGGGCTTCAACGCTAAGAAGTGTAAAGTCATGCATCTCGGCAGCAGAAATCCATGCAGAACATACACCTTGAATGGAGTAGCACTAGCTAGGACTTCAGAAGAACGGGATTTGGGAGTAATCATCAGTGCAGACATGAAGGCGGCCAAACAAGTGGAGAAGGCCTCATCCAAGGCAAGGCAAATGATGGGATGTATCAAGAGAAGCTTCGTCAGCCGCAAGCCTGAAGTCATAATGCCACTTTACAGAGCCATGGTGAGACCTCATCTGGAGTACTGTGTGCAATTCTGGAGGCCACATTACCGTTAAGATGTGCTTCGAGCCGAGTCGGTCCAGCGGATGGCCACTAGAATGGTCTCCGGACTCAAGGGTCTCTCATACGAAGAAAGACTGGGCAAATTGCAGCTCTATACTCTAGAGGAGCGCAGGGAAAGGGGGGACATGATTGAGACATTTAAATATGTCACAGGATGTGTCGAGGTGGAAAACGACATCTTCCTTCTCAAAGGACCATCGGTCACAAGAGGGCACGAACTCAAACTCAGAGGAGGGAACTTTAATGGTGACACCAGGAGGTACTTCTTCACAGAAAGGGTGGTGGATCACTGGAACAAACTTCCGATGCAGGTGATCAAGGCCACCAGCGTGCTCGACTTTAAGAATAAATGGGACATCCACGTAGGATCACTACGAGGGTCGAGCTAAAGAACTAAGTCATTAGCACCCAGACTTAATGGGGTGGGTCAGTAGAGTGGGCAGACTTGATGGGCTGTAGCCCTTTTCTGCCGTCATCTTTCTATGTTTCTATGTTTCTATAATCTCACTTTCAATGTGTTCAATATTTTCAATGACACTGTTCAAAAAATGTCCAAGAGAGAGATCTACTTTCAGTATTTTCAATATTTGCAATGACAACATTCAAAAATGTTGGTAACTGAATCCCAAACTAACTAAACTATGGCAGTCAGCTCAGCTATAAGTATTCAAAAACGGTTAAGCTGCGTAGCTTGTAAGACCAGAGTATTAATATCTCTAAGAAAATGTATCACTCATTTGGAGATGAAAAACTTCTTAGTCCCGACAGAAAAGGCTTTCTGTTTCGCCTAAAAGCAGGCTACTTCAGGGGATCCATATTATTCAGGTTACTTCCACGCTTCTTAGCAACACAACAAAAAAGCTGGCTTCTCTCAAAATGGACCTGGGACTGTGAGACGCGCCCTACTCATTCAAAAAGAGGAAGGAGCCATCCCTGGGTTTGAAAAAAGGATCACAAAAATCCACTGATTAAAGAAGCACTTTAGCTTGTCCATGCAGTCAGTTGAAAGGATCTTCACACAAAATGTGCTCAATGTTCTGTTGCCTAATTTTCAACTGGGAAGACACAAAGATCTATATAACACACAACAACCCAGTGCAAATCTTTACATTATTTCATATCTTACTTTAACCCCACTTTATATATATATATATATATATATATATATATCAATGCTTTTTTTCTGTAGCATCCTCAGCTGGCTCCTCCTCTTTTTTACATGCAATTCATATAAGGATAGTATGAGTCATTTTCTTCACTGGATCCTTTATTAACTTTTTTTTTTCTTCTTAAATTATTTGTGCAAAACATACCACCAATAAATAAGAGGAGAAGCAATTCTAGACTAGTTCTTAGTGGAGCACATGATTTTGTGCAAGAGGTAACGGTGCTGGGACTCACTTGATAACAGTGATCATAGCATGATCAGATTTGATATAATCTCTGGGGTAAGTGCACACAGGAAATCCAAGACAATAGCATTTAACTTTAAAAAAGAAGTCTATGATAACTTGAGGAGAATGGTAAAAAAAAAAAGAAACTTAGAGGAGCAGCTGCAAAGGTCAAAAGGTTACATCTGGTATGGATGTTATTCTAAAAGACCATCCTGGAAGCCCAGACCAAATATACTCCACGTATTAAAAAAGAAAGAAGGAAGACTAAATGGCAATTGGCATAGTTAACAAGTGAGATGAAGGAAGCCATTTACATAATCTGGCCCAATACATGTAATAGCACATACTTCTGTAACATGCATGTGTAAATGGTGACACTTCTCTACCACTCAGCATGCATACTGAGCAAGTACATACTGGCTAGTACCACTTGTATATTTAGGCATCTTTCTCAATAGGTTTTTGGCAGAACACTCCATGATCGGTCTGACATCCTCGATCATCTGTTTTCTAGGCCATCAATTTGTCCTTCTAATATCCCTAGACCTCTCTGCCGCATTTGATACCATTGATCATCATTTCTTATTAAATAGACTCTCATCCATGGGCTTAACAATCAAGTTCTATTATGGTTTCAATCTTATTTTTCAGATTGAACTTCAAAAATTATATTTAATAACTCATCATCCAAATCTTATCCAAATTACTATGGCATTCCCTAAGGTTCCATACTGTCTCCACTATTATTCAACATGTTCTTGGCCCCTTTATTAACACTCTGCCAATCAATTGGATTTACAGTTTTCGCTTATGAAGATGATTTACAGCTCATCCATCTACTACACTCAAATACAGCAGAAGAGATTTCCAATATTAATCAGAAACTAGTCAAAATTTGCCAATGGCTAAGCGAAAATATGTTATCATTGAATGTCGCAAAAACAAAATCCATGGTTTTTCCCTAGAGAGATAGTATAAAAATTGTAGCACCTATCAGAATCGAAGATAAAATTAAATACACTTCAAGAAGTTGACAAAATTAAAATCCTAGGTGTGATCATTGATTACAAATTAAACTACCATAATCAAATTAGTGCCGTAGTCAAAAGCTGGTTCTGTAGATGATCAGATCGCTGGCCAATTTTCTTGACACATCTTCTCTAAATACGCTAATCCACTCTCTGATCATTTGTTGTCATTCATTATATGAGGGGATCATGCAAAGAGAATTAAGACGCCTTCAGATCATTCAAAATACCGCAATAAAAATTATCACCAAAAAGAGGAAATTTGATCATGTCACACCGGCTGCCCATAAACCATAGAATATAACACACAAAATAGCCCTACTAACTGTCAAAGTTCAAATGTCAAAATCGCCTTCATTTTTGGAAAGAATACTCCCTATGCTCCATTTAGATCATTAAGATTCGAGGATAAACATTTACGCTCAGTTCGCTCTTTAAGAACTATTAACACTAGGCGGGATACGATCTTTTCAGTGACGGCTCCCTATATATGGAACTCATTGCCTGCACATTTGAAAGAAGAAACTAATTTAGATAGATTTAAAGGAAATCTTAAATGCTTTCTCTTTAAAGATCCATTCGAACATTAAAAGCTACAAGGCCACTAAATTAGGTGTGCTTTAACTTACAGATTCACATATATTTAGCTTAGGTATTGTAACATCTTTACTAAAGCTCATGCAAACTGCTCAGAATTGACTCCCCAGTCATTAGCAGCGGTATAAAAGCTTACAATAAACAATAAAATTACTCCCAAAATCCTTTGTGGAGGACATTAATGAATACTTGATCATATATCTCCCAACTAGCGCCATCGCCCGATTGGCCCACGATTGGCGGCCATTGTAAGGCAGCCGCCGATGTATATAGAATCCGGGCCTTAATGTATTCTGTTTGTCCTTTTGTAACATGTGCACGAAATATTAAAAAGCCTCCTCTCCCCCCAAAACAAAAATCTAGCAGTGGTAAAGTCTTCAAACTTTACAATAACAACTCCATAGCTAGAACAGCTTCACATGCTTCCCAGCTTCTGTTTTAGATAGTGCCATTGAAAATCTGAGCAGACCGCTATGGCACGGCATACCAACAAATGTGCCCTGACCATTGCGTGCATGGACAAGTGCGCGCATGACAATTATGCCCAGTACGTTTGAAAGGTATATATACATTGTGCTACTCTGAATTTGCCATAAGTGGATATCCGGAAGGCCCTGATTTGCTCAGACTCCTCAGGCCCCGTCCCTTGGGAGGGGCTTGAGGAGTCTGAGCAAATCACGGCCTTCCAGATATCCACTTATGTACAGGGTTCCCATAATCATAATGTAAACCTTACCCTAACTCTAGATACCATGTGAATCTTTTAAGTGTAGTGGGGAGGCTCCCCCCCAAAAAGACAAAATAGTATCCACATGTTGATTGTGATCGGGACAGTATGGAATGCAATTGTTGGGCCGCATTTGACACCTCCCACTCAGTGCGCGCATTTGTCATGCGTGCAATTGTTGGGGCACATTTGTTCGCGCACGCAATTGTCGGGGTGCATTTGTCAGGGCGCAATTGACGTGAACGCATTTGTCTATCCAGTTAGGGGTGAGAGGGTCTGGTGATAGAGTCTGGGCGGAACTGGCATTTACTCAGCAGCAATTTTCAGACTGCTACCTTGGTATGTGTCTGGATAAAGTTAGGACAGCAAAATGTCTGTTCCAACTTTATCCAGTTAGGTACCAGTCAGGTATGACCTGATGCTAAATACACTGCCCCCTCCCTAGTTGCAGTTTCGGCAAACGTGGTTTCGACTATTCACAATTTTTTTGCCCGGGCCCCGCCTAGAGAATCGCTCGGAGGCAGCTCGCATCGACCAGAACTGGCCCTGGGACTTGGATCGGGGCGAGGAGGAGGAGGCGATCGGAGGAGGAAGGGGCAATCAGAAGAGGAGGAGGTGATCGAGGCGAGCAGCCACCCCAGGAGCACAGCCCTCAGCCGTGGACGCAGCTCCAGTGGCAACTTCATGCACGGACCTTACCTGGTAGTCTAGTGGTGACGCAGGGCAGGAGCAATCTTCCTACACTCCTGCCCCATGCAGAGCAGTGCTGTGCTGTGCTGTGCCGTGCTGTGAGTTCCTGTGGTCTCTCGAGCCTACAACGGGACAAGGCCAAGCAGCCTGTTTAGAGTGCTGCCGGCCTGACGCTGCTTTGGTTGAAGGTAGGGCTCGGTCGGCGGGGAGGGAAGGATGAAGGGTCAGCAGGGGTTCGGCAGCGTGGTAGTGGTGGGGGAGGGGGGTTGAAGAGCTGCTGGCGAATCCCGGGACTAGGGCTTATTTTTGGGGTAGGGCTTATATTAAGACCTACCTCTAAAATGATGCTAGGGCTTATTTTCGGGGTAGGTCTTATTTTCGAGGAAACACAGTATGTCCAATTTGTTTTTTGTTTTTTTTCGAGAATCATCTATTCTACGTCCAGCCATTTGATTGTCCAGACCGCTAAGTCATCTATCTTTATACCCAATTCTCATCCAAAATTCGTCCAAGTCAAAAACGCCTCGAACAAGACATTTTGTACTTTGGCGGGGTCAGCAAAGTAATGGACTGGACACCCAGACATGGCAACAGAGTAGTGGGACACCTTACATAGCATTGCTGCGAACTTCACAAAAAGGGTGCCACATAAAAATCTCACCACAACTCCCTTATAATACCCCTTATAATACTCCTTATAATACCCCTAAAACATACTATACCCACCTGTCTACCACCCCAATAGCCCTTATGGCTGCAGGAGGCACCTATATGGCAGTACAATAGTGTTTTGGGAGGTTGGGGGGGTGAACATGTTTCACCAAGAATGCAGTGGTTAGAGTGGCTTATGGGCCTGGTTCCTCCTCTCTGTGGTTCACTAGCCCACCCCCAGACTACTTAAGCCACCTCTGTGCAGCTCTACTAGGCTTTCCAATGCCAGGTGCTGATGTTCTGCAGGCAGGTATGAATGTTTTTATGGTATGGGGGGAGGGGGTCAGTGATCACTGGAGCAGCGTGTGGAGGTCTGTACTTTGTGTCTGCAGTGGTTATCTGGTCACTTTGGATAAATTCTGGGCACTTAGACCTGTTTTTAGATCGCCTAAGTCACAACGTACAAGTTATAGAAACATAGAAATAGACGGCAGATAAAGGCCACGGCCCATCTAGTCTGCCCACCCCAATGACCCTCCCCTACCTTTCTCTGTCTAGGCAGTCTTGTTAAACGTTCGGTTATACTTGCAGTATGACTAAGTCTAGGTCAGCCCATGTCCCACCCAAATCCCGCCCTTACCACTCCTCCTAAAATGCCCCTTTCAGCTCTAGGCATACAGCGGCACTGAAAAGGCATAAGCTGTTTTTAGATACATCTAAAACCTGTTTCAATCATCTGCACTTGGACGAACATAAGAATTGCTGCTGCTGGGTCAGACCAGCGGTCCATCGTGCCCGGCAGTCCGCTCATGCGGCGGTCCCTAGGCCAAAGACCAGTGCTCTAAATGAGTCCAGCCTCATCTGCGTACGTTCCAGTTTAGCCTGCTCACGCCGGCATTCCCTCTGACATCACTTTCTGGCTTCGTGACCTGGAAGTAGAGGTCAGCACGGGAACGAGGATTCCGGGAATCCCGCGGGTCCCGCGGGAATCCCTCCTAACCCACGTGACTCCCACGGGGACCCCCCTCTGACCCACGGGACTCCCACGGGGATGGAAGGCTTTGGAAGCAGGGGTCGTCCATATAATATAATGGACACCTCAGCCTTAGTAAAAGAGGGGGGTTTATAAGTTAATTACCTGAACAGAAAACAAAAAAAGGGTTCCACCAAAGAGATTCCACAAGGAAAACAGCAGCGCAAACACAAAAGAAACCGTGGAATTGATGATCCTGTCAGAAGTAATTGCTGCTTTTTATGGGGACGGGCGGGGATGGAGATAATTCCTTGCGGGGATGGGTGGGGATGGAGAGGATCCTGACGGGGATGGGTGGGGACAGAGAGGAACCTGACGGGGGACGGGTGGGGACGGAAGGATCCTGGCGGGGAGGGGCGGGGATGGGTGGGATTTCTGTCCTCGCGCAACTCTCTACCTGGAAGCAATTGCAGAGGGAGCCAGGCTGACGCGAGCAGGTTTGCACTTGAAAAGGTTTTTAAAGAGGTACAGGGGCGGGAAAGGGAGGACGCGAACATAGCATGGGGGCAGAGAGGTGCCGGCACCCCCCCCCCACCAAGATGGCGCATAGGATAGTCTGCCCCACCCCCTTCCTACGCCACTTCCTACATGGTGCCTACCCCCCAATTATTATTTTTTAATTGTTTTTTTTTTTTAATGGTACCGTTCAATTAACAGTGCCAATTGAGCCAATTTAAAAATTAAGCTAGGAGCTTGGATCGAGCTAGGCGGTGCTAATCTAGGCACCTGACAGTAGGCGCTTTGTCTAGAACCAGGGCCTAAATGTCAAAATGCTTCTGAAAGCGGAGAAAGCAGTGTTTCAGAGGAGGAGGAGTTGCCAAGGTTTTATTTTCATTCATTTAGCTGTGGTCCTGTAGACCTCACTGGCACCTCATTGCAAGCTCGAAACGATAAAACCTCAGTCCATTATGCAATCTCTTAATTTGACATGTTACAAGAAAAAGAGAAAAAAAACAAAGTCTAATTCAGTTGCCATTGATTTTTGAAAAGATTCAGAACATGTCATGTCGATTTTTCCCCACGCGGAAGGGAAGCAGGGGAATATGCTGTCATTTAACCAAACATGAGCTCATATTCTTTGAAGGTCTCGGTTTATTTACCACTGGAATCGCATCAAACTAAATGGACATAAATCACTCAAAATGTGATTCTGGGAATTAAAAAGGATGGCAAAAAAAAAAAAAAAGTGATGCAAACCAAATGTGATATCTAAGGATAGAACAGGACAGCTATTTTTCAGAAATAAATACTCAGCTGAAAATGTTTAATTTCAAAGTTAATTATGTGCATAGTCGACAGATGTGGCGCTCCATTTTGCATAGGATGTTGATGTAGGAATTGGGAGGCCCAGCTGGGATGTTCACAATTGCAAAGTCACAAAATCTGCTACAAAAATCGGTTTATTTTACAGTCGCTATACAAACAGAAAAAAATGATTGGCATTTATATCCCCAAATCAATCAATTTTCAAGAATGACAAATATGGATAAAAAAAAAAAAAAGACCTCAGAGGCCAACCAAGTGCGGTTAAAGCTACAGCCTCAGCACCCTGAGGTTGTGGGTTCAAATCCATGTTGCTCCTTGTGACCCTGGGCAAGTCACTTAATCCCCTCATTGCCCCAGGTACATTAGATTGATTGTGAGCCCACCAAGATAGACAGGGAAAAATGCTTGAGTACCTGAATAAATTCATGTAAAATGTTCAGAGCTCCTAAATAAATAGTGTAAAAAGCTTCAGGCTATGATAACCAGAGCTCATATTGTGACATCATAATGCCTCATTCCACCAATAAAAGCCAACTTCATCAGTGATGTCACAATGGCTTGATGGTACTAAACTTGGCTCACTTTTGCAACATTTTGATTTCTAGAGTGGTGCAGTGGTTAAAGCTACAGCCTCAGCACCCTGAGATTGAGGGTTCAAACCCCATGCTGCTCTCTGCGACCCTGGGCAAGTCAATTAAGGGCAAATTCTATAAGAAGCGCCCAAAAGTTAGGCACCTAATTCGGCACTGTTCAGCGCAATTCAAGTAATATTGGGTGCTGTTTAACGAATCACGCTGAGCGGAACCTATTTTGGAGGCGCCCAAGAAATAGGCCAGCTCTAGGCACAACTAGAAGTTAGGCACCCAGCTGAGCGCTTAAGCACGCTTAAGAGCAGCGATTCTTCAACAAGGCGCCTTACAAGTAGCCATGTCCACGCCTAAATTTTTAAAGGCCACCTAAATTTTTAGAGGCGCCTTATTGCAGAATCGCTCTTTCTCGATAGGCGCCTTAGTTTCAATTATTGCTGATTTAGATTCAAACAGTTTTTATTGACGCAAATACCATCAAATACAATAAATATAGCATTAAAAGACATCAATATGCATCACTTATTAATAAACATAATAAAAGACAAATTCCAATATCAATAAACCCCCACTTATCTATATTAGTTTGAACCTTTATCATCCCTCTCTATACCCACCCCTACCCACCCAATAGTACTCTCTAGCCAATGATATTCTCATAAATAAAGAAATCTAACTTAAAATCTCATTACAGCCCTTAGAGTACAAAACTTGCAAATGAATACAGCATCAAAAGACATCAATAATACATCAATTATTATTATACATAAAAAAAAACAACCCACTTATCTATATGAATTTGAACCTTAATCATCCCTCTCCACACCCACCCCTTCTCATCCAATAGTACTCTCTACCCAATGTTACTCTCTTCATTTAACTTAGGAGGAGTGTGTGGCGCAGTGGTTGGAGCTACAGCCTCAGCACCCAGGGGTTGTGGGTTCAAACCCTGCGCTGCTCCTTGTGACCCTGGGCAGGTCACTCAGTCCTCCATAGCCCCAGGTACGTTAGATAGATTGTGAGCCCACCGGGACAGAGAGGGAAAATGCTTGAGTACCTGATTGTAAAAACCGCTTAGATAACCTTGATAGGCGGTATATAAAATCCTAATAAACTTGAAACTTGAAACTTGAAACTTAATAAAAGCCCAATTAAGAAATCCAACTTAAAATCGCATTACGACCCTTAGGATGCAAATCTTGCAAATATGAGTCCCAAATTTGTATAAATAACATCTTTCGTTTTCTTACCATTCCTGCATCTCTAGCTTCCCAAATGGCCAACTGATGTAATTGGTTCCGCCAATGCCAAAACCTCGGAGGATCAGGGATCGTCCAATATTGTAATATACATTTGCTAGCCAAGAGACTCATTTTTCTACACAACACCCTATTTCCTTTTGGTAAATGGGCAAGAGCTTCTGGCAAATCCAAAATAAAGAAAGAAGGAGAACAGCGCAATGATCTACCAATTATTTTTGACATATCATTTATTATTCGCTTCCAGAAGTGCTGAATTATGGGACAAAACCAAAATGCATGACCTAATGTATGACTTTCCTTCCCACATTTATGACACAAAGGAGTAGGAAGACCTCCACTATAAAACAATTGCGTTCGTGTGTAATAGGCACGTAATGTAACCCTATAATATGTTTCTCTTAACCATGAACAAGATGTCACCCCAGGTGTCGCTCTTAAAGTACGGGCAACATCCCACTGTCTCAAATTAAGTTGTAATTCATTCTCCCTGATTTAAAAAGCTTAATTGAGATTGTTAATCTATCTAGTTGGGCACTCCAAAACAGGGGCCTAACATTAGGCGCTGGTTACAGAATTTGGGCCTTAATCCTCCACTGCCCCAGGTACATTAAATAGACTGTGAGCCCGCAAAGACAGACAGGGAAAAATGTAAAATGTTCAGAGCTCCTCTGGGAGAATGGTATAGAAAATAGAATAAATAAATACATTATGAAAACTATCCAGGATGGATTTATTCAACCATCAGTCACAATAAAACTTCATACTTAAAATTCTAGCTGAGAATGATAGTCAAGGAAATACCTCTTTAAATTGAATGTGGACAAGTAGGAGCTCCAAAACTCATAGGCGTGAAAACACAGAAACAAGTTCACTTGTCTGAGCACAAAATCATGTCTAAATCCCTCCAAGGATCCCTGTTCAGTGGCGTAGCAAGGGAGGGGGGGAGGTCTGCCCTGGGTGCCATGTTGGTGGGGGTACCTGTACCCCTCCTCCTTTCTGCCTCCGCCTCTTCGCACTCCTCCCCTTGCCACACGCGTGCCCCCTTTCCTTCCCCCATACCTCTAGTTGCTCTAGGTGAAAGGCATGCAAATCTACTCCATGCATATTCATTAGGTCTATCCTGAGAACCTGACTGGCTGGTGGTCCTCCAGGACAGGGTTGGGAGCCAATGCACTAGCGAAAAGGAGAGAGATGACATGATAGAGCCATTACGAGGCTGGAAAGCGTTACAATATTGTGCTTGGTTGGTAAATACTGTAATATAAATTCATGCTTTTGGGTAAAGGAGGGAAATCTTTGAGCAGTAACACATAAAAATGAGTAAAAGTATAGCCAATGCATGTATGTCAGTAATAGGGCTACAAATAAAGTGCAGTTAACTCTGTGATTAATCACAATTTAAAAAAAATTGTGATTAATGATTAATTCAAGGTTGCAGCATCTTCTGCCTCCTCCAAACATCTCTTCTGCTCTCATCCACTCCCAACCCTTGTTCTGAATAGTTAATCTAAATGTTCTTTGCTTTCAATTGCAGAGGTAGACAAACACTAGTTAATCTTGGAGAGCTTCACATAAACAGAGAACTAGGCAAATATGCACTCACGTCAATGTGAAAGGCGAGAGGTTTGTCTGGCTAAATGTTATCTCAAAAGGCGCTTGCAAACTGTTTCTCATTTTTACTAAATATGCTTAAACTGATTCATGAAGTGGTTTGAACTCAACTGTGATGAGCTTGACATGTGGAATAAGTACCCAAAGTGGAAACAAAAAAAGTTTAAATATTTGCAAAGACAGGATTCCCAGCTGTGGTAAAGCTCTAGTCTAGGGTGTTTTAACAAAATAGAAAACAAAATCTATTTCATGCCTAGTTGTACTTTGCACGAGAAGAAACTTCAAAAAGTTATTTATCAAATTACTGTACTTGTATTGTGTCTTCAGTTTCTCCCTTTTCACCACTTAAGGCTCCCCCCCCAAAAAAAAAAACAAACAAACACCTTGCTTGGTGTGAAGAATCACCAGGACTGATTCAGTTTAGTTGATTTTAGAGCATTGGGCCACTTTTTTGCAGCTTGACTCTAGCAGTAGAACTGGAAAACTACCACTAGGGGCATTTGGCCACCATTTTGAACCTAGATACTGACAATACATGGGTGAACAGGGTGGAATCACTCTTGCATCTACTGCCCTCAACTAGCTACCAGGGAGAGCCCCAGTGGATGCTAGGGATTTTGGAGGAAGGAGGCTTTCTAAGAAGGGGCTTTCAGGAGGGTGGAGGGGCTCTGATCAGAGGTAGCAAATGATAGGAGGGCTTTTATCAAAGAATATGAGGGAGGGGGGCGTTTAGAACCTGCACTAACTTTTTAAAACATAGTGGGCCCACTGTCTTTACATTGTTGAGGCAATCAAAATGGAGAGGTCAAAGTCAAGACCAAACAAGAAACACAAAAAATCACAAGGGGCCTTCAAGTTCCAAGAACATGGTCCATGTTTTGGGAGTGTCCACCTGCGTCAGGGATCATTCAATGCAATCCACACAAGATCAGCCACTCAGTAGTTAGTGCGCATGTGCGCACTTTTCATTTTCACCGTGCCAAGGATACTGCTTGTTGAGCGCATCAGTATTAAGAACATAAGAACATAAGAAGTTGCCTCCGCTGAGGCAGACCAGAGGTCCATCTCGCCCAGTGGTCCGCTCCCGTGGCGGCCCATCAGGGCCATTGCCTGAGCAGTGGTCCCTGACTATTTCTATAACCTACCTCTACTCCTATCCCTATAACCTACCTCTACTCCTATCTATACCCCTCAATCTCTTTGTCCTCTAGGAACCTGTCCAAACCTTCTTTGAAGCCCTGTAACGTGCTCCTGCTTACCACAGCTTCCGGAAGCGCGTTCCATGTATCCACCACCCTCTGGGTGAAAAAGAACTTCCTAGCGTTTGTTCTAAACCTGTCCCCTTTCAATTTCTCCGAGTGCCCCCTTGTACTTGTGGTTCCCCATCATTTGAAAAATCTGTCCCTGTCTACTTTTTCTATGCCTTTCAGGATCTTGAAGGTTTCTATCAATCTCCTCTAAGTCTCCGCTTCTCCAGGGAGAACAGCCCTAGCTGTTTCAATCTGTCAGTATATGAGAGATTTTCCATACCCTTAATCAGCTTAGTTGCTCTTCTCTGGACTCCCTCAAGCACTGCCATGTCCTTCTTGAGGTACGGCGACCAGCACTGGACACAGTATTCCAGATGCGGGCGCACCATTGCACGATACAGTGGCAGGATGACTTCCTTCGTCCTGGTCGTGATACCCTTTTTAATGATACCCAACATTTTGTTTGCTTTCCTTGAGGCTGTGGCGCACTGGAAAGCAAACAAGGGTGTTACTTGTTTAGCTAATCTTGTGCGGATTGCATTGACTGACTCCTGATGCAGGTGGACACGCTGAAACACGGACCGAGTTGGGTCCTTTAATAAATAGATTTTTGATTGCTCGGAACTTGAAGGACCCTTCTGCTTCTTTTTTGTGCTTTACATTGTTGAGACCATGAATGTGTGATGTGCCCAGCCGCAGCAAGGCAAAATTAAATTTACCACGCCAGTCACTAACTTGTGATACTCAGGCATGATAAATTTGCTGTGGTGAAAAAATGCATTAATAACTATCCTCTCTAAACCCCTCCTTTACAAAGCCGCACTAGCGTTTTCAGTGCCAGGAATTCTATGAGCATCGGAGTTGTTTCCGCGGCAGCTGGCGCTAAAAATGCTAGCACAGCTGTGTAAAGGAGGGTTTAAGTTCCAATCTTCCATCCAAACCGTGACAAAAAAAAAAATGAGCCCATTCTTGACTGGATTCACCAACTCTTATCTGACGTCACAATACTGCAGCTCTCCAGACAAAATGACTCCATTATGAGTAATTTCCTGGTTTATTTTTTCTCACAGGGAGGCACATTTATTTTGAAATAAAATGAAAAGTACAAAACAGACTTGTTTTGTTTCAAATAAAAATAAACAGGAAAAAAAAAATCATTAAACAGTTTATGTTTTTAGCATCTGCATTATTTGCAAATTATGCACACTAAAAATGAAAATTTACCTTCCCCCCTCCTTTTATGAAGCTGCGTTAAGGTTTTTAAAAAATCACCGGCTGTGGCAGTATTAGCTTCAATGCTCATAGAATTCCTATGGGCGTTAGAGCTAACACCACCACGACTAGCGATAAAAAAAAGCCTTGCATGGCTTTGTTAAAGGGGCGGTTTAATGAAATAATAATAATTAAAAAAAATAATGAAATAAAATTCAGATAAGAAAAATCCTAAAAAAAACAATTGACATCCGCACCCCTATTTCCTTACAGCTTCCAAGTACCGAATGAGTGCTGATGGACAGTAGATATTTTCCTGTTAGAATTAGGCCTCCAGTAGAGTCTGTTACTTGGTTCTGTAATGTAAAATTCAGCAACCTGATTGATGTCTCTTAGTGACCACGTACTCCGCAGATGATGGACCTGTGGAAAACAATGAAGGTTTTTCCTGCAGGTCATCCAGAAAAAAAAATGCTCCAACAACTCTCTAGGCAGATTTGTTGCATGAATTAGGGAAGCAAACTGCTGACTATCTCTGGGATTTGCTTCCTTTCTTCATGAACCTGAGTCATAATCCAAAAACTGCTGAGGTTCGATGACACTGTCTACACGTCTCGTCTCATCTGACATGTATATTCTTGTTTGACAGACAACACAGTCAGTCTTCAGTATTAACTAGATCGCTTTGTCCCAGGTTTGTTTGTTTTTTTTCTTTTCTTCTTCTCATGTTCCTAGACCAATTCTGTAATTATTTTCAAAAAGAGAGACTTGATGGATCAGCCCCTGTGTATTTTCCTAATCGGCACCTCATCGGGAGACATGCCAGTCTCGAAGAGACCAGATCTTTCATAAACACAGCAAGAATAACCTAGGCATGTTCGCCTGTAGCAGTGAAGTATGAAATTTTGGATTCCAGGGGTCAGCGGCAGCCAGATGTGCATGAAACATTAAGGGTGTCTCAGTTGTTGGTTTAAGAAACAAAGAAAATTCGACTCCAGTTTTCAAATACCATTGGCCAACATCTGGTTTAAATAAGGTTTCCTAGTTTATAAGATTCAACCTTTTCAAATGTTGAACTTAGGGACCCTTTTACTTTGGTGCGTTAGAATCTGGGCTTAGCACATCTTAACGCAGGACTTTTCCATAACGCTAACTTTTTAAAATTGAAAGCCTTGTTGTATACTTTGTTAAATGGTGTTAATTTTATTGTAAGCTGCTTAGTTACTCGGCGATTTGTGTGATATCAAGAAATAATAAAAACTTGATAAACCTATAGAATAGTTTATAGTGCTCCTGCCTTAACCCTTTCAGGACCAAGGGACATATTTGTCCCATAACTTTAAAATCCTATAAATTTTGATTGGGATAGTCTACAGTTCTAAATTTGATATGTACGGATTCCATATGATACTGCCTTTATGCAAACAAACTGGTTCCGACATTCATTCATTAGCGTCGTTGCTAGATTGACGAGAAGATTCACTTGCCACACTGTCCATAAGCCAGAAGTTTGATTTTTTTAAATAAAAATAATGATATTTCACAAAAAAAATCAATTTTTTGGCATCTGCAAGCCCTTTTTACCATAAAAATGTCGTCAAAACCACAAAAATTGGCCTACGATCCTTATGGTCCTGAAAGGGTTAACTCTGCGTTAGCCGGTTAGAATGTGGTAATCCGAACGTACTGGCTTGTTAACGCTTTCTCACCCATTCTCCGCCCATGACACATCACTACAAGAAAATATTTTCCAAAAATACCTTAACATACATTGAACCAACCTCTTTTCAAGAAAACGTTTCAACAAATACAGGGCATGAGATTCAATGAATTTATTTATTCAATTTTCTATACCGTTCTCCCAGGGAAGCTCAAAACGGTTTACATGCATTTATTCAGGTACTCAAGCATTTTTCTCCATCTGTCCCAGTGGGCTCACAATCTATCTAATGTGCCTGGAGCAATGGGAGGATTAAGTGGCTTACCCAGGGTCACAAGGAGCAGCGTGGGCGACCTCAGGGTGCTGAGGCTGTAGCTGTAACCACTGCGCCACAGATTGCTGATAGGAAGGTGCTGGTCACCGATGTTTGTTTGTCTGGTATTTTGCCGGTTTTGTATTTTTAGATGTAATTTTGTACGTAGTTTGTAACTCTCCCTGGATAAGGGCGGGATATAAATAAATAAACCAAACCAAATAACGAGGTTTTCAAGAACTTTTTAAATTGCTATAAGTTAGTTGTCATCCTTAACGTTCCAATCAACCTATTCCATAGTTTCACTCCAGCCACAGAGGACATTAACTAAGAGCATAAGAGGCAATTAAAAAAAAATAAATTTAAACCTCAAACCAATATTTTTAGGGTGTCCTAAAAACAATAATACCCCTGACAAAAACCATTATCAGGCATTGGCTCTCCTTGCTAATGACTCTGGCCTTGGGCTTACATTATGCGACTGTTCGCATAATTAATTCGCATTACCAAGCCATCCTGTGGACACTCTTGCTTATGTAATGCATCAGGAATAATAGCCTTGTTCAAGATACAACCTCATTGAAACTTAGGAAACTGTGTTAGTAGATAGTTCTTCCATGCCTTATTTGGAGACAAACAGAGGCGGGCGGGGGGAGGGGGGAAGGGTCATATTCTTTCCTACTATGACCTTCTTTGCACCAAAAGTCAACTCTAAATAATGATGGCTTTCATTCCAGAGAACTCTTGAACAACAAGGTTCATGTTCTGTGAAAGTCATCGTCTCATTGGTATCTACAGTTTTCTTGTTCCACATTTAAAATTGCCTCTTTAGTACAGGAATTCCATTTTGGTGATCCAGCAGAACAAACGTACCCCGTGTCAAGAGAACTGAAGGATTCATCGGTTCTTTGGTCGTTCTAAAATAGTCTTGGCTCCAACTTGAGTTATCAAATGATGAGCTCAAAGGGTGACGTTGAACTCTTAAAGGCGGTTGCCGGGTAGTGATTCAGAACACATGGTGTTAAACGTTTAGACAGAAAAATGTCCAGTGTTCTTCATATTTAGATGTGACATTTAACTATCAATAAGATGATTGTTCTCCAAGACTGATAGTTGAAGTCATTGCAATTTAGCACATTTACTTCTGATCTGAAACTGAAGGAAGCCGCAATGCATGCCAATGTTCTTCAGTATTTTGCCAGCTCTATGAGAACAAATGTTAAATGTACATTTAGAAATTCTCTCCCAACCCAGGCATAAAATTCCAGAGGTTCTAGTGGTTACTTTCTGTAGAATCTACTTACTCTTCTTCTATGGATTATTCACTAATTTCGCCTCCTTCCAAAATGAATTCATAATTCTTATGGCAGTTACTTAAAGCTGTCTTAAAGCTGTCGTTAAATTGCCTCCTTATGAAATTATAACCAACCCGCAGTTTTAATCCTCTGAGAACTATGTTTTTTTTTTCCTTTGCTCATTTTGTTCTCTAATGATTTCCATAAACCATGACTGCAGACATTATTAAACTGTGAAGCAGCAAAGGAAAAAAATCCATACATTGCACAAGAAATTCGGAAGAAACAGATGATGCTTGTAAGCACATTGAAGGGTAACTCCATCATACTGGCATCTGATTTTTATTCTATAAAGGAATGTAGGTGCCCACTAGCATAACTATGTTTATACTAGGGATGGGCAGATATTCGTTCCGTGTCATTTCTAATGTCGAGTACGGACATTTTGGTTTTGGAGATGTCATTTTGGGAGCAATGTATGCCCTCTGTACAAAGTGAGATGCATAAGAGAGTGGGGAAAGGACACAGTATGTCAGCCACAAGGACAATTTAAAGCCTTGGAGTTGGCCTTCAAGACTTTCCACAAAATGACACCAAACTGCATAGCATCAAAACTTCAAATTTATGTCCCCAACCGACCACTGAGATCTCAAACAGAAAAACAGCTGGTCCTGCCACCTGCCCGCTCACTCACGTCTGAGACAGCCTGCAGATGCTCATATTCTCACTACATACCCAGAATGTGGCACATCATCCCCCCCATCTATGAGATCAGTGTTTCCCAACCCTGTCCTGGAGGACCACCAGGCCAATCGGGTTTTCAGGCTAGCCCTAATGAATATGCATGAGAGAGATTTGCATATAATGGAAGTGACAGGCTTGCAAATCTGCTCCATGCATATTCATTAGGGCTAGCCTGAAAACCCGATTGGCCTGGTGGTCCTCCAGGACAGGGTTATGAACCACTGTATTAGATCACTAGACAGTCTTTGGAACTTCAGAAAAGACGTGAAAACCTTCCTCTACAAACCCAGCTCTTTGAAGATCCACGTCTTCACTCCTGGCGGATGGATCTCAAAAGACATGACCTAATACTCGCATGCAACCGCAAATATGACCTGAATTACAACTACATTCTCCGACAACAAACATGCACCTACTTGCTAAGAAAGCTGTTTTACCTCCGTTTGATATGTACATTGAATATACTGCAATTTAATCTACCCTATGTCCGCTAAGTCTGCATGTTATGTCTATAATGTAATCTAAACCCCAGTTGTCTATACTGTAAATGCTGTAAAGTCTGTATTTCTCACTAAAGGTTGTCCTAACCATACTATGAATGTACTCTTGTAACCCGTTCTGGGCTCCTCGAAAGGACCATTAATGAGTTTCATTTAATTTTTGAAAGTCCTGCTATTATTAGTAGGACTAATATTTTGCTTTATAAATATAGCTAAAAAGAAATTAAATAATAAAAGCATATAAATGGGTAAAACATCTACCAAAAAAATAACAATGCAAACCTATCGGAGAGTCTTTTATCCTTTTTGTACTGGACCCCAACACTTTCCGTGTTTCGGCTATGAAAGCCTTCCTCAGGGGTGTGCTTATGAAATCTAAAAAAACACACAAAAAAGCAAACAGTATGTCCGCCAGCTATCTTGCGACTTCTAGGCGGTTTACAGTAAAACATCAAAAGAAAAGGACAATCATGAATAGACATCGCCCGGCACATGAAAATTGCTCCCAACCCAGTGTTTTCCACCGGGTTGCCGGAGCTCTATGCATCCGGCCCTCTTCTAGCCATTGTTAGTGAATTAGGAAGTGGGGGGAAGGAAAGCTTCCACAAAATGTAGCCTTGAATTAATGGTTAACTCCATTTTAAAAAAAGTCAATATAAAGCAAAGACTCGGCACAGATTGCAATGGCGTTGAGGATGGACGCATGAGCAAGTCGCGCTACTCGCTTTTATTTTTATTTCATTTAAGTGTTCACTTAACCGCCTCTAATCTTTTCTTTCGTGCTTACCGGCAAAGCCTTCTTTAACGTCTATCCGACTATCCACCCACTGGGCCTGATCGGCAACCATTTGTTCACACGCCGCTGCAGAAAACTGCAAAGAGTCAGAACCGGGGCGCGACAGAGAACCAAGGCCAGGATGCCACGGAGACCACCGCTGCTTGCGACAGCGTCACTCTCCACCCGAACGCTGCCGCCACCGCCCACAACAGCATCACTCTCCAACCGGGAGCAGTCGTGGAGCAGAGGAACCTGGACTGAGGCTGAGAGGAACGACCGTGCACCCAGGCGCCACGACAGAGAGCCGAACCGGAAGCGCCGTGGAGGCCACTGCCACCTTCAGCAGCACCGATCTCCACTGAAAAGCCATCGCGGAAGAGAGGGAGAGGATTTAGGCAGCGGCCCCTGCCCATCACCTAGGGAACGAAGCCCACTGAAGGCCCAATCGAAGCTGCAGGATCCATCTACCTGACCAAACTCGAATTTGTACTTTATCTTACTTTATTTCATTTACCTATTTATTTATTTATTTTTTCTATCACCTGCACCTCAATTTTTTTCTTTTTTCTATCACCTGTATCCAGAATTTTTTTTTTCTACCACCTCCATCTCGTATTTTTACTTTAATTTACTTCATTTAATTTACTTTATTTAATTTCAATTCTACTTCATTTAATTTCAATTTTAATTTACTTTATCTAATTTCAATTTTGAACCTCCTGCATCTCCTGACCCTGCAACCCTCTTCCATCAATGGACTGAGATGGGACTCCCCACCACCGCTAGTTGCTGAGCCAGTTGGAAGGCTCAGAGACTCAATTTTGATCCTTCTTACCTCTCCAGACACAGCCACCTTCTCCCATCAACTGACCAAAACGGGACTCGGGCATGGGAGAGCACTCCGCCCCTCCCCACCACTGCTAGTCACTGAGCCAGGTGGAAGGCCCAGCAACTCAAGTTTAAACACTTCCTGCCTTCTCCTGACCCTGCAACCCCATTCCATCGACAGACCGAGACAGGACTCGGGAGTGGGAGAGAACTCCGCCCCTCCCCACCGCTGCTAGTCGCTGAGCCTTCTCCGTACCCTGAAACCCTCTTCCATCGAGGCGCAGGAGGGCACTCCAAGTCTACCCACCAATACAATGGTCGCCACACTTAGCACCATACCACCAATATACCCACAAGCAATCCTACTAATAACCCTGCTCCTAATCAATTGGAAAGCAACTGCAAACAACATCTTTCCAATACCAACTATCGCAAATTCCAAGGTAATTACCCAACCAACCTGGCATCTCACAATAGACAGAAACTCAAACCATCAGACTTACACATACCAACCTGCTCCACAATCAACAAGAAGAAAACCGACAAACCCATACAAGACCAAAATACAACCCCACCAAAGATCACTCATATACCCGAAAACAACTCACAACACACCAACAGACTACACCACTCTCAAATGTGCATATGTGAATATCAGAGCCATAAACCCCAAAACAGAATGCATAAAAAACTGGATAGAAAAAGATAACCTAGACTGCCTTTCCTCACAGAGACCTGGCTTACCTCTGACTTGGACCCCAGAATAACTGAAGTTTGCCCAAAGAGCCACAAGTTAACAATGGTCTGCAGAGAAAATAAAAGAGGAGGAGGAATTGCCATCATAGCCAGAAACATCATAAACCTAAAAATACAAGACAAAACAACCAACCCATTCATGGATTTACTAGCCTGTGAACCTTCAAGCACATCACTCAAAGGAACACTAACATGCATACTCTGCTACATAACCCCAAGTAACTGGAACACAGCAAAACCAATAATTGAAGAATTCATATATCAAAACTCACTAATGACAACCTACAACCTAATCCTAGGAGACCTCAACCTCCACCTCGAAAACCAATCCTGCAAACATGTAGAAACCTTACTATCATACCTCGAGGCATTAACATATAAAATCTTAGATCCTCAAACCACACACGAAAAAGGACACCAACTCGACATCGCAGCCTACATGTCCCAACAACCCACACAACCAGAGATCCGAACGGAAAATGGAACCATTCCCTCTGGTCTGATCACTACACATACTCCTTCGAAATCAATTGGACCAATAACAAAAGCATTCCAATTACTCAAAAAATAACCTACAACTCATGCAAACATATTGATCCCACCATATTCTGGACAAAAGCAGACACCATAATCCAATACTACACACCCAAAGACTTCATCTCACAATGGAATCATTTAAGTACTGCAACCCTGGACAAACTAGTCCCAGAAAAACCCCAAACCAAAATCCACAGAAAATCAGACAAGTGGTTCGACAACGAACTGCTCCAACTCAAAAGACAATGCAGACAACTAGAAAGAAAATGGAGAAAAAGCAGCCAAGAATCCACAAAAACAGCATGGAGAATAACGAACCAAAAATACAAACAAAAACTGAAAGAAAAAAGAAAGACATACTACTCAAAGCAAATAGGAGAAGGACCCCAAGACACAAAAAAGCTATTCCAGCTACTAAAAGATCTCACAGACCCCACACCCTACCTAGTCAACAGCAACTCCCCTCCTCCCTCAGCCACCCTCTTAGCCACATACTTCAAAAGCAAGACCGCAAACATCAGAGCCACGCTCAATGGAATTCCCACTCACATAGAAGAGACCTCATTTCCCCCCACAGAAAAAGAATCAGTTGTAGCAGACAGAACCTGGTCCCACGTCTCACCCAGACTTCAACAAACTATATAATAAATACAGCCACGCAGCCTGTGACCTTAACCACTGTCCCCCATATCTATTGAAAGCCTCAAGTACACTATTCCGCTTCCTGCTCCTACAATGGATACAATCTCTACTGTTAGATGGACATTTCCCACAAGACCTCAGTGAAATCATCATAACTCCGATACTAAAAGATCCCAAAGGAACAACGGACCAACCATCCCACTACAGACCCATTGCCTCAATCCCACTGTACGTCAAGCTGATGGAAGGCTTCATAGCCATGTGTGAACCTCATTCCTAGAAAACCACAACTTACTCCACCCCACACAGTCTGGCTTCAGAACCAACTACAGCACTGAGACCCTACTAGGAACACTCATAAACACAGCTAAACAACATCTCTTTACAGGCAAGAAAATCCTTCTCATACAACTAGACCTCTCTGCAGCCTTTGACCTGGTAGACCATGACATCCTCCTACAAACACTAGACTCCGTAGGAATCTCAGGCAAGGTACTCTTATGATTTAAAGGCTTCAAACAATCCAGGGTTAAAACAAATAAAGGGTTAAAACAAATAAAGAAAAATCAGAACCATGGTCCAACCCCTGCGGAGTTCCCCAGGGATCACCTCTTTCTCCCACACTATCAATTTATACATAGCCTCCCTCAGCTTATACCTAGACAAACATGGCATAACCTCATACAGTTATGCAGATGACATCACCATTCTCCCCTTCGATCACCCAGAATCCACCATGACAGGCACAATACACAGAACACTCGAAACAGTAGCAACATGGAAGACAGAACACAAACTAAAACTTAACTTTGACAAAACAAAATTCATCTTCCTAGAAAACAGCAAAACTCCAACCTTAACAAACCTAGTAATAAACTCGATCTCATACCCCATTCAACCCACACTAAAACTTCTTGGAGTACTGCAACCACAAATCAACAAAGTAATAAAAGCATCATTCGTAACTATGAGAAGCCTAAGACAAATCCAAAAATTCTTAGACAGGAAACAATTCCAACTTTTGGTACAATCTCTTATCCTTGGACTAATAGACTATTGCAACATACTATACCTCCCCTGCCCAGCGACCATGATAAAGCAATTACAAACAATACAAAATACAGCCCTAAGACTCATCTACTCATTGAAAAAATATGACCACATCACAGCAGCATACCACGACTCACACTGGCTCCCAATACAATCAAGAGTACACTTCAAATTCTACTACCTACTAGTCAAAGCTATTAATGGAGAAAGCCCAACCTACTGGAACAATCGACTAACCCAATCCACCTCAACCAGGCATAGGAGAACCCACTCTCTATTCACACACCCACCAACCAAAAATGTTAAACGAGGAAAACTATATGACAACCTAATGGCCACCAAAGCAGCTAAACTAGACAGACAAATCACCAATCTGCTGTCTTCGACCACAAACTACAAAACCTTCAAAAAAGAAAACAAAACCCTACTCTTCAAAAAAATACATAAAACCTATCTAACACGACCAGATCCTTCCCAAACTCCACCTACCACACACTCCACCCATATCTAATCTAAAATGTTTCTAATTATCCAACATAAGAACATAAGAACATAAGCAATGCCTCTGCTGGGTCAGACCTGAGGTCCATCGCGCCCAGCAGTCCGCTCACGCGGCGGCCCAACAGGTCCAGGACCTGTGTAGTAAACCTCTATCTATACCCTTCTATCCCCTTTTCCAGAAGGAAATTGTCCAATCCTTTCTTAAACCCTAAAACTGTTCTCTGCCCTATAACGTCCTCTGGAAGCGCGTTCCAGGTGTCTCCTTAACTTAACTTAACTTAACATGTATCTCCTTAACTTCTCAACAATTCTTATGTAATTCTTATGACAATTCTTATGTAATGTTACAATTCTTGTAACCTCTTGACAACTCTTGTGTAATCCGCCTTGAACCGCAAGGTAATGGCAGAATAGAAATCACTAATGTAATGTAAACATTTACATTAAAATACATATAATCATGTCGAAGAAAATCTGGCCATTTGGTATGCATCCACTATGCTAAGAGACAATCATAAAAGAATCATACAAAACGATAAAAATGCTAAAACAAAAATATTGCCAATTAAAATATGAACATGCACAACATTAGAATACATAAAAATCAAAACATTTTAATATGTCAAAATCATACAAAATGAGACCTTGTCGGGGGTTTGGGGTGATGGGGTTAGAGGGGGCCCAGCAGCAGGAGGGAATGGGCATCCCTCTTGCCAATCTCAGAGGAGAGGGATGTTGGGGGGGGGGGCTCAGGCAGGAGGGAGTGGGTAATTCTCTAACTGGCACTGGTTGACAGGGGTGTTAGTTAAGAATGACTCGGGCGGAACTGGGCAGGCCTGGGGGCAGGGCCATGGGTCTGGATTTTAGTTCCGTAAAATCTAGTAACCCTACTGTGAATGATTATTATTTTTGTTATGTAGAGTTTATTATGGGTTCCACAGGACACCTTGTGAGTCCATGAGCCAATGTATTGAGGTCTGGTTTTCTCCACTTTTGTCTTTTATTTCATGTTTGTCTGAATGGTGGTTCCAACCATACTTACACCAGCATGTTTACAATTGATACAGTTGCTTCCACTGTCACCCTTGCCAACTGGCCAATAGCACCGAGGATGCATCTCAAAGGTGAAGCCTGTACTACTCTTTGACCCATGAGCCACTCTTTGACCCATGAGCCAGCATTTTGAGGAAGATAAGTGAGGTCAGAGACCACAGGATAAAGAAAAACCATAGGAAAGGGAAACAAATATCATAAAATATGTCTATATAAATGAAAATATTTTCCAAGCAGTAGAGAAAGCACAAAAAGAAGAAAAATAACATTCAGGAAAAGCAGCGTGCTTTCATCGTTACTTTTGTTGAATCAGCAGCTATAGGCCTGACGGGGAGGGGGGGGAGGGAAGAAGAGAGATGTCGGACCACTGGGGGGAGGGGGTGAAAGAGATGTTGGATCACTGGGGGGGGAGGGAGGGAAGGAGAGAGATGTCGGACCACTGGGGGGGAGGGGGTGAAAGAGGTGTTGGACCACTGGGGGGGAGGGACGGAGGGAAGGAGAGAGATGTCAGACCACTGGGGGGGGAGGGGGTGAAAGAGATGTTGGACCACTGGGGGGTTGGGGAGGGAGGGAAGGAGTGAAATGCTCAGGCCAGAGAATAGCTTCTTTACTTTGAACTTCTTCACTCGACAGCAGTCATTGGCTCTGACTAGTGGGAATCTGATTGGACATGAGAAAGTCAATTAGCCTGTGGCATAATATTACTCCGCGGTGAGGAAAGAGTAGCCAATTGCAGCATAGCACTGGCAGTTGGTCTTAATTTCAGAGGTTCCAGAATTGAGCTTTACAGCAGAAAACCAGCCGGTTTGTGTATTTTGTGGTACTTTGTTTATTCTGTGGTGAAATGTTAATTATGTGGCCTCTCCCATGGCCACACAACTGTGGGAGACTGGTGAATAAGCCTGTTACCTCACACATACTCAGTCTGACTGATGTGAGACTAGTTTCAATTTTTAACAATTCTGAGCAATTTTCCATTTTATATAGGATAATTATTACTTGATGTACTGTATACCATATATGAAAAGTCTTCTCTTCAACCTAGGGTTCCTTTTACTAAGCTGCGGTGGCTTTTTTAGCGAATGCTAGCCCCATCGCTACGCAGAGACACTAATGCCAGCTCGATGGAGGTAGTAGCATCTAGCACGTGCGGCCATGTAGCATGCGCTAAAACCACTAACGCACCTTAATAAAAAGAGCCCTTAGTGTTCCTATAACCACCTCGATTGCTTAAGTTCATAAGAGCAAAAAAGCACTTCTATACTGGGTCAGACTGAAGGTCCATCTAATCCAGTATCCTGTTTCCAAAAGTGGCAAGATTCCTCACCGTGGTTGAATTCCTACCTGGAGTCAGTTTGGCAGAATTCAGCCTGGTTTATTTCTCTAGTTCAGGGTCTTCTCAAAACAGCCATAAACTCAAGGTTAGAACATTTATATTTTTGATTTGAAGGGTCTGTAAAACTCAGTGTTTCTTTGCAAGCTATCTCAAGGTCAGACAGTCAGGGCTGGAACTAGTGAATCAAAAACAAAAAAAAAAACCTACAGTGGAGATATTCAGTAATGTTGGTGTGCAATTTTATTCACAAAAAAGGTTAATCAAAAAAGCCAAAAACTAAAGAGTCATAATATTAATTGACCAATATATTTGAGTTTACATGAAGGAAAATGATCTCAGATATGCCACTCCTGCGGATTATATTGTTATAGCCCACATATGGATTGGTGGCGTGGTTTTCTTTCATTGATCTATAAAACCTTCATGATAAACATATGACTAATTTTGTCTAAATTGTAAATATCTAACCATTACTCTTGTTATATAAATATCTGTCTTATACAATGATTTTATATTTTAAATAATTTTTATAAAATTTCTTTTTCTTTGTGCAAATTTTGCAAAAAATATTTAAGGAGAGTGCAAAGAAGCATAAATCTATTTGTGCAAATAGGCAATTTTTATAACTGTGCAAACTCGCAAAAAATTAGATAGCAGCTGATTTATAGTCACTGGAAATATGTGAACCAGCAAAAAAACCTCTTGTGCAAATAAGCAACGATGAGATTGTGCAAGTATATAAAGCACAGAAAATAGCAGCAAAGTAGTGCAAACACTTTGTGCAAATAGGCAATTTTTATAACTGTGCAATTTTATTCCGCAGTTATTCTCTTGCGTGGTGTAGCCTATAGCAGATGAGAAGCCTCAGCAAAATGCAATGAATGCTAGTGGGAATTCCTTATGGATTTCTACATATGCGAGAATCCATAAGGAATCTCCACTAGCATTCATTGCATTTTGCTGAGGCTTCTCATCTGCTATAGGCTACACCACGCAAGAGAATAACTGCGGAATAAAATTGCACACCAATATTACTGAATATCTCCTGTAGTTTTTTTGTTTCTGTTTGAAATGTGGAGGTTCTTTCCTGGTTTTTCTGGTGGAATTAGAGAATGACACGGGGACAAATTTTTCTCCGTCCCCACGAGTTTGGTCCCTGTCCTGTCCCTGCCCCATTCCTGTAAGCTCTGCCTTAACCGCAGAAGCCTCGAACACTTGAAAGGGGGTAGGCGGGAGGGAGGTAAAAAAAATTTGGTAGGGACAGGAGACGGGAGGGATCCCTCCTGTCTCGGCTCACCATACCAGGCCATACAGCAGGCCCGGCGGAGGCTTGTAACAAGTTTGGGAGGGGGGCGTGTGGGTAATGACATGAATGTAAACCGAGACCCCCATTTTGGGGCCTTTTTTTTTGGCCCCAAAACCTCAGTTTATATTTGAGTATATACAGTACTATGTTACTATGAATAAAGTAAATTCTGGAGGAAGACATGGGGATAACAGTCCTTCCTCCATTGGGTTAAGCCAGGTTTTGGTAAGACATAAGCTATTAAGCTGTTGAGAAGTAATAAGATCTTTAACAAGGTCTGTCTACTTTTTAATTGAGTGGCAGTTCAATAAACCTCAAGAGATGGTTGTCCAAATATATTGTTAAAAGTTTACAGGAGTGATTGTTCATTTTGCCCATTGATAATACACATCCAGGGTGGATGGGTGGGAAGATATATTTTTAATTTGAGTGCAAATTGTTGGATAGGTAGTGGGGGAGTGGGGTGGTATATGTATTTATCATAGAATATAATTTTGATTGAATTTAAGTGATGTTAAAGTATAAAATGACTGTATAATATGTTGCAGTTATTTTTGACTTTAAAATGAGTAAAGATTTATTTAAAAAAATAAATAAAAAAAAGTTTACAGGAGCGACTTGACAAGGCTTCAGATTAGCTATTGTTCGACAATTCGTTGACAGTGATATAAACCCAGTTGTTTGGCGTCCCCATAGCACTGTAAAACTGAACAATGAAATAGGTATGTTAAAAAAGCCCATTTTGATATGAAGTTTTTCCACCACTGTGTTTCTGCTGTCATTTTTTAAAAAAACTACTGTGTTCTGTAGTTTCCTTGCTTGCAAGATAATTCCCTGTTTTGGCTTCTGCGAAAAGACAAACAAATGTTATTTTCCTAACCGTGCAGGTTTGATGCGTCTAATGCGGGTCCTCCATGGTAACATTTTTTTTTCTAAAAATGTGCTTCACAATGTCAGTGGTCCAGAACAAAAATCAACAAACTTGTTTTTGTAAGAAGTGCTAGATTTCATGCCAGTCTGTTGCAAGTCAGTCTCTAGAGCAGTGATTCCCAACCCTGTCCTGGAGGAACACCAGGCCAATTGGGTTTTCAGGCTAGCTCTAATGAATATGCATGAAGCAAATTTGCATGCCTATCACTTCCATCCTATGCAAATCTCTCTCATGCATATTCATTAGGGCTAGCCTGAAAACCCGATGGGCCTGGTGTTCCTCCAGGACAGGGTTGGGAATCACTGCTCTAGATGACAGAACGGTGTGGCATGGTAAGCTCGGGGCCGCAGCTGCAGCGCATCCGGAAATGTGCAGCCATCAATGCGATGATGTCACGCGCATGTGTGATGCCATCACGTCGACATCTGTGCATGTGCGGAAGCCCTGCAGTCATGGCCACTACGCTGGTGGTAGGGGTGCTGAAGGAGAGGCAATGGCGAGGAGGAAAGGCACAGGCGGACTGACTACAGGACGTGCCTCTCGCCATGAAAGGCGCCTGCTGGCTGAAACACCAGTTTTATCTATCCAGACATGACAAGACCTGGACAACTGCAACAATCACGACCCATGGTCCCTCCTCCAGGCCCGCCCAGTTCCACCCATCCACGCCCATTCTGCCCAATTCATGCCAAATTTGTCCCCGCCCCCACAGGAACTCAATTTCCCTGTCCCATTCCTGTAAGCTCCGCCTTAACTGAACAAGCCTCGAACACTTATGATTTAAAAGTGTTTGAGGAACGGCTGGGTAAGTTGCAGCTATGCTCACTCGAGGAGCGCAGAGAGAGGGGAGACATGATTGAGACGTTCAAATATGTCACGGGCCGTATCGAGGTGGAAGAACATAACATAAGAACATAAGCGTTGCCTCTGCTGGGTCAGACCAGGGGTCCATCGTGCCCGGCAATCCGCTCCCGCGGCGGCCCCCCAGGTCCATGACCTGAAAGTGTTCCCTACCTAACCTAAAATATCCATACCCTATTCGCTCAATGTCCTGTAAGGTAAACCTCTATCTGTACCCTGTTATCCCCTTCGCTTCCAGGAAGTCATCCAGTCCCTTTTTGAACCCCAGAATTGTACTCTGTCTTATCACCTCTCCGGGAAGCGCGTTCCAGGTGTCCACCACCCTCTGAGTGAAGAAGAACCTCCTTGCATTCGTTATGAATCTGTCTCCTCTCAGTTTTTCTGAATGACCTCTTGTTTTAGTTGTCCCTGCTAGTCTAAAGAATCTGTCCCTCTCCACCTTCTCTATGCCTTTCATGATTTTATAAGTTTCTATCATGTCCCCTCTCAGTCTCCGCTTCTCCAGGGTAAAGAGACCCAGCCTGTCTAACCGTTCGGCATATGAAAGGTTCTCCATACCCTTTATCATCCTCGTTGCTCTCCTCTGGACCCTCTCGAGTATTGCCATGTCCTTCTTGAGGTATGGCGACCAGTATTGGACGCAGTATTCCAGATGTGGGCGCACCATTGCTCGATACAGTGGCAGGATAACTTCTTTTGTTCTGGTAGTGATACCTTTTTTGATAATGCCCAACATTCTGTTCGCTTTTTTTGAGGCCGCTGCACATTGTGCCGCCGGCTTCATTGTGTTATCCACCAATACCCCCAGATCTTTTTCTTAGCTGCCTTCCCCGAGTACCCTCCCTCCCATCATATAGCTGTACATGGGGTTCCCCTTCCCTATGTGCAAGACCTTACATTTCTCCACATTGAAGCTCATCTGCCATTTTTTTGCCCACTCACTCAGTTTGTTCAGGTCGCTCTGCAGTTCTTTGCATTCCTCAACAGTTCTGGCCCTGCTGGAGAGTTTTGTGTCATCTGCGAACTTGATAACTTCGCACTTTGTCCCCGTTTCTATTTTCTTTTTTCTTAAAGGACCCATGGCAACAAGAGAGCATCCGTTGAAAATCAGGGGTGGGAAACTTCGTGGCGACACCAGGAAGTATTTCTTCATCGAAAGGGTGTTTGATCATTGGAATGATCTTCCTCTGCAGGTAATCGAGGCCAGCCAGATTTTAAGAAAAAATGGGATAAGCATGTGGGATCTCTTCATGGAAGAAATTAGGGGGGTGGGTCATTAGAGTGGGCAGACTTGATGGGCCGTGGCCCTTTTCTGCCTTCATTTTCTATGTTTCTATGAGGCTTGCAGGAACGGGGCAAGGATAGGAAAAGAACTCTCTGGGATGGGATGAGAAAATGAGTTCTGGCGTGGACGGGGAAAAATTTGTCCCCGTGTCATTCTTTACTTGGGAAAATAGTATAGAAAATTGAATTAATGAATACTGTGAAAAGTTTCAGCCTCTCATCACCAGAGCTGCTTTTGTGACATCACAATGCCTCATTCCACCAATGCCTAAGAGCCAACCTCATCAGTGAGGTCACAATGGCTTGTGTACTTGACCCACTTTTGATTTCTAGAGTGTTGCAGTGTAGAGAATGACTTGGGGACAAATTTTCCCCACCCCCCTCAGGAACTCAATTTCCCCATCCTGTCCCCATAAGTTTTGTCACTGTCCTTGCCTTGGGAGTGTGTGGTGCAGTGGTTAGAGCTACAGCCTTAGTACCCTGAGGTTGTGGATTCAAATTCCTTGCTACTCCTTGTGACCCTGGGCAAGTCATGCAATCCCCCCCATTGCCCCAGGTACATTAGATAGAGTTTGAGCCTGCTGGGACAGATAGGGAAATATGATAAAGTACCTAAATGTAAAAGTGGTAAATAAATAAATTCCTGTAAGCTTTGTCTTAACTGCATAAGCCTCAAACCCTTATGATTTTAAGTGTTTGAGGCTTGTGCAGATGAGGAAAGAGCTTGCAGGAATGGGGCAGGGCAGGAAACAAACTCGTGGGCACGTGACAGGCAAATGAGTTCCGGCAGGGATGAGAAAAAATTTGTCCCCGTCTCATTCTCTAGTTCTGACCAATGGTCTATCTAGCCAAGTAACCTGTTTCCAACACTGGACAACCTATGTCACAAGTACTTGGCAGAAACCCAAAAAGAGTAGCAACATTCCATGTTCCCCCCATGTCTGTCTCAATAGCAGACTATGGACTTTTCTTCCGGCAACTTGTTCAAAACATTTTTTAACAGAGCTATGCTAACCGCTGTTATCACATCCTCTGGCAATGTGTTGCAGAGCTTAACTATTCTTTGAGAAAAAAAAAATATATATCCTCCTATTTGTTTTAAAAATATTCCCATGTAATTTCATTGAGTATCCTTTGGACTTTACTTTTTGAAAGAGTGAAAAATCGTTTTACTTTTACCAATTCTAAAGTGAAATAGGAGATTTCCTATTTCATTACAAATGAAAGCATATCCCTAGGACATATTCTATTTATCACGGTGTCTGCCACTTGCCTGGGTTATACAAATATAATTTACAGTTTGAGTTGCTTGGAAAGTAGACTGGGGCCTGCAGAGAGGCAGTAGGCCTAAGTAAGACTACCCTTAAAACTTTTAATCATTTCCCTCTCCAGTTCTAGCTATACAATATTTGAGCTCTTGTCATTTTTTAGCGAGAGTTACAACTCCTCTTTGGACTCAGAAGATATATATTCGTATCGCTGAAAAGACAACTTTCAAAATTAATAGTCTTTATTTGACATAACAACGGCTTCTCTGTCAGAAACAGAAAATTTGGACAAGGTCAAAGGAGAGACCAAGCAGAATCTCTAATTAAAAGAGAAAATAAAACAGAGAGGTTTGTTTAGCTGGGAGGTAGGAAGGTTAGGACAATTTATTCCAGTTTGTTACTGCCCAGGTCTTTGGCTGACAAACTGCAGGCCGCTCAGATCAACTACGGAAATGAAGAGTTAGAATTAGGGTCCTTTTCAGGGTTTCGCTTGTATTGTTCTTGCATTCAGAATGTTTATGTAGAAGAAATTCTATAGATAACTACCTTAAATAAGCTTTTTTGTTAGACCTCAGCGGTGTAAATGTGCGCATAGCAAATTCCACACACAGATTAGCAACACTGATAGAACTGAACAATATGGGTGATATGAAACCGGCAATCTAGAGGGTGATTTCCTTGAAACAGCTTGTGGCGAAATTTAGTCCTATGTCGGAATATGTACCCCTAGCCATGTTTATAAGATGACTATTTATTTATTTAATACCAAATAATTTTAAAACTTTAAATGCACTATTAAACGCTAGCACTTTAAAGAATATTAGACCGATGAAGAAGTTGGTGCTGCTAATCTGTGTGTGGAGTAGAGGTCTGCATGGGAACGGGGATCGCGGGAATCCCGCGGGTCCCATGGTGGTCCCGCGGGAATCCCCCTCTGGCTCACGGGACTCCCACGGGGACCCCCCTCTAGCCAACGGGACTCCCACGGGGACCCCCCTCTGGCCCACGGGACTCCCATGGGGACCCCCTCTAGCCAACGGGACTCCCACGGGGATAGAAGGCTTTGGAAGCAGGGGTCGTCCATATAATATAATGGACATGTCAGTCTTAGTAAAAGAGGGGGTTATAAGTTAATTACCTAAACAGAAAACAAAAAAAGGGTTCCACCAAAGAGATTCCACAAGGAAAACAGCAGCGCAAACACAAAAGAAACTGTGGAATTGATGATCCTGTCAGAAGTAATTGCTGCTTTTTATGGGGACGGGCGGGGATGGAGGTAATTCCATGCGGGGATGGGTCGGGACGGAGAGGATCCTGGCGGGGACGGAAAGGATCCTGGCGAGGACGGAGAGGATCCTGGCGGGGATGGGTGGGATTTCTGTCCCCGTACAACTCTCTAGTGTGGAGTTTGCTCTGTGCACAGTTACACCGCTGAGGTCTAACAAAAAAGCTTATTTAAGGTGGTTATCTATAGAATTTTGCAACAGAGATAAACCTTAAATTTATTAAGTTTGAGTGGTGAAGCCTTTTTGAAACTTTTATAGAAGAAATGCCTTAGATCAGGGGTGTCAAAGTCCCTCCTCGAGGGCCGCAATCCAGTCGGGTTTTCAGGATTTCCCCAATGAATATGCATGAGATCTATTTGCATGCACTGCTTTCATTGTATGCTAATAGATCTCATGCAAACTCATTGGGGAAATCCTGAAAATCCGACTGGATTGTGGCCCTCGAGGAGGGACTTTGACACCCCTGCCTTAGATAAAGAAAAATAGGGACTTGTATACTGCCTTTTTGTAGTTTTACAACCCCACTCAAAGCAGTATAAAGGTACTTCCAGCATCTTCCTTCTCTGTCCCAATGGGCTTACAATTTAATGTACCTGGGGCAGTGGAGGATTAGGTAACTTGCTCAGGGTCACAGGGAGCAGTGTAGGATTTGAATCCACAACCTTAGGATGCAAAGACTGTAGCTCTAACCATTACGCCACACTCTCCGCCCTCCCCAAAGATCTTCTCCCAAAATCCCAGTAAATATAATTATATGTATAGCACACAAGAACCAAATCACTTCATATTAATCCAAACCTGTACCTCCATGATAGGTAAATCACAAGATATGGTTCACATCATTTTAATGACAGGGTTTGACTGCAGAATGTAAAATAATGACCACTAATTAGGAAGTTTATTGATCCCAATTTGTATATCACAAATCTTGCATGACATTTCCTGGATGGGCAGAATTCAGAGTTAAGAAAAGTGATATTTTGACTCCGACACCATAGTGGAGGACTGGCCTAGTGGTTAGCGTTGCTATCTCAGCATCCCCAAAGTCATGAGCTCAGTTCTTACCACAGCCCCCTGTACACTTCATTGCCCCAGGTGCAAAATAAGAACCTGTCTAAAATATGTAAACTGCATTGATTGTAACCACACAGAAAAAAGGAGTATATCAAATCCTTTACCCTTTATCTGTTTGAAATTAGTTTAAAAAAATGCAGATGCTAATTTAGAGGGGCTTTAGAAGCCATTTCTTTTCATAAAGCAGCATTTTAGGTGTAGAACTAGGGCACTAATTTCATGTCAGATACGTGCACTGTCTGTGTGTGCCATAGCTTTAATTAAGCAGTAGTATCATAATATTATACAATCGTTCTCAACTTAATTATTTTCAACATGCACTTTATTGCTATTCAAGGATCATCGGCGTCTAACGTAGTAATCCTCTATCTATTTTTTTTTTTTAAATACTGCTCAAATCATCAATCCTTTTTGTATATCTTTTATATATTTTTTCCATATGCTTAATATACTTTTCTATTGTAGTGTTTTAAAACATTTAGCCAATGTGTTAAACACTTATCTTATTAAGCTGAAGTTCAGTCGGCTGGGGACTTGCTTACATGTTTTGCCCCACAGGCTGTATCAAGGCTGTCCCCTAAGCATAAATAAGAAAATATCATTGCTACATTCCCAATGGGAGGGGTCTTAGGGATCTGGCCAATCGGAGTCTTAGGCTACTCCCAATGAATCCCAGAATGCAGTGAGAAGGAGGCCTAAGACTCCGGTTAGTCCAAGTGCTTATAGCCCCTCCTATGGGAGGGGCCTTAGGCATCTAGGCCAATCCCTCCTGGGTGCATCCCATAATACACTGGGAAGGGGAAGGCCATCATTTGGAAGAGATGGGCCTGCTGGCCAAAGGGAGTGGGCATCCCTCCGGCTGGCCTTCTACAAAAAGGTGCGGGGAGGGTGGGTTTTGGGGGATGGGGGTGTCTGGGGGATGCTAGCAGGATGGATTGGGCATCCTCCTGCTGGGGAAGTTAACAGGGGTTGGCGGCAGGAGGAATTGGGCATCCCTCCTACCTGGGATGTTTGGGGGAGGTGCCAGCAGGAGGGATTGGGCATCCCTCCTACCTAGAATGTTTGGGGGAGGTGCCAGGAGGGATTGGGTATCCTTCCTGCCGGGGACGTTAACGGGGGTTGGCAGCATGAGGGATTGGACATCCCTCCTGCTGGGGATGTTAGCGGGGGAGGGAAGCAGGAGAGATTAGGCATCTGTCCTGCTGGGGATGTTAGGGGGGTGTTCTGGTATGAGGGAATGGGAATCTCTCTTGCCGGCTGACTTGCAGTGGGGTTCGGGGGTTCCCTGCTGTGGCCACTCTCAGCTGATTGTGGCAGGGGAATTCCCCCTCCCCCATAAGCTGAGCAGCAGGGACTTCCCAAAGTTGCAATTCTGTAACTGGCACCCAAAATTGGGTACCAGTTACAGAATTGCAGCTTTGGGGGAGTCCCTGCCGCTCAACTGATGGGGGTGAGGAGGGAATCCCCCTGCCACTCTTGGCTACTGCGGTCTAGTGGCCAAAATAAGCGGCTGAAATGTAGGCCTGGGTTTTCCTGGCCTACATTTCAGCCATCTATCTTGGCACAATTCTGTAACCGGTACCCTGGAATGATAGGCGATCAGTGGCTGCTTTTAAGGTGGCCACCGACTTGGGCACTGGTTACAGAATCCGGTCCTCAGATAAAGAAGGCCCTTTTATAAAAATGGGACCTCCAAGTTGGGACTTTACAACTGTATGGCTATTTTACAAAAGGTTCACTGAACATTAGAGCCTTTTGTAAAATTCATATGTCAGTGGGAAATATACATGCATTCCCTAATAATTCAATGGGAGCAAGCATCTTGTAAAAATACATATTAAAAAATAAAAATAGCAGCATCACTGGACAGCTTGTATGTGAAAACATTAGTATACAGAAAACTGCATGTAAAACAATAGCCAATTAGGAAACCAAGTATTATGGGTAGCCATTTTTGGCAGGGTACTGAATTGAACATAAGAATAGCCTTACTGGCCCAGACCAATGGTCCATCAAGCCCAGTACCCCATTCTCACGGTGGCCAATCCAGGTCCCTAGTACCTTGCCAAAACCCAAGGAGTAGCAACATTCCAGCATCTCAAAGAGTAGCAAGATTCCGGAACCACAATGAGAGCAACATTCTAGAGATGAGATTGTGATGTCATAATGCCTCAGAGCCAACCTCATCAGTGATGTCACAATGGCTTGATTGTCCTATTCTTGGCACACATAAGAGCATAAGAACGGCCATACTGGGTCAGACCAAAGGTCCATCAAGCCCAGTACCCCGTTCTCACGGTGTCCAATCCAGGTCCCTAGTACCTGGCCAAAACCCAAGGTGTAGAACTATTTTCTGAATAATAAAAGGATAAACTGATCTGTGAGTCCTGTGGATTTGCTAAGTGAGAGAATACTGAAGATTGTTTTGAGCAGTTGGATTATGTAACTGCCTATTTTGGGAAATGGGAAATGTTCTCATCATTTCAGTCTCTCCAAACCTGAATCTCCCAAACAGTATGGACAGAACTTTCACTTTTTGCTGAGAACAAAGAAGTCCTTTACCCAAAGGTTTTAATAGTAAAACGCAGGTGATATATCATAAACGGTACATTTGATATGTATATCTATATTAAAAATGCTTTTCCCACCACCAACAAAATGCAACACACTCTATAGTGATGCATGTTGGTAACAAAAATATTATACACAAATACAGGATGTCCGATGCAGTACTTGGAGAGACTCCCCTGGAAAGAGACTTGGGAGTGCTGGTCGACAAGTCAATGAAGCCATCTGTGCAATGTGCGGCGGCGGCAAAAAGAGTGAACAGAATGCTAGGAATGATTAAGAAGGGGATCACAAACAGATCAGAGAAGGTTATCATGCCGCGTACCAAGCCATGGTACACCCCCACCTGGAATACTGCATCCAGCACTGGTTGCCGTACATGAAGAAGGACACGGTACTACTCGAGAGGGTCCAAAGAAGAGTGAATAAAATGGTTAAGGGGCTGGAGGAGTTGCTGTACAGTGAAAGATTAGAGAAATTGGCCTCTTCTCCCTTGAAAAGAGGAGACTGAGATGGGACATGATTGAAACACTCAAGATAATGAAGGGAATAGACTTAGTAGATAAAGACAGGTTGTTCATCCTCTCCAAGGAAGGGAGAACGAGAGGGCACTCTCTAAAGTTAAAAGAGGACAGATTCCGTACAAACGTAAGGAAGTTCTTCTTCACACAGAGAGTGGTAGAAAACTGGAACGCTCTTCCGGAGGCTGTCATAGGGGAAAACACCCTCCAGGGATTCAAGACAAAGTTAGACAAGTTCCTGCTGAACTAGAACATATGCAGGTAAGGCTAGACTCGGGGCACTGGTCTTTGACCTAAGTGCCGCGGTGTGAGTGGACTGCTGGGCATGATGAACCACTGGTCTGATCCAGCAGCGGCAATTTTTATGTTCTTATGTCATATTTGGTCATATAAGGATCCATTTAGCCCAGTATTCCATCTTCGCCGTGGCCAATCCAGGTCACATTGTACCTGGCAAAACCCCAAATAGTAGCAACTTTCCATGCATCCGATCCAGGGCAAGCAGTGGTCCATTGTGTTTGCTTTCCTGCTATGACTTTTCACTGCCTATTGCAGTCCCTTAGGAAGGGCATAACTGAATTACATAATGAAATGATAAAATTCTCAAAGGATCAAGGCCAAGTCATCATAGCCTCTCACGATACTTGTGCCAATTTCAGACCCTAAGTGACATTTCTGAACTAAATATTTTACCGGGTAAACAGGAACACTATCATTATGCTCAACATTTGAAATCAAGACGATTAAACACTTTAAAAGAAGCATGAAATAATTTAGAAAAGACAATGGTCGATCTGCTCTGGCCCCATGAGTTATTGCAGAAAATTAAACATCTGACTCAATGTTAACTATTCAGCTGACTCACTCCTTAATGTACAAAATGACTTGCTTACAGTTTCAGAATAAACAAGGACTTTCTGTAAAATGAAATGGAATTAAGGAGAGCTATAGAAAATTGGGGGTTTGGATACTTGATGGTCTGAATTCAGTGTGAAAAGAGTCGCATGCTCTTGGGATGCAAGATCAACTTAGAACCCTTTGTCTGCAATAGGGATATACTGTTGAGAGGAAACAACTTCTGGAAGATAACCTGCATGGGGGAAAAGGAGGGACCATTTTGAGTCAGGAGACGGGCACACGGAACCTCCAATGGGGGGAGGAGAAATGACCATAAATATTACTCTTAACATTTGTCTGCAACCTTTGATCCAACAGGTTATCTGGATCAACTAATTCAATCACATGCAACAAAATATCAGTATAAAGCTTTAATCAGTTATACTCTGCAGATTAGGAACTGCAGAAGCGGAAAATCTTTCAAATCATTCAACTGCAATTGTATCTCTACTAGACATAGCTCGAAGTCACCTCAGCCAAGGAAAAAGACTGCTAATCATCCAATTTGATCTCTCAGCTGCATTCGATCTAGTGGACCACTCCATACTTCTCCAAATACTAGACGCAATAGGAATATCAGGTAAAGTTCATAACTGGTTTCAAGGCTTCCTTAAAACTAGAACATACAGAGTCAAATCAAAAGACATTCTATCTGAACCATGGTCCAATCCATGCGGAGTACCACAAGGTTCTCCCCTCTCTCCCACACTTTTCAACCTATTCATAGCTTCCCTAGGCACCACCCTGGATGCCCTAAATATTACTTCTTTCAGCTATGCGGACGACATAACCATCCTCCTCCCATTCGACATAAACAACCCAATCTCCTCAGAACGCCTGAAAACTACATTGGAAACAGTGGAAAAATGGATGACAGATCACAAGTTGAAGCTGAATTCCGACAAAACTAAATTCTTATTACTAGAGAAGGACAAAAAATCATCCCTAACAGAACTGGAAGTAAACTCAATCAAGTACCCTATACAAAGCGCCCTCAAAATCCTAGGTATACATTTAGACAGACGCTGCACAATGCAAACACAAATCCAAAAAATCACCCAAAAAGCATTCTTCACAATGCGAAATCTAAGAAAAATCAGAAAATTCTTTAATAAAGAGCAATTCAGGATCATTGTCCAATCCCTTGTGCTAAGTATTGTAGACTATTGCAACAGCCTCTACTTACCTTGCACGACCAACACAATAAAAAAACTACAGACCATCCAGAACACAGCCCTCAGATTCATATACTCACTCAGCAAACACGACCACATTACCAATGCATACCTTGAATCCCACTGGCTACCAATAAAAGCAAGAACACAATTCAAACTCTACTGTCTCATTTTCAAAGTAACCCATGGCACGGCACCCAGTTACCTAATTAACCGTTTTCATCACTACCACCCACCAAGAAAAAGGAGAACACAGAACCTTTTCACCTATCCACCACTCAACGGTACTCGTCGTAAGAAACTTTACGACAACCTCCTGGGGACACAGGCAGCTAAAATAGACTCTGACATCTCAAAATTACTGACCAAAACAACAGACATAAAAGAGTTCCGCAAAGAAATAAAAACATTACTGTTCAAAAAATATCTCCCATCACTCTAACCGCCACCCAATGACCTCCCAATCAACGACTTCGGAAATACCCACCTATATTATCTTTTTATCTGCGATCTAGAATGTACTGTAATTCTGCTACACTACACCCGATTCAACCGATCGAGTTAACATGTATTACCTCTGTTAAATGCATTATCTTCCGTTATATGTATTATCTTCTGTAACAAGTATTATCTTCTGTGAAATTGTAGTATCATATCTCATTACTGTTCCTGTAACTTACTCTTATCCTGAAATGTAACTCTACTGGAATATCCCAGATATTTCTATATTGTAATCCGCCTAGAACCGCAAGGCACAGGCGGAATAGAAATCCCTAATGTAATGTAATGTAATGTAAAGTAGTAGCTTTTTAAATATTTTAGAAGGTGTACTAATCTATATATATAAAATCGGAGGTATGTGTGTGTGTATGTATGTGTGTGTGTATGTGCCGCGATCACGCAAAAACGTCTTGACCGATTTGAACGAAACTTGGTATGCAGATCCCTCACTACCTGGGGTGATATGTTCTGGGGGTCTCGCGGCCCACAACTCTATGTTGCTTGCTCAAGGCTGGGTTCACCCAGCAATTTATATGTTCTTGCTCCAGGAGGTGAAACTAAAAATGTTGTTTATAATCACGTTTTGCGTTAGTTGTATTGTATTCATTTTGTCAAATATTTCACTTTATAATTTGAATATTGTACTTTTTATTAAGCTGTAAAAAAATAATTTCATTCACCACTATAAAGTATCTTTATTTGAATCCATTTACAGTGTTATTGCTATAATTAAATACCCGTGCAACGCCGGGGCATCAGCTAGTATACAGAATATAAGCAGGTTGGACAGAATACTTGCTTTGTCACAGCGCATTAATCAGCGGAACGCTTTTTCGTTGGGGGGGGGGTGGCTCAAAGGCTCTGCCCTAGCCCCAGCAGGATCCTGTGGCACAATTTCTCCCTCCAGCTCCCGACTCCCCCATCTATCTTCCCCTGTCGCTGTAATTTTAAATCTTCTGGCTGCCGCCTGGCAGCAACACCGAGTAAGCCTGCCTCATAAGTCTTCATTCTGCAGCAAGGCTGTGCGGCAGCTGGCCAAAGATTTAAAATTACAGTGGCCGGGAGGAGGTGGGTGGGGGAGTAGAGCCATAACTGAGGCCATGGCCCCTGTGGCCTCCCCTGTTCCGACGCCTAAGACACAGAGACAGGGTATTTCAGCATCTTAATATCATTCAACCTTCCACCTGTAATGGCCTATGCAAAGAAGCCATAACTTACCTAACTCTATCCTGTTTAAGCTCAACTTAACTGTGCTGATGTTTTGTTGACTTAAAGGTGGATTTTAGATAGAACATTGGTATCAGAACTGAAACATCCACATCAGGATATGTCAAATACCTTTAGCATTTTTGAAATGGATCTGCTAATGTTGAATCTTTCTTAAAACATCACTTCAAAAAACTTATGTAACACACTATTCCCGTTCAAAAAGTAGGCAGATGTTAAACCCAAAGATTCATAAACCTAATTCGAATTGACTTTAGTTGATGAATTAGGATCTCAAGCGCTCGCAGTTACGAGTTAACAGAACTAGTCTTGGCTCATAACTATTTCGCGAGCTATCATCGGTCCTTACTTCTTTTTCATTCAATTTAAAGTGCATGAAAATTTTTCTTTTTTCAATTACTTTTTCTATACTTTTTAATACTATTCTTTTAGATACTAATCTTGTATAATACTATTTCTTAAGTTCATTTTTTATCCTTATTTCAATTTTAATTGAAAAAAGAAAAATTTTCATGCACTTTAAATTGAATGAAAAAGAAGTAAGGACCGATGATAGCTCGCAAAATAGTTATGAGCCAAGACTAGTTCTGTTAACTCGTAACTGCGAGCGCTTGAGATCCTAATTCATCAGTTAAAGTCAATTTGAATTAGGTGTATGAATCTTTGGGTTTAACATCAGCCTACTTTTTGGAAGGGAATAGTGTGTTACGCAAGTTTTTGAAGTGATGTTTTAAGAAAGATTCAACATTAGCAGATCCATTTCTAAAATGATCAATTAAAGTCAATTTGAATTAGGTGTATGAATCTTTCTTAAACGCATGAAAGAACGGATGTGTATTGCACTGGCTCCAAGCGGCAGCAATGCCCATTCTGCAACGACACTGTCTACAATACCAACAAAGCCAACTAAACAACATATATGTTTATGTGCCGGCTGGTATAGAGCATTACTGTAAGAAGACACTGAACTCTTGAACCATTATCTTCTCGAATGCAGAAATCAAAGAAGGAAAAAATAACTTACAACTCAGATGTGCTAGGCAAGAGTTTTTGCCTTGCAAACTGGGAGTCTGTTCTCAGCCAGCTCTCTCCATGTAATGAGAGGCTGGGTGCTTTCAGCAACACACCGAGAAGTAATGCTGTTTATATGTTTCCATTGGTAAAGTTGATGGACTTAAAGGGTTCATGCAACCCAAATATACTACAGCATGGTAGTTTTAGTTCACAGAAGAAATACGCTGTAGACTATTCATATAGACCCGATGGAGAGAGAAAGGGTGAGCGGAAAGGGCTTCTAGCCCAGTATGCTTAGAGAACAAGGGAAACAATAAAAACAGTCCCATAAGACTAAAAATGGTTGTTAAGACCGCGTGGGTCGCTGTGGGCCGATTTTTTTGTCCGATTTCCCAACAGCGATCAATTCTCAAATGGCTTCCCATGCAAATGAGCTTGTTAGATGTCATCACATGTTCGTGACCTAGAATGTTGGCAAACACACACCAAAAAATGATAAAATACCAGCATTTGTGCAGCTTTAATACATCCTTTTTGGAAACATTTTGTGGAAATATAGGCTCAAGAAATATAGTGATCTTTTCTGATCTCTGCTGTGCTTATGTAAAATGTATTAATGTGCCATTTTCAAACTATGCAGACCCTCTGAGCCACATTTCCTCCCCAAGAGACATCTTAGATTCCCCCCCCACCCCTTTCACTAAACCGCGATAACAGTTATTAGCTCAGGGAGCCGTGCTGAATGCTCCACGCTGCTCCCAATACTCATAGAGTTCCTATGAGCGTTGGGAGCAGCGCGGAGCATTCAGCGAGGCTCCCTGCGCTAATAACCGCTATCGCGGTTTAGTAAAAGGCGGGGGGTTATATGCTAAATGGGGGGGGATTTTTTTTATGGTGGTAAGGTTTCATAAGTGCAGATTTGGAGTGAACCGAGCCCTCGCTCCTTATCCATAAAGGGCTTTATTTCTTTTTAAACCCTTGGGAGAATGGTGGTGGCGGTGAGGGGGGGGGGGGGGGGGGGGGGGGAGGAGGCAGGGGGAGGGAGGAGGCAATGCATGGTGTGATTTACTGTGAAAAGGAATGAGTCTGGGAGGATATTATGTTCTTATCCCTAATGTGAAATGGTTCTTGGCACAAATACTCCTGGGCTTGACACAGTATATAATATAAAGGTGAGCCTGTTTCCTGATTAGGTGTGTTAATATTATTATTTAGATTTGTTACGAAAATATATATTCTCCAGCTACATTCTTGACATTCTTTCTAGATGTTTAAGTGTTATATATTTGCAAATCAGCACAACTGAAATGCATCTCGACTGACCTAACTGTACTTCTTTTTCATTCAAGCATTTACTGAGAAGCAGATCTGAAGCTCAGGAAGCAATTCATAAAGAGTGTGAAGCCTGGAAATTAGTAGGGCCTGAAAAATCAATGTTTTCATTTTGATGGTCTATGTAAAGCTATGTTGTCACATACCAGTTCTAGCGTGCACAAAGGACCTCGTAAACCGCAAAACAGCCAAACGCCTTTAAAAAGTCAACATACCTTTATAAGCTGTCACATTCTACACCGTGCAATTGATTATTCTAGATCTCTGCATTTATGTTACAGAGATTTAATATTCAAAGCTATTTACCTAGGGAAGTAGTGATTTACTGGGGTAAATTAATTGCCCTGACAGAAAATTGCCTACATCTGCCCAGTTAAAAGTCCATATAGGCTTCTCCAGCACATGCATTTCAGGCCACCTTGAAAATGGTGTTCCCATGGGTATGTTTAGGTCATGGGAATGAAACCATATACGAGGGGCTGCTGAAAAGTTCTCAGCCCAACCAAGAAGAGAATGATGTGGAGCCACAAAACCTACAAGTTATTCCTCACTTTTACTGACGCTTTTCGTTTCATTTCATATCATTGAAACAAAAAAGTGTCAAGAACAGTATGGAATAACTTGTAAGTTTCATGGCTCCACATCATTCTCTTCTTAGGTGGGCTGAGAACTTTTCAGGAGTCCTTCCTATTGTGATGTCATAATGCCTCATTCTACCAATGCCTAAGAGCCAGCCTCATGGGTGATGTCACAATGGCTTGGTTTCCCTATACTTGTGCCCATTTGCTAGATGCATTTGCCTCATTGAAATGAAGTGTCAAGAAAAGTGTGGAATAACTTGTAAGTTTCATGGATCCACCTCTAACTCTTCTTGGTTGGGCTGAGAAGTTTTCAGCGGCCCCTTGAATATATGTACATTCCGTTTCCAAATATCTCTGTATGCTATTTTGTCTCTATGTGGCTGACTGTATAAAGGGCAATATGAAAATGTTTTTAGTGACTATACTTTGTGGCCACTAAGGGGTGAATTCATCAATGGACGCTACTGCGTTAGTGCGCGCTAAAAGATGCCTCTAGGAATATAATGGGCATCTGTAGGGCTCCTTTTATTAAGGTGCGCTAGCGTTTCTAGCGCGCGCAGGAAATTGCCGCATGCTACGCTTCTAGAACTAATGCCAGTATTCGTGGTTTCAGCATTCGCGGTTTTGATTATTCACGTTTTTTAGCTTGCTGGCTCCTCCCCCCCAAAATTACATCAGCTTGCATAGAGAAATCGCTGATTCCAAGCGTTTACAGAGAAAATCACTGATTCCCAGCACTTTCTTCACCGTGTTTTGCCTCTCCTTCAGGAACAGACCAGGTCTCCCACCATGTTATTCGTGGTTTCACTATATTCACGATGGTTTTTACATTACATTATATTACTGACTTCTATTCCGCCTGTACCTTGCAGTTCTAAGCGGATTACATCAGAAGAAAACTGGACATTTCCAGGAAGAAGATTACAATTAATGGAGCTGGTTACATAATTCAATTTTGAGGAGAGGTTACAAGATAAGTGGAAAGATAAGGAGAACGTCGGAAGGAGCTGGAAATTTACGAGATAGTTGCAGAGTAGATGCTGGTTACATTGAGTCTTAGGGGGATATTACAGCGAATAAAATATGAAAAAGTTATTCACGGTTTTTCTGTATTTGCGGTTCTGTTAATCCCCTATCACAGCGAATATGGAGGGAGAAGTGTAAACTAACAATAACAACTTATATTGAACTCTATACTCCATCGTCAACCAATATAAGGTGATATAATATGAGGAAACATGATCATTTTTTTCTCACTCCAAACAAAGCACAAATAATAGAATTTTGAGTGACTTGCAACGCATGCATAGTCGAGGAAGGCATTCCTAGAACAACAATATTATCCATGCTGGATAATACTACAACGTGGAGGACCTGCTTATAGGCACTGCTGGAAATGTATTTTCTGAGATTGCTTAAAATAGGTCTTTCTTATCACAATTTAAATATGCAGCTTAAATGTTAACTGTGGATCTAAAATCAGACCCAGATGACAAACTTATCTAGAGAGATTCATAACTGTGCCCAACACATTTAATGGAATTTGGAGATCTAAAACTGGATCTCTTCAGAGAAACATTATCTTTGTTTTGGAGATATTCAACATTAATCCATTTGCATTCAACCAATCTCCAATCGGAATCATTACATCATTCAGCCTTAGTTTTGCTTGTGACTAGGGTTGCCAGATTTCTCTTTGAAAAAAAAGAAAATTCCTGGCCCCGCCCCATTCCACCCCTGGCTCCACCCTGTTCCTCACCAGCCTCACTCCCACACGAACCTCCCCGAGCTAGGAGGCCACATTTGGAAGCCTTCGTGCAAGTTCGGACGTCGACACAATGACATCACATGCATGGTGGCCGCGCATGTCTAAAGGCTTCCCAGACGCGGCCTCTGAGCTCAGGACTTCCAAAACCCGTACAAACTGCCAGGTTTTGGAAATCCCTCTGGGCGCCCAGACTGTCCTCTAAAAAGAGGACATGCCAGGGTTTGTGACCATGAGCCTATCTTTTGGTAATAATTTCCACCAGGTTTTACACTTTTCAAATAGGGTGTGAAAATTTATGTGCACCAAACTCTTAAATTGCTTAATTAATGTGTTTTTTTAAAATTGGATTATAACACTGGACAACAAAGATTTTCTTTCTTCAGATTTATCTTACAGATTATTAGTTGCTGATCATGAAAATCATGTTTTAAATTATGTATCACGTACTATTTTTAACAAAAAAAAGTACATTTTTACAATTTCTAGTTGTACTTTCAGGCAAATGCAATTAATAATAACTTGATGCCAAGATTAAGGAAGGCATTTTTGTCAGTCCACGGATCAGACACGTCATCAATGAGAGATTTGAAGATCTGTTAGTCGGCCCAGAGAGAATCGCCTGGAAAGCATTCAAAGATGTCGTTGTGAATTTTCTTGGCAGTTACAGAGCACCAAACTATAGTCAACTGGTTGACAAATTTCTGAGAGCATACAAAACCATGAAGTGCAACATGTCACTGAAGTTGCACTTTCTACATTCAAACTTGGACTTCTTCCCCACAAATCTTGGTGCAGCCAGCGACGAACATGGCGAAAGGTTTCATCAGGACATTGCCACTGTGGAAAAGAAGATATCGGGACAACTGGAATCCATCAATGTTGGCCGACTATTGTTGCACACTGGAACGAAAAGCGCCAGACACTGAGTACAAATGAAAATCAGAAGGAAAACACTTTTGGCCGCGGTGAACTATCACAGCGTATCAGGCACTTTGTGCATTAAGCAGTTATAGATACCATCATGTTTCCCAAAATTCCTACGTGATACAGTCAGTGAGAAAAAAACATTATAAGTCTTCCTTAGACCACACCATACTCTGGAGAAACAAATAAGAAAGATAGAGAGATCTCTTATTATAAAAAGAAAAAGGAATACTAATAAGGCTTAACGCAGTTTAAACCGGCCCTCATTTCTTTACAGCTCTAGTACTATTGGGGGGGATATGATATGAGGGGGGATATGATAGAGACCTTCAAAATACTTAGGGGCATAGAGAGGGTGGACAGGGACAGGTTCTTCAGACTAAAAGGGACGACAGGTACGAGGGGGCACTCAGAGAAACTGAAGGGAGATAGGTTCAAATCAAATGCAAGGAAGTTTTTCTTCACCCAAAGGGTCGTGGACAAATGGAATGCGCTCCCGGAGGAAGTGATCCCGGCAGAGTACAGTACAGGGATTCAAACAGGGATTGGACAGATTCCTGAGGGAAAAGGGGATAGTGGGGTACTGAGGGAGGTGCTGGGGTGTTGCATAAGTATAGATAGCTCACCAGGTCGTGCAGGTGCAAGGCCGGAGGGTTAGGACATTGATGGGAAGATAGGACTTCGAAGAGAAACCTAGGGGGCAAGGGGGCCCCTTCTGGTGATTAAGGCAGGTCATGACCTGTTGGGCCGCCGCAGGGGCGGACTGCTGGGCAGGATGGACCTCTGGTCTGACCCGGCAGAGGCACTGCTTATGTTCTTATGTTCTTATTGCATTAATTTTTTGGCATCCAAAAAGGTTAGTCAGTGGGAAATTATATTTTGTTTATTTTGAATGGGTCTATAATCACCAGCTTGTTTTAAGGAAGCAAAACATTTGTAAAAATGTGTTGTCCAGTGTAACCAGTGCAGTCAATTACTACACCGATTAAGCCAATTTAAAAAAAATTAAGTTTGGCTGCAATTAGGACTCCTAGTGGCATCTAATGTAGCCACAGTTTATAGAATATGGCCCATAGTGCATGCTAATATGATTAGCACATACTAACTTGATTAATATGTGCTAAGCCAGTAGCACCCTTTGATGAATATCACCCCCCCTCCCCCCCGCAGCCAAATACTGGGAATTTTAAGCAGTTCTGGCAAACGTTTCCTCTCTTTACATGCAGCTCCTGATTGGTTAGGCCCGACTTAGTACAGGAAGAGGCGGTTGGAGCATACAGTGAATGATTTCCTGCACTCGCTGGCGCTCCGGCTGCTCTCTAATGCCTCTCCCGCTGCCCTCTCCAGTCTCACCCCATGAAAAACCGTATTCGCGGTTTTTCAAGATTCGCGGGGGATCCTGGAATGGAACCCCCGCGAATATCGAGGGAGTACTGTATTGCACTTTTTGTTGGCTTTAAAAACTAAATAAAGAAAAAATATATATGGGCAGATAAAAAGAACTTGTTTTCAGCTTTTTCCCAAAAGCTAGCAAATAATCAACAGAAGAAATCTACGTACTTAAAAAAGTGTATATTACATGGTGCTTATGGATTTTCTCTACTGTAACTTTCTCTGTAAATAGTAATGCATTGCATGATTATAAAAGTAGGCTTCCATCACATAAGATTTAAACACAATCCTACTTTATATCTATGGCTTTAGGTCAATTATACCATTAACTCCCACGGTTTTTCTGAAGAATGCAATAGGTGCTTCTTAATAGATGTAATTATATATGATATCATTCTATCTAATCCCAACATACTGAGAAAAATGCAAGAGATTTTTTTATGTCCCTGGTATATAGTATATAGCAAGATAAACTTGGATATGTGAAAACTCAATAATGTTCCAAAACACACTTTCACAAGAAAGATACAAAAAAAATGTCATATACAACGTAAACAGTGCTGCTTTGGTTTAAATAGGATGTGTTTCAAGAAATGGAGGAAAATTTAGACTGAAGCCCTCCCACCACCACAATGGTGGTCCAAGGTGGTTGGGTGATAACCTCATTGGCAAAAAACCTCCATTGCACTCCCAAAATATAAAAACCTTAAGCAAGGCTGTCTATGCAAGGTGATAGAAGAAAGAATCTTTCAACTTATCTTCAGTTCATCGGTACACCGACGGTGGCCAGCGTTTCACGAGTCTGCTGCCTCAGGGTGTAAAACAAACCGATCAAACTTTTAAACGGGACGCCGAAACGTATCTCCTGATCAGGTGTACCGATCAACTGAAGATAAGTTGAAAGTTTCTTTCTTCTATCGCCTTGCATAGACAGCCCTGCTTAAGGTTTTTATACTTTGGGAGTGCAATGGAGGTTTTTTGCCAGTGAGGTTATCACCCAACCACCTTGGACCACCATTGTGGTGGTGGGAGGGCTTCAGTCTGAGGCTTTTCCTCCATTTTTTTGAAACACATCCTATTTAAACCAAAGCAGCACTGTTTACGTTGTATATGACATTTTTTGTACCTGGTCTATAGTATTTCATTATGGGTTCATTTTCAAAAAAAAGAAAAACGTCTAGCAAGTGAACGTTTTTCTCACCAAATCTTCCCAATTTGCTATTTGTGAAACCCATTTTCTAGACAGATTTCTACGGTGGCTGTCTGCAGTAAGTCGAAGGGCTCCTTTTACTAAGGTGCGCTAGCGTTCTTAGTGCACGCTATAGTGTGCTATAGCATGCGCTAGCTGAAAAATGACCGTCTGCTTAAAAGGAGGCGGTAGCAGCTAGCATGCACTGCATTTTAGCGTGCGCTAAGCACACGCTAAAACCGCTAGCGCGTCTTTGTAAAAGGAGCCCCTCAATCTCAAGAGGGCGTGGCTTGGGTGGGACTAGGGCGAGCTTATGATTTGGATATTTTTCTGCAATAATCAAACATTTTAGAAAACAACCAGGGTACGATTGGGACGTTTGGGCTAGATCTGTTTTAACAATGAATAAGTTTCAAGTTGATTTAAAATTTCTTCTACCGCTCAATCAGACTTCTGAGCGGTGTACAATAAAAATACAGCTTTCAACAGATAAAACAAGGTTAGAACTTGACAAGGGAGTTTAGAAGGACAAAAAACGCAGACAAAAACAAATGGGAACAAGTGGAAAAAGGGGAAGAACTACAATATTTTGATAAAATAGTTGTCGTGTACCTTTTCTTTTTAGTTAATTTCCTTACACATCCAGGTTGGGAGGGAGGTGGGAAGGCATCATTATTTCTTGTATTTAGTTTATTGAAATTCTATATGTGGTTATACTTTTATGGATGAATGGGAGGAAGGGGGGGAGAAAATGATTGTTTTTCAGAATGTTACATTACATTACATTAGAGATTTCTATTCCGCCATTACCTTGCGGTTCAAGGTGGGTTACAAAAGAGATTTAAAATAAATGGAGGGTTACAATGGAAGAACATTTGTCCTTTCCAGAGAGATAATGAGTAGGTTATGTAGTTTCTGTGTGGCGGTAAGAGGGAGGGGGGAAGGACAGTAAGTTTGAAGTTAGGGCTGTTTCAGGAACTTCTTAAAGAATGTAGTTTTTATTTCTTTTCTGGTGTCGTTATCAGTAGATTGGAGATTTGGTTATCTAGTTTAGCTGCTTGAGTGGCCAGTAGAGAGTTGCACGGGGACAGAAATCCCACCCATCCCCGCCCGTCCCCGCCAGGATCCTCTCCGTCCCCACCCGTCCCTGTCAGAATCCTCTCCATCCCCACCCGTCCCCGCCAGGATCCTCTCCGTCCCCATCCATCCCCGCAAGGAATTACTTCCATCCCCATCTGTCCCCATAAAAAACAGCAATTACTTCTGACAGGATCATCAATTCCACGTTTCTTTTGTGTTTGCGCTGCTGTTTTCCTTGTGGAATCTCTTTGGTGGAACCCTTTTTTTGTTTTCTGTTCAGGTAATTAACTTATAAACCCCCTCTTTTACTAAGGCTGATGTGTCCATTATATTATTTGGATGAACCCTGCATCTAAAGCCTTCCATCCCCGTGGGAGTCTCATTGGCTAGAGGGGGGTCCCCGTGGGAGTCCCGTGGGCCAGAGTGGGGTCCCCGTGGGAGTCCCGTGGGTTAGGGGGGGATTCCCACGGGAACCCCGCAGGACCCGCGGGTTTCCCGCGATCCCCGTTCCCGTGCAGATCTCTAGTGGCCAGGAGGCCATCGTATAGTTTTTTTTCCATTTTACTTCTTTGATCGAGGGGTGTGTGAATGGGGTGTGTGTTTTTCTATGTCTGATTGAGGTGGTTTGGATGATGCGGTTGTTCAGATAGGTTGGGCTGTCTCCGTTTAAGGCTTTAAATAACATACAGTAGAATTTAAATAGTATTCTTTCTTGGCTTGGTAGCCAATGTGAGTTGATGTATGCTTCTGTAATATGGTCGTGTTTTCTCAATGAGTAGATTAGTCTCAGAGCTTGTATATTTAAAGTGCTTTTCCTGATTCGTTTATGTTTACAGTTTTTGCAATGCACTGTTCATATTTGAAAATTAATAAAGATTTTTTTTTTTAATATTTTGATAAAATACGGGGAGGGGTTTACCTACAGCAGTCAGCAAGTATTTGGCCCTTACAAGGGCGGTTAGGTATCAAAGGCATCTTGGAACAAGAATGTTTTCAGCTTTGTTTTAAAATTGGGCAGAGAGAATTCTTCACAAAGATAATTGGGAATAGATTTCCAAAGAGATGGAGCGGTCACTGCAAAGTTATTTGATCTTATTGTGTTAATATGCTTTAAGGATGGTACTGCGAAGAGGTTTTGTGTCATAGAATAGAATGCTTTTGATGGACAATAAGGAATGAGTAGGCAATTGATAAATTCAGGTTGATTACTTTGTCGTGTCTTGAATGTAGGTAGTAGAATTTTATAACCAACTAGCTGATGGCCTGGCGTTGCACGGGTATTTAATTATAGCAATAACACTGTAAATGGATTCAAATAAAGATACTTTATAGTGGTGAATGAAAATATTTTTTTACTTTATAAAAAGTACAATATTCAAATTATAATGTGAAATATTTGACAAAATGAATACAATACAACTAACACAAAACTTGATTATAAACAACATTTTTAGTTTCACCTCCAGGAGCAAGAACATATACATTATTGGGTGAACCCACCCTTCCCACGTGTGCAGGTGGGCCGCGAGACCCCCAGAACATATCATCCCGGGTAGTGAGGGATCTGCATACCAAGTTTCGTTCAAATCGGTCAAGCCGTTTTTGCGTGATCGCGGCACATACATACATACATCCGATTTTATATATATAGATTCTATGTGCAACAGGTAGCCAATGTGCGTTGCGCAAGAGGAGGGGGGGGGTGGAAACGTGGTCATATTTTTTAGCGTTAAATGTAATATTTTATTGCTGTGTTTTGCACAATTTGGAGGTGCCTTAATTCTTTTTTTGTTATGGACTGAGTGAGTTTTGAAAAAGCGCTCTTCAAAGGTTGACATGTAAAAGTATACGCCAAATAAATGCGGTGCGTGGGCTTGTCATGCCACTGGGGCTTGCGCGCATCTGAGAAGCTGAAAGCTATGCCATCGATAGTTTCACTACCTGCAGGGCCTAACCAAGTGCCATCTATCTGGACAGCAGCAGATGGGCAGCTTTGGAGGCGCAGGATCGCGTTTGATGCAACAACATCCAATTTATACTGCGCAAAAGGCCCAGCAATCTACTTTGTATTCTGCCACGAAAACTTGATGATGTTCGTCAAGTCGCTAGGACTCGAACACGAGCCGATGGCGCCCAACACAACAAATGTGGAAACCCCAATTTTAGAAAGCCAGGCTTTAAACATGAAATTCTGAGCTACAAGCTAGAGAATGACACGGTGACAAAATTCATCACCATTCCCAACCACTGACACGCAAGCTTTGCTCTGAAGAATGCTGACATTGAGCAGCAACATTCCAGAGCTGAGATTGTGATGTCATAATGCCTCATTCCACCAGTGCCTAAGAGCCAATCACATCAGTGATGTCACAATGGCTTCATTATCCTTGGCTCACATAAGAATCAGAGTATGAATGGCCATAACCACTGACCCGCAAGCTTTGCTTTGAAGAATGCTGGTGTAGAAGGACTGAGGTTGAAATAGACACTAGAAAATGACATGGGATTATTTACCGTGGTTATCGACGGGGACGGGAAACATAGAAACATAGAAGATGACAGCAGAAAAGGGCTACAGCCCATCAAGTCTGCCCACTCTGCTTACCCACCCCCTGTCTATGCCCTAATGACCCAATTTCCTTATCTTGACCCTCGTAGGGATCCCACATGGGTATCTCATTTATTCTTAAAGTCTGGCACGCTGTCTGCCTCGATCACCTGCACTGGAAGCTTGTTCCAATGATCAACCACTCTCTCTGTGAAGAAATACTTTCTGGTGTCTGCAGCAGCCACTCTCTCCTCCTCTCCCTATTGGCTAAGGCTCTTAACATTTGCATCTCCTCTTCCTATAGGCTAAGGCTCTTTACACCTGCATTGTGATGTCATAGAACTTTCTGATTATAGATACATGATGGCAGATAAAGGCCAAATGACTCATCATAGAAACATAGAAATATAGAAGATGACGGCAGAAAAGGGCTACAACCCGTCAAGTCTGCCCACTCTGCTTACCCACCCCCTGTCTATGCCTTAATGACCCAATTTCCTTATCTTGACCCTCGTAGGGATCCCACATGGGTATCCCATTTATTCTTAAAGTCTGGCACGCTGTCTGCCTCGATCACCTGCACTGGAAACTTGTTCCAATGATCAACCACTCTCTCTGTGAAGAAATACTTTCTGGTGTCTGCAGCAGCCACTCTCTCCTCCTCTCCCTATTGGCTAAGGCTCTTAACATTTGCATCTCCTCTTCCTATAGGCTAAGGCTCTTTACACCTGCATTGTGATGTCATAGAACTTTCTGATTATAGAAACATGATGGCAGAAAAGGGCTACAGCCCATCAAGTCTGCCCACTCTGCTTACCCACCCCCTGTCTATGCCCTAATGACCCAATTTCCTTATCTTGACCCTCGTAGGGATCCCACATGGGTATCCCATTTATTCTTAAAGTCTGGCACGCTGTCTGCCTCGATCACCTGCACTGGAAGCTTGTTCCAATGATCAACCACTCTCTCTGTGAAGAAATACTTTCTGGTGTCCGCCATGAAATTTTCCGCCCCTGAGTTTGAGCGGGTGCCCTCTTGTGGCCGAGGGTCCCTTGAGAAAGAAAATATCATCTTCCACTTCAACACGTCCCGTGAGGTACTTAAATGTTCACACCTTTTCTATAGTAACTCAAGGTGATTTACATCCAGGTATTTCCGGGCTCAGGATCTAATTTTGTACCGGAAGCAATGGAGAATCAAGCGGCTTGCCCAGGCTTTCAAGGAGCAGCAATGGGACTTGAACCAGGCACGCCGGGATGTCGAGCCTGGGTGCGCTAACCATTAGGCTCCTCCTCCACTCCACTACTATGGATGTACTTGCTGCTTAGGTGAGCATTTAAGGTTGCACATTTAGTTCAGACCCAACACCCCTCTCCTCCCATATCTAACTACAAGCTCCACTTCACTTCTACCTTCCCTAACTCCGTAGATATGATGATGTTTTTATGTGCAAGCTGCCTAGCGACGCAGCTCTGGTTTTTCTAGAAACGGTTGCGCCCATTGCCTATATATTTGACAAAAGGCTCACGTGTTCAATGGCCTTTCATAAAATAGGCTGGAAACTGTGTAAGTCCCCCCTCTAAGCTGTCTTTGAGAGCCACAACCCGGTTGAGTTCCAGAACGAATCCGCGTGAGATCTATTTGCCGCCTACTGTGCCTCCACTGCAGTACAACAGATCTCATGAATATTCATTGCAGAAATGCTGCAATGCCACAGGGTTGTGGCTCTTGTAGGTCCACGGTTGGGAATCCCTCTCTCTTAGAGTTGAATTGTGCTGTGCAAAATGCCATGTGTATTTTTAACGTCAGCATAAATTCCATCTCCAGAAACAGTCATGTGGTTTAAAAGTGCCTGTTCAAACAACTTGTGCACATATGTAAACATGTACATCATTTGTAAACATGTGAATAATTTGTAATCCGTGGAATATAAATTATTATTAAAAAAACCAAAAACTTGAAAACTGCTGGGCAGAGTTTATGGAGGCCACGCCCACTGCGTAGTCCAAATACTTTTGATGTCATAGAAAACAAACAGTGATGGTCAACCTCCACTCTCCACACACACCCGTCCACTCAGGTATTCAGGATATCCCTAATGAATATGCATGAGATAAGACTTGTTTATAAATATCTTCTCTATATTCATTAGGGATATCTTGCAGATCAAGTGGTTTTGTGCCCACTGCAACTGGAAGCTGCTCATTGCTGTAGCAAAACGTCAAGAAAATCCTGCCAAGTTTTTTGGGGGTTTTTTTGGGGAACGGTGATGAATTTTGTCACCGTGTCATTCTCTACTACAAGCATATGGCAAGAGGATGTGGTTTGGGCAGGATTAAGATGGGGTCAAAAACTGCGTGGAAGGGGACTACAGTCGACCAGTGTCACAGTTCACAACAGCTCCAGTGTAAAAGAGTTTATTTTGGCAGCGCTCTATAGGAAGTATTCTCCCCCCCACCCCCCCACCCCCAAAATTAATAGTGCCAGATGATTCTGATCTCTGTATTTAATTGGGAGCATTTCAATGTGTAGGTAGCTCAGAACCGGCAGGAGTATGTTTATAGCCCAGAGAAGCGTTGCTAGAGAGACTTTTCGCTGGCGCCGCGAGGGTGTAGCGTAGGATGATTGAAAGTAATAAGCAATGGCCCTGGTTAGCTAGAGCAGGAGCTAAGCACTTTAAGCTTTAAAAGCTGAAAAAGAATTGAAGCAGTTTACAACACAAATGCACTTTCTAATACAGCACTTAAAAGCACTTAAATGAGCTGTTAGGTTATTAAGTAGTCAAGTGGTTGAGTTTAGTATGAATTAAGAGATTTAAACTAGATGAATTTTATTATAGATTAAAGAGTAAGGAATTAAAGTAATGAATTAAAGAAATAAATTATTAGTTGAGTTAAAGGTAGGGAGGATGGGTTCAAGATGGTGATGTAAGCAGGAGTAAGAGAACAGATTTGTTTGTCTCTTTGAGAAAACCCAGAATGGGTGAAACTCCATGTTCTGAGGCTTGTTCCCTTATATTTATATAAAAACGCCTTCAGTGTCGTTTTGGTGGTTTTTATGTTTGATTTAATTAATAGGTTTCCAAAACGGCAGAAATGCACATCTAAGTGTTGCAGTTTATTAGGTCTAGATTATGAAACATCAATTTATATGTGTAAGTGCCAACAATTAAATATGCTAGGGACACTCGATGAAGTTGCAGGGAAATACTTTTAAAACCAATAGGAGGAAATATTTTTCACTCAGAGAATAGTTAAGCTCTGGAATGCATTGCCAGAGGATGTGGTAAGAGCGGATAGCGTAGCTGGTTTTAAGAAAGGTTTGGACAAGTTCCTGGAGGAAAAGTTTGTCATTGAGAAAGACAAGAGGAAAGCCACTGCTTGCCTTGGATTGGTAGCATGGAATGTTGCTACTCTTTGGGTTTTGGTACTAGTGACCTGGATTGGCCACCATGAGAACGGGCTACTGGGCTTGATGGACCATTGGTGTGACCCAGTAAGGTTATTCTTATGTTCTTATGATGGGGGTAGGGGACCTGGTCTCTCCCACTCTGGGTTCAGGCTACCCCCCCCAAAAAAAAAAAAAAAATTATAGCACTACTGTTGCTATGGCTGGTGAGAATTTTCATGCTCAGCCAATGGAAGGGGTCCTTTTTTTGGTAGCCAGAAACTTTCCAGTACTGAAAGTTAGTGGCACTTTCCATTGGCTGCCGCCATGCCACTCCCCCCACCCCTCTTTTGCATGCTTGGCTTTCAATGGGGCCAGACCAGTGTTCCATGGCTGTGTGTCCCGCCTCTGCTGAAAAGAAGTTATCAAGGGCAGGTTCTGGCAGTACTGATGGACCTGAGAAGGAGTGACAACATCAGTAGTGGTGGGAGGCCCAGGTGGAGACAGTGAAAGTGACAAAAATGCCAGGATGGGAAGAAGGGGGGAGGGCACAGTAAAGGTTGCAGGGGGTGCCTGTAAACCTAGCTCAGCCCCTGCAGTAGTAAGTGAAAAGATATGTTAGGGACAGGTTACTATGCTTGCAGTAGTTGGATTGCTAAAGCTTCTCTTCAGAATTGAGAGATTAGATGCAATTAGGGGTGTAAACAGATATGGAACCTCTTAGGCTTTGCCGCTGCAATCAAATATTTTCTCAATACTCATGTGGATGTCGTTATTGCCTATTACAGGCATTACTTGTATTCCCCCCCCCCTTAATCCAGCATTTAAAGCCATCATTATTGGATTTTAGGAGATGCAAACTGATTCTCTGCATTATTTCAAGCATAATTTGATAGATGAGGATCCAGGGATTAGCTCTGATTGCTGTTATCAGGAATCCTGTTTTGAGTAGTGAAGATTTATTGGTTTTATCTCGATCAGTACAGATAACTGTCAGATAGCTGGTCACTCAAGTCCATTACATGTGGACACTTTAAAAATGTTTGTGGCTTTTGCTGATGGCGACAATGTTAACAAATGAGGCAACTCTCATGAAATCCACTTCTTACTGGTCATAAAAGTATCACATTTTAGTATACAGTGAATTAATATTTCCTTCTGTTTTACTTTTTTTTCTATTGAACTTTGTTTGAAAGTAAAATAAAAATATTGAAAATTCTCCCCCTCCCCATTCGCGGTTTCCACACTCGCGGTTTCACAAATTCGCAATTTTTTGGGGGGGGGAAACCCATTTTTTATCATGTTCCCGCCTCTCTCCCGCCTTCCTCCTGGCATCCCGGCCTTCCCTGGTGGTCTAGCAAACTTTCGGGGCAGGAACAATCTTCCTACGCTCCTGCCCCGTGTAGATCGCCAATAGGAAATGGCTGCCGTGAGCTCCCACTGATTGGTAAGGCCCGACTTAGTGCAGGAAGAGGCGGTCGGAGCATACAGCAAGTGATCACTCGTCTGCGCTCCGGCTGCTTTCTCCTGCCTCTCCAGCTGTCCTCTCCTTGTCAGCAGTTCACGGTCGGAAAATACCATGAATGACAGGGACCGCGAACCGCCAACCACGAATGACCTGGGGGAACACTGTATATTTAGAATCAAAGGGGGCAAACTTACATAAGCTAAAACTTATAACAAAAAACAAGTAAGTATTGTTTTTAAAAAAAATAAAATAAGTTTTAGCTTATGTAAGTTTGCCCCCTGTGATTCTGAATTGTATAGACATACCCCATTATTCAATATTATTTTGTTAAAGTCCACTTCAGAAATAGCAAATCAATATTTTTATTGCTGTTTACACTCCAAAATCCAAATATGAAATATGCACATTCAATATTGAAAGAAGAAACACCACAAAAGAGGAAGTTTAAATTGGCATGGGATCAATAGCAATATGTTCATAAGCAGAGCTCTCGGAAAACTAACTTACATGAGTCAATATTTATGATGCCAAGTAGTCATAATACGAGAGGGTGCTGAAAAGTCCTCAGCCCGAGCAACCAACTTCCTAAATTCTGAGCGTTATTTGGTCCCTGTAGCTGAAAAGAGTATGATCTTATTTTGTTATGTGCCAATTTTTAGAAACAAAATTATATGTTTTCGACATTGCTTCAGATCATTGATTTAACCATATCCACGTCATTCTCGGTTGGGCTGAGAACTTTTCAGCACTCCCTCGTTTGTAATAAAAGTGAGCCAAGTATGGTTCAATCGAGCCATTGTGACTTCACTAATGAGGTTGGCTCTTATTGGTGGAATGAGGCATTATGACATCGCAATCTCAGCTCTGGCTACCAGAGACTGAGACTCTTCTCAGTATGAGGGGGTGCTGAAAAGTTGTCAGCCCAGCTAAGGAGAGCATGACGTGGATATGGTTCAATCAATGATCTGAAACAATGTCAAAACATAAAATTTAGTTTCTGCAAATTGACACTTAATGAAATAAAATACTCTTTCAGCTACAGTGGCAAAATAATGCTCAGAATTTAGGAAGTTGGTTGGTTGGGCCGAGAACTTTTTAGCACCCCTTCGTAATACCAACTGCGTCTAAAATGTAGAATCTGGATAAATGGGGAATCATACACATCCTGGGAGGAGGTGGGGGGGTTGGGGTTTTTGCGGAAGTGTTTAAGGGATATATTGTTATGTTCTTATTGGAATTTATTCATTGATTAAGTAGTGGAAGGGAGGGGGAAAATAATTTTTGTTATTAATCTTGGTAAGTGTATTGTGCTTTAATTTTAATATTATATGTAAATAATGTATTATGCACAAGTGTAGCTTTAAAAATGAATAAAGATATATAAAAAATAAAATAAAATAAAATGTAGAATGTTCCTCCTAAGCCCAATCAATCAAAGATTTTTCAAACTATTATTTAAATGTATATCATGCTTTATGAAGCAGCTTATAATACTTTTAAATCTCCGAATGCCACTTGTCTGAATGCCACTTGTTGGCTCCTGCAGTACAATGTGGCAGCGCTCGTCACTGGCTCACTCAAATGTGCCCTCTAATCTATTCTAATCTCTTTTTTTCTTTTTTAGATTCTTCACAGTTTCTAATTCTAATTTTTCATACTGTTTCTGTGCTGTTTAATAAATAAATAAATATGCTAATATCTTTAAAGCCATTTCCAAAATCTCAATTCATTGAATTTTTATCTCTTCCATATGTTTTCTCAGCCATTTCATTCATTTCAATAATTTATCATTCTATCTGATTCATTTTCAAGTAATATACTGAACAGTTCTTATCCCCTAGATAACTTAGCTTTGTTAGTGCGATGTCGCTGTTACATTACGCCCCACCAACGCGTTTCGTATCTTCCTCAGGACGGGGGAAGTGCCTTAGCAACTACATTTCATTCATTTGCTTTCTCACGCTGCTTGCAATATGATGTTGGGCATAATTAAAAAGGGGATTACGAGTAGATCGGAAGATGTCATAATGCCACTTTATAGAACAATGATCAGACCGCACTTGGAATACTGTGTCCAACACTGGTCTCCATACCTTAAAAAGGATATAACTGCTGGAGAAAGTGCAGAGGCGAGCCACGAAACTTGTCAAAGGAATGGAAAATTTGACCTACAAAGATCGACTCAGGAAGCTGGGGCTGTTTACCCTTGAGAAGAGAAGACTGAGAGGGGATTTGATTGAGACTTTTAAAATATTAAAAGGATTTGATAAAATAGACCAAGAAGCAGCATTACTGACATTTTCAGATGTGACACGGACAAGAGGTCATAGCCTGAAACTGAGTGGCAGCAGGTTCAGGACAAATGTCAGGAAGTTTTCTTTCACACAGCGCGTGGTGGATGCTTGGAATGCGCTCCCGGAGGAGGTTGTGGAGGAGACTACTGTACTGGGATTCAAGCGCAAGTTGGATGCACACCTTCTTGCATATCATTGAGGGATACGGTAAATCCGCGTCTCCATAAAGGAGTACCTAAATGGGCCGCTGCGTGTGCGGATCGCCGGACTAGATGGACCTCGGTCTGATCCGGTGAAGGCGTTTCTTATGTTCTTATGTCATCTAAATATGGCCGCGACATTCAGTTACTGCATGATATACACCCCCCTGATGACATCATCAGCATTATAAGCTGCTTCATAAAGCAAGATATAAATTTAAATAATAGTTTGAAAAATCTTTGATTGATTGTGATCCTCCTAAGCCCAGGCAGTGGAGAAGTAAGTCATATGAGAATTATCATGGTTCATAGCTGCGATGTAGCTATCAAAGAGGAGGAATATATGCATCCCAAATCTGTGCCTATTTTCATCTAAATTTAGCAGCATACATTGTCAGCTGAAAATTCATCTTAACTTGGAAGCTTAAAAGTTATGGCCCAAATTCTCAAATGGCACCTAGATAACTGATTACACATGGGGCTCCTTTTATCAAGCTGCGCTAGCGGGGTTAGCGCGTCGGACATTTCATCACGCGCTAATCCCCGTGGCCGGCTAAAAAACTAACGCCTGCTCATTGCAGGTGTTAGGCAGGCGGTTTAATGTGTGGTATTACACACGTTAAACCCCTACCGTAGCTTGATAAAAGGACCCCATAGACTTTTGAATATAAATATTCCTCAGATGGTTAAGGACGAACATTCTGCTCTTCAATACCTTTTCGGACCAAAAATATAATAGTCTGAATTTCATCTTAACTACTTTTCAAGCTAAGTGACTATTTATTTATTCATTAGCTATTTATGGCTGTCTGAAAATAGGTCTGTAAATGCTGTGAAATGCTCTGAAATTTTTCTGTTCCTTCCTCTGAATTGTTCTCTTTTATTGTTACTGCTTTATATTATGATATTATGATTTTATTAAATTATTGTTTGAATTAAATGATATGATTTTATTGGAATAATGGATTCTCTTATGATTGATTACCTATATAATTGGTTCCAACTAGCGCAATTCTATAAAAGTCATTTGCAGCTTATAGAATCACGCTTAGCGCTGCTTATGGGCACTATGTGGCCTAAGTTTTAGGCCCACACATTTAGGCCAAACCTAAATGCCTGCAAGCACACATTAGCACAAAAGTCAAAAACCTGCCCACAACCTACAAGTTTGCCCACAATCCACTCATAATCTTGCCCCCTTTTCAGAAGTGTGCGCTTGAATTTTGCGGACTGGCTATTGAAGAACACTGGGCTAAGTTGTGGGCCAGACCCCGCCCATCTCTGCCCTAGACCCTGCCCCCATAGTAGTACTAATTGTAACACTATGTTTTGCATTCATTTTTCATATATAGACACAATATAATCTTATTAACAACACATAATGGTTAACCACAAAATTAAACTATACAAAGCACACTGTATGCTTCTCAACATTCCTACCAGAACACAGATAATCCCTATGCAAATATAGGACCAAAACCTACTAATATATACAAACAAACTCTAAGATGCAACTCTACATGCAGTACGACCCTAGAGAAACAGAAACAAATGCATTTCTTCCTGAACAGTGCAAAATACAGACAGAAAAAGTAAATTTTTAAACCTGTGCAGAATCATAATATTTCATTTAAAAAAAACAATAACCACAACCAAAAGTTTACTGTAAATTAAAGAGGCACTCATTCTGAATTTTATTGCCCTCAAACCACTATAAACTGAGGAGGAATAGAGCTGAAAAAGCTGTCCATTAAACTATGTGTTCTTTCCTGTTTAAACAAGGCCTCTCCTGGGTTTTAGATGCCTGAGTCATTCCAGGTCAACATCCAGGAAGGAAGACGTTGCTAGGGTAACTATTGAGGCCTTCTAACCAAGGTGATCCCATGAAATTAGGGAGCTGGAGAGTGTGACAAAAAGCTGTTCATTGGATACCACCAGAGCAAGCTGTTGCCTGCAGTCTGCTTTCATAATGAGGCCTTACAAGCATAAAATTACTTTAAATAGATTTTTTTTTTTTCACACCGCAAACTTATACTTGTCTGGCTCTTCCAATGAAATTAGAATTGACCCTAAAGACAAAATAATATGCTTTCCCACTGGCATCTAATTTGAACAGAAAGTACGTACTGGTTGTTGTTGTTTTTGTCTACAACCGTCATAAGTTGGCTTTGCGGTAGACTTGGGGTTACCATATTTGTGAAGTCAAAAAAGAGGTCACAAGGCCACGCCCCAGCTCTGCCCCTGGCCACTCCCCCAGTTCCGCCTTTCCACTAGGCGGTTGCTTGCTGTGTGCAGTCAGGGCCGTAGCAAGCTATAATTGTACCCCATCCTTTCTTGCACTGCCCCCCCCCTTCCTTATCATATATCAAACTTTCAGTTGTGAGTTTTGTACTTTATTCAGTCTATGCTTTCTGCTTTCCTCTGTCTTCTCTTAACTCTCGTACCTAAAAATTCAGTGTCGGTGGCCAGATACGACCCTGGCTTTGAAAATCCAGGCTCGCTGCCGACTGCTTAGTTGTGTTTGTTCTAATTTTGGCAATATAATTACCGTATATTTTATTTGTATACATTTTATTGTGATTTGCTTACTCATAAGCAGGAAAAAAAAATGGTAATAAACATGTATAAACTGGATTAGTGGTTCTTGACACCCAGTCCTTGGGACATACCAGCCAGTTGGGATTTTAGGATATCTGTAATGACTGTGTATGAGAAAGATTTGCAAAGTTTCAGGTTTCAAGTTTATTTAACATTTCTTATACTGCCCAATCAAGCCTTCTAGGTCGTGTACAAAAACGCCAAAACAATGTGCCAAATAAAATACTGTACATTTTAAACAGAAACAGACCAGGGGTAATGACAATTTTTAAAGACGTTGACAAACGGGAACTAGAGAATGACACGGGGAAAAAATCTGTCCCCGTCACCGCCCCGTCACTGGCCCACCATCCTCTGCACCGCCCCGTCACCGCCATTCCCTTCACCGCCCCGTCACCGTCACCGCCATCCCTTTCACCGCCCCGTCACCGCCACTGCCATCCCATTCACCGCCCCGTCACCGTCCCCGCTGCATCCATATAAGCCTTAGTACTGTAATATTTAGCTTATTCCTTTCTTATAAATCAAAGTTCCTGCTGCTGAACTAGAGAAAGAGATGTTCAGCTGGCAGGGCTTTGTTTATAAATTTTTATCAACACAACTAATATACTATTTTATCCTAAAGCAAAAAATAAATAAATAAATATAATTTTTTTTTCTACCTTTGTTGTCTGGTTTCTGCTTTCCACATCTTCTCATTGAATTCCTTCCATCCACTGTGTGTCTTCTCTCTGCGTCTTCCATTTGCTGTTACTGTGCCTCTCCCTTAACCCCCCCCCCCCCAATTGGTCTAGCACCCATCTTCTTCCCTCCGCTCCCGCATAGTCTGGCATCTGTCTTCTTCCCACTCTGTCTTCCACATTTCCCTTGGGGGTCTGTTCCTCTCCACCCTCCTTCAATGTCTGTTCTATTCCTTTCCACCACCACCCTTCCCTCCCTCCTTTACCATCTGTTCCTTTCTACTACCCTTCAGCTCCTCTCGCGTGGCCTATCTACCTTCCTTCCTCTTATTTTCATGGCAAGCCACTGGAGCCTGCAAGCTCGGTCCCTGTCCCATCCCCACAAACCATCTCGCTTCTGTGCTCCTATTTTCTCCATTTCTAATATCTCCCCTATGTATCTGTCATTGCCCCCCCTGTGTCCATATACCATCCCCATGGCATGTCCCCTTTATGTCTCTGTCCCTATGCCCCATGCACATAATTTCCCCTCTTTCTGTTACCTTCCTGTGTCCAGATTTCCCCTATCTTCCTCTTCCATACCAGTGTGTCTCTTCTTTTCAACCCCATCTAGCTTTTTTCCCTCTTTCTTCCCCCCCCCCCTGCTTCTAGCATCTGGCTCACCTGCCAGTCCTTCCCTTTCTTTCCTGCTGTGGGTTTTTCTTTCCGACTTCATCCCCTTGGCCCAGAATCATTTTCCCTTTCACTCCCTCCTTCCAATTTGAGCCGGGAACACTAGCGATCGCACAGTCCCCGCAGCTCACACCCGCCTGCCCAATCGATTCTAGTGTTTAGCCAGCTCTCTCCCTTCTCCTCACCTTAGTTTGTAGATTTTCTTTTTCGGCGACCCGCACGCTATCAGAGAGCCGCGCACGCGCGGCTGCTCAGTGTTCAATCTTCTGCTCTGCTGCAACTTCCTGTTTCCGGTTGCGTCAGAGCAGAAGATTGAACACTGAGCAACCGCGCGTGCGCGGCTCTCTGATAGCGTGCGGGTCGCCGAAAAAGAAAATCTACAAACTAAGGTGAGGAGAAGGGAGAGAGCTGGCTAAACACTAGAATCGATTGGGCAGGCGGGTGTGAACTGCGGGGACCGCGCGATCCTTCATGCCTCACTGCGGGGACAAAACCATTCACCGCCCCGCGGGCGGTGAATGGCCTTGCCCCGTCGCCGCAGCGACTGCTAGTTTTCTTCCCCGTTTTCGGCGGGTGACCCGCGGCTAAAATGCGGTGGCCGCGGGTAAACTGCCACCGTGTCATTCTCTAACGGGAACAAAAGGAAGAAGGGTTAGAACTACAATTGATAGAGAGAAAGAGAACACGCAAGGGGAAGAATAACAAAGGGAGGGAAAACTGAAAATAAAAACCTTTCTTGAATCTAAGTCGCCCTTAAAAGGACAGTTTAAGTTACAAAAGCATCAAGAAAGAGAAATGTCTTTAACTTCACCTTAAAATTGGCAAATTAGGAAGGTAGAGCATACAAATCAGTTTCATACATATGAGGGTGGTTTGAAAAGTTCAGTTTAAAAAAATATGTTAAACAAATATTTTTTAACAAACAAACAAAAATGGGGGTGGGTGGACAGCATATATGTACCGCAGAAGCGGTATATAAAAAAAGCATTATTATTTGCAGTATTTCTCCACCCCCTACTGGACAGACACGTGCATGACGTTCATTGGCACTGGGCTTGCTTTACGGCAGGGGTGTCCAACCTTTTGGCTTCCCTGGGCCGCACAAACATGCAAACATTGCAGCAAGACAGAGGAGGGAGCTGGCAAGATGGTAAACGCCTGGGGGCAGCAGAGGAAAACACTGCATCGCCCTCGACAAGGGCTGCACAAAATACTTCACGGGGCCGCATGCGGCCCTCGGGCCGCAGGTTGGACACCCCTGCTTTACGGCAAGAAGGGTCCGCCAAGCAAGCATGTTTGGATTGTAAAACGGCTCATGAATTATATGTGTTTGTGAGCCGCTACAACGGACAACATTACGGATGGTGATTTTTACCCCTGCTTTCTGAAACTTGCCATGATGAGACGACACCGCATGATAGGACATGACGGCAATAATGATGGGAGGAGGGAGGTACAGCAGCCGCAGAGGACTTTAGCGCGTGCGCATCCCCACGCGCACTGCATGCGGGTGGCCTTGGAACAGATGTCAGACCAGAAGGTAGTGAATGATTACCATTGAAAGCGGGCCTGCGATATTAGGTCTATGTGAGGAGATCAGAGCGGATATTGATTTATCCACAGCTCAGTCCGATGCAGTGCCTGAACTAATGAAGCTGCTGACAGTCCTGCGGTTCCTTGGCACGAGAACTAGAGAATGACACAGTGATAAAATTCATCACCGTCCCCGTGGATAACCGCGGGAAATAATCCCATTTCATTTTCTAGTGTCTATTTCAACCTCGGTCCTTCGACACCAGCATTCTTCAAAGCAAAGCTTGCGGGTCAGTGGTTGTGGCCATTCATACTCTGATTCTTATGTGAGCCAAGGATAATGAAGCCATTGTGACATCACTGATGTGATTGGCTCTTAGGCACTGGTGGAATGAGGCATTATGACATCACAATATCTGCTCTGGATACCAGAGACTGTCATTCTATCCCAACCTGAGTCCTTCTACACCAGCATTCTTCAGTGCAAGGCTTGAGGGTCAGAGGTTGTGCCCATTCATACTCTGATTCTTCCCTCTCTCCTTAAAGAATGACATGAAGATGGTTTCCCGCGGTTATCCGCGGGGACGGGAATAGTGATGAATTTTGTCACATGTCATTCTCTAACGAGAACCTTCCAGCGTGGTGGGATTGATAGTGGAAGCAGTGTAGACCAGTCATTTGTGTCTAGACATTTGGGCCACACAGGTATTTAAACATCTCTATCATATCTCGTCTCTCCCGCCTTTTCTCCAAAGTATATACAAATATATTGAGATTTTTAAGTCTGTCCCCATGTGCCTAATGACTTAACTTTGATAAGGAAAGATACGCCTTGGAATCTTTTGCAATTTTTGGATAAGATCACATGACAGTATGCCATTTGTATGACTCTAAATTCAGTACTAAACAAAATGTAAATTTGTTAAATCATAAAGCTTTCTTGGCAAGGTATCCAAGGTACCACAGGTTTAAGCATTATGAATATTGGATCAGCTTGAAAATGTGATTAAGGAAATCCTTAATACCACTGTAGGGATCTGGAGATGTTATTATGGTGACAGGCTATAATTAAGCTATTGAAAGATACAGAATTTCTGCGTAAAACAATTCTAAGCCTACATTTATTCTGTATGATTCCTAATATACACATTGTTCTTTTAATAATAGTTCTCATCTTTTTTTTTAATATGTGCATTTATGAGAGATTCCATTGAATATATGTAGTCAAGAGCAATTCTTAATCTTGACTTTTCATATTTGTCTTAAGGAGTCTTTTACTAATGTATGTTAGGTGCAAAGCCTGTGTGGCCAATAGCGTGGAGCCTGCAACTCAAGCCTCTCTCCCTCTCTCCCCCCCCCCCCTTCTCCAGAGAAGACTCCCCTAATCCAATCACCTGGTAAAGATTGCCTCTGAGGATGATACCAAATTTGTAATAAGGTAGATACACTGATGGCATGGATAACATGAAGAAGGACCTAGTGAAGCTTTAGGAATAGTCTGGAATTTGACAGCTAAGATTTAATGCTAAGAAATGCAAGGTCATGCATTTAGGTTGCAGAAATCTGAGAGAATGGTACAGTCTAGGGGGTGAAGAGCTTTTGTTCATGAAACAGGAGCCGGACGTGGGTGTGATCATATGTGATGATTTTAAGGTAGCCGAATAGGTAGAAAAGGTGACAGCAAAAGCTAGAACGATGCTTTGGTGCATAGGGAGAGGAATGGCCAATAGGAAAAAGGAGATTATGATACCCCTGTACAAGACTCTGGGCACTGGTCTTTGGAGCCGAGTGAGTGGACTGCTGGGCACGATGAACCACTGGTCTGACCCAGCAGCGGCAATGCTTATGTTCTTATGACCTCATTTAGAACAGACTGCCTGAGTCATTACATCAGGTTTTGTCTCTAGCAGTATTCAAATCCAAGTTAAAGGCACACTTTTTTGAGGCTGTTTTTAACTCCTAACTCCCACTCACTGTAAAACACCTATGTCCATCCTATCATTTTCTCTGCAAGAAACTGCCCAACCCCTATATGTCCTGCCTGTCCAAATTAAATTGTAAGCTCTTCAGAGCAGGAACCATATATTATTGCATGTTAAATGTACAGCACTGCATACACCTTTCAACGCTATAGAAATGATAAATAACAGTAGTAATACTTTGGAAGAAAGATGAGAGAGGGGAGATATGATAGCGATATTAAATATCTATTAGAGAATGACACGGGGGACAAATTTTCCCCGTCCCCGCAGGAACTCATTTTCCCGGCCTGGCCCCACAAGTTCTTTTCCTGTCCCTGCCCCATTCATGGAAGCTCTGTCATCATCTGCGCAAGCCTCAAACACTTTCAAATCCTAAGTAGCAACATTCTAGAGCTCAGATTGTGATGTCATAATGCCTCATTCCACCAATGCCTAAGCTCCGTCCTCATCTGCGCAAGCCTCAAACACTTGAAAATCCTAAGTAGCAACATTCTAGAGCTCAGATTGTGATGTCATAATGCCTCATTCCACCAATGCCTAAGCTCCGTCCTCATCTGCACAAGCCTCAAACACTTGAAAATCCTAAGTAGCAACATTCTAGAGCTCAGATTGTGATGTCATAATGCCTCATTCCACCAATGCCTAAGCTCCGTCCTCATCTGCACAAGCCTCAAACACTTGAAAATCCTAAGTAGCAACATTCTAGAGCTCAGATTGTGATGTCATAATGCCTCATTCCACCAATGCCTAAGCTCTGTCCTCATCTGCACAAGCCTCAAATACTTTAAAATCATAATTGTTTGAGGCCTGTGTGATTAAAGCAGCGCTTACAGGAATGGGACACAGACAGCGACAAAACTCATGGGGACAGGGAAATTGAGTTCCTGCGGGGATGGGGAAAAATTTGTCCCCTTGTCATTCTCTAACATCTACATAGCATAAAAGTATAGGAGGTGAGTCTCTTTAAACTGATTGTCCTGGACTCCTCTCTGCCTTCCAACCCAGCCAGCTGATTACCTGTTCCCCTTAACTGTATCCATGACATCCTGTTTGTCTGTCTTGTCTGTTTAGATTGTAAGCTGTTTTGAGGGAATGTCTTCTTTGCGACTGTACAGCGCTGCGTATGTCTGATAGCGCTAGAGAAATAATTAATAGTAGTAGTAGAACATTGCCTTGCATTATTTCATATTCTTAAATGTGCCTTCCTTGGAGATACTGCAGAAGCGTCTCCTGAAAAACAATCCCGTCTGCATGCTTCATCATCTCTAACTATCTGAAGTTACAGTACAGACTGTGGACGAAGCACTTCCAGCACAGCTCCCTTGTCTGGGGCTCCAGGCAAACTATATGCCACATTTGACAACAAAGAGTAAATTAAGGGCCGTAGAAAAGTCAACCTTTGGCCTTTAATTCGCTTTTAAAGAAGATCAGTTCAAGAACTTGCTTCATGATAGACAGCAGAGAAGCCACCTTCGGGAATTGTTTAAGCTCTGCCAAATCTCTCACTGCTTTCCCTTATCACTAAGCTCTGACCTTTTTGACCGGTAGCATAGCCGGATCTGGTATTTTGCGTGCACCCAGAGTTAATGGGTGGGCAGTGGGCCCTTCCCGTGAGAGCAACCTGAATTTCCAGCTGCACACAAGTCAAGCTTGCAGGAAGTCAGGTCATGGCGGGGAAGCAAGAATCCGTGCTGTTTCTTTTTTTGTTAAATCACAAATTTCAATGTACCAAGTCAAGGAATCCCAAGATTAAAATTCAAATAGACTTGTAAATCAAGAATTTAAGAGGTATAATCAGCCTGTACTCTCAGATACCTGCTTGGTAGATCATCAAAGATCTCAATGACCAAATTTTGCAGGTTCAGATATCAATCATTGAGTACAGAGTGAAAACTCAAAAAGTGTACTAAAGTGCTCAAACTAAGAATTGAAAATAAATAAATAAATGAACTTATCTTAGTGTAGTGTAGTTAATGCAACCCTACGGGGACCCGTTTCACCATAACTTGGCTTCTTCAGGGGTCTATTTTCTACAACGCAAAAAAAAATATATATATATTATTAAAACCATCTTAAACCCATTAAAAGAAGGATATATATAGATATAAATAGATAATAGATTGATGATCTACCAAGCAGGTATCTGAGAGTACAGGCTGATTATACCTCTTAAATTCTTGATTTACAAGTCTTTTTTTGTTAAAGCCAGGTGAGGGGGGATACATGGGAAAGAGAAGGAGACTGAGATTGTTAAGGCTGAAGAGGAGAATACAAGAGAGAAATTGGGCGAAGGCTGGGGAGGGGGTACATGGGAGAGAAACTGGGGGGGTTAAATGAGAGAGAGGTCATGAGTGTGTGTCTGTGCATGTAGAAGCATTTCTTGGCCCTGGAAATGTTACAAAATATAAAATGTGACCTCTGATATTTTTTTTTTTTTTAAGGCTTTCCCTTCTCTTTTAAAAAAAAACTTTTTATTTATCAAATTTCAATTATTTATCAGGCATTTACATCTTGTACAGAAAAGAGTGATCTAATTACATAATTCCTCAAAAGCAAAAAAAATTAAAGAAATATTATTAACTAATCATTCTCAAGAACATAACAACAGAAGAATTGACACTGCTGGGTTAGACCAATGGTCCATCCTGCCCAGCAGTCCCCTCACAAGGCGGCCCCAAGGTCAAGACCAGTGCTCCAAATGAGTCCAGTCTCACCAATTTAGCATGAACTTGTCCAACTTTGTCTTGAAACCCTGGAGGGTGTTTTCCCCTATAACAGACTCCGGAAGAGCGTTCCAGTTTTCTACCACTCTCTGGGTGAAGAAGAACTTCCTTATGTTTGTACGGAATCTATCCCCTTTCAACCTTAGAAAATGCCCTCTCATTCTCTCTACCTTGGAAAGGGTAAACAACCTGTCCTTATCTACTAAGTCTATTCTCTTCAGTATTTTGAATGTTTCGATCATGTCCCCTCGCAGTCTCCTTCTTTTCAAGGGAGAAGAGGCCCAGTTTCTCCAATCTTTCACTGTACGGCAACTCCTCCATCCCCTTAACCATTTTAGTCGCTCTTCTCTGGACCCTTTTGAGTAGTACTGTGTCCTTCTTCATGTACGGCTACCAGTGCTGGACGCAGTACTCCTGGTGAGGGCGCACCATGGCCTGGTACAGCGGCATGATAACCTTCTCTGATCTGTTCGTGATCCCCTTCTTGATCATTCCTAGCATTCTGTTTGCCCTTTTCGCCGCCATAGCCCATTGTGTAGATGGCTTCATGGACTTGTCGATTAGAACTCCCAAGTCCTGGGAGGTCTCTACAAGTACCGCCCCAGACATCCTGTATTTGTGCATGAGATTTTTGTTCCCGACATGCATCACTTTGCACTTATCCACATTGAACCTCATCTGCCATGTCGATACCCATTTCTCGAGCTTGATTATGTCACGTTGCAGATCTTCGCAATCCCCTGTGTCTTCACTACTCTGTATAACTTCATATCGTCCGCAAATTTAATCACCTCACTCGTACCAATGTCCAGATCATTTATAAAGGTGTTGAAGAGCAAAGGTCCAAGCACCGAGCCCTGCGGCACCCCACTGGTGACGCTCTTCCAGGCTGAGAATTGTCCATTTACCCCCCACTCTCTGTTTCCTATGCTCATGCCAGTTTTTAATCCACGTGAGTATTTCACCCACGATTCCATGGCATGCAATTTTCCGAAGTAGTCGTTCATGTGGAACTTAGTCAAACGCCTTCTGAAAATGATGGATCCAAGATTGCATTAAAGCAGAATTTGAAGAAATTACTAGTTCAATTTCGAGAATAAAAAAAAGCAAATAATCTGATGCCTGGTTTAAGAGATCAAAAATCTTTAAGAGCTCAAACTTCATTCTCCCTTGAAGCATTTCATGGATAGAAAAGATATTAGATGAGAAGGTTCAAAAAACACCTACTTCACAGATCGATACTTTACTATGCAGGACCAGGAAATGACATCAGAGGGAGAGCCGAGGCTGGCGTGAACAGCAGGTTGCAGATGATGCTTGTGCCAGTGAAGTTAAAGAGGTACAGGGGAACGGAAGGGGCATATATGCACTGCAGGGGGGGGGGGGAGCAGGGAAGGAGCAGGGTGGAGAAGAGGGCGGGGGGGCACCACTTTCCTGGGCGCCTCACACCCTCACTATGCCACTGTTTACATACTTTTAATTTTATTTATTTATTTGTTTAAAAGTATTTATAACCCGCCTATCCACAAATCTAAGTGGGGAACAAAGCCACATCCAGTTAAAATACGATAAAACAATAAAACATCATTACAAAAAATCTTTTAAAAACCTGATTGGAAGACAATTTTTTCAGCTTAAAAATCATACCCCACTTTGTATTCTTTCAGAGGCTCCAAAGAAAAGCCAATATCATTTAATGCTACCTTGATTAATTTACAAAGCAGTACTACATTTACCGTATATACTTGAATATAAACCGGGACTGTGCTGCAAAAAAATTGGCCCAAAAATGGGGGGTCCCAGTTTATATCTGAGCTAATGCCCCCTCCCAGAATTATCAAGTCCACTGCTGCTGCCAGGCTCTGCCCCCCTCCTCCCTGCCCTAACCTCATACCTCAGCTGATCCCTGGTGGAGGTGCAGCAGACAGGAGCAAGCTTTCTGAACTTCTGCCCCACTGCCGCAGATCGAGTTTCTTTGGCTTGTGAGCGGTACCAGCAGGAGTGTGATTTGGCGCTGCTGCTGAGTGCTGAGCGGCTTCCTTACTGGCTCCCGTGAATTCTCGCAGAGGTATGAGGATAGGGATCAGCAGAGGTATGAGGATAGGGCAGGGAGGGGGGGGGACAGAGGGCAGAGCCTGGGAGGGAGGGTGCAGAGTCTGAAAGGGGAAGGAAGGAAGGGCGCTGGGTGCAGAGCCTGATGATGGAGGGAAAGAAGGAAGGGTGCTGGGTGTAGTGCCTGACAGGGGAAGGAGGGAAGGGTGCTGGGTGTAGTGCCCGACAGGGGAAGGAGGGAAGGGTGCTGGGTGCAGTGCCTGACAGGGGGAGGGAGGGAAGGGTGCTGGAAGCAGAGCCTGACAGGGGAGGGAGGGAAGGGTACTGGGTGCAGTGCCTGACAGGGGAAGGAGGGAAGGAAGGGTGCTGGGAGCAGTGCCTGACAGGTGGAGGGATGGAAGGGTGCTGGGAGCAGAGCCTGACAGGGGAGGGAGGGTAGGGTGATGGGTGAGTTGCCTGGCAGGAAAGGAGCTGGGTGCAGTGCCTGATAGGGGAGGGAGGGAAGAAGGCTGGGTACAGAGCCTGACAGGGCAGGGCACTTGAATATTAAGCCACCCGACTTATATTCGAGTCAACCATTTTTCCTCCTTTGGGGGGGGGAAGTGGGCCTCGACTTATATTCTGATCGACTTATATTCGAGTATATGTGGTAAACCATTCTTGCCTCTGCTTCAAAACCATAACAGTTCCATCCCCAATCTATCTGTCTCATCATTTCAAATTTCCAGACACAACTTGTAGACATATGTGCTGACTTGTTCGCTTTTCCACCCTTGAAAGGCTGCATCTACATGAGATTCCTTGATAGAACATTATCATTCCAAGCAGGCAAATGGAATAAATGTTTAACCAACTTAATTTCAAACACACTTTCTTATCAAACTTTTAGTAAGGCGATCAAAACTTATCTCTTTGATAAATTTCTCTGACCCCACTTCTGCCTTGATGTATTTCTAAAACATTTCCAGACAAATTTGATTAACCTTAACATGCTAATGTAATTTCAAAAGTTTTCTGTAATATTGCTGTCTGTATACAGTCTCTTCCTCTGTAAACCGCTCTGAACTGTTTGTGGTATTGTGGTATATAAAAATAAAGTTGTTATTATTATTATTACAGATCTGTATAACCTGGATGTACTGTTTCTTTGGCCTTCAATTTCACTCCTTAGCATGGCAAATTACACTCTTTGCATCCATGCAGTGATTCTCAGGCATGCTGTCATATGCAAGCGTAAATATCTTTATAAAATGTATCTCTACCTGTGCATTCCCCCTCCTCCCTCCCGCATCACCTAAACACGCTGTCAGAATGCCTTTTTACCTCAAACAGCTTGGTGGCTGTGTTTACACACGCAGGGGGACTTCGCCTGCTAATCTCTCCATTACCCAGCTAGACCCTTCTCAGAAGTGACCTTCCTATTTCCTGAATGCCGTAGCCGGTAATAAAAATAACTTTCTTATATATTTCATGGCTCTCTGTAGTTACAGTGACTAATATATTTCTGAAACTGCTGAGATATTTTTGCCTTGTGATGCTCCCATTCCCAGATCTAATTAGAACAATAGTAATTGGATTATTTTTCCCAGGAAGTGTCGCAGAAGTGGAAACATGGAGGAGGCCCATTGTTTGCAGAAATGTTTCTGAATCAGGTCCAGTCGTATTTTTTTCCTTATTACTCACATTTCCAGTGATGCCCCTTGTTAATGGAAATGAGGAGCATAAGAACATAAGAATTGTCATTCTAGGGCAGACCGAAGGTCCATCAAGCCCAGTTTCCAACAGTGGCCAACCCAGGTCCCAAGTAACATAGTAACATAGTAAATGACGGCAGATAAAGGCTTGAATGGTCCATCCAGTCTGCCCAGTAGTTATACCCATTAAAAATACATGATTAAATTAACTTGTCTCTTCTTTGATATTTCTGGGCCATAGACTGTAAAGTCTGGTATTGTCCTAAGTTCCAAATGCTGAAGCTGCCATCTAATCAAGCCATTGTGACATCACTGCTGATGTTGGCTCTTAGGCATTGGTGGAGTAAGGCATTATGACTTCACAATCTCAGCTCTGGAATGTTGCTACTCTTTGGGTTTCTGCCAAGAACATAGTAAATGACGGCAGATAAAGACCTGAATGGTCCATCCAGTCCATTAAAAAATACGTGATTAAATTAACTTATCTCTTCTTTGATATTTCTGGGCCATAGACAGTAAACTCTGGTATTGTCCTAGGTTCCAAATGCTGAAGCTGCCGTCCAAGCTCACTCCAGCCTATCCAATCATCCTGTTGTTTGCAGGACATCTACCGTAAAGTCTGACCAGTAACATACTCATGTTCCAAGTTAATGGAGTTCCATTGATGCCCACCCCAGTCCGTCCTACACCGAATCACCATATATAGGACACAGACCGTGCAAGTCTGTCCAATACCGGCCTTAGTTCTTTAATTTACATCCTTCATTTTATAATTAGAGATCCTCTATGTTTATCCCGCGCTTGTTTGAATTCCATTACCATTTTCCTGTCCTATTCCTATTTTGGCATGGCATGGACAGGATATGTCAGAAGAAAAGCTTGGATCAGGCCACATGAAGCACATATACAACACTGACGCTGCTGGGCTTAAACAGAAGACCATCTTTAAGATAGGCTGACAAAGATACCACCACTTCCCTTGGGAAGGCATTCCAGACATCTACCACTCTCTCCTAACATTGCTCTAAGTCTTCCTCCCTACAACCTACTGCCCTCTAGTTTTACCAATTTCTCTTCTCTGGAAAATATTTGGTTCTATATTAATACCTTTCAAGTATTTAAATGTCTGTATCATATCTCCCCTGTCCTTCCTCTCCTCCAGAGTATACATATTTAGGTCTTCCAGTCTCTTCTCATACTACTTTTTGTTCAACCCCTAGTAAGTACTTAGCAAGTACCTAGCAAGATCCCAACTAGTAAAACTGCTTATCCTATGAATAATGGCCTAAGGACTTTTCATTCAGGAAATTATCCAAACCTTTTTTAAACCCCGCTAAGCTAACTGATTTTTACCACATTCTTTGGTAACAAATTCCAAAGTTTAATTACATGTTGTGTGAATAAATATTTTCTCCAGTTTGTATTAAATCTACTACTTAGTAGCTTCATCAAATGTCCCTAGTCCTAGTACTTTTGGAAAGAGTGAACAAGCAACTGACATCTACCCTTTCCAGGCCATTCAGTATTTTATAGACCTCTATCATATCACCCTTGAGTCGTCTCTTCTCTAAGCTGAAGAGCCCTATCCACTTTAGCCTTCCCTCATAGGGAAGTTAGCCCATCCCTTTTTTCGTTTTGTCCTTCTCTGTACCTTTTCTAACTCTGCTATATCTTTTCTGAGATGCGGCGTCCAGAATTGCACACAGTATTCGAGGTGCAGCCGTACCAGAGATCGATACAAGGAAGATTAGTGAAAATATGATGGATGCCTCTTCCATTGTCTGCAGAAAAGTTTCTGAATCGGATCCAGTCATATTTTGCCTTGTTAGTCATGTTTCCAGTGATGCCCCTTACTAATGGCAGTTCTGGCAGATTTGGGAACCTCAACATTAAAATATTACCGGTATATTGTTAGAAATGGTACAGCGTACACTGGGTGTACAGAGGCCATCTCTGTGTCTTGGAGCTTATAGTCTAGTTCAAATAATAGGATTTTGTTTACATAATATTTCCCGTACCAATCGGTTGTTGCTTGGAATGGTCTCCCACTATATGTGAGGTAGGTATCCAGTTATTTCATTTTTAAAAAGAAGGTTAAATCCATTATTTTTAAGGAATATCTACATTAGGGTTTTGATGAAGGTTATATTTTGAATAGGTACAATTTGCCTAATAATATGTAATTGTCCTGGTTATTCCAGTTTCTTGTGCTTGTTATCTGTGTTGAGCTGTGTAGGTATCAAACAGAATCATACAGAATGAAAGAATTGAATTGTGTTGTATTGCAGTGTTCTTCAACCTTTTTACACCTATGGACCGGCAGAAATAAAATAATTATTTGATGGACTGGCATTGGTCTGCGGCCTGGCGGTTGAAGAACACTGAGCTAAGATGTGGGCCATCTGGAAGCCTTCCCTCTGATGTTGCGACATCAGAGAGAAGGCTTCCAGTTCAGGCGCAGGACGTGCGTAGGAGCCGCTGCCCGTGGCTTTGTGCACTGAGTCAGTGAGGAAGAGGGAGCCGGCCCGAAGATAACGCCGCATCAGTCGCACCGCGAACCAGCGGTTGAAAAACACTGTTTTGGGCCTAATACACATGCCGGCCCTGTGGACCATCAATCCAACTTCAAAGACATACTGATATATATAAACCAGCCAATATTCAAACACTCCAATAATAGCTATATGGGAGTTCAGAATCCACCAATTCTTACGAAGTTGGCAGTAGTGGTACTCTTCGTTAGTCTCCTCAGAACTATTATGGCATCTTCTTTATATATTTTTTTAAACTTTTTTCTTTTTATATTATAGCTTATAAGAATCAAAGGAACTTATCTTATTGTCATTGTGGGTTCCCCTTCCCGACGCGTGTCGTTCGTCTTTTTCAAGGTCGGGGGAACTACAAAACAGAATCAAATAACACTTAGTTAGTATCTATTTCACAATCCCATGTTTTGTACCTCTAAAACCCTTCTTAACATACCTGAATTAAGGAGTAACTCTTCCCATTTTTGTCTGCCACTGGCGATCGAAAGATGGCCGCGGCATCTATCCAGAGCGTTAAATAAGCCCCTCCCATGACGTCACAATTAGTCTCCTAACAACTTGTCATATTCTTCCCAGCGAGAGAAAACCCCCCCCCCCCCCCCCCATTGTTAAGAATCCACCTGGGCCATCCAGTCCGAGCTTTCATTCAGACCGGATGGAGCCATTGTCTGTAAATCGAACATCCACCTAAGCTCCCGTAAGTTAAGTGTGCGTTCTATGTTACCTCCCTCCCTGTGGACAGGCAGGAAATTTCTGTGGACCGGCACTGGTCCATGTACTGGTGGTTGAAGAACACTGTTGTATTGTATTGTACTGAATCTGGTCCTAATTTCCCAATGAACTTTAGTAAAGAGCAATGTGGTCAACATAAGAGTAGCTATATTGGATCAGACCAATGGTCGATCTAGCCTAGTATCCTGTTTTCACAGTGGCCAATTCAGGTCACAAGTACCTGGCAAAAAAAAAAACAAAATAGTAGCAAGATTCCATGCTACTAATCCCAGGGCAAGCAGTGGCTTCCCCTACGTCGGTCTCAATAGCAGATTATGGACTTTTTCTCCAGGAACTTATCCAAACCTTTTTAAAGCCCAGCTACATTAACTGCAGTTACAAGTTTTAACTATTTACTAGGTGAAAATATATTTCCTCCTCCTATTATTTGTAAAAGTATTTCTCTGCAACTTAATGTAATAATGCACAGAAAAAAGTTTTTCTGTAATGTGTAGATCTAATAATCAATTCATCGAGTGTTCCCTAGTCTTTGTCATTTTTGATGGCGTAAAATATTGATTCACTTATACCCGTTCTACAACACTCAGGATTTTGCAGGTCCTGTCTATAGGCAGGGCACTGAATATTACCCATGCCCTGAAAACTTTCAGATGCTGCCAAAGACCCCCGATTTCAGGGCAGGTACTCACTGACCACCACCTGCTGTATATATGGTAGGCTTACAACTTAAGAAACTGAAAGCTTGGGAAGAAAACTTTGGGGAGTGCATGTTTATTTTTACACAGTAGTTATTCTGCACTACTGCGTTAAAATGGAGAGATTTCAACCAACATTCCTTACTGGGTCGGACTAATGGTCCATCAAGCCCAGTAGCCTGTTCGCACGGTGGCCAATCCAGGTCACTAGTACCTGGTCAAAACCCAAAGAGTAGCAGCATTCCAAAATCTCAAAGACTAACAAAAGATTCTAGAACCCCAAAGAGTATCAAGATTCCAGACAGAATCTCAAAGAATAGCAAGATTCCGGAACCCCAAATAGTAGCAACATTCCATGCTACCAATCCAGGGCAAGCAGTGGCTTTCCCCATGTCTTTCTCAACAGCAGACTATGGACTTTTCCAAACCTGGAAATAAGAAAGCCTTTTAGAACATAGCCCTTGGTTAAAAAAATAAAGTCTAACATTGCACTTACCCTATTACATAAGAGACATATGCATTCTGGTTTTAACTATTACAGAGAAAGCAAATGAGAATTGTATTCAGAATTCTCATGCAGGGCTTAATGAAACTTTGGTGGTAATGATGTAAGAAAGAGAGAAAATCCTGCTCGCTTTTTAGCCGCTGGGATGGGTTTTCATCTGTCAAGACTGAAAAGGACCCACTCGAACTGTTAAATTGAGAAAGCACAGGATCCGAGTGGGGTGGGGGGTGGGTCTTCGCTGTGAATCAAGAGAAAGCAGGCCTGAGCCAGTACAATACCACACACAGTGAGAAGACAATACACAGTGGTATCCATAATATGCTCAAGCACAGAAGTCAGGAAGCATTCACAAATAGCCAGTAGTTTGGTTTCACAATCATACCCAGAGTCACATAATTATGGGCCACAGATTTATTCCAGATTATATGATGTTTATACACTGGATCATGATGTGCAGCTCAAAAATGTACATTTCATTTAGTTTCTCATGCCATTTATGGGAATTTTTGGTTTACTTGTTTGTTTTAAGTTTTATCGTTTCAGGAGCAATATCATTTAATAGTGTACACCAGGGCTGCCCAAGTCCGATCCTCGAGATCTACTGTCAGGCCAGGTTTTCAGGATATCCACAATGAATATGCATGAGAAAGATTTGCCTGCACTGCCTTCTTGGTATGCAAATCTCTCTCTCATGCATGTTCATTGTGGATATCCTGAAAACCTGGCCTGCCTGTAGATCTCGAGGACCGGACCTGGGCAGCCCTGGTGTACACTCTTTCAAAAAGGATTCCAAACAAATGTGAACTGTTGGGAAGGAATGCACACTCTTCACTATAAGTGTGCACTTTTGGAAGTAAGAACATAAGAATAGCCTTACTGGGTCAGACCAATGGTCCATCAAGCCCAGTAGCCTGTTCTCACGGTGGCCAATCCAGGTCACCACTACCTAGCCAAATCCAAAGGAGTAGCAACATTCCATGGGGAATCCGCAAAGAGTAGCAACATGCCATGCCATCGATCCAGGGCAAGCAGTGGCTTCCCCCATGCCTTTCTCAATAACAAACTGTGGACTTTTCCTCCAGGAACTTGTCCAAACCTTTCTTAAAAACAGCTACGCTATCCGCTCTTACCACAACCTCTGGCAACGCGTTCCAGAGCTTAACTATTCTCTGAGTGAAAAAATATTTTCTCCTATTGGTTTTAAAAGCATTTTCCTGTAACTTCATCGAGTGTCCCCTAGTCTTTGTAATTGAAAAATCGATCCACTTGTACCCGTTCTACTCCACTCTGAAGTGTGCATACTCTTTCCGGACAGTATATATATATCTGCACAATATTTGAAGATGCACAAACTATTGAGAAAGACTGCAATCTTTCAAATGTTCGAACACTATTAGGGAAGCGTGCACAGTATTCGTATCTGTGCACTATTGGGAAATAGTGTGCACATTTGGGAGTATGCACTCTTTCAGAAGAGAGCATACTCTTTCCTGATACTGCACAATCTGTACACTGCTTGCACATGCACGCACTATTGAAAAAGGGTAGATGGGAATCATTTGTTCACTCTTTCCAAAAATACTAGGACTAGGGGGCATGTGATGAAGCTACTAAGTAGTAGATTTAAAACAAACTGGAGAAAATATTTCTTCACACGTGGAATTAAACTCTGGAATTCATTGTCGGAGAATGTGGTGAAATCAGTTAGTGTAGCGGAATTTTAAAAAGGTTTGGATAGAGAAACCCATAGGCCATTATTGAGATGGCTTGGGGAAATCCACCGCTTACTCTTAGAATAAGCAGCATAAAATCTGTTTTACTACTTGGGACCTAGCTAGGTACTTGGGACCTCGGTTGAACACTGTTGAAAACAGGATACTAGGCTTGATGGACCTTCGGTCTATCCTAGTAAGGCAATTGCTATGCTCTTATGTGAGCCAAGTATAGGAAATCAAGCCATTGTGACATCACCGATGAGTTTAGTTCTTAGGCATTGATGGAAGGAGGTATTGTGACATCACAATCTCAGTTCTGGAATGTTGCTACTATTTGAGATTCTGCCAGATACTTCGGACCTGGGTTAGCCACTGTTGGAAACAGGATACTGGGTTTGATGGACCTTCGGTCAGCCCCAGAATAGTAATTCTTAAGTTCTTAAGAATTTATTATTTCCCAATAGTGCACATTTTTACAAATAGTGCGCACTTTCAAAAATGTTTGCACTCTTTCCAAAAGAGTTTGCCCTATTAACAATACTTCTCCTGAACTAAGGACTAGCCTAATGGTCAGTGCGGCCAGTTGAGAAACTGGGGAACTGGGTTCAATTCCCACTGCTACTTTGTGTGACTCTAGGCAAGTCACTTTACCCTCTATTGTCCCAGATACAAAAATAGATTATGGCCCCAATATGCTGCGCTATTTAGACAGCCAGAAATGGCTCCTGGCCATCTAACTAGCACATAGCTGGACATCTGCTGATATTCTGCAAGAGGGGGAAGGGGGTAGCTAGCTATATCCCACTGACTATCTGGTTTAGAGGATTGGTCTATAAATGTCTATATTGTATGACATAGCTGGTCACCAGCAATATTCAGCAGCTCACTGGCTAAGTTCGGCAGACAAAGCCAACCACCTAAAAGAGTGTTGAGACTTAGCCAGCGAGCTGCTGAATACTTATCTCAGCCTGCCAAAAACAGACCAGAAATTCAATGCCAGTAGCTGGATGCAGTGCTGGCATTGAATTTCCAATATCGCCACTGATCACAGGATATCGCTGGTGATCTCCTGCGGTCTGAATATGAGTCTTATGATCCAGTAGGAAGGGCTGGTGCTAGCCATTGTGGAGTTCAGGGTCCCCAAAGCTTACTTGCAGGTTGCCGTTGTTTCAATTTCAGATAGGTTTGAGGCCCCCAGTGATAGGAGGTCCAGGGCAATTGCCCTGTTTGCCAGCCCTGCCAGTAGGGACAGAGAAAGTACCTACATGGAATATGTAAAGTGGTATATCGAGTCCATGACCCTTTATCCTTTAAAAATTGAATTAAACTAAATTAAACTAAATTAAGCCTTAGGTTTATATACCGCATCTTCTCCACTGAAGTGGAGCTCGACACGGTTTACAGAGTTTAAAAAATATGGGAAGAGAGAAGAGAAAGAGTTTACAAAGCATAAAAAGAGGGGATTAAGAAACCATGCCCCAAATAAAAATTCTTATAAACTACACAAGAAACTAAACAGAATAAACATTTTTGGGCTACACAACCCACACTCTTTTGGAAGACAACACTCTATTACAATTCAGAAAAAACCCCTGAAATTTGGGGATTTTCCTGAAGTTCTGGACAAAAGCTGAATTCATATCTCTAGTGTATAGTATAGAAATATGACGACAGATAAAAGCCAAATGGCCCATCTAGTCTGCCCACCCACAATAACCATTATCTCTTCCTCTCATGTGCTTATCCCATGCCTTCTTGAATTCAGATACAGTCTCAGTCTCCACCAGCTCTTCCAGGAGACCGTTCCACGCATCCACTACCCTTTCTGTAAAAAAGTATTTCCTTAGATTACTCCTGAGACTATCACCTCTTAACTTCATCCTATACCCTCTCATTCCAGAGCTTCCTTTCAATTGAAAGAGACTCGATTCATGCGCATTTACATCAGGTAGGTATTTAAACATCTCCCAAGAAAAAAACAAAGAGTAATAGAAAAAAATCCCAAAATTTAACTATAAAATATTACTCACCAGAGATGGGTTACACTTCCCCCGATAACCATTTCACAAACCAGTGGAGAAAAAGCCTCAAAAATTTCAATGCAGCAGTAAACCTACATTCTGGCCAGACATTTTCTACCAGCATATCACGGCGTTTCAGACCATGGTCCCAAGCTAAGTAAAACTTTTTTTGCTTTTCCTGTGCACAGTGATGGGTATATTACCTTTTTGATAATTACATTTCAGTGGTGGTGGAGTTTTTTGCCAGTGATAGTACATAAGCAGCTTGGACTTTAAACAGTATTGAAGCTGTTTACTGCTGCATTGAAATTTTTGAGGCTTTTTCTCCACTGGTTTGTGAAATGGTTTTTGGGGGAGTGTAACCCATCTCTGGTGAGTAATATTTTGTAGTTAAATTTTGGGATTTAAACATCTCTATCATATCTTCCCTTTCTCACCTTTCCTCCAAAGTACAGTATACAGATTGAGATCTTTAAGTCTGTCCCCATATGTCTTATGACGAACACCAAATTATACATCAATGAAGTTGAAATTAAGAGCTTAACATGGCTGTGTTTCAGTAAGAATGCCTCATAAGGAGTCACATACCATATATATTTGAATATAAACCATGATCTCCGATGATTGGCGTTTCTTCCTCAACCCCACCCTGCCCTCCCCCAGTGACCATCATTTTTTGCCTCCACCTTCAAGGAATAAAAAAAAAATGTATTTATGAACCTTCTAGCTATTTAAACTAGTCATAATGTAGGGTGAAAATCTAAAACAGATGATGAATAAAGTTGTTTTTCTTTACAATTTTTACTGCATCAGTACAATAAGCACTTTATCAAGAAGTCAAATACAGCTCACAGAAGGAAGAGAGGCATTAAATAGGAAAATAAGAAATCAACACATAATCCACAATCACTTGGAATAATCAAAGACATTCTGTCATCTACCTGTACCACCTATGATCACATTACTCGGCTTCCCTATCTATTAAGTCTTTCTAGTAAAGGTTTTTTCTATGTGTCAGTCTAAAATGAATCTGGGACATAGATGTGTACTTGTGACCTTTATTATTTATTTATTTATTAAAAATTTTGTATTTTCCCCCTCCCACCTTTTGTCTGAGGTCACTATGTCACTCTGATTATGTATTTCAGTCTGATGTTTTTATTTTATTTTTAAACCCCCTGTTTTTTTAGTTATGTTAAAAAATATATATTTATTTATTAATTTTACATAATATATCAAGTGTAAACTGTTTTTTAAAAAAAATTATTGTAATGATAGGCAGTATATAAAATAAATAATAAACTTGAAACTTACAGATAAAAATAAATAGAGCGTGGGGGGGAGGGGTGTCTTTGCATTAAAGTAAGAACTTCTTTTTATTCTTCCAGAGTCAGCTTTTGAATTCTGCTGGTCTCTGAGAAAACTAAAAAATAAAAAAGTGGCACTGTACAGAGCATGTGATGCCTTAAACTAAGGGGGGGAGAACGATCACAAAGAGAGAGAGTGCCTGGCTCAGAGACTGCCATGTATATATATCCTCTTTAGTCCTGGTTTTCTTCACGCTTTGCCACCCACTTAGTTTAAGAATCGCAGCAATCAATTCGGGTTTGTGAATGACAACGGCTAAAACCAGAGTCAGCATCTACACTTATTCCACTCCCGGTCGACTGCAGTAAAAACGAAAGGGAACGTCCCACGCAATGGATGGCATTTAATCGAGTCCATTTTAAGACTGAAAAAATTCTGATTATAGCAGATTTAAAAAAAAAAAAAAAAATCTCCAAAGTTAATTTACTAAGAAGAATCAAACAGAACTCTGTATTCTGTCATCCCATGTCACTTTTCAGTTCGTTCTATTCTCTCTTCTCTTCCAGTCTTGCTGTTCTTTGTTTTCTTTGTTTTTGTTTTTAATTCTTTATTCATTTTCAAACTTAAATAGTGTTATACAGGAGTACATTACAAAATATCTTAAAGACAACACTTACAACTTTCAATAAATGCCATTTAGGGCTATTCTGCGCCATTTAGGGCTTTAACGTGCGGAATAGCAAGTGCTACATTGCCACGCGCGCTAGACCTTGACGCCAGCATTGAGCTAGTATTAGTTCTAGAAGCGTAGCACGCGGTAATTTCCTGCGTGTGTTAAACACGCTAGCGCACCTTAGTAAAAGGAGCCCTACAATTATTTTCACCCCCTTATTTCAATATAATCAAGTAATCAAACAATATTATGGATAAATGAAGACTACGGAAGATGAAATAAACATAACTACATTGGGTAACAGAATATATATAAAAATTAATACAATTAATTCTATGTTCGTAGGAGAAATGTTCCATATTTAACCTGAATTATATATTCATATAATTGGATAACAAAGGTATTTATTTACTGAAAGGGAAAGAGTTATAGTTCCTTTAATCAGTCTTATTGAACTGAGTATAGAGCAAAAGACCAAATGATATATGGTGAAAAGTTATTGGGATACAATTAAAAATTAGATATACAGTATAGACATGTGTAGAATAGTTACCTTTGAATTGCAGGAGGGAAAGTTTTTGAAGGTTTAGTAGGAAAGAATGAATGGGTGACGCCCCTTAGCTACCCGGAAGTACCGAGCTTCACTCGCCTGCTCCCGGAGAGTAGCCCGAGAGGGCGGGAGGGGGGGAGCGGCTGCCGTGGTGATCTTGCCGACTCCCTTGCCGGAGTTATTTTTGCAGTTTAAAGGTGCCACGGCGGCTCCTCTAACGATCCCCGCCTGCATTAGAAGTGTTTTCTGAAGCAGGTGCGGCTGGTGACAGGAGCCGCGGCGGCACCTTTAAACTGAAAAAATAACTCTGGCAAGGGAGCCGGCCAACTGGCAGTTCAATTGGGAGCTTCGGTCTGGTCTTGTCTGCTTCCTGCTCGCCTTGCCGTATTTTTTTTTTAGTTGAAAGTCGACGCAGGTGGGGATCGTGAGAGGAGCCACGATTGTGTCTTTCAACTAAAAAATACAATACGGCAAGGAGCAGCAGGGAGCAGGCCAGACGGAAAAACGGAACCCTAAGCAGCGCATGCGCACTCCTATCTGCGGGTCGCTACAGCTCACGGAAAACGGACGCACGCGATGGGAGTGCGCATGCTCGGCCTAGCGTTTTATTATATTAGATTCTTTTGAGTCATTGGACATATTATTTGCTAAAAAAAAAAGAAACCATTTTTATTTGAGCTGTGTTCAGGAGTTCCCCCATGAATATGCATGAGATTAATTTGTGTGCACTGTCTCCAATGTATGCAAAAAGGTCTCATGCATATTTCTTGGGGAAATCCTGAAAAGCCAACTGGGTTGCAGCCCTCGAGGACTGAGGTACCAACTGTTTAGCACACAGTTAACTTGAGAGCCCTTCCTGCCTCTGAAATAGGTGGCCCTAGGTGCTCGGCTGGTAATTTTAAAAAATGGCTTTGTGCCAATGGCCAGATGAAAACAGCACACAGTCTTTCTAGTCAAGTTTTTTTCCAGGTATCGTTAGCACACAGCCAAAAATGAAATTAGTGGGAAATAAGGAGCTTTTATGGTCTATGTAAAAATGACTTTCGTACATGGGGAAAGGGTCATTTAAGAGTGCACGAAAGCCAATTTTTACCCCACCTTACTAAGGGGTCCTTTTACTAAGACGCACTAACCGATGCTAATTGATTTAGCGCGAGCTAAAGATTAGCACGCGCTAAATGCTAAGGCGTCCATAGTGGGCACCCTAGCATTGAGCGCACGCTAAATCGGACCCCTAAGGTTATACCTGAGGCAAGAGGCATTAAGAGAGTATTATGTAGAACAGTCATTCCCAAACCTGTCTTGGGGGGAACCCCAGCCAGTAAGGTATCCAGGATATCCACAATGAATATACATGAGAGAGATTTGCATACTAAGGAGGCAGTGTATGCAAATCGATCTCATGAATATTTATTATGGATATTCTGAAAACCTGACTGGCTGGGGTTCCTCGAGGACAGGTTTTGGAATCACTGATTAAGAGAGCTAATTAGTTTTAGGTGGCAAGAATGTGTGTTAAGACCAATTTCAAGCTAGCCTTTATTCTCTGTGTTCATGCCACGAGGCGATGGTGTGTACTTTGCAGATGGGCATTCACATGGGCAGATTTAAAGTGGCTAAACAGTTTTTAGCGCAGGGAGTGTCGAAAGCAGCGTGGGGCATTCAGCGCAGCTCCCTGCGCTATAAAACGCTATCGCGGTTTAATAAAAAGGGAGGGGGTATATTTGTCTATTTTTGTATAGTTGTTACTGAGGTGACATTGCATAAAGTCATCTGCCTTGACCTCTTTGAAAACCCGCAGAATATAAATGATAATTAACATTTTCTCTGCGTACAATGTGCTTTGTGTTTTTAAAATTTTATTGTTGGTAGATCATTTTGATTTGGCCACGAAGGTAACGGGGAGGGAGGGAGGGAGGGGAGCTGCTGAAAGACATCTAATAATCCTTGCAGGCTTGACTGCAGGGAATTATTTTTGTAAAATCATGTTTTGTTATGTGACTGGCATTATTTAGACTTTAATTTCTATGAATGAATAGAATGAAAATGATATAAAATTACTTGCTTGTTTTTATGTGCATGCGCTGAAGGAAAGTGGAGAGAGAGTGTGCTGAGGACGCTGAAGGGAAATGGGGAAGAGAGAGTGGGGAGAAGACGCTGATTTATAAATTGACAATTGTACAGAATATTGTTTCTTTTTATACTTTAATATAATAAGTTCAATATAAAACAATTCAAGGCTTGTGTGGAAGGAATCAGGTGGTTTGTGGGGATGAAGACCGAGCTTACGGGGATTAGTCCAATAAAATGGTATTTTCATATTTCTCATTATTTGTTTTATTTTTATTTGTTAATTTGTAAAGTGGTGATTGTTATATATCAGTTTTTCAAATTTACATCTACTGTCTTTATATTTTGCACAGTATTAGAGGACATGTATTACTGTTTTTGTGGTGTTGTGGTGTTGCATTGTATGCAGAGTCTGGTTTCTTGGCAGTTCAGTTTAACTTTTGTCTACATATTTCTATTTTTAGTTTGTGATTATTCCATATTGGGCAAAGGTGTATCTGTCTGTGTCTATGAAAGGGACATGGCTTTCTGATAGCATCGACTGTACTGGATCAATTGACTGTGCAGGATCTGGTTTGTTTAGTTTTACAATGTATGTGTTGGTGTTCTACTTACTGCAGTGTTTAAGATGCTGCCTTTTCCTAGGTACACTCTTGTTGTGCGATATGTAGATTGTTACTAAAAATCATATTTTTCATATAGATGGGGGGGGGGGTGTCAAAAAATGATGGGCCCCGGGTGTCACATATGCTAGGTACGCCACTGTGTGTAGGGCTATCAGAGACGTCCAGATTTCCCCAGACATGTCCTCACTAGTAAAGGGACCCCCTAGGTGATTTATACTTGTATTCTAATAAAGTAGGCACATACTTTTATAAAATCAGTTATAAATAGGTCCTTTCCTATCATCTACATCTAACCATCCCCTGATACAATGACTTGCCCAAGATCACAAAGAATTTCAGTTGGATTTGAACTCTGGCTTCCCTGGCTCATAGCCTGCTGCTGCTCTAAATATTAAACTATGTCTCCAATCATTTAAAAAAAAAAAAAAAAAAATTCAATAAAATATTTGTCCAATCTTTGACTAAAAATAATGTGTCAATAAATCAGCAGTACTGATAACGAAGAGGTTGGAAGTTATCACTTTGCATCCTGTACGTCAGACAGAGATATTCAGGGACTCTTCTCTTCCTTTCCCTGAGGAGACAAATTGTGAGAATGTGTCAGATTGGCTTGGAGATCATCTTTCTTGAAGATTATCAGAACTGGAAATGAATGATTTCTGGATGTAAGCACAGCCCTTTCCTGAGGAGGTGACTTGATTATTTCATGAAAAACAGGATGGCTGATGAACTTTACTTTACACTCTTAGGAGTAACAATATTCCTTAGGCCAGAAGCCACGGACCATGCTTTTGTTTGGAATCTGATACATGTAAAGCCTGGACCTGGTCAATAGGTGAATTCATAGGTTCAGAAGAAAAATTATACCGGTGTGTGGGGGTAGGGGAGATAAAATACAAATCCACTAACTTTGAGCCATTTGACATTCTGGAGTCAGAAATTATTTTATTTTTCACTGTTGTTTTAGAGATGCACAGTGTTTGCCCTCTCTCTCCTGGATTACCATGTAGAGAGGGGAAATCAGAAGATTGATCTCTGATATTCTTTTCAGCCTAGCGAACCATGAATGTGCTGTCGCTCTATCACACCCTCCCTCCTCTGAGCTCTTTATGTATTAGTGTTCAGGGTTTCAAAATCATAGAAACATAGAAATTGACGGCAGATAAGGGCCATGGCCCATCCAGTCTGCCCACCCTAATGACCCTCCCCTGCCTTTACTTTGTGAATAGATCCCACGTGTCGATCCCATTTGGCCTTAAAATCAGGCACGCTGCTGGCCTCAATCACCTGAAGTGGAAGACCATTCCAGCGATCAACCACCCTTTCGGTGAAAAAGAATTTCCTGGTGTCACCACGCAGTTTCCCGCCTCTGATTTACACGGATGTCCTTTTGTTGCCGTGGGACCTTTGAAAAAGAAGATATCCTCCTCTGCATCGATGCGGCCCGTGAGATACTTGAACGTCTCGATCATGTCTCCCTTCTCTCTGCGCTCCTCGAGCGAGTATAGCTGTAATTTAGCTAACCGTTCTTCATACGGGAGATCCTTCAGTCCCGAGACCATCTGGGTGGCCATTCTCTGGACCGACTCCAGCCTCAGCACATCCTTACGGTAATGCTGCCTCCAGAATTGCACACAGTATTCCAGGTGGGGTCTCACCATGGATCTATACAGAGGCATAATGACTTCAGGCTTACGGCTGACGAAACCCCTGCGTATGCAACCTATGATTTGTCTTGCCTTGGAAGAAGCTTGCTCCACTTGATTGGCAGCCTTCAAAGTTTTAAAAAAAATCTATATATTTTATTCAAAAAGGGCTATCATACTGTATGTCCAGGAAAAAACGTAAATGTCATCTTTTTAGAGGACTGTCCTGTCCAGGTGTCCGGACAGGATTTTTACATTGGGGGAAGTCTGGATTGAGCTGGCTCTCCTGCCTCGCCCACCTACCTCCTCCCTGGCTGCTGCATTGAATCTTTGGGCAGCCTGGCAGCGGCAACGAGGTGAGCCAGCAGCCATTGGCATGCCCCGGAAGTCGCTTCTCTGCAGATCGCACCTACGCGGGAACAGGAAGTTGCTGCAGAGGGGTAACTTCTGGGGCATGCCGATGGCAGCAGGCTCACCTCGTTGACGCTGCTGGGCTGCCCAAAGATTCAATGCAGTGGCCAGGGAAGAGGTAGTAGGGGAGTTGGGAGGTGGATTCTGCGGGGGGAGGGGGATTGGAAGGAGAGAGAAATATTTATTTATTTAATTCGTTTTCCATCCCGTTGTCCCCAAACAGCGTAGAATGGGTTACAGGCTAAACATACATAATATCAGTACAAGATTACAATGCAAGTTTTCATCTTAGTTGGCACATATTAGGTGTAATTATCCTTACATCGCACAGACTGGTTCGGATACCAATAAACAATTCTTACTAGTCCATGGATCGAGGGCAGGGGGGTCAGAGGAAGAGGTAGGTTTTCATTGCTTTTCTGAAGTTGCGGAGACCTTCAAGAGATCTTATCTGTGATGGCAGTAGATTCCAGTGGCTTGATGGTTTGTAGTTGAAGGATACAACCAGGGGGCGTATTTCATCCTGGGAGGGGAGGGACCGGCTTGGCACATGCGGAGGAAATTTAGCCATCACATAGCCCGGTGCCATGTCATGCAAGAATATGAATGCTAGCATAGAAATAGAAGCACTCACAGGAGGGGTTGGAGGGGGGAAAGATAGACAGAGAAGCACCTGGGGGGGGGGGGGTGTTTGGAAGGAGAGAGAGAAGCACCCATGGCTAGGACGTAGGGAAAGATGGTACCACGGGAAGCTTTTGGGGAATAGAGGGTGAAGAGGGAGAGAGAGGAAGATGCCGAGATGGAAGGGAGATTGAGAAAGATGGTGGATTCTGGGAGGGAGAGAGAGATGCAGTACCATGGAGAAGGGGAAAGGGAAAGAAGAGTGAGATATTGGTCCTGGGGTGGGGTACAGGAGAAAGGGTGAAGAAGGAAGAGAAGCTGGAAGGTTGAATGGCATGGGAGGCAAGGGAAGAAAGAAGAGATAGGGATGGAGCTGGGACTGATACTACTAATCATTTCTATAGCGCTACTAGACATACACAGCACTGTACACATTCTATGAAAGTCCGGTCCTCGAGATCTACTGGCAGGCCAGGTTTTCAGGATATCCACAATGAATATGCATGAGAGAGATTTGCCTGCACTGCCTTCTTGGTATGCAAATCTCTCTCTCATGCATATTCATTGTGGACATCCTGAAAACCTGGCCTGCCAGTAGCTCTCGAGGACCGGACTTGGGCAGCCCTGGTATAGAGAATGGGAAAGGGGACTAAGGAAATGAATGAAAGGTGGGGGTGGGGCCAGGGGCCAGGTGTGGGAGGGGCTGGGACAGGGTCAGGTGTCCTCTTTTTTGTCTTCATAAATATGGTAACCTTATATTCAAATGTAACATTATATTATATTTTGAGGTCAATATTCAAAGTGATTTAACAGTTAAATGACTTTCTGCCCAACGAACAGGTAGGGGGGGATGGGTAGAACTAGGCATGCCTAGAGGGCAGGTCTAGGGGGGGTCCTGATTTTACTAACGTAAAAAATCTGGTAACCCTAGATTAGCTGTACCTGCTCCCTGGCAACTAAGAGGTTGATACTGAGAATGATTTAACCAGGTAGGAGAATCACTATTCAGGCCGGGAGCAGACATTCAGTAACACTTAAACATAGAGGGCCGATTTATATCTCCTTTGACCACTGTGATACTCTCTGGATATGCCAGAACAATTCAAGGGCGGAGTCAATGCAGACACGGGTTATCCAGGCGTCATTGGTGTCACTTATGCTGCCCAGCTAACTTTCAGGCCAAGTAGGACCACACAAATAGCAGATTTTCGGTGACAGTAACTGCAATGGTTAGTGCTGGCAAAAACGCTGACCTCCATGCAATGGCGTAGTAAGGGGGAGGAGGGGCGGAAAACCCCGTGCAGGGGTGCCACCCAGCAGCCTGTCACCTCTCTTCTTCCCCTTGTCTGGCGATGGAGAGGGGAGGGGGAAGGATCTCTTAGCTGCACTCCCCCTCCCGTACCTCTTAAATCCTGCTATCCTTCGCTAGCAGCGACTCGTAGGACCAGGAAGTGATGGCAGAGGAAAGGCTCAAGAAGCAGGTAGGTGACCCTGTTTGCTGCCAGTATGATCTTGGTGGATAGTCTAAAACCTAGAGTGGCCAAGTCCAGGTTGACAACCGTAGCCATAAAATTCTTTTTTCAGTTTTATGACGGGGAGAATGTTTTGCTAACGTAATCACCATAAATTAGCAATGTGTTTATGAAAGAGAGAATGATTTCTGTCCTTTTGGTGGTCAATGCGTCATTGCTTTAACATTTAGCATGAGACACCACGTGGTGAAAATATACAGCCACCGAGCATCCACTAGTGAGATTTATTAAATCCCCTCAGCTACCAAGTAAAATTCTAAGAAAATAAACTGGGAATCGTGTTTTGTTAGAGACTTGGTATGAGCAGAGGAATACGTGATCTCATCTGCGAGACTTACCACATCTGAAATCTCTACAGAGGTCTGAGGAAAATTGAGGTGACAGAAGGAACACAGCAAATTTCCTTGTGGTAACCCAATAAATATTCCACAGGTCGTTACCCGTTCTTTTTGCTTGTCATAAATATTCCACATTCATTTTCATAAATCTTTAATTTTGATGTGTTTTAGGGGCTGATGCTTAAAACAGAGAAGGTAAAAAAAATGGTATGCAAGATGAAATTGCCTTCCATTAAATCAGAAGTCAGAAATGAGTTTTTAGAAAATAAAATATCACGACACAAAATGCATTTGTGAACACCTGGTAACTTAAGCTCTCATCATCACAAGCTTTCTGGGACTCTCTGGAAAAGCAGAAATAATTCAATCAAAAAGCAAATAATACTTAACCACATATCCCCTCCCCCCCCTAAAAAAATAACCCCCTCCCCCAGCTCTCTAGAATTATAAAACTCTAACAAATGGAAGTGAATGATAGTATGTATTTGAAACAATAAATATAAAATTAATTTGGCTATGTATTAATCTACCTCACTATACTGTACTCTGACAGCTGCAATAGTCATGAAATCATGGCCAGGGATTAACAGGAAATGTATAATGCCATCAGCATAAGTAATACTGATACACCGAGACTGAGTCAGCCCTCAGCTTCAAGGGGCTTTATGGGTGATGCATATGGCAAGTTTGAATGGAATGCCTTATATATGGCTTCATTCTGTCTGGAGGGAATACTGTATGTGAGAGGTTAGCTGGAAGAGAAACAGCTTCTGTATTCCTCGTAGCCAAAGCCACCCCTTGGTGACGATGATGGAGCTCAGTAGATCATTTTGGGATGAGGTTCCAGCGCTATGTCCCTCCTCTCGAGATCTGCTTTGGATCTAATCCTACACTCTGCAGCTTCTTTCAAGCGCACACCAGCCTATGGAGAAGGGGAGGAGTTGTGAATTTTTGATGACGTGTGCATGCGTTCATTACAGGAAAGCATCAGAACTTGAGTGAATTTGCCAGGAATTTCTTTTGACTCGCACTTCATTCAAGGGAGCTAAGCAGTCGGTGACTAATAGAATACAGGTCAGCCGGTGCAACACTTAATCACTCTTAACTTTGTGAGAAGAAATTCTTTGGACTGCATCCACCCCCGTTCTCCATCTCTTCCAGTTCATTCAACACATATTTACTAAGGACGGTCTCTGACAACATTTCTATATAGCCTATCACGTCCTCGACCCCCAACTCTCCTGAACAAATAATCCACTTACAGTATTCTCTGACTTAAGAGACTGGGGTTGTTCTCCCTTGAGAAAAGGAGACTACAAGGGGATATGATCGAGACATTCAAAATACTGAAAGGAATCGACAAAATAGAGCAGGAAAAAAAATGTTATTTACAATGTCCAATGTGGCACGGACAAGAGGACATGGGCTGAAGCTAAGGGGGGACAAGTTCAAGACAAATATTAGGAAGTTCTGCTTTACGCAATGAGTGGTGGACACCTGGAATACTCTCCCAGAAGAGGTAATTGCGGAATCCACCATTCTAGGATTTAAGGGTAAGTTAGATGTACATCTCCTTATGAGTGGCATGAAGTGACATGGGTAGAGGTAGGCTAGATGCACTTCTCTTTACGAGAAGCTTGGAGCAATATGGGGACCAAAACTATGCCAGGGTACACATGGCGGGGCCTCCGCGTGTGCGGATCGCCGGACTTGATGGACCTAGGGTCTGTTCCAGAGATGGCGCTTCTTATGTTCTTCTTCTCATCGTCCAGAATCAACAGCACTCAACTGCTCATCCCCTCAACCAGAGGAGTGAAATATAAACAAATATTTAATGCACTGTTCACTTACACAGCCACAAGAACTTCGAACAGCCTCCCCACATCCATTAGGGCAGAAACAAACTATTTCACCTATAGGAAAAAGCTGAAAACACACTTCTTGGAGAACTTCCTTACTGCTCAGTAGCTCCTCCTACTTGCCGAGCCAAGAATTGTCTTCATTCCGTCTTAGGGTTACCAGATTTTCCTGAAGGAAAATCCGGACCGATGGCCATGCCTCCAGACCCGCCCAGTTCGGCCTGCGTCCCACCCTGTCCCGCTTCCATCCCCTTAACCTGTTCGGCCATCGGGACGGCATCCGTGGATGCGATGCGATGATGTCGCATGCATGCATGCCTGCGACACGATGACGTCGCACGTTGCATCCCCGTGGTTCGTGGATGTCGTCCTGACGGAAGCTTTTTGAAACCCGAATAAAGTGCCGGGTTTTGCAAAGCCCTCTGGACCCCAGGACATGTGCTCAAACGGCGCTTTCCCTTTGAAAATGTAAGTAAAGCCCATGAATAAAAATCACCCTAGACCACGCAGAAACACAGGCAGTATGAAAATTGGCCCTGTTGTGCATCTCTATTAAAAAGACTGTGTGCAATTTTGGAGACCGCACTACCAAAAAGATGTGCTTCGAGCTGAATCGGTCCAGCGAATGGCCACTAGAATGGTCTCCGGACTCAAGAGTCTCCCATACGAGGAAAGACTGGACAAATTGCAGCTCTACACTCTTGAGGAGTGTAGAGAAAGGGGAGACATGATTGAGACATTTAAGTACATCACAGGTCGTGTCGAGGCGGAAAGCGTCATATTCTTCCCCAGGGGACCCTCGGTCACAAGGGGCACCCGCTCAAACTCAGAGGAGGGAAATTTAATGGTGACACCAGGAAGTATTTCTTCACAGAAAGGGTAGTAGATCACTGGAACAAACTTCCGGTGCAGGTGGTCAAGGCCACCAGCGTGCTCGACTTTAAAAATAAATGGGACATCCATGTGGGATCCCTACGGGGGTCAAGCTAAGGAACTGGGTCATTAGCACTCAGACTTGATGGGGTGGGTCAGAAGAGTGGGCAGACTTGATGGGCTGTAGCCCTTTTCTGCCGTCATCTTTCTATGTTTCTATGTTTATTTAAAAAGAAAAGACAAAAAGGATAAAACTAAAATATTTTTTATTGCTGTCCATAAAACTGCAAAATTGACTCTTGTGCTTGCATAAAATGGTAAGACCTGCAACACAAAATAGCATCTTTCCGCCCCAAATCAGGCTTAAATCTCAAAGCCCTCTGTAAATCTTAAAGTGGAATACTGCTAGATTTTGTGATAAACAATCGTTGTATATTCAGAAAGGGGCTATTTTAAAGACCCTCAGTCCAATAATGTTAATGCAGGGTTTGAGGCGTTCTCGTTGGATTTGTTTAATTGTTTGCAGGCTGCGAGACCTTCTGATTGAACGAGATGATTTACCCAAACCTTTATTGCTGTACTGGAGGTCTCAGGAGCACCCAGACCCCTTCTTTGCATAATTCTTTGAAAGGTAACTGGAATACCTTTGGAAATTCCTCCCTGTTGATCATCTGTATCATAGAAACATGATGGCAGATAAAGGCCAAATGGCCCATCCAGTCTGCCCATCCGCAGTAACCATTATCTCTTCCTCTCTCTAAGAGATCCCACGCGCCTATCCCAGGCCCTCTTGAATTCAGACACAGTCTCTGTTTCCATCACCTCTTCGGGGGACTGTTCCACGCATCTACCACCCTTTCTGTAAAAAAGTATTTCCTTAGATTACTCCGGAGCCTGTCACCTCTTCACTTCATCCTATGCCCTCTCATTCCAGAGCTTCCTTTCAATTGAAAGAGACCCGACTCATGCGCATTTACGCCACGTAGGTATTTAAACGTCTCTATCATATCTCCCCTCTCCCAGTCTGGCCAAATTCACAGGGTGCACTAAAAGAAAAGTGGTGGCTCTGGAGTCATTTTTGTGGTGGTGATTATTATTATTTTAGCCAGTCAATATCTTGTATATTTCCAGCGTTAACTAACTACATTTAGGAGACCTTTTGCCAAACTGTTTTAAGCAGCTAATAAGCTGGTAAGTCCCTTCTATCTGTGCCCTTCTCTTCCTCTGCCAACTCCAGACTCCGCCCCTTCTGCCCTGCTGCGGCGTATGCTTGGAACAAGCTGCCTGAATCCCTGCGGCAGGCTCTGTCTCTGGCAGTGTTCAAGGCCCAGTTAAAAGCCCTCCGCTTTGAGACTGCCCTCAACATCTAACTCCTCTCACCTTGGGTTCCGCATCTTTAACCCTAGCATGTCTTGTCTGCCTGTCCAAGTTAGATTGTAAGCTCTTCTGAGCAGGGACCCTCTATTAAATGCCAAAATGTATAGCCCTGCGTACGCCTTTCAGCACTATATAAGTGATAAATGGTAGTAGTTCAGGTTTCACTGTGTGTTAAAATGTTAGCAAGAGCCTATGCTAATGACTAAGAAGTAATAAAACCATCAGTGTTGTAAAGAATTTATGCCACATGTTTAATGTAGGAATGGGCGGTACTTGAGCACAATGGAGGCAGAGCAAAGGAGTGACAGCTAGCACACAGATCGTTACTGCACACTAGCTGTTACTACTGACATTAGTGCTGTTCTACTCACCATCATCTCAAGAGGAGGTCATAGAATCTCAGTAGTCCAGTAGTGCGTTAGTAAGATTTCTGCGGCAGTCTTCTGTTCCCCCCAACTGGCATCCCCCCCAAATGAAGCCCCCTCTAATCTGATAACGCCAAATCCTACCTGTCCAATCTGTATTGTAAATTATCTTGAGCCTTTATAGGCATAGAGCAATCCACAGATCTTTGATTAGATCTCACGCCCCTGCCCACCACCAAATGAGACTCTCCGCTTGGTCCACCCCAGCAGTACCTCACACCCAACCCATAACGTTGACAGGAAGCCCTGTCCATTTCTGAAAGTCCCTCTCCTAAGAGCAATCTTACCCTGATCCAAACTCCTTGAGAAGTCTTGGGACATATGGTGTCTGCTGATCCCTAGTATTAGTCTTCTGGTACTACCACTAGGGTAAACCTGCTCTCTAAGGGCAATTTGGAAGGCTGACACCTAGTGGTAGTACCACAAAACTACTACTAGGAGTCAATGGATGCTACTTTGCACCCAGAGCCAGATGGGATGAGAGCTAAAGGAGACCATTCTTATCCTACTAGACTATTCTATCCTACTAGACCATCAGGGATGGCTTCTAGGTAAATCTGGGAGTTCTCAGGGGGTCAGGATGGGTGGGTGGAGGCCTAAAAGAAGTACCCTACTTGCCTTTCCTACCTAGTTGATCTGTTATAAAATTACCCTCATTACTGCATGATAATTTGGGTACTTATGTTGTAGCAACTCCAAAAACTTTATTGAACTATAGTAAAAGAGCACCTTTAATTTTGAATTGTTATATCATCAAATCAACCCATATGAAGAGGGAGTAGTTTTTGAATATACATCCTCAGGTTTGGGCTTTAGAAAGATCTACAGTATCTCTCTTATAACTTCCTTGCTAATACTGTAGATATGCTTCTTTTACCTCCCCCCCCCCTCCATACGCAGCTACATTCTAAATGTGATAACCCCAATTATTGTACTAATTGCTACTCCCCATAATCAAAAATGGCTGCCACGAGTTCCTGGTTCCATGGTTTCACAAGACTGCTGCGGGTATTTGCGGTGGCCATTTTTTGATAGCGGATCTGCATGGGGCAGGAGCACAGGAAGATCGCTCCTGCCCCGCTGCGCTGCTATACCACCAGGGCTTCAAAGGCAAGCTATGGAGGGGTCCGTGAGGTGGGAGGGAGTCAGGATGGGGGGCCCTAAAGTTATTCATGACTTTGTAATATTCGCAAGGGAGCTGTGCCCCCAACCCCTATGAATATGAAGGGAGATGTGTAAAAGGCTTATCTTATTTTGCAGGCTATAGCACTCCTACTATTTTTCAGCCCCACCCCCACCCCAAGCCACCAAGGAATAGGAGTCTTCCCTCAGGGTATCTCTGACTCTGCAATGCTCAGATGGTTTATTCTCCCCATCTGGGCCATTTGGGTCTGTTAAGGTGGCCTTGGAAGAATGTGTCTTAAGGGGAAATAGGCACTTCCTTGCATTCCAATAGAAGGTTAGTGCAGTATTTTTATCACCCCTTTAAACTTAACTGGCCGTGGTAGAAATGGCCTTGTTGCATGAGAATGACCCAGGTAAGGGCATGCTAAGGTGATCTGTTACCACTGCTTAATAAAAAAATATACCGCTAAGCTCAGCCATTGCCACGATCATCATCAGGGGCCAAGTGTCAGGCCTCCCTGTGAAACCATGCAGTCAGGGCTGGCCACTAGGTGTCACCATTTCCCTATGACTGGGAATTCCTCCCCCTGCCCCCTCCCCCCCCACAGGGGCTTTGAACACTGCCTCCACATCCTCAGCTCCAACCGGTCGGAATAGAAGACCTGACCTGCGAACTGAACTCAGGCTCTCCTTGCGGTTTTGATGCATCACTTTTACGTAGATCTTCCTTAATAATAATTTATAACAGGATGCTCTTAGGGTCAGGTCCATATTTATGGAACTTCTTGCCTTTGTCTACCCAACCAGACAGTTATAGTTGATGTTATTTGAAAAATTGGCTTAGAAATAAGTGCTGCTTTGCAATTTATTATATTCGATATGACTCTTTATGTCCAGATATTCGTTAAGCTATTTATTGTTCTATTGATTTGTTATCGTACTTATTTTATTAGGTGTCAGTTATTGTACACAACCTAGGTGTGTAATACATAGTAACACAGAAAATGATGACAGATAAAGACCTGAACGGTCCATCCAGTCTGCCCATAAGTTATACCCATTAAAAATACAGGATTAAATTCACTTGTCTCTTCTTTGATATTTCTCGGTCATAGACTGTAAAGTCTACCTGGTATTGTCCTAGGTTCCAAAAGCTGAAGTTGTCAACTAATAGAGCCATTGTGACATCACTGCTGAGTTTGGCTCTTAGGCATTGGTGGAATGAGGCATTATGACATCACAATCTCAGCTCTGGAATATTGCGACTCTTTGGGTTTCTGACAGGTAACATAGTAAATGACAGCAGATAAAGACCTGAACGGTCCATCCAGTCTGCCCATTAGTTATAGCCATTAAAAAATACATGATTAAATTGTTTCTTCTTTGATATTTCTGAGCTGTACACTGTAAAGTCTGGTATTGTCCTAGGTTCCAAGTGCTAAAGTTGCCGTCCAAGCTCACTCCAGCCTATCCAACCATCCCATTGTTTGCAGGATATCTACTGTAAAGTCTGACCAGTAACAGATATATTTAAAAAATTACAGTTACAGTATATATTTACCATAAAGTCTAGCCAGTAATAATTATATTTAATAAATTGCACAAAATAGAATTGTACTGAACAAATTCTTTTAAAAAATCCTCAAGATTATCTAGGGAAGGAAAAAAAATCCACAACTCATTTTATTTGCTCTGCTTTAAGACTGGCTGTTTAGTCAAACTCTTACATTTCCTGCATGCAAGAACATAAGAAAAGGCCTGTATAAACAGTGCTGTGGACTTTTCTAGAGGGCAGCACTTGTTAAAAATTGACCGCTGGAAATGAGCTGGAGAACATTTATGCCAGCTTCCTGTTGATCTGAGTGATAGCGTAGCACCTTGGTGAAACTCCCCGTCTGGAGAAGCCCTGACTTCCCAAATGATTGCTTTAAGAAGGATTTTGTAAACTTCACGGTTCTCTGTAATATTTATCTGGCGGTCAGCGAGACTGTTTAAACATCTTTTAGATAAGTAAACAGTCTGGGCTTTAAACCCTTGTGGGAATATTGCTTGCAGCCAGTTGACAGCACTGACACGGTGGTAATCGTTCACTTCAAATAATAATTATTCAAGAAATCTGGCATCTAATTGGCTGTGGTTTACCAAAAATTCAACAACATGGCGGCACCAAAAATATATGTAAATAGCAAACTGTGAATCCCAATAGTATAATAAGAAAAAGGAAGAGAGAGAGAGAGGAAGATTGTACCGCCTTGCTCTGCTAATCTTTGCTGCCGATTTTCAATACCGAGTTCATTACTTACCGTATATGTCCAGTTACGATGCCTTGCTCCCGATGAAGCTTTGATTTCCAAGTGAAATAGAGATGATCCGTTGAGCATTTATTAACATCGTTACTATATCTGGATGGCACATTGGATTATTTTTGCCTGATGAATTTGTTGTACTGAGCATTCTCTACATCTTGCAACTAAGGGTTCCTTTTACTAAGGTGTGCTAGCGGTTTTAGCTAATACCCTAACGCCTCTATAGAGCTTGTGTTAGTATTTTTCATTTAGCGCACGCTAAAAACGCTAACGCACCTTAGTAAAAGGAGCCCTAAGTGAATTTCTACTGTTTGGGGAGCATAATCTGGTTTTGCTGAGTTAATTCCTGCATGGAGGATATTTAAATATTTATAAAGAGAAAAAAGATACACAAAAAATTATATCTAATATAATAAAACCCTAAGCCGCGCATGCGCACTCCCACCTGCATGCTCCCATTTTCTATGAGCTGAAGGGCACCGCAGGTAGGAGTACGCATGCGCGTGAATCTCTGTCTCTCTTTCCCCCGAGGCGGATGTCGGCCGCCGCAGCTGTTTTCTCCTCCCATTGCCTGCCACTCTCAACCATGACCCCTAAACACCTGGCATCCCCTCTCTCCTTTGCCTGATAGCCTCACCTGCCCCACCTTCCTCTTCCTGCCAGTCTCAGCCGGACTCACTCCTCCCCTCTTCCCTCCCCCCTGGCAGCCCAGAACCTGTTCTCCGTTCCCCGCCAGTCTCCTCCTCCAGCGGCTAATCCACCGTCGCCTCCGTCACCGCTCAACACTCTTCAAGATGGCACGGTGGAGGCAGTGCAGGTGGAGACTGTCGGCTGCTGTGGCTGTCGGCGGCTGCAGGCTGCCGCGGCTGTCCAGAGGCCAGATGTGAGGTAAGGGGTGCTGCTGGACAGGGGAACAGATGGGGGGGGGGGAAAGGAAGGGAGGCCTGGGCAAGGGGGGAAGAAAAAGGAAGGGAGGCCTACTACTGGACAGGGGGACAGGAAAGAGGTGCTGATGGACAGGGGAAGAGACGGGGGGGGGGAAGAAAAAGGAAGGGAGGCCTACTGCTGGACAGGGGGACATGAAAGAGGTGCTGATGGACAAGGTGGAGATAAAAAAAAAAGGGAGAAGGGCTGCTGCTGGATAAGGGGAGCAGTGAAGGGGTGGTGGTAGACACAGGGAAGGTAAAAGGAAGGAAGAATGGGTGGATAGCTGAAGAAAAATAAACACAGAAAGAAAGACAGAAATACAGAAAGCGGCTAAGGACAGAGAGAGAGAAATAAATAAACACAGACACACACAAATATATTCTAGAACCCGTTAATGTAACGGGCTATAAGAAAAAAAGCTCACTGAAAGCATTTATTTATTTGAAACAAGTTGAAGAAGAGTTTTCAATATTAATATGGATGAGGTTTTTTTTGACCAACGAGAGCTCCTACTATGTGTGCAGTCCATGAATGCTTTGCAGCTTTGCCGTTCTGTTGCACTGAGCTCTTGAGGTCCTTTCCTCTTCTCAAGATAATTGTAACTCTCCTTCTTCCTTTTTCTGATTAGAGTAATGGGATTCACAGTTTGCTATTTACTTATGCAGTATTTTGGTTTTTTGTCCACTGAAGTTTGAGGGTATCATGGGCACTGCAGGCGGATTTATCTGTGGACCCATAGCTTTAACTAAACTCCCACAACGCCTCCTTCCTGGTTCCGATGTCATCCGTTTTGGAACAGCGCTTATCAACGGTAATTCTACCCAAGCAGCCTTGCAGTGCATTACACAAGGACTAAGGGCTCCCTTGACGAGGGTGCGCTAGCGTTTTTAGCGCACGCACCGGATTAGCGCGTGCTAGCCGAAAAACTACCGCCTGCTCAAGAGGAGGCGGTGGCGGCTAGCGCTCACAGCATTTTAGCGCACGCTATTCCGCGCGTTAAGGCCCTAACGCGCCTTCGTAAAAGGAGCCCTAAAAGTTGTTATGGGAAAAAGAGGTAACAAATCAAAATTTGACAAAATATGCCTTACCTGTTAAAGAGTTTGTAGAAAATAATATGATTAGAAATAAACAGGCTGCTTATCTTGAAATATGATGTCACACTCTCTGTATGGGGGGAGGGGTTTAATTTAGACTTCGATATACAGTGGTGCCTCACACAACGAACTTAATTGGTTCCAGGAGCAAGTTTGTTATGCGAAAAGTTCGTTATGGGAAACGCGTTTTCCCATAACAATACATGTTAAAAAAAATAATTCGTTCTGTAGCATAAAATATGCTAAGATGACATAAAAAAAGATAAATTTTTTGTTATTATTTTTATTTAGATACATCTAAAAACATAATTGTTTTTTAAAACAACACACATTTTTTAAATTTAAAGACAGACTAAGTAGAGTCTAATTTTACAGTGAGAGAGGGCAGAGTCTCAGCGGCAAAAACTGGGACTTAACTGTTCATTTTTTAAATTCCTGCATGGTTGAAAATGTTGTCCATTTCCTTGGGCAGATCATTCTGTCTATAATACTAGTTTATACTTATTACAAAATTGTCTTAATGGATAAGCTTTTTTTTTCCTGTTTCTTTCAATATGTAAACAGAATGCCAATGGTGAGAGAGAACAAAGCTATTATTTTTCTAGCATCGGGGAAGCGGCGAGAGTAGCTCCGCCCCCCCCCCACGCATCAGCAGTAGGCGCCGGGCCCCTGCGAGCCGACGGTCCGCCACTGCACAGGGAGCCAGGCGGAGAGAGGGCAGTTAAGCGCAGTGCCTGCGCGGAAGGATGCAGCTCGGGCGACTTCGTTGTGTGAAACGAAGTTCGTTGTAGGAAGCAAGACATGAAGTTCGTTGTGCGCAGCGTTCGCTGTGCGAGGCGTTCGTTATGCGAGGCACCACTGTATACTGTATATCCCTTGCTTATGTTGGGAATTATGTGGAAATATTTTGAGAAATGTATTCTACTGTCTAACTGTTTATATGGAAAATTTTTTCAATAAAAAATATTGAACTATAAGAAAAAGGGAAAGAGCACGGATTTTGGATTTGGCTCATGTCTTTTTTTTTTTTTTTTTCCAATTGTAGCTCACAGCAACTATTTTTCCTGCTCGCATACAGTAGAGGGTAATTTTTCAAAGGTCATCTAAAGTTAGGTGTCGGGAGGCTACGTGCTGATCATGTGGCAATTCTAGCATGTCTGCACTTTCATGCCTTTCATGTTATAATGCCCTTGTATAGCCCAGGCCGCAAATTCTGCTTGCTGTATCTAAAAAAAACAAAAAAAGTAATGGAATTAGAAAAGGTACAGAGAAGGGTAACTAAAATTATAAATGGGATGAGACAACGTCCCTATGAGGAAAGTCTAAAGCAGCTAGGGCTCTTCAGCTTGGAGAAGAGATGGCTCAGGGGTGATATGATAGAGGTCTATAAAATACTGAGTGGAGTGGAAAAGGTAGATGTCAATCACTTGTTTACTCTTTCCAAAAATACTAGAATTAGGGAGCATGTGATGAATCTATTAAGTAGTAGATTTAAAACAAACTGGAGAAAATATTTCTTCATACAACGTGTAAATAAACTCTGGAATTCGTTGCCGGAGAATGTGGTTAGCTTAGCAGGGTTTAAAAAAATGTTTGGCTACTTTACTAAAAGAGAAGTCCACAGGCCATTATTGAGATGGCTTGGGGAAACCACTGCTTATTCCTAGGATAAGCAGCATAAAATCTGTTTTACTCCTTGGGATCTAGCTAGGTACTTGGGACCTGGGTTGGCCACTGTTGGAAACAGGATGCTGGGTTTGATGGACCTTCGGTCTGTCCTATTACAGCAATTCTTATGTTCTTATGTGTGCCAAGTAGAAGGACAATCAAGTCATTGTGACATCACTGATGAGTTTGGCTCTTAGGCATTATTGGTGGAATGAGGCATTATGACATCACAATCTCAGCTCTGGAATGTTGCTAGTATGGCAATTCTTATGTTCTTATGTATGAGCACTTAGGCTAGCCAAATGGCTGGTGTAAATACTCATGTCTAACTGTGGCCAGTTAGGCACATAAATGCAGGAATTCTATAATCTGCACATGTGCAACTGCCAGACAGATCCCCAGACCCGTTCATGCCTCTCTCAGGTCTTCCCCCCTTTGCAGTTGCATGCTTTGAAATTTCCAAGTGCAGTTTATAGAAAACCAACTCGGAGCAATTATGCTTACAACCGATCATGTCTCTCAATTAGGCCCTGCTTTATGCCATGTTCCTCGGTGCCTATTTTTTAAGCACCATTTATAGAATCAGGGCCTAATTGTCAGTAATTAGCAGTTATATGCATGATAACTTCTATAAACTGCTCACACAAATTTCAAAGCATATCTGGGTTGTTAATTGAATATGGTTTATATACCTCCTAAAACTGCAGTGTATTCCCCTTGATATAGACTTTGAGAATACTTATTTCTTTGAGTAATAAGGTTGATTTTAATCTCAGTTCTCTTTCCGTTGGATAAATATTGGAATACATTCATTGAACATCTTGGAATATCAATCATAGCTGGCCAATTCCTGAGGCCTACATGCTTTCCTTCTGTGTTGAGCAATGATAAAAAGACAACATTCAGTTTTGGAAACAGATGCCAGACCAGGGAGAAAGTAGGGAGGGAGGAAAAGGAAAGAGAGGAGATACCAAAGCAAGGAGGTGAAGGGAAAGATGGAAGGGAAGGAGAGGAGAGAGATGCCAGGGCATAGGGGGAAGGAAGGGAAGGAGACCATCGGGAAGGAAGAGCGGGAGGGAGGGAAAGGAAGGAAAGGAGATGCCAGAGCATGGAGGGAGAGGGAGAGATGGAAGGATCTCTCTCCTCTTGAGATCCCAAGATATGGAGGAAAGGAAGCAGATGCCAGACCATGGGGTGAGTTGGGGTGGGAAGAAAGGAAGGAAAGAAGAGAACGATGCCAAAGTATGGGGGAAGGGGTGAAGACAGAAAGAAAAAAATAGAAGGGGCAGAGAAAGAGGGCGGATGCTGGATGGAATAGAGAGTGACGAAAAGATGAGGAAAGCAGAAACCAGAGATGACAAAAGGTAGGAAAAAATATTTTTGTTGTTTTAGAATAAAGTAGTATTGTAGCTGTACTGATAAACATTTATAAATAGAAAATGGAAATAAGATAATCTTTTTATTGGTCTAATTTTAATACAATATTTACTAACTTTTGGAAACCAAAATCCCCTTCCTCAGGCAGTGGCATTCCAAGGGGGGAGGGTTTGCTAAAAATATTTTTATATATTGGGGGGGGGGTGTTAAAAAATGATCGGCCCTGGATGTCACATACCCTAGGTACGTCACTGCTAAGAAGCCTATAAAGTGAACTTCTTAGCATTAAGAACATAAGAATAGCCTTACTGGGTCAGACTAATGGTCCATCAAGCTCAGTAGCCCATTCTCACGGTGGCCAGTCCAGGTCCCTAGTACCTGGCCAAAACCCAAGGAGTAGCAACATTCCATGCTATCAATATAGGGCAAATACACAAAAATATGGCCAAAAAATCTCTCTAAATAGTCGAGAGTAGAGTGATTAAAAGTGATATCTGAAAGCAATATGGAATAATCACTCAGGTATTCATAGATACATTCTTTCATCTATATACAACTGTTAATGAGATTTATGCTCAGAGATATGAGGGTGATAACAGGGGCGAACCCCAACACTACCACCTCACCGCCCAATCATCGCATATTCAAAAACTAGTTGTCAAATTTGTCACTGTTGTAAATACTTGAGTAGGTGCTCAAAGCTCCACTATTATTCACTTTCTAAACATGTAAACGTAATATTAAAGGTCTGAACAGCAAACTTATCTTCTAGTTTGCGGGTTCCGACGTGACACGTTTCGTTCCTGCCTCAGGGAACCAATGAAGAGTTTGAAAGTTTTCAAAGCGTATGGGCGTAATAAACTAACAACTAAACGCTTCTAACATATATCAGCTATGAGGAGAATTTCATATCTCTGAGCATAAATCTCATTAACCGTTGTATATAGTTGAAAGAATATATCTATGAATATCTGAGTGATTATTCCATATTGCTTACCAATATAGGGCAAGCAGTGGCTTCCCCCATGTCTTTCTCAATAACAGACTATGGACTTTTCCTCCAGGAACTTGTCCAAACCTTTCTTAAAACCAGCTACGCTATCCGCTCTTACCACAACCTGTGGCAACGCGTTCCAGAGCTTAACTATTCTCTGAGTGAAAAAAAGTTTCCTCCTATTGGTTTAAAAGTATTTTCCTGTAACTTCATCGAGTGTCCCCTAGAGCAGTGGTTCCCAACCCTGTCCTGGAGGACCACCAGGCCAGTCGGGTTTTCAGGATAGCCCTAATGAATATGCATGAGAGAGGGGGTAGGAGGTGCCAGGCATGCAAATCTGCTCCATGCATATTCATTAGGGCTATTCTGAAAACCCAACTGGCCTGGTGGTCCTCCAGGACAGGGTTGGGAACCACTGCCCTAGAGCACCTTAAACATAACTAAAAGAGCCCTTAATCAAAGAGCCTCTATAAAAGGAATGAAACTACCACTCCTCAAACCATGAAATTTATGAAGCATCTAATATCAGCTCTCATGTTTTAGAGAGCTGAAGCAGTAAGCATCAGAGAAAAATGCTATAAAAAAAGAATACTTTCATATAAAGACCTCGAGACAAGTCAGAGAGAAGTAGCTGCAAAATAATCTGCATTCAATTAAGTTTATAAGTTACAAAGTTCAGACCTATAATACAAAAGGTAATGTTTTTGCACGGGTATCCTTAGATCTGTATTGCTCAGCAATACGTGTTCTGAAGGTGTCTCCAGCGACTGTTTGCAAAGATTTAGCAATTTTGATAGAGACAGTTCTTGTTGCTTTATTGCCATAGTTATGATTCATCACTGATACAGTAGTTTTCTATACGATAGGGCAAGTCAAGAAAGAATTATGGCCACTCGAAACCTTTAGATGTGACTCTTGAGGAAAGAAAGAAATACAGTCTAGAAGGCTGAATGATTTATAGGGAGCAAAACTCAATTTCCATTGTACCATTCATCTTTTAGGAAAATTCATACTCTTCATGAAAAAGAAAAACCCAGATTAATAAAGGAAAGGAGAAAAGCAGATACATAACACTATTTATTATTCTATCATAGTTCATATGTGAGAAGGCAAGATAGAGACAGGAGAGTGAACTACGAATTTCCTCAGAGGCATCAAGAAACCTATAAGCTCTATGAAAGGAGGTTTTCTTTGTGCAGTATAAGTGCAATTACAGTCAAACTTTACTGCATCCTCGGGCTGTGCACAACCCCTCCAAAAATGTCATTTTTGCAATTTTCAGAAATTTTCTTGATTTGGGGGGTATTTTTAAATTGCTTTTCGCACACTGTAATAAAAAAAAATGTAACACACATTAGAACTTTTTAATGCATATAAATTAATTACATGCACATTAATTTAATTTTAACATGTGCTAATGAACCAAATGTTCACTATTTCACTTAACATTGAAATCGTAGGCATTGGAATGGAGCAGGTCACAGGGGCCAAAAATTGGCAGTGAGAGTTAGTTATGGCTCTACTCTCCCCACCCACCTCCTCCCGGCCGCTGTAATTTTAAATCTTCCGGAAGCTAACGCGCAGCATCGCTGCAGAATGAAGACTTCCGGAACAGGCCTGTTTGCTGACGTTGTGCAGCGGCTGCTGGAAGATTTAAAATTACAGCGACCGAGGAAGGTAGGTGGGGGAGTTGAGAGCTAGAAAGAGAAGTCATGCCACAGGATCCTGCTGGGGCTAGGGTGGAGCCTTTGCCCTCCCCCCCCCCCCCAAGGAAAAAGCATTCTGCTGCCTATGGTCTAAATAAATGTGAAATGAAACCAAAATGAAATTGTACCGTGACACAATGTCACACTTCCCATTCCTCAATCCACAGAAAGGCGTCTCTTTTAGAAATCTCAGAAGGAAGAAACAAAGGATGGAGGATGGGCAGGGGAGGGCTTCAATGGCTGGGAGGGTGTAGATGGGCTGGAGTAAGTCTTCACAGAGATTTCGGCAGTTGGAACCCAAAGCACAGTACCGGGTAAAGCTTTGGATTCTTGTCCAGAAATAGCTAAGAAGAAAAAAGTTTTTAAAAAAAATTTAAATTGAATCAGGTTGGGCAGACTGGATGGACCATTCGGGTCTTTATCTGCCGTCATCTACTATGTTACTATGAGCCCCTTTTCCTAAGGTGTGCAAGTGGATTTAGTGAGCGCTAACGATTACTGTGCACTGTGGACTGGATTCTATATATTGTGCTTAATCGTCGCTGAAGAAAGTGCTATTCTATGAGCGTTCTTCAAAAAGTTTCTGAACTTTCATTTTTTCTTGGGAAATGATGAAATAGGCCTCAAACCCCTCCCACCCCCTCCCAGGCCATGCCCTTTGACTGGAAACTGCCAAACGACGTTCCTACTCCCACTTCATACCGAGCCACTGGAATCAACTGCTCCCGCCGATCAGATCCCTCAAAGGACTCCTCAACTTTAGGAAGGCAATGAAAACATAATCCTTCACCTAACTCCCCTGTCCATGGCTGACGGATTACAAAGAAAGGTATACTGGTAGTACCGTATTTGCCGGCGTATAGGACGACTGGGCGTATAAGACGACCCCCCAACTTTTAGTTAAAAAATAGAGTTTTGTGTTATACTCGCCGTATAAGACGACCCCTTCTTCCTTCTCCACCCCTTTGTATTCCCCCATGTGCTTTCAGCGTTCTTCTCCCTCCTCTGTCTTCAAGTGCTTTCAGAGTCCTTTCCCCCCCCCCCCTCCTGTCTTCACCATGGCATTTCAGCGTCCTTCTCCCCCCCCCCTCCTTCTCTACCGCCCCGGGTGCAGCACAGCCAGCCAGGTCCCCTTACTTTTGTGGCACTTCCCCGACCGACCGACAACAGCCCGGGTCCGACAAACTTCCCTGCCCTTAACCGCGAATCTAAATTACCTTCTTACAGCTGCTGTAAGAAGGTAATTTAGATTCGCGGCTACAGGGCAGGGAGGATTGTCGGACCCGGGCTGTTATCGGTCGGTCGGGGAAGTGCCACAAAAGTAAGGGGACCTGGCCGGCTGTGCTGCAACCGGGGCGGGGCGGCCGCCCCTCTCTCTTGGTACCGCGAGGCTACTCTCCTTCTCCTTACCTGCCATGCCTGCAGCACAGAGCCGAACGGAAGTCTTCCCGACGTCAGCGCTGACGTTGGAGGGAGGGAGGGCTTTGTTTAAGCCCTCCCTCCCCTCCGACGTCAGCGCTGACGTCGGGAAGACTTCCGTTCGGCTCTGTGCTGCAAGCAGAGAAGGTAGGGAGAAGAAGAGCCGCGCGACTGAGTACATCCAGCCCCGCAAGTAAGGGCATGTAAACTGTACCCGGCGTATAAGACGACCCCCGACTTTGGGGAGGATTTTAAGGTACTAAAAAGTCGTCTTATACGCCGGCAAATACGGTAGTTCCCGGTAGGGGTCACAGGGTAAAAACTTGAATTGCAATTCTTCTATGGTCACTTTGGAAAATTTAACCTGTAAATTGTATATTAAGTATATTGGTATTAGATCCGTGGTGTGTGCCAAATCTCTTCATAAATGCGCTTAATAAATCCCAATAAATAAATAGTGCAGATTGCTCTGTCTGAGTAATACTTCCCACTATTTACAACATTGGAAAAGATTAGACAAGGTAGCAATTATAATTATTTAAGATTTTGTAAATTTGTTTTTTAATTTTAAGTACCAAATAGTTTTGAGGGTTTTTTTTTTCTCTCTAGAAGAACTCAGATTTTATAATTCCCTCATTTATTGAGGTTCTTTTGATTTGCAATCCACACTGAACCTAGTTGAACCGATGTGGAATATATGAATCTATGGGCTCCTTTTACAAAGTTGCGCTAGCGTTTTTGGCGTGCGCTATGCGCCAAAAACTAATGTCATCTCAAAGGTGGCATTAGCGTCTAGCGTGCGGGGCAATTTAGCGTACGCTAAGCGCGTGCTGAAACCGCTAGCGCAGCTTTGTAAAAGGAGCCCTATATTGAATTGAATTCTGGATTTTTCCATTTATTTCAGGTTTAAAAGGAGATAAGAATATAAGAATTGCCGCTGCTAGGTCAGACCAGTGGTCATCGTGCCCAGCAGTCCGCTCACATGGCAGCCTTTAGGTCAAAGACCAGTGCCCTAACGGAGACTAGCTTTACCTGCGTACGTTGTGGTTCAGCAGGAACTTGTCTAACTTTGTCTTGAATCCCTGGAGGGTGTTTTCCCCTATAACAGCCTCTAGAAGAGCGCTCCAGTCCTCCACCACTCTCCGGGTGAAGAAGAACCGCTCCACGTTTGTACGGAATCCATCCCCCCTCAAACCCAGAGTGTGCCCTCTCGTTCTCTCCACCCCGGAGAGGGCGAACAACCCGCCCCCATCTACCAAGTCCACTCCCTTCACTATCCTGAATGCCTCGACCATGTCCCCTCTCAGTCTCCTCTCCTCGAGGGAGAAGAGGCCCAGCCTCTCCAATCTCCCACCGCACGGCAACTCTCCCAGTCCCTCAGCCACTTCAGTCGCTCCTCTCTGGACATGGGAACCGTTTCCATCTCGAGTTCAGCTAGCTCCTAATGGCATGAAGCAAGCTGGTTCTCTTGAGCTTAAAAGCTTCCCAACATTTTACCACATTGATGAAAATGTCAAACATGAGCTTGGCTTCTCCCCATTCCTCCACTCCCTAGCTTGCTATGTGAGGTCCAATTTTAGAAGAAAACGGCCCAGTACAAAGGGAAATAATCAACCAAAATGTCTCCTGATTTATTGGACTGCCATTATATATTTGTTCTACATTTCCTTTGAGATGTATTCCATTCGCAAACCACGGCACCAGCTGATAATACATTGCACATTTATTTTGAAATGCTGCATTAATTGGAACCACATTCTGTATGACTCAGCAGGTAAAAAAAAAGCTCTTTTAATGTATTAGTATCATTGCCAATTAGAAATCCTGGACCTCGACTTGAAACATCTGCCTTTTGTGAACTTATCTAAGGTAAAAAATATGGTGTGATATATATATAACAGGACCTATATGGATTAAAAAAAACCCCAACAACAAATTTGTTGTATCCTTACTATCTATACTAAACTTAAAATAAGAGGTGACCAAAGTGAAGTTTCCTATCACTTGAAACCTTTAAGACTCACGAGTAAGGGTGTTGCCATTAATCGGTTCTTCCACCCAGGAGCACACATTTTTGGAATAACTTTCTGTTCATTCATAAAAAACGTTTGGCATTTTCACTTCTGGTGCAAGTTATCCTAATCCCCAGCCTATCCTTCCCTTATGCTATACATAGAAAATTAATGTGTATAAAGAATTTAGCATGAAAACCCCAACTATTTCATTTTTCCAAAATATTTTCTGCCTGAAACACTCAGTTGAAGAAACTTTGGCCAGCACTATCCAAGAATAATTTTATAATGCAAAATAGAAGGTCGGCCATTTCCTTCCCTTAGCTGGAAATTCAATCCCACTTCCCTACGAGGGAACCGCCTCGAAATGCATGACCTTAAAGATGGCATTTAAGCAAATGTGTATAGAAACAAAACCTACTAGTTACCAAGCAATTTATCATGGACTATTCAAAACCTATAAAGCTCCCAAAACTTATAGAGAAATTTTTGTGGACCTTCAGAATGTGAGCTGGTTTCAAATGTATTGTATGAACAATCGCTCATTCTACTCTTCATTGGTCAATTTTTTTCAGACTTTTTTATTGACATCACTATGCTTATAAACATCCAGTTTATACATTTTTTTTCGGGGAGTGTGAGGCACAGTGCTTAGAGCTACAGCCTAAGTCCCCTAAGGTTGTGGGTTCAAATCCCATGCTGCTCCTTCTGACCCTGGGCAGGTCACTTAATCCCCCATTGCCCCAGGTACATTAGAGCAGTGGTTCCCAACCCTGTCCTGGAGGACCACCAGGCCAATCGGGTTTTTAGGATAGCCCTAATGAATATGCATGGAGCAGATTTGCATGCCTATCACTTCCATTATATGCAAATCTCCCTCATGTATATTCATTAGGGCTAGCCTGAAAACCCGATTGGCCTGGTGGTCCTCCAGGACAGGGTTGGGAACCACTGCATTAGAGTATGAGCCCACCAGGGCAGAGAGGAAAAAACATTTGAGTTTAAAAGTAAACCACTTAGATTAGAAAATACTAGATTCAGATAAAAACAATTTTGATATATTGTTGACTATTGCACAGAAATTAATTCTCTCCAATTGGAATCCTCTTCACATTCAACATTGGTGGAACTTAGTCCTACAGCATCATAAATTTGAACTGGCAATAGCAGAGCACAGAGGAATACTCGGGGAATAAATGTTGGTCTTTACTACATAAACATCTATAATCCATATCTGTATGATTTTAGTCTCTGAAACACACATAAGAAGTGTCAGGATTTTGGTATTATTTCATACTGTGTTGAAAGCCTCGGATGTTAGCCTCTGCAATGTGCTTGTATAATTTATTTTTCTGTTTGTTCACCATTTTGAAAATGAATAAAATTTCATGGAAAAAAAAAAAAAAATTCCTCCACTTATCTTAGACCAGTGGTCTCAAACTCAAACCCTTTGCAGGGCCACATTTTGGATCTGTAGGTACTTAGAGGGCTGCAGAAAAAAATAGTTAATGTCTTATTAAAGAAATGACAACTTTGCATGAGGTAAAACTCGTTATAGTTTATAAATCTTTCCTTTTGGCTAAGTCTTAATAATAATATTGTCATTTATAGCTAAAGAGACACATGATCAAGAAACGGTTTTATTTTACTTTTGTGATTATGATAAAACATACCGAGGGCCTCAAAATAGGACCTGGTGGGCTGTGAGTTTGAGACTACTGAGTTAAGGGGAACAGTTAATCTGCTGGCTTGGTTGGAGAGCAGAGGGGAGAACAGGACAATCAAGCCATTGTGACATCACTGATGAGACTGGCTCTTATTGGTGGAATGAGGCATTATGACATCATAATCTCAGCTCTGCTTCCCAAAGACAAAAAGGATGTCATGGTTACAGTTTAGCCAGTGGTCTCCAACTCAAACCCTTTGCAGGGCCACATTTTGGCTTTGTAGGTACTTGGAGGGTCGCAGAAAAAATAGTTAATGTCTTATTAATGAAATGACAATTTTGCATGAGGTAAAACTCTTTATAGTTTATAAATGTTCCCCGCCCTCCAAAGGCCTGCATGTTCGCCCCTTCTTTGCAGTGTCCTCCAGCTTCCCCCCTGGCCTCCCGGTCTTAGGGTGCATTTTACTAAGCTGCGATAGCGTTTTTAACACTTGCAGAATTGCTGCACGCGCTAAACCCACGCTACGCAGCTAGAACTAACACCAGCTCTTAGTTTCAGCTAATTAATGCAATCTGCAGAGAGGTCCTGCTCCTCCTCTGACGTCAGGAGCAGGATCGCGGCAGAGGGAACGTGTTGCTGAGGACGACGGCAGCCTGCAAGGAATGCTACAGCACCGGCGATCCTCTCTGCAGGCTGCGGTAATTAGCTTAAGGTAAGAGTGGGAGGCCAGGGGGGAAGCTGGAGGACGCTGCAAAGAGAGGGCAGCACTAGTACAGATCGCGGGCCACAAACTAGTACCTGGCGGGTCGCATGTGGTCCCCGGGCTGCGAGTTTGAGACCACTGTCTTAGACAGACTTTGAGCTGTTCTTCAGTTATTCAGCTATAAAACCAGACACAAATGTGAAAAATCTTTCTTTGACATTGTGGTCTTGTATCTATTGTATCCAATACATCCGTTATCACAAAAAAAATACCTTCTATGCAGATATAGCTGTGCATAACTTAGCAGTTACAAAGGTGCTCCAAAATTTTACTCATGAAGTTGTGATTATAAAACACCCCCTTCCCCTTTAATGAAGCCATTTAGACTTTTGTTTATCACCAGCCCCGGCAGTAAAAGCTCCAACGCTCATAGACTTCCTATGCCCGTCATAGCTAATACCGCCACAGCTGGCAATAAAAAAAAGCCTAACATGGCTTCATAAAAGGGGGCCATAGACAATTCTCAAGATAATGAAGTATGATATAGATATCATTGAAATCATTTTCTTCATCATATAATATAGAAACATAGAAAGATGACGGCAGATAAGGGCTACAGCCCATCAAGTCTGTCCATACCATTGACCCCCTTTTAAGTCTACTGGCCCCCTTAACTCTACTGACCTGTTCTATTAAGTCTATATCCTAGCGACCCTATTCATTGGTATGACTCTCGCAGTGATCCCACATAGGTATCCCATTTATTCTTGAAGTCTGGGATACTGCGGGCCTCGATCACCTGTACTGGAAGCTTGTTCCAATGCTCTATCACTCGTTCCGTGAAGAAGTACTTCCTGACGTCTCCACGAAACTTCCCTCCCCTGAGTTTTGTGTTCGAGGGTCCTTTGAGAAGAAAGTTATCATCTTCCACCTCGACCCGTCCCGTGATGTACTTAAATGTCTCAATCATGTCTCCCCTCTCCCTATGCTCCTCGAGAGTATAGAGCTGCAATTTGTTCAGTTGTTCAGTCTCTCTTCGTACGAGAGACCCTTTAGCCCCGAGACCAATATATACTCTCTTTAGAGAAGGAGCACGTATAGGGTCCCCTTATGCTGAATGTTTTTAATTATGGGGCCATGTATTGCTTTCCGGCCTAGTTTGCAGTGTAGAGTTTATAGGGCCTTGCAAGTTTCACCTTTCTGAATCTTTGGGCTTCTTTTACTAAGGTGCGTTAGGGCCTTAATGTGCGGAATAGTGCGTACTAAGTTGCCGCCCGCGCTAGGCCTTAATGCCAGCAATGAGCTGGCATTATTCTAGAAGCGTACTATGCGGTTTAGCATGTGGTAATTTCATGCGTGCGCTAAAAATGCTAGTTCCATCTTATTAAGTTTTCTTTTTTATATATATATATATATATATATATATATATATATATATATATATATATATATATATATATATATATATATATATATATATATATATATATATCTTTATTCATTTTAAAGCCAAATGGCTGAATATCAACATAAGTACATAAGTATAGCCTTACTGGGTCAGACCGATGGTCTATCAAGCCTATTCCCCTATAGTATTTTCTCTTTCTTCATAGACGGACAGCGAAAAAATGATCAAAAGGAGTGGAACTTCTCGCTCATGAAAAAAAGATTAAGGGCTCTTTTCACAAAGCTGTGGTAGAGGTTTCTACCGTGGGCTGGCGAGGTCAATGCTCCGATGCTCATAGAATTGATCCAGCTCCATTGGCTTCTGGTTTCTTATAGAATACGGTTCAAATGTGCGTGTGTTCAGAATTCTATACAGCATATTCTCATCTTTGGTTCCATTGACCCTGAATGTTAATCGACTTTCCGAATCAAGAAATTTACCCAGGTATAAACTCTCTTTTCCTTCCTTTAAGGGTGTAAAATCTGTTGGAAAATTGAGTCGGCCCATTTCTTCTTTTTTTTTTTTTTTTAAATAATCTTTATTAAATTTTCCAACTACAATTGTGCATACAAATAATTCATGTACATATAATATTACAAGAAAAGCACAATAAACTATAAGCAATTATTTCCCCCCACCCTCCCACCTATTAATCAAGAAAATAAATACCCACAAGAAACTATCTAAAAATTCCCCAAAGCAATTCCAGTACAAGCCCCTCCCCCCTCCCTCCCACCCTGGATTAACTGAAATTTGGAATAGTATTCCTTATGCTATTAGGATCAGGTGTTTATCGAGAGTTACACCCAATATTTTTATGGATTGTTCAATTTTGTATTCCCGCCCGCTCATGTAAATTGTTTTCTTTGATCCTTTCATTGGGCGTTGCTAAAAAAATTTGTTTTTTTTCAGTATTTAATTTCAATTTAAAAAGCAATCATCCAAAGCTCGATTTGATTTAAAATATTAGCTAAGAAATTAATAAAATCAGATGGCAGACAGGTTGACGGGATAACCACAGTGATGTCATTTGCGTAAATGTAAAAATTGAGCTTTAGACTTTGCAGCAAATTACCCAGTGAAATAAGATAAATATGCAATAAAGTTGGGGATAGGGAGGAGCCCTGAGGTACCCCGCAAGTGTTGTCCCAGCTATAAGATAAGTTGTCATTCTTGAACACCTGGTAGGATCCTTTGCCTAGGAAATTCTGGAACCAATTAAAAACGTTTCCTGCGATACCCATGGATTCCAGTTCTTTTCTTAGCATGGTTATACTTTCTTATTCTGAGTTCTTAGTTCCCTTTTCAGATGTCAGGTCAAAAGTGCGCCGGGACAAAGGCGCGCGCAGACAATTGAGCGCAGCTCCGACGGGGGGGGCATGGGGGGGCGAACCCCCCCCACTTTACTTAATAGAGATCGCGCTGCGTTGTGGGGGCGTTGTGGGGGGTTGAGCTGCGTTGGCCTGCGCTCGCGCACAAAATATTACATCGCAGCGCAAAGTTTCTCTTCACAGCGCACACACGCGTCGGTAAGGTAAGGGGACGCATTGGGGGGATTGCACTTCCCCACAATTGCCATGCTTCGGTTCCTCTTCTTCCTTCCTTCCTCCCCCCCCCCCCCCCGCGGGACCCTGCGGCACCATCAACTCTTACTCCCTCTAATGTCGGCCCTGCAGCTCCAGACTTCCTCGCACCTTCTCCCCTCCCCCTTTGGATCGCTATTATTTTAAATGTTATAGCCGCGGAGCTGTATCCATCAGTGGAGATGTCTAACCTCGGCCTGCCCCGGAACTCTTACTGCAACAGTGACTTCCTGTTCCTGCCTAGACGGGCGGCTGCTGCAGTAAGAGTTCCGGGGCAGGCCGAGGTTAGACATCTCCACTGATGGATACAGCTCCGCGGCTATAACATTTAAAATAATAGCGATCCAAAGGGGGAGGGGAGAAGGTGCGAGGAAGTCTGGAGCTGCAGGGCCGACATTAGAGGGAGTAAGAGTTGATGGTGCCGCAGGGTCCCGCGGGGGGGGGGGGGGGGGAGGAAGGAAGGAAGAAGAGGAACCGAAGCATGGCAATTGTGGGGAAGTGCAGAGCTGCAGGGAAGAGTGTTGCGGTACCCAGCTGGAGGGAGAAGGAAGATGAGGGAGGGAATTAAAGGAGATGCCAGGGCTTGGAGCGTAGGAGGAAGGTATGCCAGTCTAAGGGAAAAGGAAGGGGGAGATGTGAGAGCATGGAGGGGGAGCGAAAGATGGAAGAAAAGGAAAGGAGAGAGATGCCAGAGAATCAGGGAAGGGGAGATACCAGACTATGAGGAGAGGTGTGGGAGAGGGAAGGCGAGGAGAGAGATGCCAGACCAATGGGGTGAAAGGAGAGATGGAAGGGGGAGGCATACAGTTTCTGGAAGGGGCATAGAAGGAGAGAAGATGCCATATAGGGGAAGAGAGACGGCAGACAGTGGATGGAAGGAAGAGAGTTACAAGAAGATGAGGAAAGGAGAAACCACAGAAGACAAAGGTAGAAAAAAATTTCTATTTATTTATTGCTTTAGGAGACATGTGTCACTGTTTCTGTGAAGCATTGTATGCAGAGTCCAGCTTCTTGCTGGTTCAATTTAACCTTTGTCTATGTATTTTTATTTTATCCCCCCTTTTACAAAACTGTGAAGCGTTTTTAGCACCAGCCTTGGTGGTAGCAGCTCTGATGCTCAGAATTTTATGAGCATCAGAGCTGTTACCTCCGTAGCTAAAATCCACACTACAGTTTTGTAAAAGAGGGAGGGGTTAGTTTGTGATTACATATTCCTTACTAGGCGAAGGTGTTTTCTGTGTTCTGTGTGTTCGAAAGACATGGTTTTCTGTTAGGATTGACGGTGTAGGATTGATCTGTGCTGGTCTGGCTTGTTTAGTTTTACAATGGGTGTATTGATGTACTGCTCACTGCAATATGTAAGATGCTGCCTTTTCCTAGGTACTCATGTGTGACGTGTGGTTTGTTACTAAAAATCATGTTTTTCTTACAGATGGGGGGGGGTGCCAAAAAATGATGGGCCCCGGATGTTACATATGCTAGGTACGCCACTGTATGTAAAGATACCAGAAAGCTGGCGTAGCAAAAACTTCTAAGTTTTGAGTATTTAACCCTCCCACAATCTCACGGGCACTCGTTTCAAGTTTATTGAGATTTTGATTTAAACGCAATATCAAATATTTTCAATGCGTATAACAAAAATAAATTTGGGGAAATAAATAAAACCATTTGAACCAGTGTTCCCGCTAAGCTGCGCTGGCGTGCGCTGGCGCACAAAATATTACATCGCAGCGCACACGTTTCTCGTCACAGCGCACGATCGGAAGAGGCGTACGGCAGATGGCAGGGCGGCGAGAGGAGAATCGGGCGAGTTGGCTCATAACTTGCTGGCGCCCGATATTTTTGGCTCACGGTGAAAAAAGTTTGCTCACAACACCCGCCCGCTTAGAGGGAACACTGGACTTGTAACCCCCCAACATTTTACTGAAAACTTCACTTTTTCCCTGTTTTTAGAGAAAAAGTTAAGTTTACAGTAAAATGTGGAGGGTTACAACCCCCTAAACCCCCCACAACGCCGGCGCGATCTCTATTAAGTAAACTGGGGGAGCTCCCCAACAAAACCCCCCGTTGGAGCCCCTAGAAATTGTAATTTTCTTCAGCGCACGCCTCCGTCTTGCGCTCAGTTGTTGGCGCGCGCCTTTGTCTTTCGCGGGGTTGTCTATGAACCCCCTTTTCATGATGCTTTTATGTTACAGCTATTTCTTAACCGAGTCCAGCTCCTTTTAGGTGATGACCCAGAACATTTATCTTGTCAGCCCGCGGTAGAAACCTCTACCGCGGTTTTGTAGCAGCCAGCATAAACCAGTTAGGGCTCTTCCACTTGGAAATAAGACGACTGAAATAGGATATGACAGAACTATATAACCATGCCTGGGGTGAAACGACTAAACAGGGAACAGTTGTTTAACCTTTCAAACAACACTAGGAGAAGAGGACACACCATGAATTTTTAACAACCAGCAGATTGTAAACAGATTTTAGGGCGTGCTTTTCACCCACCATGTCCAACTGATGTTTATTCTCAGTTCTGTATGAATGCACTGTGAAAACAAGTTATAAAATGGGGGTGGGGGAAGGGGGAATCACAAACAAATTATGAAATATTTTTAAAACTGTGTTCCATCCAACTAGGGAAAGTTCCAGAACATAGCCCAGCAAGATTCTAATGAAAACAGATAGGACTATACGAGAGAAAAGTTGCCAACGAAGCAAAACCTAACCCAAAATAATGCAAAACCTCAGAGAAACAAAAGTAAGAATTCACAGGGAAAGAACAATCTCCAGAGTCTTGCAAATGAAGAAATACAAACAAATAAATGTCCCAAAGCATGAAAATTCTGGGTAAGTAATTATATATTCCACGAACAGGGAGCAAAGGTTTTACACAACATAACAACAAAGCTGTTGAACCAACAGAGGACAGAATAATGGACTTCAACTTTACAGTAAAAAGACCCGCAAAAGGGAGTACTGGAACCAAGTCTATATAGCAGAAATTCTTTCCTCCTAGATTGTGTCCACCTCGAAACATCAGGAAATATATATACCCTTTCTCCCAAATATGTAATCTGCTTTAAATTAAAATATAATCTAAGCAACATCTCTTTGTCTTGAAGAAATACCAACGAGACCAATAAAGTTGTTCTTCCTTGAGTTTCAATATCAGAAGATTGCAGAATAGCGGAAACATCTAATTGAGCATTTTCATCCACTACAGCTTTTTCTTTCTGCACTTGTTTTAAGTAATAAATTCTTTGTATCGGAGGAAGACTTACTTCAGGTACATTTAAAACATTCAACATAAAGTTCTTAAACAGTTCTTGAGGAGACATAAACTTGGCAACCGGAAAATTAAGAATCCTCAAATTTAAATTCTTTTGCTGGTTCTCCAGGTTTTCAATCTTCCTCAAAATCATCATTTTATCTGTTGTTTGTTTAGAAATTAAATTCTTAGTCTCTGTTGTTTCTTTATCTAATTTTTTTAAGTCCACTTGGTGTTGCTGGGTAATAGTTTCTAGGGAACTTATCCTGGAAGTAGAATTCTGAGTTGTAGTAAGAAAATTAGAACATACCAGGTGCAAATTCTCTATCGCAGTCCAGATAGAATCCAGGGTAACAGCCTGTGGTTTCACCAACGGTCCGAGGAGGGGGATACCGGCCGGCTTTGGTACGGCTCCTGCTCCTGCGATGGAATTCTGAACTCCTACAGCCTCCCCGACGCTGGTTACCAATGGCTCCTCTCCCCCAGGACGCTGACTCTCCGACATCGGAGTCAGCGTGTCTGCTGTGTGTTTCACTTCCGGGTTCACTTCGGAGAGTGAATGAGCCTCCCCCCACACTCCGGGGGAGCCCTCTTGCCAATTCCTCTGCGACGAAGATTCTCCTGGGATGGGAGGGGTATGCGGTCCTCGTGGGCTCAGCGAGAGAGACATCTCGCTGTCCAAGCTGTGGAGTTCCCTCTCCACAGCAGCGGAGGCGCCCGAGGTAGGAATGAATTTGATTTGGAAAAGGGCCAGACAAATAGCCACTTGATTTGCTTTCACAGAAATCCACAATCCACAAGGGGAGATTGCAACAAACATAAATGTTAGCCTTTCCAGAGTGGAATTCACATTTAGCAATGACTGTACAAATACAGGAAAACCTTGGATTGCAAGTAACTTGGTTTGCAAGTGTTTTGCAAGACAAGCAAAACATTTTATTAAATTTTAACTTGATATACAAGCAAGGCCTTGCAATACAAGTAAGTACAGTATATACGCATCACATCATCACAGCTGAGCCATTAGTTCTTCTCTCTGCGACGCTGTGGGAGTGTAGTGACTGTTCCAAACGAGCAAAGTCTCGCAATACGAGTACATACAGTACACAGGCGTCACATCATCACAACTGAGCCGATGGTGGTTCTCTCTCTGACGCTGCAGGAGTGTAGTGACTTCTAAACGAGCGAGGTCTTGCAATACAAGTACGTATAGTATTTTGTATTAAAGTTTTTGGGTTGTGAAACGAATCATCTGAGTTTCTATTATTTCCTATGGGGAAATTCGCTTTGATATACGAGTGCTTTGGATTACAAGCATGCTTCTAGAACCAATTATGCTTGCAAACCAAGGTTTTACTGTAGTATCATCTCACGTCAGGGTTTAATTTGGCCATTTTCATTTGATTGGGATTTTTTTTTTTTCCTCTTGCTATCTTTATTTTGTATGGCATATTTGGGTCCTTTTACTAAGGCGCGCTAGCTAAATATTAGCGTGTGACGACCATAGACTACAATGGACGCATTAGCGTTTACCGTGTGCTAATATAAAATGGCTAGCGTGCCCTAGTAAAAGGACCCCATTATTTGCAAATAATGGGGTCCTTTTATTATGGCGTGCTAACCGATTTAGCATATACTAAAATTAGCGCATGCTATTTGCTAAGGCGCCCATAGAATATAATGGGCGTCTTAGCATTTAGCGAGCACTAATCTTTACTGCACGCTAAATTAGTTAGCGCACCTTAATAAAAGGACCCCAATGTTTGCTAAAAACAGAGGGATCAATGTTCAACCTGCGGCACTCGGGGCTCCTTTTACGAAGATGCGCTAGCGTTTTTAGCACACGTAGCCGATTATCGTGCGCTAGCCCTGTGCTATGCGGCTAGAACCAACACCAGCTCAATGCTGGCGTTAGCGTCTATCGTGCGCGGCATTGTAGCACGCTCTATTCCGTGTGATAAAGTCCTAACGCAGCTTAGTAAAAGGAGCCCTCAGTCTTTTGTTGACCGCCACTGGTGTTATTTGTGAATATTCAAGGAAGGTGCAGTGTTAGAGAATTTATTTATTTCATTAGTTTTTTATGCCGTTCTCCTCTACACGCTCAGAACGGGTTACAGGTTCACATACATAAAACACAGTTAACGAGTTACAATTTGCTGTAGCTACAGTTCAATTTTTTTATCCTAACTCGACACATACCAGGATCTAGTACCAATATACATTTCTTTGTAACCCATCGGTCGTGGGCAGGTGAATTAGGTGAAGAGGTCTGTTTTTATTGCTTTCCTAAAGTTGAGGAGCCCTTCAAGGGATCTGATCTGCGGGGGCAGTTGATTCCAGTGGTTTAGTAGGACGTGGAAGTAGGAACGTCGCTTGGAGGTTTGAAGTTGAAGGGCACAGCCAGGGGGCGTTTTGAGGCGTTTTTCATCCTGGGAGCGGAGGGGCCTATTCGGCACATACGGAGGAAGCTTGGTCGTCATGTAGGGTTATTTATGCACACGACTGCCGTTGGTTGCACACCAGCATTTACACCAGGTTTCAGTAGGTGTTCGTTTGCGCACCGAAAGCTGTATACGGGAATCTGATTATAAAGGTCACTTAGGGCTCCTTTTACGAAGGTGTGCTAGTGTTTTTTTCTGTCGCGAAGCTACAATGCCGCATGCACTAACCCCGTGCTACACGGCAAATGTTAACACCAGCTCTATGGAGGCGTTAGCATGTAGCGCGTGCGCTGAAACCGCTAGCGCACCTTCGTAAAAGGAGCCCTTAATGTTAAGTGACCTTCATAGAATTGGTGTTTGGTGCAGAACTTTCTGGCATTTAGTTTTGGATGCGTTTACTGAGCCTGCTCCATAAAGTGCATTACTTATAGAGTGTCTCTAATTCAACTACACGAGGGGGTGCTGAAAAGTTCTCAGCCCGACCAACCAACTTCCGAAATTCTGAGCGTTATTTTGCCACTGGAGCTGAAAAGAGTGCTGTCTTATTTCGTTACATGCCAATTTTCAGAAACAAAATTCTCTGTTTTGACATTGTTTCGGATCATTGATTGAACCATATCCAGGTCATTCTCTTCTTGGTTGGGCTGAGAACTTTTCAGCAACCCCCTCATACTGTGAAGAGTTTCAGTCTCTAGTAACCAGAGCTGAGATTGTGATGTCATAATGCCTCATTCCACCAATAAGAGCCAACCTCATCAGTGATGTCACAATAGCTTGATTGTCTTATACTTGGCTCACTTATGCTACAAATGAGGGGGTGCTGAAAAGTTCTCAGCCCAACTTCCTAAATTTTGAGCGTTATATTGCAACTGGAGCTGAATAGGGTGTTATCTTATTTCATTATGTGCCAATTAGCAGAAACGAAATTCTATGTTTTGACTTTGTTTCAAATGATTGGTTGAACCATATGCATGTCATTCTCTTCTTGGTTAGACTGAGAACCTTTCAGCATCGCCTTGTAGAGGTCTGTAACATACTGAGTAGAATAGAATGAGTAGACATGAATCGCCTGTTTACTGTTTCCAAAAATACTAGGACTAGGGGGCATGCGATGAAGCTGCTAAGTAGTAGGGTTCATAGACAACGGCGCGAAAGACAAAAGCGCGCGCTGACAATTGAGCGCAGCGCGCGCCGCCGCGCCGCTCTAAATTACAGTTTTTAGGTGCTCCGACGGGGGTTTTTGTTAGGGAACCCCCCCAGTTTACTTAACAGACATCGCGCCGGCGTTATGGGGGGCTTGGGGGGGTTGTAACCCTCCACATTTTACTGTAAACTGAACTTTTAGGGAAAAAGTTTTAGGGAAAAAGTTCAGTTTACAGTAAAATGTGGAGGGTTACAACCCCCCACAACACCCCCACAACGCCCCCACAACGCGGCGCGATGTCTATTAAGTAAAGTGGGGGGTTCCCCCCCCGCCCCCCCCCCCGTCGGAGCACTAAAAACAGTAATTTAGAGCGGCGCGGCGGCGCCCGCTGCGCTCAATTGTCTGGGCGCACCTTTGTCCCGGCGCGCTTTTGACCTGACACCAAGTAGTAGATTTAAAGCAAAGTGGAGAAAACATTTCTTCACTCGACATGTAGTTAAACTCTGGAATTCGTTGCTAGAACTCCTGGTTTAGATAATTCTCTAAACGAAGAGTCCATAAGCCATTATTAAGATGGACTTGGGGAAATCCACTGCTTATTCCTAGGATAAGCAGCATAAAATCTGTTTTTCTCCTTGGAATCTTGGCAGGTACTGTTGGAAACAGGATATTGAGCTTGAGAGACCTTCAGTCTGTCCCAGTATGACAACTCTAATGTTATTCCCTTAAATAAATTGGTAAGGAATTCCACAATTGAGGAGCCGTAACCGAAAAGATGTATTGTCTACGCGTATTCATGGTTTTAAGTGAAGGAACAGTCAGTAGACGTTGGTCATTGGACCGAAGTATTCTAGTAGACGCGTAAGGAATTAGAACTCTATCGATGAAAGCTGGGGAAATATAGAGCAGGGCTTAAGGGATAACAAACATATTTTATAAGTTATTCTTTGCGCTTAGCCTGTTTTCTGGTTATACTCTATATTTTTTAGGCTTTGCTAGTAAGATTATATAGTTTATTCCTATTTATAACTTTAGTGTCACTTCCTAATGTTGCCATTAGCACCTGGCCATTATTAAAAATTAACATGTGATCTCTTACCGACACCTATTTTGTAGGTGGTAGGAGCCAGTGGCTTAGCGAGGGTGAGAGGTGCCCGGGGGCGGTGGTACCTCTCCCCCCGTCCTTGTCTCCCCCTACTTCTTCCCCAAACCCAGTTGCTACGTGCATGCCCCCCTTCCCCCCCATTCACGTCGGCTCTCTCTCTGACAACATTTCCTATGTGCGGCACCCGGAAATGATGTCAGCGGGAACTGACGCGGTCGCGAGGAGCACATTGATGTTGTTGCTTACGGTGGTGAACAACTAGAGGTACAGGGAAAGGGAAGGGGCACTTGCATGCGGCCGAGAGAGGCTTGGGAAGAGGCGGGGCCAGAAAGGAGGAGGGAGGCCAGTGCCCACATTGATGACGCCCAGGGCGGACTGCCTACGCCACTGGTAAGGGTGCATGAGCTAATCTCACACTAATCAGTGAACAGGCAGCTAACCATTCATTATAGAATCGCCTTCTCTCTGCACCCAGACAAGCCCCCTCTGAGCTTTAGGCCATGGTTTGTACACACACATTGCAAAATTTCCGCTTGATGTGTTCGAAGCGTCCCTCGGTACACCTTCTTCAACTGCGTTACACATGCGCTAGAGTTCACCGCAGCTTAGTAAAAGGAACCCAAGTTACAAAAAGGAAAGAAATGACTTTTAAAAAACAGCTGGCTCTTTGCTTTAGCTAACGAAGCAGAAGATCTTAAGAGTCAATTCTTGGGCGACCGAACAGTGTCTTTCAAGGCAGTACACTGTGTATCGCTGAATAGAAAAGATTTTCCCCAGATTCTCTGATTTACTGCTCGAGATGGGAAAAAGCCAATACGATGACATCATAGATGTCAAACAAAACAGCTGCCAAAGGCAGCGATACAAACCGAAAAAAAAGAAGTGATCTTTTAGGCTTCCATGAAAAATGATTTTGGCTTCGTAGGCAGATTTGCCAGAGCTTATGTTTAGCAAACAGCTGGAAGCAGAGTAACCTGTGCTTATATGTTATTTACTCTGAATCTAGGGTTAAAAGTTTTTTGGCACGTGCTGCTTTTTTTTTTTTTTTTTTTCCTAAAGTTTAAAACATTTGCTCTTATTTTGACTCGTGGAACAAAAGAGTTCAGATTCGGTCATTTGATTAGCTACGAGAGGAGGAGTACCAAGCTGTTTTTCAGCGCTGAGTGAACAGAAGGTCCCGGTGGAAAACTAAACGCACTGAGCAACGGCATTGTTTCGTCGTTCCACAGATGGTGATGCCTTCAAAATTCCTTTCACATTATGACTTGAATGTGTCTTTACCTTCTCAAACATCAGTTGAAAGATACCTTTGCAGAGCTGCCAATTTAAGAGTTCCAAGGGGTGGAGGAGGTCTAAGGTCCAAAAGCCCTCTTCTGTTGCCTTAGGGCAGGGGTGTCCAACTCAATCACAATAAGGGGCTGAAATGTATAACACAGGCTAAGTCGTGGACCATACCCTGCCCAATCTCCGCCCCAGACCCCCCCCATAATAGTACTAATAGTAATAACATTTATTCCATTCATTTTTCATAGATACACATAATATAATCTTATCAACAACACATAATGGTTAACCACAAAATTAAACTACACAAAGTGACTTGCTCAAGGCTACAAGGAGCTGCCACTGGATATGAATTTGGTCTGTCTAGTTCTCTGCCTACTGCTCTAACCGTGGAAGACCCTCCATGACTTTTATCTAAGATGAGTGTTCAATTTTGCATTGGGAAGAATGACCTCAATCACAGTTACCAGATGCTAGGGTCCACCTTGGGGGTTAGCGCCCATGAAAAGGATCTGGGTGTCATTGTAGACAATATGATGAAACCTTCCACCCAATGTGCGGAGGTGGCCAAAAAAAGCAAACAGGATGCTGGGAATTATTAAAAAAGGGATGGTTACCAAGACTAAGAATGTCATCATGCCCCTGTTTCGCTCCATGGTGCGACCTCATTTGGAGTATTGCGTTCAGTTCTGGTCTCCTTATCTCAAGAAAGATATAGTGGCGCTAGAAAAGGTTCAAAGAAGAGCGACCAAGATGGTAAATGGGATGGAACTCCTCTCGTATGAGGAAAGACTAAAACAGTTAGGGCTCTTCAGCTTGGAAAAGAGACAGCTGAGGGGAGATAGGATTGAAGTCTACAAAATCCTGAGTGGAGTAGAACGGGTACAAGTGGATCGATTTTTTTACTCTGTCAAAAATTACAAAGGCTAGGGGACACTCCATGAAGTTACAGGGAAATACTTTTAAAACCAATTAGAGGAAATATTTTTTCACTCAGAGAATAGTTAAGCTCTGGAACGCGTTGCCAGAGGATGTGGTAAGAGCGGATAGCGTAGCTGGTTTTAAGAAAGGTTTGGACAAGTTCCTGGAGGAAAAATCCATAGTCTGTTACTGAGAAAGACACAGGGGACTTGGATTGGCAACCGTGAAAACGGGCTACAGGGCTTGATGGACCATTGGTCTGACCTAGTAAGGCTATTCTTATGTTCTTAAGTTAAATCAATGAATTTACTGAAAGATATGAATAATGGTCTAATGGACTAATAATTACTTTGGTTAGTAACATATAAGTGGTCACATTTCTGTCATTTGAGTATAGACATTAAGGTCCATCATATTAATGTTTATAATTGGTATCATATTAAAAAGAGAACAATCCATAACATGGTAACTAGTATGTATTTTTCTGTTTTAGGGGATCAAATATTATGTATTTGTTGCTTTCTGTTCAGTTCCTGTTCATGCTAATCCTTGCTGGAGAAGATGATGCTTACGCTCTTTCTCAGGCGTTAACAAATTTTTAAAAAAGCCCCACAAATGACAGAAAAGTCTTTTTGTCAGATTCCTGCTTCGTTTTATTGTTGGAACAAGTTCACTCTGCAGTAAAACCTTCCCAGATTCCAAAAAGGAGCTGCAGGCCCTGGCCCCGGGCCAAGATCAGTCGCTAAAAGGCTGCGGACTATGTGGCAGTAATAAATACAGTTAAAACTCTAGGTACTTGCAAATAAAAGTTCATGGCACCACAGCTCAACAGATGTCAGCCTCCAAGGACTTGGAAGAAATTTTTAAGATAAAACATTAAAAAAAAAAAAACAACCCCAAATAAAAATGTCCAAATGAAAAAAGCGTGTCTTTTATTCACTCACATCATACTTAGATTACTGAAAAGGGCTGAGTATACTGGTTCTGAGGTTTTTTAGATTTTGAATTAGGAAATTTAAATATTAATTAGAAAAGGAGATTTGAATGGATGCTTAAGCTGTTTTTTTTTAATTTAAAGATATTCCATTTATGTGACAAATAGTGAGAATGTATCCCGATGTGCCACGATCGACCCAAAAGAGAAGAATGCAGTTTCTTATTTTGAGCCCTAGGGTATTGCAGTTGGGCGCGACGTTTACTCTGAGATACCCTTGTAAAGGTGGGATAGTCTTATCAGGGGAACAGATATGTCTTTTTCGAACCTCAACAGTTGACAAAGTTTATTTCTGCCAGAGAGCAAGGTGCAGTAACCCCCTGAGATTCCCTACTTCAGTATCAGTTCAGTGAAGTTTAGTTCGAGTGCCCAGTCAGCCACATCTTTGTTTTTCCTTTGTATACTTTAACTAGTAAAAGTTCAGTGAATTCACAGCGTTCCTCCCTTTTCTTAAGGACTAACTATACAAACCGGTATACAGTAGAACCTTGCTTTACGAGCATAATTCGTTCCAGAAGCATGCTTATAAACCAAATTACTCGTATATCAAAGCGAGTTTCCCCATAGGAAGTAAGGGAAACTCGCTTGATTGGTTCCACCTCCCCCCACCCCACCCCCACCTCCGCAGCCACCGGCGCTGCTCCACTCCACCCCACCACATCCCCAAAAGACCGCCCTCCACCCCCGAGGCCACTGGTCCGCTTCCACATCCCCCCATGAACCGGCATCGCCCCCCTACTCGCAATCGCCACCCCCCCCCCCCGTGAAACGGCATTGCCCCCCCTCGCGAACGCCCACCTGCCCAAACGGCATCGCCCCCCCTCATGAACGCCCACCTGCGAACACCCCCCTCCCCGCTAACCGGCATCGCCCCCCCCTCGTGAACGCCTGCCTGCCCAAACTGAAGCCATACTCCCATCTGGCACCGGCACGAAGCAGCAACCCACAGTTGGTGCCAGTGCCCAAAGTTCCTGTCTCTTGCCGGACTGGGCCTTGAGTATCTGCGCATGCTCAAGGCCTTCTGGCTCCTGCATCTCTCCGAGATTCTCGGAGAGAACGAGAGCCAGAAGGCCTTGAGCATGCGCAGATACTCAAGGCCCAGTCCGGCAAGAGGCAGGATCTTCAGGCACTGGCACCGGCACCTCCTGTGGGTTGGTGCTGCGTGCTGGTACCAGACGGGGGTATGGCTTCAGTTTGGGCAGGCAGGCGTTCACGAGGGGGGGGCGATGCCGGTTAGCGGGGTGGGGGGCGTTCATGGGCGAGGGGGCAATGCCGGTTCGCGGGCAGGGGTACTCGCATATCGAGTCAACACTCGGTTTGCAAGTCACGATTTGCGACAATGTGTCTTGCAAAACACTTGCAAACTGCGTTACTCGCAAACCGAGGTTTGATTGTATTTGATTCCTGAGTTCACTTTTGTATCTTTGAATTTATGGAAAGATGTTTCTAGATATAATTACTTATTTGATGTATTTGTTTTTCCAGATTTTTCTTTTTATTCAAAGTTGTTAAAACCTGGTATTGTATTATTTCTTGGTTTTGACTAATGTGTTGTCAAAATGTATAAATGAAAAGAAAGAATTGAAAAAAAGAAAAGAAAATTCATTTGCAGGCAAATGTCAGCTATGATGACATGCAAGTATTAGGGGATACAAACCAGACTTTCTACGAAAGAATTTGTCAACAATTTTTACAGTAATTGAGATATGCAGCGATGTGTCAACCAAATGTCAGCCATCAACATTCTGTGATAATCCCAGGACCAGACACATTTCCATAATACACCGATGTCCAAAACAAAAGTTTATGGATGAAGCAAGGGTTGTCTCAGCTGCACTTAATTGATAATAGACACATTCACAAGCCTGCAGGACAGGTATTATGAACTAGGTCAGGTTGTACAATGAATGTTGATTGATAAAAATCTGAATTTTATACTATACTAGGGGACTCATTTTCAAAAGAGAAAAAAGCCCCCCAAAATGGCATAAACCGGCACTAGGACAACATGTCCAAAATGCTGATTTTCAAAACCAAGGGTTCCTTTTAAGCGTTTTAGCACGCGCTAACCACATGCTAAACACTAAGGCGTGCTTGTTAGTCTATGGACGCGTTAGCGCGCACGTGCTAAAACGCATAGCGCACCTTTGTAAAACAGGGGGGGGGAGGTAGAAAGTCCCTGGAGGTAAGCAGCATGAAAGCTTTTGCTACTTTTTGAGATGCTACCAGGTGCTTGTGATTTGTATTGGCCACTGGTGGAAAAAAGATACTGAGTTGGACAGACCTTTATTCTGACTTAGCATGGCAGTTCTTTATATTCTTACTAATCTTATAGCCCGTTACATTAACGGGTGCTAGAATATATGTGTGTGTGTCTTTCTTTATTTTTTTTTCTCTCTCCTTAGCCGCTTTCTGTATTTCTGTCTTTTTTTTTTTTCCTTGGCTGTCCACTACCACCCTGCTCCCCCTGTCCATTCTCCCTTCCTTTTACCTCCCCTGTGTCCTCCACCACCATCACTGCTCACCTTATCCAGCAGAAGCCCTTCTCCCTTTGTTTTACCTCCCCCTGTCCATCATCACCTCCTTCCTGCTCCCCCTGTCCAGCAGTAGGCCTGTATTCATTTTTCTGACCCCCCTCCCTGTTCATCAGCACCTCTTCCCCTGTCCATCAACCCCTTTTCTGCCCCTCCATTTCCGTGTGTTGCAGCATTTCCCTCCCACCCCACTTCCCTGTGCAGTATTTTCCTCCCCCCCATAACTTCCTCCTGAACTCCATGTTAAAATGCTTTCCGGGTTTGGCTGCCGCAGCCTCCAGCCACCGACAGCTGCCGCGGCCAGCAACCGCCACAGCCGACATCCGACTCGGGCCGCCGCGGTCAACATCCGCCTCGGGGGGGGGGAGGACGAGAGAGAGCGGAGAGAGTACGGTGCGCAAGGGAACGACGGCGGCGGGGACGGCCAACTTACAGGAAGGGAGGGAACGCAGGCGGGGAGCGTGAGAGTAGCCACCGCTGTGTCTTTCAACAGGGAGCAGGCCAGACCGTAAGTTGCGCATGCGCACTTCCTATGGGTCGCTACAGCTCACGGAAAACCGGCGCACGCATAGGAAGTGCGCATGCGCGGCCTAGCGGTTTATTAAATTAGATTACAAGTAAATAACAAGCCATTCAAATAACACATTAACTTTAAAAAATGCTGAGAAGATTCAACTTTAAGCAAACTGTTATAAATAATCATTTACCCTATTTTAAAACTAATTTTGGGTTAATTTTCAATCTAATCCAGTAGGATCTTTGTTCTTCAATTTGAATCAAATATTTAACCAAGATGACCTATTTTAAACAAAATAAGTTATTCCACGGATTGAGTTGAGTATCCAAAAACAGTCATTTTGGTCTGGGGGGTTTTTTCCATCAAGTTTCCTCAACACTAGCATTTTGCCTTTCTCAAGAGGCAAAAAGAAAGATAACGGTGATTAAATCTTGTACAATTCACAATTGAAAAGGTAAAAAATTTCATTTAGGGGTCCTTTGTTAAAGTGCACTCGTGCAATAACCAGCTACTGCACTAAAGCATTAAAGTGCGATGTGGTAGTTTGCCTGTCACTTTGCATTAAACCAGTGGTTCCCAAACCTGTCCTGGAGGACCACCAGGCAGTCAGATTTTCAGGATGGCTCTAATGAATATGCACGGGGCAGATTTGCATGCCTGTCACAACCCATTAGTTTCTTGGGTAGTGACAAGATCAAGACTGGTCGTGTCTCCAATAGCCGAATTGTCTCATGGACTTTGGCTCTCCAAGGATGGCCTTTACAGGTAAAGTATGCCCAGGCTGGAAGACCCAGGGCCGTTAGACAGATAAGAACAGGATAATTTCCCCAGATTCACACAGTCCTATAATGAAGACACAGATAGAAGTCCTTGAATAGTATAACATTCTGGTACATACCCATAATGCATCAGGCAGAAACAGCAAAGCTGTGTACTTCTTTCTTCTTGCAATTCATGCTGGAAAGATTTCTTGTGCAGCAGAAAGATTTCTTGAGACAATGGTTCAGGCTTGGTGACATCATAGAGGCCTAACCTTCAGGTGTGAATACGGAAATACCCCTACATGCAAATCTCTCTCTTTCATATTCATTAGGGCTATCGTGACTGGCTGGTGGTCCTCCAGGACAGGGTTGGGAATCACGCTACTGCATTTTTCAGAATTTTTCTCTGAGGGGTGTGGCATGGGCAGAGAATGAGCATGAAAGCAGTACTTAGCGTGTGTCAGCAAGTTAATTCAGAGTTAGTACGGAAGCACTTAGCTACCTCCTAAATATAGTTATGGGGCATGCTACTAGAGACATTAACTCATGACCGCACCTCAAATATGTTATATGTGGTAATCACAGGGAAACAAGATTTTATAAGGAAACTGCACAGTTATATGCGGTATAGAAATTTTTAAATGAATAAATACTGTGTGCAATTCAGGTCACTAAATCTCAAAAAAGATATAGTGAAATTAGAAAAGGTACAGAGAAGGGAGAAGATGTTAAAAGGGATAGGACAACTTACCTGCGAGGAAAGGCTAAAGCAGCTAGGGCTCTTCAGCTTAGAGAAGAGACGGCTCAGGGGATATATGATACAGACCTATGAAATACTGAGTGGAGTGAAACAGGGAGATGTGAATTGCTTGTTTGCTCTTTCCAAAAATACTAGGACTAAGGGGCATGCAATGAAGCTACTAAGTAGTAAATTTAAAACAAACCAGAGAAAATATTTCTTCACTCAACTTGTAATTAAACTCTGGTAGTGGGCAGTTAGCTTAGCAGTGTTTTAAAAAGTGTGGATAATTTCCTAAAAGAAAAGTCCATAAGCCATTGTTAAGATGTTTTACTCTCTTGGGATCTTGCCAGGTACTCGTGACCTGGATTGGCCACTGTTGGAGAAACAGGATACTGAGCTCGATGGACCTTTGTTCTGTCCCAGTATAGCAATTCTTATGTTCCTATGTAAAAATTAGTGGGAATACGCCTTCTTGATGCAGTGTTAATTTTGGGCTTACCATGTGGTACAATCCTACTTTAAAGCATGTTATGCTCAAAACTTAACATATTTTAGAAAAAGACCTCCTTAAAGAAGTGAAATTCAGGAAATTTCATAGGAAATTAAAAATGAAATGTCTAATGAAAATTCATCTCATAAGCAGATTCAAGAGGTCTTTGATCTATCAACTGAACAGAGTTCTGAAGGAGAGGGTAATGCTAGATCTAAAAAGTCTTTAATTTGGATTGTTCAGTGATCTGTAATCGTTTGTGTTGTGTTCTTCTCAGTCCAACAGATAAGCTATTCAAACTTTATTTCAATTACTACTTAATGAGATTCAACATACTATGAAATCTCAATTTTTAATCTATCATGTTCTATATCAAGAATGCCTCGCTTATTATAAGACCATCTGATAAAAAAAGGTTCTATTGTGGTCATGAATATGATTATGTTTCTGAAATTAAGAACCAATTATCTGATGAATCATTTTTATTAAAGAATGAACACAGGTCCTACTGTTAATAGTCAATATTAAACTGAGGAGATTTTGTTTAGGAAAATCAAGGATTGGCTTTTTAAAGAGCTTTACATTCACGAATGCCAGTATTTTTACATTCTAACTAAAATATATAACCAAAAAGTAAAGGAAAATCATCTCTTATAGCCGTTAGTAAATTTAATATCACAATTCTCAGCCATGTATGGCTATAAACTAAATTGGGATAAAACAGAGCTCATGCCCCTAAATGATCTATGCATTCCTTTTACTATTCCCAATTATCCATTTAAATGGGTCACATCAGATATAAAGTATTTACGAATTGTCTTTGATAAGGATCTTCCCACTACCTCAAAACTAATCATGGAAAAATCCCTTAGCAAAGTTAAAGACGCAATCTCTTCATCTACACCTCTCGTGGTGGGGGAGACCAGGTTCTCTAAAAATGATGGTGGTTCCAAAAATAACATAAATATGTTTCCTTTATTATTCCCCCCCCCCCTTCATTCTACAAGTAATTGGAGACGTTGATAACTAACCCCCCCCCCCTTTTTACTAAACCACGATAGCGGTTATTAGCGCAGGGAGCCACGCTGAATGCTCCACGCTGCTCCCGACGCTCATACGAACACTCAGCGTGGCTCCCTGTGTTAATAACTGCTATCGCGGTTTAGTAAAAACGGGGGAGAGGTAAATTTTTATGGACTGCACTGGAACTAGTGCAAATCGTAACATGTTAACTGTATATTATGTATATTTAACCTGTAACCTGTTCTGAGCTCCTTGGGGAAAATGGGATAGAAAACGGATTAAATACATAAGCAATATGTTTGATATATCACCTTTCTGTGGTTTACATATTATATACAAGTACTTTTCCTCACAATCTAAGTTAATGCATCTGAGTGAATGGAGAGGTAAGTGACTTGCTCAAGATCACAAGACATTATAGGGGAATTTGAATCTAGGTCTCAGCCAAATGCCCTATTTAGGCTACTCCTCTATGTCCATTTGCTATAAAGCTTCTCCGAGGTACGATGGTGCATCATTACTTGGAATGCTCTTTTGTGGGTTCTTTGTGGGTGCTGGTGCTTCGGGCGGTGGAGGTTGTTTTGGGGCGGTCTCTGGAGTGGTCTTCTAAGACTCTGCTGCTTGGTGTCACGAGGCCTCTAGTTGAGGCTGGTATTACAGAGCTTTCGTGACGCTTTGTGATGATAGCTCTGGGACTCACTAAAAAGCTTATTCTGCAGCATTGGGTGGGGGAGGTGCATCCTACGATCCAGCAGTGGCAGGCTAGTATGTCCCAGATGGCGATTTGGGAGCGACAGCGCAAGAGGGGTGCCACTAGTTGGCAATCAGTGGCTTATTTGGACTGTTGGAGTTCTTTCTAAATTGGGTCAGATGCCTAGGATGCAGGGGGGGCTGGGAGAGAGGGCTTTGGGAAGGAGGTGTGTGGATGGGTGGATTTCAGTATTTATGTATAAAATTGGGACTTTGCATAGGAGTTCTCTTTATTTGTTTGCTTGTTTGATTCTTCACCTGGTAGCACTGTTCACTTGTATTGCTGTTTTTATTGTGGTGCTTCCAGCTTGACCACTGTATATTTCTCCTGTGCTTTGTTCCTCTAATAAACATATATTAAAAAAAAAAAAAGCTTCTTTATTAGACCTCTTGTCTAAGTTTGCTAATATTGTTTTTACCTCTTTTTGTACAGATGGCTCCATCTTGCATTAGATATGCGACTGATATTATTACAACGTTGGAACACTCAATTTTTCCAGTGTAATGAATTAATTGGTGACTTCATATTAAATCACTTCAAGTTAATGGACATTGCTTCAGTTTTGCAGATTCTTCATGATCTATTAGGTTTCTGTGAAGACCCTTGTAGAGTTCTTATATCTTTTCTATGTGAGATTATATAGGTAGCATTGCAAAAAGAATTTTTAAAATCTGATGGAGCGTTTTATTTTCAAATCCAGGGAACACCAATGGGGACCACTATGGCCCATAATATAGCTAAGCCTAAAAAATAGGGAGTATAACCAGAAAACCGGCCAAGCACATTTGCAATTATATCAGTAGAGATGCACAAGTTTCAAATGCGCTTCTCCCTCCGTATTCGCTGTGATAGGGGGATTAACAGACCCGTGAATACCGAAAAACCGTGAATAACTTTTTCATGTTATTCGCTGTTTTCTATTAAAAACCATCGTGAATATGGTGAAACCGCGAATAACATGGTGGGAGACCTGGCCTATTCCTGAAGGAGAGGCAATACATGGTGAAGAAAATGCTGGGCATCAGCTATTTTCTCTGTAAACACTTGGAATGAGATTTTTCTTTGCAAGCTGATGTAATTGTGGGGGGGGGGAATGTAATTTAATGTAATTTATTTCTTATATACCGCTAAACTCCGTTAGGATTCTAAGCGGTTTACAGAAAAATAAACAATAGGGTGCATTAAAATTATAAGTAAAATAGGTACTTAGAAATTCCCTTACTGTCCCGAAGGCTCACAATCTAACTAAAGTACCTGGAAAAATGACAATTAGTAGAGTAATGAAGAAATAAAATAGAGAATAGATGAGAAAAATAAGAAAATAAACATTCTAATAAGATTACAATGATCTAAAGGACTTTGAAAGGTTGAAAAAAGAGGGGAGATAAGAATAGATGCAGAGGGAGAACCGTTGAAGCAATAGAATTCTGGAGAAATTTAAATGAAATTTGAATGATAAAATAAAACAAAATAAGTGGTAAAACAATAAGTGAGATTAAAAAATATATCATAAACTAAAAAGAATTGAAAATAAAATCAGCAAGGAAGGAGTCAGCAAGCTATAAACCGTGAATAATCGAAACCGCGAATGCTGAAACTGCGAATATGGAGGGAGAAGTATAGCGGAGAAAAAAAAATTATTTCAGCAAGAATGGGAATGGAAAGCACATGAAGTCATTGTGTGAATTACTATCTACATGCAATTACTGGTAGTTGGTTTCCATAAAGACATAGGAGAAGGTCCAAATTTTCACGTCCCTCCTGAAGTAAAGTCGATCTTGCATTAAGGGAAGCCTTTCTGGGAGTGCATTCTAGAGTGTTGGGACTCCAGAGAAGGCTTTTAGGTGGATGTTACATCACATGATTTCCTTGGAAAGGGCGCAGTTATTTATTGGGAGAATCCTAGAAAACATTGAGATATAGAGAGGGAGATTATGTTCTTTAAGTACTCTGACCCTTTTCCTTTAAAGGCCTTGAAGATCAGAACTTTATATTCGGTTTTTATCAGCATCACATTATAAATCAATCATTTTGCTTTGGAAATGTTTCATTGATGACATGCTGATGATTTGGGCTGGCCCCTTGAAGGAATTTGAACAGTGTTTTATGTTGTTAAAAAACAATGTGTTTCCAATTTAAAATGTACATACACGGCAAGCAAGCAGATATGTACTTTTGCTAATGTAGATATCCATTTTGAGTTTTCTATCTTAAAACCTATGGCAAGAAATACTTTTTTTATATAACATTTTTCTAATTGCGATCCTCTTTATCTCGGAGCTAATTTGCCAGCTGGACAATGTATACATTTGCAACACCTCTGTTCTCACATCAGTGTTTTCAAACTCCTGTCTTAAGAAATGACAGTCTGGTTTGTCAAGTAGTATTATCCACATGAGATTATCATGGAAGTTTATAACTATAGCAGATGGAGCTCATAATTGAAACTTAAACACATCTAAAAACCTGCCCAAGTCAGCACTTGGTCATCCTGAAAGGCGAACAGAATGTTGGGCATTATCAAAAAAGGTATCGCTACCAGAACCAGGGAAGTTATCCTCCCGCTGTATAGGGCGATGGTGTGACCGCATCTGGAGTACTGCGTTCAGTACTGGTCGCCGTACCTTAGGAAGGATATGGCGATACTTGAGAGGGTCCAGAGAAGAGCAACAAAAATGATATAGGGCATGGAAAACCTTTCGTATGCTGAGAGACTGGAGAAGCTGGGGCTCTTTTCCCTGGAAAAGCGGAGACTTAGAGGGGATATGATAGAAACTTACAAGATCGTGAAGGGTATAGAGAAGGTAGAGAGGGACAGATTCTTCAGACTGATGGGGGCAACAAAGACTAGAGGGCACTCAGAAAAATTGAAGGGAGACAGATTCAAAACAAATGCTAGGAAGTTCTTCTTCACTCAGAGGGTGGTGGACACCTGGAATGCCCTTCCAGAGGAGGTGGTAGAGCAGAGTACGACTTTGGGGTTCAAAAGGGGATTGGACGAGTTCCTGAAAGAAAAGGGGATTGAAGGGCAAAATTAGAGGGTTACTATACAATGCAATACTATACTATGCAAAATGCTTTAGAGTAATAGATCGCTTACAGGTCATTGACCTGGGGGGCCGCCGTGGGAGCGGACTGCTGGGCATGATGGACCTATGGTCTGACTCGGCAGAGGCGATGCTTATGTTCTTATGCCGATAATCGAAATGGCTTTTTGGATATATCCAGGGACTTTATAGACCTCTGAATCCTGCTGTGCGCCCAGAGCTGAAAGGGGCATTTTTGGAGGCGTGGTTAGGGCGGGATATGGGCCGACCTAGTCTTAATCGTCCTGCAGGGATAATTAATCGAAGGTATGACGAGACTTGCTAGGCAAAACTTATACGTTGTGAGCTAGATGATGTAAAGGCAGGTATAAATGCCCAAAAGGTATCCAAAATGACCAGATAACCACTACAGGGATACTCTCCCCCCCCCCCCCCGTGTTCGCTGACCCCGTTGCACCCCCACAAATAAAAACGTACATACCTGCCTCCGGAACATCAGCACGTCATAGGAAAGCCTAGTAGAGCTGCACAGAGGTGGCTTAAGTAGTCTGGGGGTGGGCTAGTGAACCACAGAGAGGAGGACCCAGGCCCATAAGTATCTCTGTCACTATTGTGCTTTTATATATTTTCACTTCTGTTCACATTGTGCATATACTACTTCTATGTATCAGCACATATCTAGAAGTTCAATAAGTTTGCTTTAATCTCTATTTTCCTTAAGGACTTTTATCTCACCCACATCGCTTATTTACTGCACAAGTTCGTCCATGTATTTCGGTAATAGTTTTTATGCATCATTAAGATTTTATTCATTTCAAAGTGCAATGCATCTTGAGATTATCTATCTCAGGATAATTATTCAAGTTTCAAGTTTATTAAAAAATCTTTTTGAACCGCTTAATCGTTATTCTAAGCGGTGTACACTCTAAAATTCTTTAAATACATGTTAAAAAAGGGATACTAGGTAAAAACCAAGTGACATAACAAAACACTGATAGACATATGGACTTAATTCAAACAATAGGGGAGTGGGAAAGGACTACAATCGTGAAAGAAAAGAGCAACATTAAAGGAAAATACAATAGGTTAGGGGAAAAATTATCAATTTAATCTAAAATTTAATCTAAAATGTCCTTAAAAGGACAGTTTTTATCCAAAGGCGTCCTGGAACAAGAATGTTTTTAGTTTTGTTTTGAATTGTTTTAGATCGGACTCATTGCGCAAATAAGTGGGCAATGAATTCCAGAGAGTAGGGGCAGTGACGGCAAAATTATTGGAGCGCAGCGTGTTAATCAATTGTAAAGATGGTATAACAATGTTTTTATTACTTAGATGTTCATTTTAATGTAATGCGTTTTGTTTAGATGTGTTTTTATAATATTTAATGCACTTTCTTTTAAGGTGTTATATTATTTATGATGTATGGCTTTTAACTTTATATTATTCTTTTAGTTACTTCTTGTCCCCTGAAGAAGGCAATATCATTGCCGAAACTTGGATCCAAGTTAGGACTTTTTCTGGATACATTATGATATACGTGTTCGAATACTTTGGTTGGAACATTTATCTTACTGAGCTTGGTTTTTTTTTTTTTAAATAAATGTAACTGTTGGTTGGTTTTAGATTGTGCTGTTATATATTTGAGGCAAGATTCCTTCTTTTTTCTCTTCTGCAGAAATCAGTCGTGTCATATTGAAACATTGGCCCTTCTTGCAAATTTATCTAGAATTTGAGGCTAAACCACTGCTTGCTTATAAGGAGCTTAGAACATGTAGGATGTACTAAGAACATAAGAACATAAAATTGCCACTGCTGGGTCAGACCAGTGGTCCATCGCGCCCAGCAGTCCACTCACGCGGCGGTCCTTTGGTCAAAGACCAGCACCCTAACTGAGATTAGCTCTACCAGACTACGTCAGGAACTTGTCTAACTTTGTCTTGAATCTCTGGAGGGGATTTACGGTTTTTTTAAACCTGACAACCATAAATCCCCTCCAGGGATTCAAGACAAAGTTAGACAAGTTCCTGCTGAACAAGGACATAGTCTGGTAGGCCTAATCTCAGTTAGGGCGCTGGTCTTTGACCAAAGGGCCGCCGCGTGAGCGGACTGCTGGGCGCGATGGACCACTGGTCTGACCCAGAAGTGGCAATTTGATGTTCTTAGTACATCCTACATGTTCTAAGCTCCTTATAAGCAAGCAGTGGTTTAGCCTCAAATTCTAGATAAATTTGCAAGAAGGGCCAATGTTTCAATATGACACGACTGATTTCTGCAGAAGTATGGAGTTTTGGTTGTTCATATCAGTACAAAGAAAAACTGCTGAAGAAATGAAGCAAACTTGGTGATAATTTGACAGATTCAGCCTTGAGTAACCTAATAACTAAACTATTATTGAAAAGATATGAACGAAGTCACAGAGGGATGTTATGTTTGCATGAGCATGTGAGCACTAAGAATTTGGGTAAAGATTCACAGTACTTTAGAGTGGATGATAAACAGAAGAAATATTGTGAAAGTCTTTTTTTTTTTTTTTTACATTTTTTCCCAGATATTTGGAGAACATTCAAATTCTTAGCTGAATATTTGGAAAGGAATGCATTTTCTTTATTTAAACCACATGCCCAAAGCTCCATATCTTATCCTTTTCTAGAACAACAGCAGGCAGCATTAGGGATGGACCATTGTTCGCTATGACATGGGAAAAGTTAGTGATATACCCCTGTTCTTGCATGTGCATAACAAACAAAACTGAGCAGAAAAATCACACCTTTTTTTTTTCCATTTGCTGAAAATAGTGTACACTTTTATACATAGACTAGTCTTATAGCCCATTACATTAACGAGTGCTAGAATATATGTGTGTGTGTCTGTCTTTATTTTATTTTCTCTCTCCTTAGCAGCTTTCTGTATTTCTGTCTGTCTTTTTTTTTTTTTTTCCTTGGCTGTCCACTACCACCCCTTGCCTGCTCCCCCTGTCCATTCTTCCTTCCTTTTACCTCCCCTGTGTCCTCCACCACCCCATCACTGCTCACCTTATCCAGCAGAAGCCCTTCTCCCTTTGTTTTACTTCCCCCCTGTCCATCATCTGTCCAGCAGTAGGCCTGTCTTCATTTTTCTGCCCCCCTCCCTGTTCATCAGCACCTCTTCCCCTGTCCATCAACCACTTTTCTGCCCCTCCATTTCCATGTGTTTGTTGCAGCATTTCCCTCCCACCCCACTTCCCTGTGCAGTATTTTCCTCCCCCCCCCCCATACCTTCCTCATACCTTCCTTCCTACTTATGTTAAAATGCTTTCCGGGTTTGGCTGCCGTGGCCTGCAGCCGCCGCCAGCCGCCGCAGCCGACATCCGACTCGGGCCGCCGCGGCCGACATGCGACTCAGGCCGCCATGGTCGACATCTGCCTCGGGGGGGAGGAAGAGAGAGAGCGGAGAGAGTACTGTAGGGGCATACGCAGTCCTACCTGCGGGTCCCTACATCGCGGCGACGTCAAGAGCAATAAACGCAGGCGGGGATCGTGAGAGTAGCCACCGCTCACCGCTCCAGGCTGTAAGCCGCGCATGCGCACTTCCTATGTGTCGCTACAGCTCACGGAAAACCGGTGCACACATAGGAAGTGCGCATGCGCGGCCTAGCATTTTATTATATTAGATAACCTAGAGGAAGATTCTCAAAACTTCACGATAAAATCTAACGGGCTGCTACCGAGGTCGCTATTGTAACAATTTCAAAAGGGTGCGTCATTCTCAAAAGGCCCCGCATGCAAATGAGGTTCATGGATATTCATGTAGGCTCGCTAAATTTACTTTAGGTGAGTCACTAGTGGTAGCGATCAGCACATGCACAGAGTACACTTGCATATTACAAAAAAAACCCCAAAAACCTGGAACCAATTCGAAGATCGGCAGGAGAGTTGCCCCCTCTCTCTCCTGCTTGCACAACCTCCAGACACTCACCCCTGGCAGCGGGAGGGATGCCTACTCTCTCCCACTGTGTCATACAATCCCGCAATACTGCTACCCATGCCCCCAAACCAGCTGCAGGAGAGATACCCATGCCCTCCTGCCGCTCAATCCCCTGCCACTACTATCCACTCCCCCACCCCATCACACTCCCTTTTGCCATCGTCCAACCCCCTCATGTCCCCCCATGCCCCGTTGACCCCCCCCCACCTAATTCACAAAGTCCGGCTGGAAGGATGCCTACCAGCTCCAGCAGGCGGGCACACCTCTTACAAAATAGTGGGCCTTCCCTTTCCCAGTGCATCCTGGGGTGTGCTGGGGAAGGGGCTAACACTCTGATTGGCCCAGACACATAAGGCCCTTCCTAGGAGGGGTCTTAAACAACATAAAATCTGTTTTACTACAATGTAGGTGTCATTTGCACACATATGGAGGCATCTAGGCATGCCTATGGATACCCAAGGTTGGCATAGGTATGGCTTACCTCAGAAGAGTCCTTAGGCATCCATAGATATACCTAGGCGCTTCCGTAGGCGTAAGTCATTAAGTTACTTCATCCTCCATTAAGTTACTTCATCCTCCATTGCGTCAAGTACAACTTAGATTGTAAGACCACCTGGACAGAGATATAGCTATGAGGCTGCTTGTAAATCACCTTGAGCTCAATTTTGGAAGGGGTAAGTAATTAAGGGGGAACTCATCAACTGACATTAGGGCTTTAAGTCATCTTGTTTGGCCCTTAACGTGACTTAAACAGCCCTAATAACTAAAACTACCATGGTGATAATTAAGTCGCCATAGGTTTCACAGTAATGAGATGCAAAATATGCAAATGTATGCTTTGCAGCTCGTTACTATGGAAGACAATGCACTGCAAGTCATGTTAGGTCCCAAAACTCACAGTAAAATAGCGGTAGCTGTTTGCTGGGGTTATTTTTGGCCAGGATCTCCACAGAGACCTTGAAAATGACAGCAGATAAAAGACCTTTATGGCCTAGCCATTCTATCCATCCATATCAACCATTAAGAGCCACATTTTGGCAGAATCTTCTGTAAAATACTGGAGAATCGTGGATTTCATGGGCTGGATTTCCCAATTTCTACCTCAATGTGCTCTACAAAATGGGCTTAAAATCTCTCAGCAAAGGATCAAGAGAGATTATACATCCAGATGTTGCTTGCAAATTTGGAAAGCTTGAACGCCGCCATTAGGATAAAGAAGTTAGTGCCTTCATCCAAATGAGACCTGTAGTGTTAACCACCATCTAAAACCAAGGGTTTGATAATTTACATATAATTCAGATCTGATATGGTATGGGGACTATGCAGTTGAGTATGTTGCAGAAATGAGTTTAGTCGTGAGGGGTGTTATACGTTTCCATGAAAACATCATACAGTTTATTTGATCATTACTCAAGTACCACTGAAGCTTGGCGTGCTTTTTGAAATTATTCAGACTATTTGGAATTCAGGAAATGAATGAAATAAATGTTGGTTACTTTGGCAGGCTTTCATTGAGGTGGATTAACTGATTTTGAAATGCGGTAGAGTTCTGAAAAAGGTATAGTGGAATATAAATAGAATACAGAGGACGCGATGGGAATGGAAGGGTTAATGAAAGGTGAAGAGGGCATGGAAGTGAGTGATATGGGGGATGGAGTGGACTGAGGAGGTGGAGGATTGGTATAGTGGAAGTAAGTTGTTTTATTATATTATCTATGACTGGATATGAAGGGCAGTTCTATAAATGTCAGCCAAATCTGGGCACCAGAAATCTGAGCGTAAATTACACACCAAAGTCATTATAGAATATTAGCATACGTTGGCAAAACCATGCCTAAATTTAGGCAGGACCTCTAGTGCCCGGTCTATGATAGGCATAACTTAGGCCTCCTTTTACTAAGTGCGCTAGCGTTTTTAGCGTAAACACAAGATTAGCTAGCGCGCGCTAGCCAAATAATTACCGCCTGCTTAAAAGGAGGCAGTAGGGGCTAGCGTGTGTGGCATTTTAGCACGCGCTAAGCATGTGCTAAAACCCGCTAGTGCACCTTTGTAAAAGGAGCCCTTAGGTGCATTAGGGCCTTAATGCACGAAATAGCGCACGCTAAAATGCCCCGCGCACAAGCTGCTGCCACCTCCTCTTTATTATTTTAGAGCATGACACCTTGAAAAGAAGATTGCGCTGGAGGCAAAAACAGGTGGTAAAAACTTTTTTTTTTTTTAATTTTTTATTCATTTTCAAATTTACAATAAGTATAACAATAAATATAACACTTAATAATCATCAATGGTACAAATAATATGCTCTTATCTCCCACTTTTTTTTTTAGGTATATTAGAAGCAAGAAGCTGGGAAAAGAATCTGTTGGACTGCTAAATGACCAAGGGGTAAAAGGGGCAGTCAGGGGAGACGAGGCCATAGCGGAGAGATTAAATTAATTCTTTGCTTCACTGAGGAAGATGTGAGGGACATACTAGTGCCAGTAATGATATTCAGTGCTTTTCTTAAAAAAATTTTTTTTATAAGTTTTCAGTTATGCATTCAAGATTAAACTTGTACAGAAAGAAGATTCATGACAAGAAATAGAACATTATATCCATCAAAACCAAAATAAGCAATATTTAACATAGATCTTCTCAAGTCCTCAAATGGATCCCCAGAGACCCAAATATAGAAAAAAACGTAAAAAAAAATTTTCGAACGTTCACATGTTGTTATAGGAGGCTTGTGATCCCTAAATCAGTGTTTTTTTTTATTTTGACATTTTAGTAACTTTTGGGGAGGATGTTGTAAAATTGCAACGCTGGGCCTGTAAGGTAGCAGAATTTCAATAGTGTCACTCTCTCTCTGAACACATGTAAGGAATAATTAAAAGTTTATTTGTACTTTACAGCTTATAAAGACCCACCTAAGTTTATGTATATACACAACAACAATAGTATAATAAAGAAAAAAGTAATTTTTATTATCAATTTAATACAAAAAATGAGTATCATATAAAAACGCAAATTTTTCCCTGTGAAGCGCCCATTGACTTCTATCAGCGGTAATCAAGAAATTTCGTGTTTTTGCACAAAAAATTTCATGTTAGCGCAAATACGGGTAAAAACGGCCACGCTATGAAATAGCACTTGTGCTATCTTCATAGCACGGTTTTGTGAATCGAGCCCTATATGTGCATGTTTTATTTGTTCATTTATTCAGTTATGGTAGTTCCAAAAACAGTTATTTTGCTCTGAAAAGCACAGGCGAACATTGCACTTCCTGCAAAGTGTGTTGGTATAGCCTTTTGCACAGTGTCGGCACCGTCCTCTATCGGCTTTGATGGGAAAATGTCCAATCATGACCTTGCAAACTTCCTTTGGAGGGTGTGCATTTGACTTTTTGGCTGTCATGGCAGCTGAAGAACCTCCATCATCTGTAAACTGCCTCTTTTGGGAAGTCAAGGTGCCCCCTCTTGATGAAACTGGGCTTGCAGATGGTCGCCCTCGCTTTGACACTGACCCAGCCGTTCCGATCAGGATAAGAGAAGATGCCAACTGGGCCTGAAACATTCTCCTGTTTAGCATCTGTTTCTTTGGGATATCCAAAGCTTTGCAGTCCCTTTTGTACAGGAGCCAAGCATTGATCACAGCTAGGTTAATGGTGTGCCAGAAGATGTAAAGGTACCAGCGGTAGGACTTCAGTGGAAACTTGTATTTTGCTGCAAATGAGTCTAACAAATCCACTCCGCCCATGAATTTGTTATAGGCAGCCACGATATAAGGCCTCTCAACTTCAACAAATCTTTTGGCAGTTTTGTCCCAGCGTTGAATCTTCTCCACTGGTTGTGGGCCAGCAAAGGAAGACACAAGTGTAACCTGTCTGTTGTCAAACCATTTCACAGCACAAATGTTGTGATTTGACTCCACTCTGACATCAAAGCTTCCTCTTCCCTTTTTCTTCAAGCTTTTCTCATCCTCAAGATTACAGTTTGGAAGGCGCACTTGTCTGGCTGTTCCTGTGTAATGAATTCCACAATCCAGCAGCCTAACTATCAATGGGATGCTGGTGAAAAAGTTGTCTGCATAGATCTTGTAGTTGTGACTATGTGGAAGTGTGGAAGCAAGTTTCATCACAACATCCCCTGATAGTCCAAGTTCAGATCTTGCCCTTATTCCATTCACACTGCCTTGGTACACATCAAAATCACAAAGTATACCAGAGATTCCAGTCCTTGCCCACAGCTTGAACCCCCATGGGTTTGGCTTGCCACGCATGTACTGTTTGATGCTGCTGAATTTCCCCCTGAAAGGGATCATCATTTCATCAACAGAGTTATGTTCTTCAGGGACCACTTTTAGGCATTTCTCTCTGAAAGCATCAAGCCATGGTCTGAGTTTCCAGAGTTTGTCACTTTTTTGTTCCATCTCAGACACGGTTAGATTGTTCACAAAATGTAATGATGTCAACAGAGACTGGAATCTGTTTCGTGACATTACATCAGCGACAGGACTGTATCTTGTGTCTGCTTCCCAGTACATACGGACTCCAGGCATTTGGACAAGACCCATCTTCAGATACATGCCAATCATCTGCTCTATTTCCTTTGTGTTTGTGTTTATAGATGATCCTTTCTTCTGAAAACTGTACTGATTTGTGTTATCTGCCAGAGCGTTGATCATATCTTCTGTCACAAACTTCTGAAAGTACTCCAGTGGTGTGCAGAGGGAATGGACATCATTACTCCAAAGCAGGCAACAGGGTTGTATGACTTCATGGCCAGATAAACAGACCTATTTACACATTCAACCATCCAATGGTGTTGCAGAACTGAACAATAGGTTCTATTAGTAATGTACATGAAGTTTTAAAAAGAAAAAAAATGGGGGAGGGTTTATTTTGTAGCCTTAAATGTGATGTTGTAATATTACAACACTGGTTCTCAGGGGGTTAAGAGCGAGAAACAAAAAGAAAATATTTCTTTTAGAAATCTATTAGCTATCAAAGAGTAAGGGCATCTTATTCCATTAAGCACTCTCCTTCTCCAGACGGGATAGAGACAGGAATGTCGTCAATTGGAGAGGTTTGAAGAAAACAAAATTCTGAGTTTTATAATGAATTACACACTTACAAGGATGCTGAAGAAAAAAAAGTAGCCCCTAAAGCCAGAACACCAGGTTTTAATAACAAAAATTCTCTTCTACGTTTTTGTGTATCCCTTGGAAACATTTGTATCTTATAACCTAGGAATTCTTTTTGCTTAGATATTCAGTGCTGATGAGTCAGAAAAATTGAATCAAGTCTCTGTAACACTGTAAGATATAATGAGACAATTTGACAAAGTAAGGAGTAGCAAATTACCTGGACCGGATGGTATACATCCCAATGTACTGATAGAATTAAAAAATGAAATTGCAGAGCTATTGTAAGTAATTTCTAATATATCTTTAAAATCCAGCATGGTACTGGAAGACTGGATGCTAATTTTTTAAAAAGGATTCCATAGGTGATCTGGGAAATTATATACTGATGAGTCTGACGTCTGTGCTGGGCAAAATGGTAGAGACTATTGTAAAGACAGCATATACATAAGCATGGATTAATGAGACAAAGCCAACATGAATTGGCCACTGTTAGAACAGGATACTAGACTTCATGGGCCTTTGATCTGTCCTAATATAGCAACTCTTATGCATGTTATGTTATCTGTGTATGCCCCTCTCACATGAATGACCCTTTGCAGTTATATGCAATTTTATATATGGTGCTTTGCATTGCATGCATAAATTTGGGCACATGTGCAATTTAATTGAATAATGGGACAATTAGTATTGATAATTAGCTTCTAAACATGTAATGCATGTAAATGCATGTAAATTTAGGCTTGGGATCTGCCCCTAAATTTTACATGTGGGACCAAAAGGGAAGCATGCAAATGGAAGGGTCATGGCCAGATCAGGGGTGTTCCTCAATTTTATGCATGTAATCCTATATAATAAAAGGCTAACTCGCGCATGCGCATTCCTATTTGCGTGTTCCGTGTGCTGTAGGTCTGTGGCCTAAGGAGTGCACATGCGCGCTAATACGTCACCAGCCTATCGCCTCCACAAGCCGGACCGCAGCCAGACGACGTTCTCCGTTTCTCCTGCCGCCGCCGCCGATCTCCGTTTCTCCTTTGCCGCCGATCTCCGTTTCTCCTTTGCCGCCCACCCCCTTCTTTTCCCGCGGGCCCGAATGGCGATTCCAGCAGCGTGTTCATCAGTCTCCACACGCTGCTTCGGGCCCTTCTACTGCCCTGATTTGCTCTGCCGCGTCTCTGATGATGTCATCAGGGACGTGCCAGAGTAAATCAGGGCAGTAGAAGGGCCCGAAGCAGCGTGTGGAGACTGATGCAAGCGCTGCTGGAATCACCACCTTTGTAGTCCGGCCCGCGGGAAGGGAAAGGGGGGGGGGGGGTAGAGGAAACGCTAATGCTGCTGCACAGGGAACTGGTGGGGGGGGGGGGAGGGAAATGGAGGGGAAGGGAATGCTGCTTTGGACGGACAGACAGAGAGAGAGAGGAAGGGAAACACAAAGAAAATAAGAAAGACACAGGGGCAGGTGCACAGGGAACTGGTGTGGGGGGAGGGAAATGGAGGGGGATGGAATGCTGCTTTGGACAGACAGAGAGAGGAAGGGAAACACAAAGAAAATAAGAGACACAGGGGCAGGTGCACAGGGAACTGGTGTGGGGGGAGGGAAATGGAGGGGGATGGAATGCTGCTTTGGACAGACAGACAGAGGGAGGCAGGGAGACATAAAGGAAAGAAGAAAGACACAGAGTCAGGGAGATACACAGAAAGACAGACAGGCAAAGGAGGCCAGGGACAGAGACAGACAGAAAGGACAGCGGGAGCCGCGTCAGGAGGGGTGCGGGATGCGGCAGTGGGAACTTTTCCAATGGGTGCAACTGGGCAGCTGTCGGGAACCTTTGATCAGGGGCAGAGCAAGGTAAGAGTATCATAGGGATAAGAAGGAGGAGGGAGGATAAAAAAGGAAGGGATGCCTACTGCTGGACAGGGGGAGAAGGAAAGAGATGCTGATGGACAGGGGAGGTGAAGAAAAAGGAACGGAGGACTAATGTTGGACAGAGGGAGAAGGAAAGAGGTGCTGCTGAACAGGGGGGAGGTAAAACAAAGGGAGAAGGGCTGCTGCTGCATAAGAAGAGCAGTGAAGGGGTGGTGGTGGACACAGTGGAGGTAAAAGGAAGGGAAAATGGACAGGGGGAGCAGGCAAGGGGTGGTGATGGACAGCCAAGGAAAAAGAAAGGCAGAAAGAAAGAAAGCGGCTAAGGAGAGAGAGAGAAAAAAAGACAGACACACACACATATGTTCTAGCACCCGTTAATGTAACGGGCTTAAAGACTAGTTATAGAATAATAGGCATCTGCACCTTTTAGATGGAAGGATTTGCACCACATTTCCGTTGAAGCAAATGGAAATGGATGTGCATAAAAAACAGCTCTCTGCCACCCTTGGCTTAAATGCTATTCTATAAGCCGCACCTAACTTTAAGGGCTCCTTTTATTAAGGTGCGCTAGCAGTTTTACCACGTGCTTTGCACGCGCTACAATACCGCACGTGCTAAACGCGAACGCCTCCATAAAGCTTGCGTTGGTATTTTTCATTTAGCGCGTGGTTAGCTCACGCTAATCTTTCGTGTGCTTAGTAAAAGGAGCCCCAAATTTACTGGGGGAAACATTCGAGATACTCAAACCAATTACACCTTTAAAGCACATAAAATTGCGTGTGCAAATCTGAGCATGCATGCAGTTTGCATAATGAACCAATCAGTGCAACTGGGCACTAATAATCAACTATCAGTGCTAATTTGCAGTCATTAGAATTTACGCACACAGCGTGCCAGATACTGTTCTCTACAGATGTGTAAATTCTTGTGCATAGATCTTAAAGGAAGTGCGGCCATGGGAGGGGCATGGGTGGGTCATTGGCATTCCTTGTGCGCACTGTTACAGAACATGCCTGATCTGTGCTCATTTTCGCTTGGAGATTTACACAAGGTTTCATTTGGCATAAACACTCGTAACGAACAGTTAGGCCTGGATCCCGGTGCTAATGGCGATCAGATGGAAATCCCCCCTGCGGCCACCAAAACGCTACCTTTTCTGGTAAAGAACAGTGGACAAAAAATAGTACCTGGATTGATACAGGAAAAATAAAAACAATGAAAAATTAAAAAAATAACAACATATGTTTGATTACAAAGATTGTAAACAGGAAAATTGGTGTGAATGTGCCTGTATTGCTATAGCTCACATTTGCCCTGTAATTCTGAAGTAACATGAACTCCTGAAGAAGGCCAAGTGCCAAAACATGGACCATATTGTGTCCTTTTTACAACAATTTTCCTGTTTACAATATTTGTATATAAAGACTTGCTTATGTTTTTTAAAAAAATATTTAAAAAATATTAAAAAATTTTTTTAAAAAAAATATTTATTCAGTTTTATAACTTTACAAGAAAGTACATCTTGCGTAGGATAATACAGCAGGAATAAATGTTCAACATCAGATTTTACAAAAAAAATATAAAGAAGACAATACAGAAATGCTTTCTTAGATCACAAAAAAGCTATTGAGGGGGGTTAAGCAGGTAAATAAGAAGTTAATCAATCATGTTGAAAAAAGGTACCATAAAAGACTATAACATAACAAATTCTACATTCTAAATCAATTTGTCACCTATACAGCAGCAGCCATTTTCTTCAGCTCCAGAAAAGATCTTAACTGCTCTGGTTGAAAAAAGACATACTTGACTTGAACGTATTTAACAATACATTTACACGGGTATGTGAGCAAAAAGGACGCCCCCAAAGCCCTAGTGACCTGTCGCATAGCTAGGAAAAGCTTCCTCTGTTTCTGGGTAACCTTAGTTACATCCAGAAACACCTCTATATTTTTTCCATAGAACAGGTCTTTAGAAACACGGAAGTAAATTTTCATAAAGGAATCAATGTCTTGTTGGAAAATAAAAGAAGCCAAAAGTGTCATTCTCGGTGTCATATCTGTAATAGATTCCTCTAAGATGGCTGAGATATTATTTAAGTCCAATTGTGGAGTCTGTTCTCCAACCCCCATTGTATCTCGTTTTTTAGGTGAAAAAGGAAGGTACCAAACTATATTCAGAGGAGGAATTTTATCTGAGGAATACTTTAAGATTTCCACTAAATACTTCTTGAACATGTCATAGGCTGATATCCCAGGTACTTTGGGGAAATGATTATTGTATACTTGTTATGAGATATGAAAATGAACAAAGAATTGGAAAAAAACAAAAACAAAATCCTAACATTCAGCCTTCGATTATAATTTTCTATATTATCAAGTTTATGATGTAAAATCGCTGAATCTTTAATTGCAGCATCTTTAAAATCCAAAAGGGATTTCACTTCTGTTTTTACTTCCGTGAAGATTTTTTTGGCCTCAGTGTTTGAATGTTCTAGGAGGGCCTTGGTTAAATCGTCCATCTTACTAGCCAGCGTTTTGACCTCTGTAGAAGACTTTGTTGCCTCAGAGTCCAGTCCCCAAATCGCTGCTAGAGTCACCTCACCGGAGAGGGGTAAGCTCCCCAATGTTGGTCACCGTCGGCAGAAGCTCATCTGCCATAGGATCTGCCATAGGATCTGCCATAGGATCTGCCATAGCGCTTCCTCCATAGGGCAACACTTCCCGTTCCTACTGCCAAAGCACTAGAGTCAGCCGGACAGGGAGGTAGTTCGGTGAACGGAGGCAAGAGTGAGATCACATTTCCATGTGGGCTAAAGCCTTCTTTGCTCTCTCCCACCGCCGGAGTTACTTCGCCTGGTTTAATGCAGACACCAGGTAACAGCTGCTCAATCGTCTGCTGACGAACTGGGAGCATCGGCGTCGAGGAAACTGGTGCCCTAATGCTCCCTTTCCTCTTGTGGGGCATTTTTTATAGCGTTTAAGATTCCAAAAGCAGAGAGAGCCCGATCTCAGCGTCTGGTCGATGCCACCATCTTGGCCCGCCCCCCTCTTTAAAAAATTTTTTTTATTGTTTTTATTTTTCCTGTATCAATCCAGGTATTATTTTTTTTATCTTTCTTTGCCTCTCTTTTTCCTGTAGATTCCCCCTCCCCCCCCTTCCCCCCCCCACTTCTTTTGTTTACTAAAGGGCAAATTCTATAAGAAGCGCCCAAAAAGTTAGGCACTGTTCAGCGCGATTCAAGTAAAATTGGGCGCTGTTTAGTGAATTGCGCTGAGTGGAACCTATTTTGGAGGCGCCCAGTAAATAGGCCAGCTCTAGGCGCAACCAAAAGGTAGGCGCCCATGCGAGCGCTTAAGCACGCTTAAGAGCAGCGATTCTGTAAGAAGGCGCCTGACACGTAGCCACGCCCACGCCTAGCCTGCATAGCGCCTATTTTTTTTGAAGGCCGCCTAAATTTTTAGAGGCGCCTTGTTACAGAATCGCGCTTTCTTGATAGGCGCCTATGTTTCAATCAGAGCTGATTAAAAAGCTTAATTGAGCTTGTTCTTCAATTTAGATAGGCGCCTTTCTAGTTGGGCGCCTCTGAAATAGGTGCCTAACTTTAGGCTCTGGTTACAGAATTCGGGCCTAAGTACAATGCAACCATTTACCCCAGGAAATAAGGGAGTTGATCTATTAAATCCCTGCCTTGCCAGTCCTTTTGTGATGTACCACAGACTACAATTACATAGTTCAAGCATAAAGAAGTTGCTTAGCAGTATGTATATCATGAGGAAATCCAAGGAGATTTTATTATAAGCCATGCTAATAATGTGAGTCCTAATAGCTCTACAGATCCATGCCTGGAGGTAGTATTTACAGGTGGCCCATCGCATTGAGACAGTTTTGCTTCCTCCTCGTGTGATAAGTCATGATGTTTTCTTTTGGATGTGTGAAGAGATCAGTCGTACATTTCTACAACAAATTCTATCCAGATTGTACCTACATAAGTTAGGGTGATTATCGGAGAAGAGCATCCCTTGATATATGACTCTGAATTCAAGAAACCAGCCAAACACAGCATTTATTCAACCCAGATTGAAGATATGCAAAAACAAAACTATGAAAACTTGGCTTTGAACAGAGAACAGAAAAAAAAACTGCAAAAATATATGTCAACTAGTGGAAGAAAGACAACAGCACATTTAATAATAAGAGATCAGAGTGCAGGAAACTTTATTATAAAAATAAGCAGCCAACCAGTTATAGGAAAATCAACATTTTGCTGTTATTACCGAGTTGATGCATGACTGCAAACTTAACGCTTAGTCATCTACAAGTGTGTTCTTGTAGCATCATGAAAATATTGACACAATAATAAAATTATTAAAAAAAAACAAGGGCATAATAAACACCCCACAAATAGATGTGTTCTTGCTGAGACAATGTTTCTTGGATACTCATACCACTCAGCTTTTTTCACTTTATAAACAGTGGTCATGTGGTTATCATCAGAAAATGCTATTTCACCCCACCCCACCCCACCCCAAGCACAGTTCCATAACCTGAGCTTGGGAACCCCGCCCCAGCCAGTTGCAAGAAATCCACAGTGACTATAGATGAGATACATTTTATTCAACAGAGGTGGTGCTTGCAAATCGTATGCATATTTCTCACGGGTATTCTGAAAAGCCAAGTGACCGGATCCACCAGGAAAGGTTTATGAAGCACTGTTGCAGAATACAGAGCAAACGGAGGACTCAAAACAGGTTTTTGAAACAGTCCATGTTCTTTTTTTCAGTTACAGTGGTGCCTCGCATAACGAACGCCTCGCACAGCGAACGCTGCGCACAACGAACTTCATGTCTTGCTTCCTACAATGAACTTCGTTTCACACAACGAAGTCGCCTGAGCTGCATCCTTCCGCGCAGGCACTGCGCTTAACTGCCCTCTCTCCGCCTGGCGGACCGTCGGCTCGCAGGGGCCCGGCGCCTACTGCTGATGCGTTGGGAGGGGGCGGAGCTACTCTCGCCGCTTCCCCGATGCTAGAAAAAAAAAAATGAACAGTTAAGTCCCAGTTTTTGCCGCTGAGACTCTGCCCTCTCTCACTGTAAAATTAGACTCTACTTAGTCTGTCTTTAAATTTAAAAAATGTGTGTTGTTTTAAAAAACAATTATGTTTTTAGATGTATCTAAATAAAAATAATAACAAAAAATTTATCTTTTTTTATGTCATCTTAGCATATTTTATGCTACAGAACGAATTATTTTTTTTAACATGTATTGTTATGGGAAAACGCGTTTCACATAACGAACTTTTCGCATAACAAACTTGCTCCTGGAACCAATTAAGTTCGTTGTGTGAGGCACCACTGTACTTTTAGGTTTTTCAATTCTTGTTCCCATCAGTAGGTTTGATTTTATTCTAAGTAGAGAATGACATGGGGACATATTTGCCCCTGTCCCTGCAAAAAACTCAATTTCCCCATCCCGTCCCCACGAATTTTGTCGCTGTCCCTGTCCCATACTTTAAGTTCAGCCTTAGCCACACAAACACCTATGGTTTTAAAGTGTTTAAGGCATATGCAGATGAGGACAGAGCTTGCAGGAATGGGGCAGTGACAGGAAAATAACTTATGGGGATGGGACGGGAAAATGAGTTCCTGAGAAAAATTTGTCCTTGTGTCATTCTCTAATTCTGGATGTATACCATCTGGAGCAGGTGATTTATCACTCTAACTTGTAAATTTGGCTCAGTTTGTTTTCCAGATTCACCGAGATTTCATTCAGGTACTCCATATCATCAACCCTGAAAACCATTTGAGGTTCAGGTAGATCTCTTACCTCTTCTTTGATAAAGACTAAAGTAAATAATTCATTGTCTCTCCACTTTGGTCACCTCTGTATATAGATCCGTGCCCATCACCCAGTCTTGGATATGGCTTAAAATACAGGCCTGATTATAGAGCCTGAGATCTGGCATCCCCCCTCCCCCCCGGACCCAATGTCCCCCCAACGTGGCCCACCGAAGCCTAGACCTCCATCCTCCTAAAAGAACCCAGACAGCAAAGAGTTAAGGGCTCACATGTCTTTCTTCAATAAGGATACAGGAAGTGTCTGGAGAACATATAGCCACTTGGGAAACAGGATCATACAGAAAAGATGGATGCGTCCCATCAAGGATAAGGGTAAGCCCTTCCATCGCTCCAATTTGGAAAGCATCTCAGCCAACAACTTATCAATATTGATACGATACAGTTTTGACACATCCATATCGAGATAACGGAACAAACCTTCCGCCCATTTCAAAGCTCAAAATATGTTTAATAATGCATTACTCAAGCAAAGCACATGAAATATATATATATATATATATATATATATTGCATACTCATTTCCAAAAGATTATGAACATAAAAGGAAATACACTACTCACACAATGGCTGCAGTAGTTCAGAGCAAGTGGATGTGTCTGATGCACAATCTTAACATCATTGTGACATCATCAGTATGCACCTAGATGGCAGAATGCCACTAAAAAATAGGAATATGTGCTAAGGTATCTGACCATACTTGGGATTTTAACTTATGACCTTTGGAAGATGGAAGCAGTGCCTTTAACCACTGAGCCACAGGTGCTTTCTTTTAGGCATAGGTTCCTGCCATGTGAGATGATACCTTAGGACATCATAAACCATCTCAGGGTAAAAATAGGTTTCCCTCTTGAGCTTGCAAAATTAAATGGCAAAGTCCACAATCCATACTCTCTTATGAGAGCAAATAAGAAGCTGGAGAAGGGGGTATGTGTGTGGATTTGAAATCATGACCTTTGGAAGATGGAAGGAGTACCTTTAATCACTGAGCTAAAGGACCTTTTGTTTAGGCAGAGATTCCTATTATTTTGTAGTGGCATTCTGCCATCTAGGTGCATATTGATGATGTCACAATGATGTCAAGATTGTGCATCAGACACGTCCACTTGCTCTGAACTACTGCAGCCATTGTGTGACTGGTGTATTTCCTATTATGTTCTTAACCTTTAGGAAATGAGGTTTAGTATGCAATATATATATACAGTGGAACCTTGGTTTACAAGCATAATTCATTCCAGAAGCATGCTCGTAAACCAATTTACTCGTATATCAAAGCGAGTTTCCCCATAGAAATGAATGGAAACTCGCTTGATTTGTTCCCCCCAACCCGAGGCAACCGGTGCTGCTTCCTTACTCCCCACCCTCGAGGCCACCGGCGCTGCTCCTCACCTCCTGAGAACTGGCATCACCCCCCCCCCCCCTGAGAACCGGCATCACCCCCCCCCCCTGTGATCCAGCATCCCACACCCACCCAAACACCATCCCTTACCCCGCTTTGGCATTAGCACCAGCACCAACGCACAGGACGTGCCAGTGCCCAAAGAGCCTCCCTCGAAGAGAGTGAGACCAGAAGGCCTTGAGCATGCACAGATGCTCAAGGCCCAGCCCAGCCAAGAGGGAGGATCTTTGGCCACCGGCACTGGCATGTTCTGTGCATTGGTGCTGGTGATGGTGCCGGTGCTAAAGCAGGGTAAGGGATGGTGTTTGGGCACTCGGCGGGGGATGCCGGATCGCGGGTAGAGTCAATGCTCGGTTTGCGAGGCACGATTTGCGGGAATGTTTTGCTTGCCTTGCAAAACACTCGCAAACCGAGGTTTGACTGTATATATTTTTTTCATGTTCTTTGCTTGAGTAATGCATTATTAAACATATTTTGAACTTAATATCAACCTGGAGTCCTCTATACCACAGTTCTTCAACCGCCGGTCCGCAGACCGGTGCCGGTCCTCAGAAAATTCCTGTCGGTCCGCGCAGGACTGGCGAACTCAACATCTTTAATTTCTTGCCGGTCTGCGCAGGACTGGCAAGATCGAGGAGCTGAAGTTCGCGCAGGGCCGGAGAGATAATGGGGAGCCTCAGACAGTGTGCTTTCTCCCCTCCCAACGGCTCTCCTTACTTACAAGCGCAGCGATTCAGGAAGGAAGCCTTGGAGCTTTTGCTGAGTCGGGCTGCCTCTGATGATACAACTTCCGCTTTCCTCAGAGGCGGTGCGACCCAACAAAGGACCCGAGGCTGCCATACTAAATCGCCGTGCTGGCAAGTAAGAAGAGTTGCAGGGAGGAGAGAAAGCCACTGTTAGCGGCTAGGAAGCTGCTGGGCATAGTGAAAAAAAGGGACAGCTGCTACTGGACCTGGAGAGGGAGAAGGATAGATCATGCTGGGAGGGGAGGAGGGAAGGAGTCTGGGAAGCTGCTGGGCAAGGAGAAAAAGGGACAGCTGCTACTGGATCTGGAGAGGGAGAAGGATAGATCATGCTGGGAGGGGAAGAGGGAAGGAGTCTGGGAAGCTGCTGGGCAAGGGGAAAAAGGGATAGCTGCTACAGGACCTGGAGGAAGGGAGAAGTAGAGATGCTGCTGGGAAGGGAGAAGGGAAAGGAAAGGGAAGAGAGTTACTGCTGGACATGGGGAGGAGGGAAGGGAGAAGAAAAAAGGAAGGAAACAGCTGGTAGGGAGATTAGAGGAGGGGAAGGGGAGAGACACGAATGAGATAGGTAGGGGGGTCAGCAGAGAAATTGAGAGGGACAAAGATGCTAGATCTGGTGTAGGAGAAATAAAAATGAAGAGAGCAGTGAATCTGGAATGAATCTTGTAAAAAGGAGAGAGGGGGCATAGGCTGGATGGAAAGGGGAGAGGGGCATAGAAATAATTCAAATAACCATATGGAAGGGGGAGAGGTCAGACAGTAGATGGAAGGGGCAGATGCTGGATTGAAGAGACAGAGAGGGCAGATGCTGGAAGGAAGAGAGTGAAAAGAAGATGAAAGCAGAAACCAGAGACAACAAAAAGGTAGAAACAAATAATTTTATTTCTATTTTGTGATTAGAATATATCAGATTTGAAATATATATCCTGCTAGAGCTGGTGTTAAACATAACTGGGGACTGCAAAGTGCAGGCAGTGGCTTAGGGCTCTTTCTGACTAAGGGGGCAGTTGCCCTAGTTGCACTCCCCTAACCCTATTCCTGCTATGTGTGACTGCGGTATTCTGTTAGCATGATATTTCTGTGTAGCATTCTGTAATAATTTGGCTTATTCAGTTTTCTTGATAGTAGAGGGGATATATGTGAAGGGGAGGGGAGACAGGGGTTTTGTTGATCCTTGCTCTGTATTATTTGTATTTATAAAATGACAATTGTACAGAATATTGTTTCTTTTTATACTTTAATAAAATACATTCAGTATTAAATCATAACTGAGGCTTGTGCGGATGGGATCAGATGGTTTGCGAGGACCGAGCTCGCGGAGACAGGGCAGAAATGGGGTTTTTAAATTTCAGTCCTAGTAGTTTGCCGGTCCACAAAATAATTTTTTTTTTCGCCGGTCCATAGGTGTAAAAAGGTTGAAGAACACTGCTCTATACCCCAAAAATAAATGCCTCGTTCACCTATAAACTGATGCCTATAGCACACCTAAGTGACGCCTAAATCACATCCACCTTATTTGTGTCTACCTAGTGCCCAGCTCACACTCAAAAGTAGACCTGGTCTTGCAACGCCTACATTTTAAGGTAGATGCATTCAGGCACTGAGCGGCATGCAGTTCTGTAAATGGATGACTAAATCGAAGCCACTCCCATGCCATACCTATGCCACGCCCAAGCCTATTTTTTAGGCGCAGCTTTTCCAAATGGCACCCACAAAATTGTGAACGCCTATTTGTAGAATCGCGTTCAGCATTTAGACATCTAAGTTCCAATTAATGCTTGATAAAGTCATTAATTGGACTTATTATCCACTGTATTTCGACGCCTTAGTCGATGGACTTCCACATTGTGGATGCCTAAAGTTAGACGTCCTTTATAGAAATTGGCCCTTTGGGCCTGATTCTGAAAAGCAGTGGTTCACAACCCTGTCCTGGAGGACCACCAGGCCAGTCGGGTTTTCAGATTAACCGTAATGAATATGCATGAGAGAGATCTGCATATAACAGAGGTGCTAGGCATGCAAATCTGCTCCATGCATATTCATTAGGGCTATCCTGAAAACCCGACTGTCCTGGTGGTCCTCCAGGACAGGGTTGGGAACCATTGCTGTGTAGGACACCGGTATCGGTGGCTATTTAAGTAGCGGCCATCGATCGCATGTCAATCATGCACCGGCGTCCAATTCAGAATTGAGTTTACACTCCTGGACAGACGCCTTAAATGTAAACGCCTTAAATTGTGCTTACATTCTTAAACAGATGCCTTAAATGTAGACGCCTTAAACGTATTTTGCAGGCCTACATTTAAGGCATCTGTCTTGCGTCTACAGAGACGCGTACCAATGCTTTAGACCACCCAAGGCCAATCCTAGGTGAACCCACCCCCACATCCCGCCTTGAGCGTGCTTACGCATGGGTATGGATCTCCGTAGATGCCTACCACCACTTGCAATCGGAATGCGTATTTTGAGAATCACGTCCCTTGTTTCATTCTTGATTCTGAGATGTGAAAAGCATGTGGTAGTCTTCACTGGAAATGTCTCCTGCTGGCAAATAATTCCATTCTTGCAAATGGTTTTTTTATTATTACTTCTTCAGAAATATTCTGATTTTTTTTTAAAATTATGATTTAAGCACCGCAATACAGTCAGCCTGCCTCTTGGCTGTGTTTACCATAGGAAGAAGTAGAGCAAACTCTGGTAATCTCATATTGCCACGTGCCTTCCAGTTCAACCTTTATTTTTGTTGAATGTCCCTCATCAGAAGCTTTACATTGGCGAGGAAAGCAAAACCCCCAAAGTGTTTACTGAGAAGTCATCAAGACTGAGATCAATAAATTATTTCACTGAATGTCTTGCATTCCCTGACTTACAGAGCAGAAGTGTGGAATACCAGACAGCATGGCCATTTTTTTTATTTTACCAACATCCACATGTGACTTGCAGCATATGTAATTACTGATTTCTGAAAACTGCTATTTACATGTAGAGATCTCAACCATGCAGAGATTTAAAGGAAATGTGGTTTGGACATGGCTTGTTGGGGGAGGGGAACTAAAATCTATGGGACTGATATTCAGGGTGATTTAAGCAGGCTAGGGAGGCTATAGCCCATTGAATTGCCTGTCGCTACACAACGGCCAATATTTAGTAGCACTAAGCTGGGTAGTGTCACTGAATATTATCTCTGATTGGCCACTCAAAAAGTAAGCCAATCAGGGTTTGGCCAGGGGCGGGACTGTGGAGAAGCTGGGTCTTATGCATTTGCCAGCGATATTCAGCCAAGGCCCGAATAAGCGAGCTGCCGTGAGAGGTCATTTTACAGAGGAGGCAGCAAGGGACAGGAGCGAAGGGGCAACGCTTTTGTCTCCAGCAACCTCTCACTGGACTACCAGCTATTCAGGCAAGCCTAGGAGGGCTACCTAGACATGGGGGTGAGGGGAGGGGGAAGCCTGGCAGGGGGTAGTGGTTTTGCCACAGCATGGGGGGACAGGGGAGGGGCCATTGTTGAGAGGCTCTGGGGCTCTTTTTTTTTTTTTTTTTTTCAAATACAAAAAATATTATGCGGTCCTAGCCTGATATTCCAACCAGGGCTGCATAACTCTTATGTAGAATATCGGCCGGGCCTATACAAGCTCCAGGCAACCATATCAGGGAAACTGCATAAATGAAACCAAACAGCACTACAACACATTCTGAAAATCAACTAAAACCACTCTATTCAACAAATTTATTGCCTAAACAGATGACCTTCTCTCACTAAGTTATTTCCCCGCTGCAATCCCTGATGAAATCTCTCAGGTAACTCCAACCTCTCATATATTCCTTTCCCATATAACTCCAATCTCTTATGTAACATTTTCACTTCATCCATTTTGTAATTCGCTGATTGTCCAGCCTTCTTTCAATGTGAACCGCCTAGAAGTCATTTGATTATGGCGGTATAGAAAAATAAAATTATTATTATTATTATTATTATTAATTAAGCCAGCGACGATCAGCCTTTAAACAAATGCTGACCGCCACCAGCAAATCAGGGCCTTCCAGATATTCACGGGCTGCAATTGTCCTGCATGCACTGGTCCGTGCTTGCAATTGTCAGGGCACATTTGTCAGAGCGCTTTTCTCCTGCGCGGATTTGTCAGTGTACCCATAAATTGCTGCACTATCCACTCCATCCAAACTCTTACCTTGAGCTCGCCTAATGGTACAAACTCATTCTGACTTGTTCAAAACCTATTTTTAGTCTTGACTTAATTTTATAAGGGGCCTATTATGCATGAAAAATTTGAGAAAATGCTTCTTCGCGGAAAGGGTGGTAAATGCCTGGAATGGTCTCCCGGTGGAGGGGGTAGAGGCAAAAACTGTACCTGAAGTCAAGAAAGCTTGGAACAAGTACATAAAGTATGTAAGGGAATGAATAGACGACATGAATACTGGTTTGACAAGTCATATGGTCTTTATCTGCCTTCATTTTTCTCTGTTTCTTCCAAAAAGGTTTATACGTCTACCTTCTTTCTTTTTACCAAATATTCTTATCAATATCTCCTTGTATGATCATTGCTATCCATCAGATTGCGTGAATTAAGCTCTGTATAATCACTTTACCACACATAAGGGTGTAGATTTACTTTTGCAGAGAACATTTGTATACACAGATATGAGTTGTAATACACATTACTTTCACAGCAACCATTTACAGCTGCTTTGAGATTCACGGGTATTAGGTAATTAAACATTTTTCTGGAAGTGTAGCATTGTTCACTTCAGTGAACCACTTGAGTGAACAGTTGCGGTCATGAGTACTTGGGTTGGTCAGCCATGAAATAGTCATTGAATAAGGGCTTTATTAGTTTTTTGCATACCACAGTGCTGAGGTGATCAAGGGCAAAGAATTTATTAAAAATTCTGAGTTGTTCAGCTACCCACAGAAGCCAAGACTGGCCCTGGAATACCTGCCTGAAAACAATTCACATCAATGCAATTGAATTCTGCAGTAGAGGTGAGCCAACGAATCTGGGTACGTAACTCTAAATGTAACCTATCCTCCAATTATATATTCTGTGTACATTTTATTGCAAAAATAACAGTGCAATTTTCTACGTAAAGTTTGCAAATGTATCAATCATCTAGACCAGGGGTAAGCAATTCCGGTCCTCGAGAGCCACAGGCAGGTCAGGTTTTCAGGATATCCACAATGAATATGTATGAGATAGATTTGCATGCACTGCCTCCTTGAGAATGCAAATCGGTCTCATGCATATTTATTGTGGATATCCTGAAAATCTGACCTGCCTGTGGCTCTCGAGGACCGGAATTGCCTACCCCTGATCTAAACTACTTAGATCTGCAGCCAAATTGTACTTAGGGCCAAATTCTATAAAGGGCATCGATATTAGGTGCTGCTAGGCGCGTAAATTGGCACCTACATTAATTACTTAAATGAGCTTTAACAGGCTAATAATTGGGAAAAAAACAATTGGCTCAGAATGGTTTACATGAATTTATATTTTTCCCTATCTATCTAATGTACTTGGGGCAATGGGGGGTTAAGTGACTTGCCCAGGATCAGCAGGAACAGTGTGGGTTTGAACCCACAACCTCAGGGTGCTGAAGCTGCAACTTTAACCACCCTAGAAATCAAAATGTTGTAAAAGTGAGCCAAGTATAGGACAATCAAGCCATTGTGACATCACTGATGAGGTTGGCTCTTAGGCATTGGTGAAATGAGGCATTGTGACGTCACAATACCAGCTCTGGTGATCAGAGGCTGAAACTTTTCACACTATTTATTTATTCAATTTTCTATACCGTTCTCCCAGGGGAGCTCAGAATAGTTTTACACAAATTTATTCAGGTACTTAAGCATTTTTCCCTGTCTGTCCTGGTGGGCTTACATTCTGTTTAATGTACCTGGGGTAAGGGGGGGGGGGATTAAGTGATCTGCCCAAGGTCAAATGGAGCAGCATGGATTTGAACCTACAATCTCAGGGTGCTTTGGCTATTGCTTTAACCACTGTGCCACACTCTGCCCCCATTCTATAAAGGGTAGATGCCTATCGCATGGCGCCTAGCAGTGCTTAACATCTAAATGAGCGTGTTTGGGGGTGGAGACAGAGATAAGTGCTGTTAGGCACAATTCTGAAAAGGACTTAGGCTCCTGCATTGTAGGCCATTAAAACCCTAAGTTTTGTGATAGGCGTCGTAAGGTGCGATTCTGTAAACGGTGCCTAAGCGCGATTGTCACGCCATTGACACCTTTTTTCAAGGCACCTATCGGTTTAGGCACCATTTATAGAATCCGTCCCTTAATGTCCCATATTTTGAAGTTGTTAAGCTAAACGAATAAAGATCTGTTGTTTATTTTATTGTTCTAATCTAATCTTCCATTTGTGAGTCGCTCATACCTATACAGGCTCGAGGCGACAGGTCAAAGAGGAAGGGGAAAAGAAGGAGGGGAAGAGGACATGGAGAGATAAGAGGAGGGACTTAGACGTAAGGGATGCTATACAGAAACTGAGATAGTTAGTTATCAAAAAGGTGAGTCCTCAGGTTTTTTTCTGAATCTAGTGTAGTTGGTCTCTTTCCTGATAGCTTCTGGTAGGTCATTCCAGATTTTTACACCCAGATAGGTTAGCATAGAGTGGAAAATTCGTTTGTAGTGGAAATATTTTGTGGATGGTAAGTTTAGTTGGACTCTGTTAAGGATTCTTTCTGAAGTCGACCATACATTAGAGAATAATTGGATAAGAGGGGCTGCTGAGCTTCCGTATAGGATCTGGTGTCGGATACATGATGATTTGAAGATTATTCGAGATGATATTGGGAGCCAATGTACTTACCTGTTGAAGGTTGTAATTGAGTCAAATTTCTTTAATTTGTAGATTAGTCTAACGGCTGTGTTCTGGATGAGTTGTAGTTTGTGGATAAGAGCGATGTTGATGCCAAGGTAGGCGGAGTTGCAATAGTCCAGTTGGGGTAGGACCATCATCTGAACGATCAGAGCAAAGTGGTGTAGGTGGAAGTATGGTCTTGTGAGTCGTAGTTGACGCATAGTGTAGATGGTCTTTTTCCGAAGGTTAGATATTTGTGGTTCCATTGTGAGAGTGTCGTCTAAAATGCAGCCTAGTACCTTGGTGGATTTTTCCATTAAGAGAATGATACCTGATGAAAGAGAGAGGTTAGGTATGACATTCTGTTGTGCGGTGCGGAAACCAATGGCTTTGGTCTTAGTGGTGTTCAGTTTCAACTTGTTGTTTGTTGCCCAGGTTTGAATTTTATCTATATTGTTTGAGATTTTTTTGGCAATATTGGGTTGGTTATTGGTTATGGGAATGAGGAGGAGGATGTCGTTGGCATACCATTGTATAGTTTCATCTTCCATTTTGATATGACCCAGTGAGCTCATGAATAAATTGAATAGGACTGGGGATAATGGGGAGCCTTGTGGGACGCAACAGAATGCCTTCCAAGTTTTGGAGTATGATTCTTGCCTTTTGACCATGTATTCATGATTTTGTAGGAAGTCTGCGAACCCTGTTATTCCGATTTCCGAGAATTTGGTTAGTAGTAATTGGTGATCCACTGAGTCGAAGGCTGCAGAGATATCAAATTGGAGCAATATGGCCTGATGAACCGAGCTTAGTAACTGCTTGATTTTAGTGATTAAAGTGATGAGGAGGAGCTCGGTGCTGTGCTGTTTTCGGAAGTCATATTGGGATGTATGAAGGCAGGAATGTTGCTCTATATATGAGGTAAGCTGCTTGCTGACATGAGACTCGAGGTTTTTAGTGAGGATCAGAATGCCAGCAATTGGTCTGTAATTGGATGCTATGGAGAGGTCTGCTTGGGCTGTTTTCGGTATAGGGATTAAGGCTATTTTACCCATTTCTTTGGGTAGGTGCCTAAGGAACTATTTAGCAAGTTAGTGAGCCAGTTAATGATATGATGCGGAGCTGCTGAAAGAAGGTAAGGAGGACAGTTGTCAAGGGGGCTGCTTCGTAAGGCTAGTTTTGATATTAGCCTATTGGTATCGGGGAAGGAAAGGTTAGTGAATGAAGACCAGATCTGGTCTGCATTTATGGATTCAATGTAGTTGTGTTGGGACGAGTTTGATGAGGCTGTCTTGGCAACTTCCAATTGGACCAATTTGACTTTGTTGAGGAAGAAATCTGCAAGTTCTTGGGCTGAGAAGGTTGCAGATTCTTGGTTTGGGGGGCTGTCAGTTGTCGCACTAGGCGGAACAATTTTTTGCTGTCGGTTGTGTTACCTCCTATTTTACTGGCATAGTAATTTTTCTTTGCTTCGGATATGTTGTCCTTATATTTGTTTATGGCTGCTCTCCATTGTGTTCTGTGTTCTAGTGTCATGTTTTTCCTCCATTTCCTTTCTAGACGTCTGCATAGTTGTTTGTTTAGTCTTAAGGACTCCGTAAACCAGGGCGATGTTCGGTTTGGTTTTTTTTGCACGGGTGGAGGGGGATACAGTATCTAGGGTTTTGGCTTTGATTTTGTTCCATTTGGTTATCATTGAGGCGGTGTTGTTCGAGGGGAAAGGGAGTGATTTTGATACTATGTTCCAGAAGAGATCAGGTCTTGTTTTCTTGCAGACTAGTGTAGCGTCTTTGGTGGCTTTGGAATTCTGGTCTACGTCAGTTAGGTTTAGGTTGAATTCTAGGAGAAAGTGATCTGTCCAGGTTATGGGATACTTTGCCAAAAACAATTTGTTCCATCACGAGGCTGGACACATTCAAGAAACTTTTGAAGACTCATTTATTCTAGAAACCTTTGACGAAAGCAAATGGGACAATCGCGCTAGGACAAAAACGCTAAGACAAATGCACGCAGGACGTCAGCGTGCTGGATTAAAAGATAACTTTATAGCGCTCCGAGGGGGTTGTGTGGGGGGAACCCCCTGATTTTACTTAGAAGTGTTGGTGCTGCCATTGGGGGGGGGGTTTGGTGGGAGGAACCCCTCCCCATTAGAGAGGAAAGTTTAATTTTTCCTAGTGCTTTAGTGAAAAATTACAGTTTCCTCTGTAAGTGGGGGGTTCCCCCACCCCCAACGGCAGCGGCAACACTTCTAAGTAAAGTGGGGAGGGGTTTCCCCCCCTTAGAGTGCTTTAAAGTTACCTTTTAATCCGGCACGCTGAAGTCCAGCATGCATTTGTCTTAGCGTTTTTGGCCGCACATGATTGTCTGGCGCGCTTTAGTCCCGTCACCGTTTAAATTGATTGAGCAAGTAATTTGATGACATGTAATTGTATTGTCTGATTTTACTATTATATTGTGATATTTTGTATGTACTGTATTTTGTGCTCAACTAGAATCGTAGATAGTGTAGGTTAGAAACTTTTAGATAAATGAATTAATGAAATAAATCTCTGGTGTGCCGACTGCTTGCACTTTAGAACTGTTCTCCAGCGTTATAGAATGTGGCAAGAGAACAGGCTGCTGGTTTTTTTGCAATGATGTTTAAAGCTATAATCAATTTAAGTATAAAATTATCATTGTTATTTCCTTGTTGATTTCCTAACATGACTTTAATTGTTTTAGGACTTGAATGTCAAAAAAAAAAAGATTAAAATAAAGAGCAAGCACCGAAATCCAAGGCTTCCACAAAAAGTCATGTGGCTATTTTTAGTTTTTCAGTGTTCAAATTGCTTCCAGAACTATAAATCGGTCTTCATTTTGGCCTCAATTCACCTGTTTGGGCTCATTTATTTTAGCACACTACAGCCATTTAAAACAAATTAAGCGGGCGATTTTGTAAAGGGTAGCTGTGAATCGTTTGTTTACCATTTCCCAAAGTACATGAATTAGGGGACACGCGATGAAACTACTAAGTAGTATATTTAAAACAAAGCAGAGAAATTGTTTCTGTTTCACTCAACGCACAATGATGCTCTGAAAATTCATGGCCAGAGAATATGGTAAAAGCCGCTAGTGTAGTAGAGTTTAAGACAAGGCTTGGACAAGCTCCTGGAAGAAGAGTCTATGGGCTAGATTCACTAAGCAAACCGATCGTGTACCGCTCGGTTTGCGCTCACTTTCCTACTACAGCTCGATTCACTAACCTTCCTCCAGACCCCATCCGCACCCGATCCGATCTGCGTATGCAAATGAGTAAAAAGGCATGTCAATTTCTTAAGGCATCGATTCATGAAACCATTTTATCCAAACCGACTGGCCTTTCCGTTCCAAAAAGTTTAGTCTGCTGAGGACCAGTCGCTTTACATCCTCGCCGACTATTCCTGCCTAGCAACTGCCGCGTGCATGTTATGAACCCCATAAAAAATATATATCTACCCCGCAAAAAATCCAAAATATATCTAAACTTTAAATATATGTAAACTTTCATGTACATAAGCGTTAGAAATATTTTTTTTATTTTTTTGGAATGCGCATAGCGAGCGCAGGAGTGAATCTCGGATTTGTAATGCGCAGGGTGAGAAAATCACGGATTAACCCCCTGCTCTCCTTGCGCATTCTACATTTCATATATCAATGCCAAATTTTTTTTAAAAAATCAAAAATCAAAAATAACTTTTAAGGGCCAGCAATCCCTCCCCCCTTCCTTCCAGCTAGATTGTCGCGTGCATCTGATGTCACGGGGTCGCCGTTGGTTGCTTCGTGCTTCACGTTTGAAAGAGCCGCATAGCCTCCTGGGATTCATAGGCTGTATATAACAGCGCGTGATCCCAGCGCATTCAACCGCTGTTAACTGTTGTGCCTTCTAGCAACTTGACAGTCCTTTTCTTGAGAGAAATGTTAAGCTGTTTGGAAGCGCGCAATAATCTTCAAGATCGATCTGTAAAAAAAGGACGAACCCGAAGAATTCCACAGCTCGCTCACAAACCTCCGATGCTATTTCTCCTTAAACCTCTCCAACAAATTTTTCAAAAAGCTACGGTCACAGCTTAAACAGCTTGCAACAGCACTTAAGAAAAAAAGAGAGGTTGGTAAAAACTACAGTTCTTATATTGCATTTTTTTTACGACAACAATACTATGCAGTAGGCGCATTCGGAGCCCGCCAATGACGTCCGCGAGTAAACCTCGCCCCATTTTTATGCAGTGAAGTCCTAAAGAGCCAGCGCATGCGTTATGTGCTTCAAAACCAACAAGGAGACAGTGCGCACGCGCGTCATAAGAACATAAGAAGCGCCATCTCCGGATCAGACCTTCGGTCCATCAAGTCCGGCGATCCGCACACGCGGAGGCCCTGCCAGGTATACACCTGGTTTATTTTATAGCCAACCATACTTTATATGCCTCTCTCAAGGAGATATGCATCTAGTTTGCTTTTGAAGCCTAGGACTGTCGATTCCGCAATAATCTCCCCTGGGAGAGTATTCCAAATGTCAACCACTCTCTGAGTGAAGCAGAACTTCCTGACATTAGTCCTGAACCTGTCCCCCCTTAGCTTCATTACATGTCCTCTAGTCCGTGTCAAATTGGACAGTGTAAATAATCTTCTCTGCTCTATTTTGTCGATTCCTTTCAGTATTTTGAAGGTCTCGATCATATCCCCACGCATTCTCCTTTTCTCAAGGGAGAACAATCCTAGTTTTATAAGTCTGTCCTCGTATTCCAGTTTTTCCATACCCTTCACCAGTTTTGTTGCTCGTCTCTGCACCCTCTCCAGCAGTTTTATATCCTTCTTTAGGTAGGGAGACCAATGTTGGACGCAGTATTCCAAGTGTGGTCTGACCATTGCCCTATAAAGCGGCATTATAACTTTCTCCGATCTACTCGAGATTCCTTTCTTTATCATGCCCAACATTCTATTTGCCTTCTTTGCCGCTGCCGCGCATTGTGCCGACGGCTTCAGGGTCCTATCTATCAGTACACCCAGATCCCTTTCTTGTACACTTTTTCCCAGACTTGCACCTGACATTCTGTACTCATATTCCTTATTCTTACTGCCTAAATGCATTACCTTGCATTTCTCCACGTTGAACTTCATCTGCCATTTCTCCGCCCATTTTTCTAACCGACACAAATCGCTCTGGAGTTCCTCACTATCCTCCTGCGATCTGATTGCCCGGCAGAGTTTTGTGTCATCTGCAAACTTGATGATCTCACTGGATGTTCCGTTTTCCAAGTCATTGATATAAATATTAAAAAGGATCGGTCCAAGTACTGAGCCCTGGGGTACACCACTAGTCACTATCTCCCAGTCGGAGAACTTCCCATTAATGCCCACTCTCTGCTTCCTGTTATCCAGCCATTTGCCTATCCATCTTTGTATATCTCCCTCTATGCCATGGCTTTGTAGTTTCCTGAGAAGTCTTTCGTGTGGAACTTTGTCGAACGCTTTCTGGAAGTCCAAGTATATTATGTCCACCGGCTTTCCACTATCAATTTGCTCGTTCACGGTCTCAAAGAATTGGAGTAAATTCGTCAAACACGATTTCCCTTTCCTGAATCCATGTTGACTGGGTTTCATCAAGTCGTGTGTGTCCAAGTGCTGAACTATGCTATCCTTGATCAGTGATTCAATCATCTTGCCTGGGACAGACGTAAGACTCACAGGTCTATAATTGCCCGGTTCTCCTCTCGATCCTTTTTTGAAAATTGGCGTGACGTTCGCTTTCTTCCAGTCGTCTGGTATCTGACCAGTTCTGATTGACAGGTTTGCAAGTTTTTGCAATAACTCTCCGATTTCAACCTTCAATTCCTTCAAGACTCTTGGGTGAATTTCATCCGGTCCAGGGGATTTGTCACTTTTAAGTTTGTCGATCTGGTAGTATATCTGAGCTAAGTTCACTTCAACTGTGGTGAGGCTGTCCTCTATTTCTCCTGTAAACAGTTTCTCCGCTTCAGGTATTGTTGAGGTGTCCTCCTTCGTAAAGACGGACGCAAAGAAGGAATTTAGTTTGTCTGCGATCTGTTTATCTTCCTTGATGTACCCTTTTCTTCCCTTGTCGTCCAGGGGTCCCACTGCCTCTTTTGCAGGTTTTTTCCCCTTCACGTATCTAAAGAAGGGCTTGAAGTTTTTGACCTCCCGGGCTATTTTTTCCTCATAGTCGATCGATGTTACAGCGAGCTGTGGGGGCGTGTTCACGATTTGATCATTTGCATGGACAAGCTTTACTGAATCGATTGGCCAGAATGACTCGGAAACAGATAGGACACGAATAGGATAGATTTGTGGACTTTAGTGAATCTAGCCCTGTAAGTCATTATTGTTTATGGGAAGCTTCTATACCGCTACTGGTGAGTCAATTCTGAGCGGTTTGTATTCGCTTCAGTAAAGGTGTTACAATAAATGAGTTCAAGTAAATGGGAGCCCGAGACTACCGTGTTGATGGACGGAATGTAGCACAGGGCTAGTTGGCCCTCGTGTCGCCCATCGGCTGGGGTTTGTTATGTTAGTTATGCGGGGGGGGGGGGAGGTATTAAGTAAGCGAGGATTGGATGGTGGGCCCGTCAATGTAAGCAATTTTTAAACTGATTAGTGGGAGGCAGGGAAGCGTGCGGGGGTGAGGTTTTAAAGCCGGGACCCTGGAGGACTCGGCTGCTTCCGGGGTCCTCCAGGGTGGCTTTTCCCCACCCGCCCGTCCGTTGTTTTGGCAGGTGATAGTAGTTCGGGGGTGTGGATCTCACGATCTACTGGGTCATGGGCTCATCAGATGATAAGTGGTGGGACAACGGGGAGCCATGCCTGGTGGGTCAGGTGACCCGGATAAAAGGAGCGTGAGGGACATGCCACCCCTCGGACCTTTGCTGAGGTGGCGGGGTCGAGGGCACTGAACTATGTATTTTGGTAGCTCGGGAGGAGCTCTTTGGTTATGATGTTAATTGCAGTTATGATATGTTAACGTGTTTTGGATTAATAAGCTGAGCTGTGGCTAATTTTTACCATCAAAAGGCTGTAGTGCGTTTGTGGTAAGAGAGGAGTGGGGGAAGGTCACGAGGGTAAAAGGGTGGGGATGTGAGTATATAGGCGGACAGCAGGGCCTATGCAGATCCCGCTGTTATGGTGGTACAATACATGAGCTAAATATATGTGTATTATTAAGGTGGACTTGGGGAAAATTCACTTCTTATTCCTAGAATAAGCAGCATAAAATCTATTCTACTCTTCTGGGATCCTGCCAGGTAAATGTTATGGTTTGTTATATTAATCAGTTTTCTATTCCGCCTTTACCTATTCAGTTCAAGGTCGGATTACTTGACAAGAGGTTGGGTCAGTCACCCAGGAAGTTACAATGGACAGTTTGACAAGGACATTCAATGGAGTTTCTAGTACAGGTAAATCGGAACAGTTAAGTCATAGTTACAAGTCCAAGTAAGTTATCTCTGGCTCATCGTTATGTCCCAGAAGTTGCACTAGACCGTCTAGAGATGGGCTTTTATAATTAACATTTCAGTTCACGGTTGACTCCCTGTATTGATACATAAATTTTAAAAGTTTTTTGAGCCTGAGATAGTGCTAGTTAATATTGCTAAAGTAATTTGCCTGTTAGACTTTATATTTTTGCATGCAGGAAATCTTAAGTGCAAAAGATTTCTGGTGGAATATCTGTTGGAGGCACCCCTGAGTAGGGTGGTCAATTCTCCCCCCCCCCCCTTTTTACGAAGCTGTGTTAGGTTATTTTATCACCAGCTGTGGTGGTATTAGCTTCGACCCTCATAGAATTCCTATGAGCGTTGGAGCTAATACCGCTGTGGCCGGCAATAAAAAGCCTAATGCGGCTTTGAAAAGCAGGGGGGTGGGGGGTCTGTTAGGTAGCCGGGGGCATTCCCTCTTAGGTTTTTAAAGGCAATGGTGCCTAATTTAACCTTGATCCTTGCAATTATAGGCAGCCAATCTAGTTTCATATAGTAGGGCTATAGGTGCTCAGACTTCCATATTCTGTATATGAGTCTTACTGCTGCATTTTGGACTAGTTGCAGACGCGAAAATACTCAGTCAAAAAGAGAAGAATTAAGAATAGGAACCAAAGCTAAAGCGATAAAAACAGAAGACTGTGGATAATGATGTTCTAAAAATATGATTTATTTATTCCTTCTTCCAAAAAACACAAATATAATAGTCCACATGTGTAGTCCTTCCAGACCCTACACGCCTTCCTCATCGTCAATTATTTGTAGTCCACAATTGTTTTCTGAGACCCCTGAAGAAGGCGTGTTCGCCGAAACACAGACCATGTAGGGTCTGGAAGGACTACACATGTGGACTATTATATTTGTATTTATTTGTGTTTTTTGGAAAGAAGGAATAAATAAATCATCTTTTTTAGATCATCATTATCCACAGTCTTCTGTTTTTATCGTTTGGATTGTTTTCACTGTGGAACATTGGGTTTTCCATTTTTTGTTTCTCCAAAACTGGAACAATTATGCTAGAGAGTAGTTACTGCTCTTAATATTTTTTAATCTCTTCCCTATGTTCTTTTGAGTGGATTGAAAAGAGGAAAACTGCAGGCCACTGTACGTACTGCTATTATAATCAAGTGTACGTACAACAAAAACTGTTCTTGTATATTGAAGCAGTGAAAAAAAAAAAAATCACAAAATGGTGTATATTAAATATCATGAAAAAACCCGAGCGCTGTGAAAGTCTCTGCTCCCGGTGGTAATTTCCTGAATGCATTTCCCAGCTACTGCAATCACTTGGATTGTGAGTTTGTGCACAGATGTTTCTTTGTGTTTAGAACAAACAATACAGAGGCTCAACCGTTCCTTTCTGCTCAGTGACAACTGCTGGCACCAGTACTCACATACAGCTGGCACAGAATTTTACTGACTCAGAACTTCAACTGGAAATGAAGAGATCCTTTTATCAGGGCTGGCCTGAGGGTATTTGATACCCTAGAAAAACTTTCCAATACACGTCTTCCCTCTCCCTTCAAGAATGGATCAAGGCCCTCCTTCCCCATTTCTAACATATCCCTTTTCTTTAATGCTATACTCCAGTATAGCCTCCCATCTCCCCACCCATGGGTCCAGCATGTCTCTCTTCCCTACCTCTCATCAATCTCCCTTCCCCCTATAATGTCTAGCATTTCTCGCCTTCCCTACCTCCCTTCCTCCCATAGCATCTCTCCACCCCTCATAATCTCCAGCATCTCTCTCCTGCCTTGTTTTCCTTCCTCTCTCCATGCACCCCCTTCCATATTAGGTTTTCAACAACTTCCTTCCTTCCATCAGAGTGATGCAGTCAGTAGCTATTGAAGATTTATTGCAGCTGGTGCAGGGCCTTGAGCAATGACACATACTTAAGGCTTACTGGATCTTATCCCTTCTGAACTTCCTGTTTCAGAGGGTACAGAGCCTGGCAGGCCTTCAACTTGCACGGATATTCAGGGTCCCAAGCCAGCCAAGAAGATCTTCTATAAATACTTACTGCTATGTTGGTGCTAGTTAGGGCTACCAGTTATGGCTCCAGAAAAAGGAGGATGGATTGAGACATCCGGGTTTTACTTCCATTGCTTTCAATGGAAGTAAACCCAGATGTCTCAATCTTTCCTCTTTTTTCTGGATTTCAGTCAAAAAAATGTGAGGTAAATCAATTTCAAACTCTAAACTTTTATAGAAATCTGGGCAGATATTGAGCAAATATATGATCATAGAAACATGATGGCAGATAAAGGCCAAATGGCCCATCCAGTCTGCCCACCCACAATAACCATTATCTCTTCCTGTCTAAGAGATCCCACATGACTATCCCAGGAGTCTCTGTCTCTACCACCTCTACCATGAGGCTGTTCCACGCATCTACCACCCTTTCTGTAAAAAAGTATTTCCTTAGATTACCATACGGTGAGCAGTAGTTGTTGGAGGCATTCTCATTTTCTACAGTTACCTCATGGGAAACTACTTTGCGGCATGATAAATTTACGTACGGAATGAATGGATTCACTGCCTCCTAACCAATGAAAACAGGCAGAAAGTTAACCGCACAGTAACTGCAACATGCAGTCTATGTCCATTTCCTGCCCCATAACAGCGCTTGTGTTAGTGTGTGATTTAGCAGACGCTGTTATGCTAATTCATGTACCAACTGCTTACTTAGCACATGTTAGTAAAGGGTCCTCTAGATGTTTTTATAGCACTTAAAACTCGATATTCTTTACCCTATAGACATTAGACATTTCCTCTGGACTTGGCTGAAAATTTGTGGGTGGGCAAATTCCCACTGAGGCTCAGGTTCCTAACGGAAAACCAGAAAAATAAATCCTTTCTCTTACAAGATTTCTGAACTTTCTCAATATAGCAGGAGTAGGTTGCTAACATCTTTCACATTTTGAAGAAAGTAAACGCTGGCAGAGAAACCCCAAAGCTGGCATTTTTTTTGGAATCACAGCATTATTATGTATGATCTCATGAAACAAATATGGTGTAACATGTGCTGTATATTCCAACAAGATGACATTTGTTGAAAAGGCTTTCTCATTTTATACTGGTTCGACAAAAACAATGATGGCTCTGGATAGGCTCCTAATTCATTGTAGGTGTTTATTTCCAGGAGGTCGTGTCACTCACACATCTTCACCCTAGAACAGGGAATTAGATCCTGGAACTTCATGAATGCTATAATCAATAACAGTGGCCGATCAGGGTCTCCAGCAAGGAAGAACTTTTAGCCGTGACCTCTGGATGACTTCAAGAGTGCAGGCATTACAGCCAGACATGGATTGAGATCCCAAAAAGCAAAGCATGAGGATGACGTTAGGATCCTGAGTTTGCTGGCAGTGGCAGCATGTTCGTTTTGGAGCCAGTACTAGACTACCTAACGTCCCAGGAAACACATTACAATCCAGAATTAGGGATGTGTGAAGTTAGAAATACATTGATAATGTTGATAGCGTGATTTTGGCTATAGGAAGTTCAAATGGAGTTAGAGCAGTGGTCTCAAACACGTGGCCCGGGGGCCACATGCGGCCCGCCAGGTACTATTTTGAGGCCCTCGGTATGTTTATCATAAACACAAAAGTAAAATAAAACAGTTTCTTAATCATATGTCTTTTTAACCATAAATGACAATATTATTATTAAGACTTAGCCAAAAGGAAAGATTTATAAACTATAAAGAGTTTTACCTCATGCAAAATTGTCATTTCTTTAATAAGGCATTAACTATTTTTTTCTGAGGCCCTCCAATACCTACAAATCCAAAATGTGGCCCTGCAAAGGCTTTGAGTTGGAGACCACTGAGTTAGAGTGAATGCATAGATAGCTGGACCCATCAAAGTCAAACCTCCCCAGGGTAAAATTAGAACAGGGAACCTCTACAGTGGGGCTTAGTATTGAACTATTTGTCTCCTCTCACCTTCTGGCAACTATACCAAACAGGTACAGTAAAACCTTAGATTGCGAGTACCGGTAATGTGGTGTGAGAGTGTTTTGCAAGACGAGCAAAATGTTTTTATTAAATTTTAAACTTGATAAACGAGCGATGTCTTGCAATACAAGTATGTATACACACGACACGTCATCACGACTGAGCCGAAGACGCTGCAAGGTCTTGCAATACAACTGCGAACTGTATACACGCGTCACAACTGAGCTGATGGTGGTTTTCTCTCTGACGCTGCGAGGCCTTGCAATACAAATACGCATTGTATACGCGCGTCACAATTGAGCCGATGGCTCTTCTGTTTCTGACGCAGGAGTGTCGTGACTGTTCTAAACGTACTATAGTACAGTATTTTTTATCAAAGTTTTTGGGTTGCGGAACGAATCGTCCGAGTTTCGATTATTTCTTATGGGGAAATTTGCTTTGATATATGAGTGCTTTGAATTACGAGCATGTTTCCGGAACGAATTATGCTCGCAAACCAAGGTTTTACTATAGTGTTAGTTATAAATGGAACTTCTTCCCAAGCGTCCCAGTGATTTCTTTCATTTTAATTTATCATTTATAACCCACCCATTAACTAGGCGGATTTCTGAAGGAACACTCTAGGATTGCCTAAAAGCCATTATTCAGAAACATAGAAAGATAACGGCAGAAAAGGGCCACAGCCCACCAAGTCTGCCCACTCTACTGACCCACCCCCTTACTAGGCCTCTGTAGGGATCCCACGTAGATGTCCCATTTATTCTTAAAGTCAAGCACGCTAGTGGCCTTGGTCACCTGCTCTGGAAGCTTGTTCCAGCGACCCACCACTCTTTCCGTGAAGAAGTACTTCCTGACGTCACCCTTAAATTTCCCTCCTCTGAGTTTGAGCAGATGCCCTCTAGTGGCCGAGAGTCCCCTGAGTAGGAAGATGTCATCTTCCACCTCGACAAGACCCGTGATGTACTTAAACGTCTCTATCATGTCCCCTCTCTCCCTGCGTTCCTCCAGAGTGTAGAGCTGCAATTTGTTCAGTCTCTCTTCGTACGAAAGACCCTTGAGCCCCGAGATATTTCTAGTGGCCATCCGCTGAACCGACTCGACTCTAAGCACATCTTTGCGGTAATGTGGCCTCCAGAACTGCCCACAACTCCAGATGAGGTCTCACCATGGTTCTGTACACTGGCATTATGACCTAAGGTTTCCTGCTGACGAAGCTTCTATTGATACATCCCATCATTTGTCTTGCCTTGGATGATGCTTTTTCTACCTGATTTGCAGCCTTCATGTCTGCACTAATGATCACTCCCAAGTCTCGTTCTATTGTCGTCCTAGCTAATGTTTCTCCATTTAAGGTGTAAGTTTTGCACGGGTTCCTGCTACCGAGGTGCATGACCTTACATTTCTTAGCGTTGAAGCCCAACTGCCATGTCGAGGACCAGCTCTCCAACGCAAGCAGGTCCTGTGTCATATAATCCTGCACATTACTTTCCCTTACTGTATTACATATTTTGGCATCATCGGCGAATAATGTTACTTTACCCTGAAGCCCTTGTGTCAAGTCCCTTATGAATATGTTAAAAAGCAGTGGACCCAGGACTGAGCCCTGCGGCACTCCGCTGGTCACTTCCGATGTTTCGGAGAAGGTGCCGTTGACTACCACTCTCTGAAGTCTACCACTCAGCCAATCATTGACCCATGTAGTTAGTGTCTCACCTAACCCCATTGATTTCATCTTGTTTAGAAGCCTATGGTGTGGGACACTGTCAAAAGCCTTACTAAAATCCAAGTACACTACCTCCAGAGACTCTCCGGAGTCCAACTTCCTTGATACCCAATCAAAGAAATCGATGAGATTGGATTGGCATGACCTGCCCCTAGTGAATCCATGTTGATTGGGATCCCTCAGATTCCCCTCCTCCAAGATCATGTCCAGCTTGCGTTTAAGTAGTGTTTCCATGAGTTTACACACTATCGATGTGAGACTTACCGGTCTGTAATTCGCAGCCTCTGTTCTGCTACCCTTTTTGTGCAGAGGAACGAAGTTAGCTGTTTTCCAGTCTAGGGGGACTCTCCCCGTACGTAGGGAGAGATTAAAGAACATGGCTAGTGGTTCCGCCAGGACACCGCACAGCTCTCTGAGCACTCTTGGGTGTAATTTGTCTGGTCCCATGGCTTTGCTCACCTTGAGTCTTGCCAGTTCGCTGTAAACGTCAGCTGGTGTGAACTCGAAATTCTGAAATGGGTCTTCCGCAGTTGGGTTTGCTTCCAGCTGAGGTCCGTGTCTAGGTGCCTCACAGGTAAAGACTGAGCAGAAGTATTCATTCAGTAGTTTGGCTTTGTCGGAGTCTGCTTCTACATAATTTCCATCCGGTGTTCTAAGGCGTACTATTCCGCTGGTGTTCTTTTTCCTATCACTAATATATCTGAAGAAGGATTTGTCCCCTTTCTTGATGTTCTTTGCTAGATTTTCTTCCACTCGGAGTTTGGCCTCCCTAACTGCTGTTTTGACCGCTGCAGACCTGGTCCTGTATTTAATGTCAGCTTCTCCTTCCCCCGTGCGTTTGTATGAAAGAAATGCTCTTTTTTTCTCCTTGACGAGGTACGAGATTTCATCCGTGAACCATTGAGGTTTCTTGTTTCTTTGTTGTTTATTAACTGATTTTATGTAACGGGTAGTTGCCTCCTGTAGGGTCAGTTTCAGGGTTGACCACATAGCTTCCGCATTATCAGTTTCCTCCTGATCTTGTAGCGTCTGTTGGACAAAATCTCCCATGCGTGCAAAGTCTGTGCCTCGGAAATTGAGTACCCTCGTCTTTGTTTGTGATCTAGGGAAGCTCTTCCTAAGGTTGAACCATACCATGTTATGGTCACTGGAGGCTAGCGTTTCTCCCACCGAGACCTCCGAGACACTTTCCCCATTAGTAAGCACCAGATCTAGGATGGCCTGGACCCTAGTGGGCTCATGTACCATTTGTTTAAGCCGTACTCCCTTCATGGACGCTAATATCCTCCTGCTCCCACAAGTTGATGCTGAGAGCACAATTTTTTTATCAAGTTTCAAGTTTATTTAAATTTGATAAATCGCTTATTACATACTAAGCGAGTAACAGTATAATATAAGATAGGTCTAGAGTTCGTTGTACAGCTTTAAAAGGGGATAAAAACAGACTGACAAAAACAGACAAACTCAGATACATAAGGGAAGGAAAAAGAAAGGGAGAAAGTTACAAAATTACTATTATTCAATTGAGGAGAAAAGAAAAAGCCAAATAGGGAGAGAACATGAGGAGTGGGATTAAGATTATTGAAAATTAATTATTTAAAGATTAAATGCGTCTTTAAAGAGAAAAGTTTTTAAATTATTTTTGAATCTGCTGAGATCTTTAACTTCTCTTATATATAAAGGCAGGGCATTCCAGGTTAAAGGGGCCATTACTGAATATATATCATGACGTCTGGTTCCAATAATTTTCAAAGAAGGAACCATTAGCAATCCCTGAGTTGTGGATCGGAGAGAACGTGTCGTGTTGTATGGGATTAGTAACCGATCTATAAATTGAGGTTCGTGGGGAAGTAGAGTCTAAAGGCAGATGGATTGGGAGATTCAGGAGCTTCTTGGGGAGAAAAAGATGGTAGATACCGATAATAGTTTGTGCCCCTCAAAGGCTAAGCAACATCTGTTAGTGAACATACGAGAGTGGTTGAGAGAAGCATATGCGAAGCAGGCTCTCCATAAATTGAACAAAGAAAAGCAGGTTTATTTTAGACAGGGGAACTGAGCCAGCAAACTCTTAGCTAAGCAATTATAGCCACAACACCTGAGGATTGAAATTACTCAGCTTTGGGGAGCAAGGGACCAGATGGTCCAAAAGGCAGAAGAAATTCAGGAGTAGTCTGTGAAATTCTTTTCAAAGCTCTATACATCTGAAGGGCAAAAAATACTGGAGAAGACATACAGGCCTTTTTTGGCCTCAGCTCCTTTGCGAAAGCTTATGTATGAGCAACCAAACCAAGAGATTTTGGTTAAGCACATTCTAAAAGGCTATCAAAGAGTTAAAGCTCCAAGGTTGGATAGTCTATCAACACAATTTTATTTAAAAAGTTGCCTATTTATTGGCAGACTCATTGACTGAGGTATTCAGCTCTATATTGACCGGGGAACGGGGATGGTCCTTACTGGACTTGATGGAAGAAACAGATTTAACATAAGGAGGGGAAGGATCTTATGCTTTGTAGGTCTTAATGACCTATTTCGTGCTTCAGCACTGATGTTAAACTGTTAGCCAAAGTATTAGCAAAAAGATTAAGTGGGCACAATGTGGCCACTGTCCATGAAAATCCATTGGACTTTATTCCAGGACCATGGAATAAAATACTAAGTGGAGTGGAATGAGTAGGTGTGAATCACTTGTTTATTCTTTCCAAAAGTACTAGAACTAGGGGGCACTCAATGAAACTTCTAAGTAGTAGATTTTAAACAAACCAGAGAAAATATTGCTTCACTCAATGGGTAATTAAACTATGGAATTCCTTTGAATAACAATAGGGAGAGTCGGATGACACGAACGGCACTGGGAATTCCTTGAAAAAGCAATAGCGAAACATGGTGGACTCCATGTCTCCCAGGTCGTAATTATTGGTAGCAATGAAGCTACAAATTAAGATAAGTTGAAAATTACATTTATATATTTCTATGTAACTCAGTCCTAAAAATTGTTAATAAGGGCTAACTCTAAAACATAAACTTACTGATTAAATAAGATAAGGCCGGTGATTATTTTTTTTTAGTTCAAAAAGTTTTATTGATTTTATAAAAGATGAAATACAAAGCCAACAATATGCGTGCTCCAACAAGGAGCACATTATAACAATGTCATTAACAAATGTGAAGTGCATCCACAGTGGAATAATAGTCATAAATGATTGAATGCATCAGAAATAAAATAGAAGTTGAGAAGACATTAGTTCAGGAAAAGGAAATAAGACATAATAGGTGCTAAGTTCTAACAATGTACCAGAGTAATCAGTCTAAATGATCCAAGCATAAAATAAAGAAATTGACATAAACAATATTAAATGAAACATGGTAAAACCGGAGAGGTGCCTGAAATTAAAAGACTAAGGGTGAGGCAAGATACAAATTATACAAATTATACTAATGAGATGATTTAACACCCGAAGTTCCCCGCTAATGGAGAATGGTTATGCATTAGAGGTGGTGTAACTGAGGCCTTGAATAATATGCGAATATATCACGTTAAGCTATATGAGTCTGAAATTAACTCAGAGCATACTTCATATGAGCTGATTGATACTGACATACTGGTAGACTAGGGTAGAGGGGTAGAACTACATAGCCTATAGAAAAGAGAGACAATAAAGGGAAGAACAATTGGATGGGACTCTTCTGTAAGTGTTAGTCGTGAGAAGAAAAAAAAATGCGAGAATGTTTAATTAAAGCTCAAATGCATCTTTAAATAAAAATGTATTGAATTTTCTTTTAAATCGTTCCAAAGAAGATTTTTCTCGTCGATCTGCAGGCATTTGAGAGCGTGGGAGCTGTAACGGAAAAGATTGATGTCCAATGCATGCTAAACTGGCGTATTGATGGGCAATGTAAGAGGTGTTGGGCAGTAGAACAGTCATTGTCTCAGTTACATAGTAACATAGTAGATGACGGCAGATAAAGACCCGAATGGTCCATCCAGTCTGCCCAACCTGATTCAATTTAAATTTTTTTTAATTTTTTCTTCTTAGCTATTTCTGGGCAAGAATCCAAAGCTCTACCCAGTACTGTGCTTGGGTTCCTACTGCCGAAATCTCCGTCAAAACCTACTCCAGCCCATCTATACCCTCCCCAGCCACTGAAGCCCTCCCCAGCCCATCCCCCACCAAACGGCCATACACAGACACAGACCGTGCAAGTCTGCCCAGTACTGGCCTTCGTTCAATATTTAATATTATTTTCTGATTCTAAATCCTCTATGTTCATTCCACGCTTCTTTAAACTCAGTCACCGTTTTCCTCTCCACCACCTTTCTCGGGAGCGCATTCCAGGCATCCACCACCCTCTCCGTAAAGTAGAACTTCCTAATATTGCCTTTGAATCTACCACCCCTCAACCTCAAATTATGGCGGCACATACCTACCCTAATGCAAGACTCCACTGCCACCCAGCCATACTCTCCCAGCATATACCCATCCTGTGATCAGATCCCCCAGCACATAGCCACTCCCAGTATCCAGTCTCCCATCACAGACTTCCCTCCCCCTCCCCCCACACCTCTGAGCAGACTCCCTATTGCAGACTGCCTTGTTACGGACCCTGACCTTCCCCCCACCCCTGACCCCCTGGTGGTCTAGTGGCCCAAGGCAGGAGCCATCATTGTTTTAACAAAGCATTGTTCTGCTTGTACAGATAAGACCAAATAGTTCCAGATAAAGCAGTCACACGTACAGAGATGTGCATTAGGCTGGAGTGGAAGCAGAGATTTGGCTTTTCCAAGATGCAGCCTGAAGAGGTTGTTGCGTGTGTCCACATGATTCACTCTGTTCCTAAGGTAGAGGAGAGATAAGCAGAAAAGGTAATTGTCAAATGTGAGTATTGTTTTATGCTTTATTAATTTGATATCCTGTACAGCAGGGGTGTCAAAGTCCCTCCTCGAGGGCCGCAATCCAGTCGGGTTTTCAGGATTCCCCCAATGAATATGCATGATATATATTAGCATACAATGAAAGCAGTGCATGCAAATTGATCTCATGCATTACTCATTGGGGAAATCCTGTAAACCCGACTGAATTGTGGCCCTCGAGGAGGAACTTTGACACCCCTGCTGTACAGGATATCAATTTTTAAATCTAAATGGTTTACAGTAGCCTAAAATCCTAGTAAAACACACAGCAATTGTAAATGTCTGCGATGCATTACGCAAAACGATGCTGAAAATTTTTCCTAGTACTGCCATGTCATAGTAGGTCAGAGATCCAAATTTATGTTAACACTACATTGCTGTTTTACTCGTATTTCACATTAGAGTTTTGTTCCAAGCAGTAACTGCAAAACCTCCGTGCTAACTGTTGAGGGCATTCCAATCCGTTTGTCGTTCGGGTAACACAAAGAAAAAAAATGTTTGAACGTGCTAGCTGCACCTATTGAAGCAGCGTGAACTGCATCGCATTATCTGGCACATTAGCAGCTAATATACCGAATCAAACCCTGCACTGTTAAGCTCAGTCCCTGGCCGGTCTTTGCCTATTCCAAGCCCCCTTTCCACATTAATTGCTAAAGCAGAAGTTATCACACGCTAACTACGAAGGTAGTAAGTTGATCGTTAGCATGGTTCCCACATTAATTATTACCGCACAACTGTCATGTTAAAAGCTAATGCAATTTAATAAATAGATCCTTATCCCCTGAATTCTATATATGGCACTTCGAATTGCATGTAAACATTTGGGCGTGCACCCGACTTGTGCAGGCAACTTATTTGAATGACTAGACCATTAGCGTGGACAATTGGCTTCTTAACAAGCAACTGTTAGCATTAATTGTTTTTAATTTAAATTTATAAAACAGCGACAGAGTTCAAAAAAGCGTGGGATGAACGCAAAGGATCTCTAATAAGAAAATAATGGGTATTTATTGAAGAACTAAGTTCTGTACTGGGTGGACTTGCACGGTCTGTGTCCCGTAGATGGCCTTTTGGTTGAGGATGGGTTGGGGAGGGTTTTGACAGCTGGGATGGTTTAGATAAGCTAGAATGAGCTTTGATGGAGACTTCAGTAGTTGGAACCTAAGCATAGAACTGGGCAGATCTCTAGGTCTCTGGCCCAGAAACATCAAAGAAAATAGGCAATTTAAATTATATCATGAATTTATAATGTATGTACAGTTGGGCAGACTGAATTGACCATTCATAAGAACATAAGAATAGCCATCACGCCCAGTATCCTGTTTCCAACAGTGGCCAACCCAGGACTCAAGTACCTGGCAGAAACCCAAAAGTAGCAACATTCCAGAGCTCAGATTGTTGATGTCATAATGCCTCATTCCACCAATGCCTAAGAGCCAAACTCATCAGTGATGTCACAATGGCTTGATTGTCCTACTGTATACTTGACTCACATAAAAACATAAGAATTGCCGTAATGGGACAGACCAAAGATCCATTAAGTCTATTATCCTGTTTCCAACAGTGGCCAACCCAGGACTCAAGTACCTGGCAGAAACCCAAAAGTAGCAACATTCCAGAGCTCAGATTGTTGATGTCTTAATGCCTCATTCCACCAATGCCTAAGAGCCAAACTCATCAGTGATGTCACAATGGCTTGATTGTCCTACTGTATACTTGACTCACATAAAAACATAAGAATTGCCGTAATGGGACAGACCAAAGATCCATTAAGTCTATTATCCTGTTTCCAACAGTGGCCAACCCAGGACTCAAGTACCTGGCAGAAACCCAAAAGTAGCAACATTCCAGAGCTCAGATTGTTGATGTCTTAATGCCTCATTCCACCAATGCCTAAGAGCCAAACTCATCAGTGATGTCACAATGGCTTGATTGTCCTACTGTATACTTGACTCACATAAAAACATAAGAATTGCCGTAATGGGACAGACCAAAGATCCATTAATTCTATTATCCTGTTTCCAACAGTGGCCAACCCAGGTTCCAAGTACCTAGCTAGATCCCATGTAGTAAAACAGATTGTATGCTGCTTAAGCTAGGATTAAGCAGTAGATTTCCACAAGCCATCTCAATAATGGCCTATGGACTTCTCTTTTAGAAAATTATCCATGCTAAGCTGATTTCACTACATCCTCTGGCAATGAATTCCAGAGTTTAACTACATGTGTGAAGAAATATTTTCTCTGGTTTGTTTTAAATCAGCTATATTATTATATGTGTAAGTTTAGTTGCGGGATCCACACCTATAATGTACATGCAGCATCGAAAAGAAGGCATAGGAACAGGAGCGTCATGGATGGATCAGGGACATTCCTCAAAGTTACGAGCATACTTATAGAATGAGGGGCATCCGCACCTAACTATAGGCATGAGGATTTGTACCACGTTTCCCTTGGTGTAAATGGACATGCCTAAAGATAGATGTGGCCCTGGGCGTAAGCGCTATTCTGTAAACCATGCACAGTTTATAAAATACTGCTTAGTGGGGGGGGAGTTATGTGCTGATTTTATTAGGACAAATTAATAACAAAACAAGCTGAAAATCAAAAAAATTTTTAGGCACATTTATTTATTATTTTTTGGGTCTTTTTTTTTAATGAAGAAGAAACGCATAGAGTGAGACTGGCACAGAAACTAAATTGTGATTTTTGGTTTTCTGAAGAAGCTTTTTGCGAAACGTGTCAGTACCCATTTACAACTTATCTTCAACAAAGACAAGTTGATATAATTTTAAAATTTGCTTTAATGAAAAATGGCTTTTAAGTGGTATAATTGAAAAAGGAGAGATCGTTTTGTTTGGGGCGTGACTCCAGTTTGGTCTCTCATTAACCCTATTTTTTGAGCACTTTTTTTTTTTTAATTTTTTATTTATGCAATTTTATAAAAATTCCAAGCATAAACATCTTGTACAGAAAAGTATGATCAAGACATCTCTGTTAAAATTAGTTTTCAAATCTGAAAAATAATTCACTCAAATTATAATAGGAAAAGAAAAGAACAGCTTCCCTTGATCACACACAAGTCCTCTAAATTAAACTAGATCCAAAATTTAAAGAGTATCTTAATTAAATGCAAACAAATATAAAGAAGCACTTTAACTACTACTAATAACGAGAACTAATTTCCAATAGGAGCTGTTGTTACTTCATTCTCAAGGCGTTTCATTGAGATAAATCTTATCAAGTGAGAAGGATCTACAAATACATATTTCAATGAACCATATCTAATAACACATTTACATGGGTATCTTAAAAAGAAAAACCCCCCAATTTGAGTCACTCCAAGTTTCAAATTTAGGAATTCTCTTCTTCTTTTTTGAGTCTCTCTTCAGACATCTGGAAAAATTTGAATATGGAGACCCAGGAAATCCTTGGATCTATTCTTGAAGTAAAGATTCAGGATCCAGTCCTTGTCTGGAGCCAAAGCCACAGACAGCAGAAAAGTGGCTGGCGTAGCCACTTCTCTGTCCGATTGTTCCAATATAGCGGAAATATCCAGTGGATGTTCCTGAGGTCCTTCAGCTTTTTCTTTTTGAAGAGTTTGTGCTTTAACAGGAAGATAATAAGCCCTTGTAAGGGGAGGTAGAGAATTTTATCCCAGGACAAGCAGGCAGGTATTCTCACTAGTGGGTGATGTCATCCGACAGAGCCCCGATACGGACATCTTGCAAGCATGTCTTGCTTGAAGAAACTCAGAAGTTTCGAGATGCCCGCACCGCGCATGCGCCAGTGCCTTCCCGCCCGATGTACCGGGCGCGTCTCCTCAGTTCTTTTCTTTCCGCGGAGCTGAGAAGTTCTCTTCAATTCTGCGCTGACTGAAATTTCAGTATTTTGCCTTCTTTCCCCGCGTTTTATTGTTTTACTTACTTTCTTTGACTTTTATTTCTTTTTAAAAAAAAAAAAAAAAAAGTTACAATTATTTCGTCCGGCGGTTCGGCCGGGCCGGCCTCGTGGCTGCGACCTAGCTCCTTCGACCTAGCAACGTCACTTTTCCGGCCTATGTCCCGGCCTATCACCGGTTTTAAAAAGTGCAGCAAGTGCCAGCGTGCGATTTCGTTGACGGACCCACACCGGCGCTGTCTTCAGTGTCTTGGTCCAGAACACGTTCCGAAATCGTGCCGGCCTTGTTCCACGCTCACAGCGCGCTCTTTTAAACGGCGCTGCTTACTTTGGGAGTCCATGTTTAAGATGGAGTCTTCTAAGGAGCCATCTGCTTCGACCTCGACAGATGTTTCACCGGTCTGTTCGAAGCCTGCATCTGCGACTCATGCATCGAGCATCGTGAAGCCAGCATCGTTCACACCGGCTTCTGCATCGGTTCCTGCTCCCGTCTCCTCGGTTCAGGTACCGCCTTCCACTGTTCCTCCCGTGGTCATAAAAGTGCCCAAAGCTACCAAGCAGAAGCACTCGACCACGAAGGAACGCGATGACCGTGCAGGAGGACCCCCTTTCGGTGCGGATCCCTCCATATCGGCATCGCTTAAATCCCTGCTCGAAGCTCAATTTGTTGAGCTCATGCGGACGATGGGACCGAGGCTTATCGCTAATATTCAAGGCGATACTACGGTCCCGGTCCCGAAGAGCGGTCCGCCCCCTCCTCCTCCTCCTCGTCGTTCGATTTCCCTGCTCGACGAGGGGGAGCGGCGGAGGGCGGCGGAACCCACTAGGCGGGCTTCCCTTTCTGACATGCCGCCTTTAGAGCCCATTACACCTCCACGTCACCAGGGTACTACATCGGCCCCTGATAATCGGAGTCCTGGGCATACTGCATCGCAGGAGGAGTTCTTTCGCACTCCATACCAGACTTGGGTGGCACTGCGTGAGTCGGCATCGTTGCCTCCCATGCGCTCCACTGCATCGAGTCCAATCCATTCCTTCGAGGCTTCAAGGGATCGATCGATGCATCGAAGATCACGTTCCCCATCCCGGCATCGGGAGGGGCATCGATCTCGACATTCTTCTAGACACTCCTCGCGTCATTCAGAGGTGTCTCCACAGAAGAAAATGCAGCGTATGGGATACTCATCCTCAGATTTATCCCAGCCAGAGGGACCGGAGTATGAAGAACCATCTACCTCATACTCTCCATGCCGCTCCCAGCTCTCCCTGGAACCGGAGGCTTCCACGTCTTCTAGTCCGTCTCGCCGGCCGGCCTTGGCGGACCAACTTTCCTTTTCATCCTTTCTCAGACAGATGGCGGATGACTTGGATGTGACCTTAGATACTGGGTCGAAGTACTCTAAGGAGTATCTGGACACCATGCATTTACCTCATCCTCCGGCGGAGACACTTCGGCTTCCCCTGCATCAGTTACTTGACCAGACTCTCATGCGGTGTTTGGAGACACCGTATTCCATACCTGCGGTACCTAGCAAGTTGGATGCTCGATACCGCATCGTGCACCACAAGGGGTTTGAGGGAGCTCAACTCTCTCACCAGTCCCTCCTAGTCGAGTCTTCCCTTAAACGTTCGCACCCCTCCCAAGTCTACGCTTCCGTGCCTCCTGGCAGGGAAGGGAGAACGATGGATAAGTTTGGTAGACGTATCTATCAAAATTCAATGATGGCGACTCGAGTGCTCAATTACAATTTTTTCTTCTCGTCCTATTTGGATTTTTTCTTGCCGGTACTCCGCAAGTTCACACCTTTCATCGATGCTGAGGCTCGGTTTGAGTTTGAGGAGGTGGTGGCGACCCTGTCCCAGTTGCGCCTCCAATTGATGCAATCCTCCTATGATGCTTTCGAGCTCTCGGCTCGTGCTGCGGCCTGCTCGGTCGCCATGCGTCGACTGGCTTGGCTTCGCGCCATTGATATGGATCCGAATCTCCAAGACAGACTTGCAAATGTGCCTTGTGCGGGAGCGGATCTGTTCGATGAGTCTGTCGAGACTGTTACTAAAAAACTGTCAGACCACGAAAAATCTTTCCAGTCTATCATGAGGCCTAAGCCTAAACCACAACAGTCTCGTCCTTCTAGACCGCCTATAATCTACCAAAGGCGTTATCAACCGAGGCAGGCCCCTCCTGCGAGACAGCCTGCAAAGCGACAGCCGCCTCAGAAGACTCAACAAAAGCCTCAGATGCCGGCTGCTCCCAAGGCTACTCAGCCTTTTTGACTCTCCTCCAGGGAGCATAACCGATCTCGTTCTGTCTACCCCATATTTTCCCATAGGGGGTCGCCTCCATCATTTTTGTCATCGATGGGAGGCGATCACCACGGACCTCTGGGTCCTCTCCATCGTAAGAGAGGGATACTCTCTTCATTTCCAACGGGTCCCCCCGGACCATCCTCCAAGAGAGTATCCTTCCAACTCCACACAGACCGCTCTTCTTCTCCAGGAAGCTCAGGCTTTGCTCCGGCTTCGGGCCGTCGAGCCGGTACCGGTGGATCAACAAAACCAGGGGTTTTACTCCCGGTACTTCCTGGTCCCGAAGAAGACGGGCGATCTGCGTCCCATTTTGGACCTTCGGGTCCTCAACAAGTTTTTGGTCAGGGAACGGTTCCGCATGCTGACCCTTGCCTCTCTTTATCCCCTAATCGAGCAGAACGATTGGTTATGCTCTCTGGATCTCAAGGAGGCCTACACTCACATCCCGATTCATCCGGCCTCCCGCAAGTTCCTCAGATTCCGGGTGGGACATCTGCATCTGCAGTATCGAGTGCTTCCCTTCGGCCTATCTTCGTCGCCCAGAGTCTTCACGAAGTGTCTGGTAGTGGTGGCCGCTGCACTCCGGAACATGGGTCTCCAGGTGTTCCCATACCTCGACGACTGGCTCATCAAGGCCCCGTCCGCTCCCAAGGTCATTTCGGCGACCTTGACTACCATTTGTTTTCTGCAGAGCTTGGGCTTCGAGATCAACTTTCCAAAGTCCCATCTTCAGCCCACCCAGTCTCTCCCCTTCATAGGGGCTGTCCTGGATACCATTCAACTTCGAGCATTCCTTCCTCCTCCACGCTTACATGCTCTCCTTCTACTCTGCCAGTCAGTGTCTTCTCGCCAATCCATCTCAGCGAGACACATGATGGTCCTTTTAGGCCACATGGCATCTACAGTTCATGTGACGCCTTTTGCCAGACTACATCTCAGGATCCCTCAATGGACTCTGGCATCTCAGTGGACTCAGGTGTCCGACCCGTTATCTCGTCACATTGTGGTCACTCCTGCTCTACGGCAGTCTCTTCTCTGGTGGATGACCTCTTCGAATCTATCCAGAGGTTTGCTGTTTCATTCTCCTCCCCATCAGAAAGTTCTAACGACCGATTCATCGAACTATGCATGGGGGGCCCATCTGGATGGTCTTCGCACTCAGGGGTTCTGGACCAGTGCGGAACGACTCCATCAAATCAATCTTCTGGAGCTCAGGGCCATCTTCAATGCTCTCCAAGCTTTTCAACATCTGCTTCACGACATGGTGGTCCTTATTCGCACAGACAATCAGGTCGCCATGTATTATGTCAACAAACAAGGGGGCACGGGCTCGGCCCCTCTTTGTCAGGAAGCTCTTCGAGTCTGGGATTGGGCGGTTCGCCACAACACCTTCCTCAGAGCAGTCTACATTCAGGGGAAGGACAACGTCTTGGCAGACAAATTGAGTCGTCTACTTCAACCTCACGAATGGACGCTCCACTCCGACCCCCTTCATCAGATCTTTGCTCAGTGGGGGACACCTCAGATAGACCTCTTTGCAGCCCCCCACAACTTCAAGCTGCCTCAATTTTGCTCCAGGATCTACACTCCTCATCGCCTAGAGGCAGATGCTTTTCTGCTGGATTGGAGCAAACGTTTCCTATATGCGTTTCCTCCTTTTCCTCTCATTCAAAAGACTCTAGTCAAATTGAGATTAGACCATGCCACCATGATTCTGATTGCTCCTCGGTGGCCCAGACAACCTTGGTTCTCCCTTCTACTTCAACTCAGCAGCAGGGAGCCAGTACTTCTTCCAGTGTTTCCTTCACTACTCACTCAACATCAAGGTTCACTACTTCATCCCAATCTGCAGTCCCTCCACCTGACAGCTTGGTTCCTTTCAACATAACTCCTCACCAGTTCTCTCAAGCAGTGAGGGAGGTCTTGGAGGCTTCCAGGAAGCCTGCTACTCGACAATGCTATTCCCAAAAATGGACTAGATTCTCTTCCTGGTGTATTTCCAATGCCACGGAACCTCAGCGAGCTTCCCTATCTTCTGTATTGGATTATCTTCTACACCTGTCCCAGTCTGGCCTCAAGTCTACCTCTATACGAGTCCACCTGAGTGCTATTGCGGCTTTCCATCAGCCTCTACAAGGGAAACCTTTGTCTGCTCATCCTGTGGTTTCCAAATTTATGAAAGGACTTTTTCATGTCAACCCTCCTCTCAAACCTCCTCCTGTGGTTTGGGATCTCAATGTTGTCCTGTCTCATCTTATGAAGCCTCCGTTTGAACCTCTCAACACGGCTCCACTCAAGTATCTCACCTGGAAGGTGGTTTTTCTAGTGGCCCTCACGTCAGCTCGTCGAGTCAGTGAGCTTCAGGCCCTAGTGGCGGATCCACCGTTCACCGTATTCCATCATGACAAGGTGGTTCTCCGTACTCATCCAAAATTCTTACCTAAAGTGGTCTCTGAATTTCACATCAACCAATCCATCGTGCTTCCGGTGTTCTTTCCAAAGCCTCATTCTCATCCTGGGGAATCTGCTTTGCACACTCTGGACTGTAAACGTGCTCTAGCTTTCTACTTGGATCGCACAAAGCCACACAGAACTGCTCCTCAACTTTTCGTCTCCTTTGATCCAAACAAGTTGGGACGACCGGTATCGAAGCGCACCATCTCCAACTGGATGGCGGCTTGTATCTCTTCCTGCTATGCCCAGGCTGGATTATCCCTTCCCTGTAAGGTCACAGCCCATAAGGTCAGAGCAATGGCAGCCTCTGTAGCCTTCCTCAGATCGACACCGATTGAGGAGATTTGTAAGGCTGCCACTTGGTCCTCGGTTCATACATTCACCTCTCATTATTGTCTGGATACTTTCTCCAGACGGGATGGACAGTTTGGCCAAACAGTGTTACAAAATTTGTTCTCTTAAGTTGCCAACTCTCCCACCATCCCATTGGGGTTAGCTTGGAGGTCACCCACTAGTGAGAATACCTGCCTGCTTGTCCTGGGATAAAGCAATGTTACTTACCGTAACAGTTGTTATCCAGGGACAGCAGGCAGCTATTCTCACGTCCCACCCACCTCCCCTGGGTTGGCTTCTCAGGCTAGCTACCTGAACTGAGGAGACGCGCCCGGTACATCGGGCGGGAAGGCACTGGCGCATGCGCGGTGCGGGCATCTCGAAACTTCTGAGTTTCTTCAAGCAAGACATGCTTGCAAGATGTCCGTATCGGGGCTCTGTCGGATGACATCACCCACTAGTGAGAATAGCTGCCTGCTGTCCCTGGATAACAACTGTTACGGTAAGTAACATTGCTTTCCGGTATCTTGAGAATCTCTATAAAATATCGCTTTATCATATCTCGAGGGGAAACTGATACAATCTTAGGAAAATTTACAATCCGCAGGTTATTAGCCCGAGTATTGTTCTCCAAAGCTTCTAATTTCCTCCTCATGATTATATTATCTTTAACCAGTAGGTCTTGATTTTGTTTAACAGTTATTAATTCTTTATTGGTTTCCTGCTTTAATAAAGATACATCTTGTTTTAAGGTATTAATTTCTTCTTTCTGAACTTTTATTTCTGTGTCCAAGTTTTTTATTTGAGGATTTAAAGTGTTCCCCAAATGAACTACCAAGTCCCAAAGAGCTTCTAATGTGACTTGTGGGGGTTTTACCACTGAAAATGATTGTAGTTGTGTAATTAGAGTCTGTTCTTGGATCTTATTTACCTCCGTGAAGCCTTGTCCTCCTCCAGCACTTGGTGTCCCGGTTACAGGCAAAGGTGTCCCATTCAACGAGCCCTCCTGCATGCTTGCCTCTCGAGAGGAGTGAACTTCCTGACCGGATACACTCGACTCTCGCGGTGAGCTGGCTGCCTGTGGTTGTGGCTGGTGGGGTGGCGTCCGTTCGTCAGGGCTTAAAGAGATGTCGGGCCCTAGGGAACTCGTCGCTGCGATACTGTCCAGCGGCGTTCCCAGCGGTGATGTCCCTGGCGATCCTTGTTCCCGTTGCAGTCGCCGTAAAAGTTCATCAATTGTAGCCGACGGGGGTACTAAGCGTCAGGAGGCAGCACCAGCACTTTTACCCCTCCTTTTCGGCATTTCTTATCGCTGGTAAGAGCAAGATTCCAGGCGTCTGAGCAGCAGTTAGTAAGTTGCGGCCATCTTGGATCTGAGAGTTTTTTTTGAGCACTTTTAATACCTAAAATATAAGATCCAAGTTTAGAGTGGAACCGGGTTGTTTACGGTATTGTAATTTTATTTAAAACATTTATAGACCGCGTAGTACCTAAGCGGTGTCCAGCAACAAACATGCATAAAATTTACCATTAAACGTTATAATAAAAATAAAACCCAAACAATCTTTTTTAGCCCATCTCATATGGTGAACAGTGTATCACAGAAGTTGACAACGAAATTGGCCTCATTACAGGTAGGCATCAACAAAGAGTAACTTCTTAAAGGGGTCCTCTTATTAAGGTGCGCTAACCGATTTAGCTCGCGCTAAAGATTAACGCATGCTAAATGCTAAGGCATCCATTATATTCTATGGGTATATTTAGCATTTAGCATGCGCTAAATCGGTTAGCACACCTTAATAAAAGGACCCCAAAGTTAGCACAGTTCGTACACCATCTTAAATGTCCAGGTAGTTTATTCCATAGATGTACCCCAGCAATACAAAACACTCTTGTTTTTGAAAATACATAAAATACACTTCTTTCCTTAGTCGCTGTTAATTTCATGGCTTGTTATCGGTATTCCCGTTCCTTGTTCTTTTCTATGACAACTTCTTTGCTCTGTTTTCGCTTGGGATTTTTTTGTAGGTGTCGTATTTAGAATTCAGTCCTATATATGTATTATTGCATTACAGAAATGCTGGACCACCTTAACTATATCTGCAATAGAGTCATTTGTTAGGCAACTTACAATATTTCACCTGGGATAAAAAAGAAATATATTGCTATGTAAACTGATAGCATTTGAAAGTTTTCTGTTTTGCATTAGTATACCAGGGCCATATTCACAAATCCATCAAGGATTTTCCCCGTAGGCTCTGAATGAGAAAAAAATGGTTTCATAAATTAGGCCCAAAGATTTCCATAGGTTTGACCTTTGAAACAAAGGTCATGCTAAAATACACATACTCCATTTATTTTTGACATCTACAGCATTGATATAGGTTACATCTTTTTTTTTTTTTTTCATATTCATTCAAATGATTCACCTTTTCTATCGCAGTATCGCTTATTCCAAATTTATAATATCCTGGAAGTAGAAAAGTCATTTAAGTATTATAATTTAGGGCATGTGGTTTCATTGTCATGATGTCCAGAATTCTTTTTTTTTTTTATTTTATAAATAAAACAGAATTTTACCTTGTACGTTTCCAAAAATATTGATTGTGACATATTTGCTCTGCAACACTGGTATTCATATTCAATGCATATTCATTGGGGAAATCCTGAAAACCCGACTGGAATACGGCTCTCGAGGACCGGAGTTCCCTACCCTTGCTATAGGTGGAATGTGACTTAAGCACTGCTAAGCATAATTCTACAAAAACTTAGGTGCCTGAAATATAGGCCCTTAAAACGCAGGCATATGTTTCAGGTGCCTAAATTAGATTAGAAAAAGAAATTAGATTGCAAGTTCACTAAAGCCAGAAAAAGGGCACATATGTAAATCGCTTTGTTCCTCAGAAAGGCAGTACATCAAATCCATTCCCCTTTTCCAATGACAGCCAGAAAAACATGCTTCGTTGTGAGTGACTTTGGCCTCCTTTTAATTTTTCTGAGAATTTACAGACTCCCGAGGCAGGATGTATTGTCAAAGCATGAGCCATGTTGAGTCTACATTGTCAGATGGTCTGTGATTGGTGAACTTTCATCTCATTAGAGGACGTTTTCTGCCAATCGGGATTCTTTTCCATTTCTTATTTGGTCATTTCCACTGTGTTTGTTTTCTGATATTTACTTATTGCCCAATTAGTGAACATTTCTTTCACTGACAAAGTGAGCTGTTTCCAAAAACACTAGGAATAGGGGGCATGCAATATAGTTACTAAGTAGTAGATTTAAAACAAACCAGAGAAAGTATTTCTTCACAGTGTGTATTAAAACTCTAGAATTTGTTGCTGGAGAATGTGGTGAAATCAGTAAGCTTAGCAGGGTTTAATAAAGGGTTGGATAATTTCCTAAAAGAGAAGTCCTTAGGCAATTATTGAGATGGCTTTGGGGAAATCCACTGCTTATTCCCAGGATAAACAGCATAAAATCTGTTTACTACTTGGGACGTAGCTTGGCCACTGTTGGATACAGGATACTTACTGGGCTTGATTTTTATTTATTTATTCAATTTTCTATACTGTTCTCCCAGGAGAGCCCAGAATGGTTTACATGATTTTATTCAGGTACTAAAGCATTTTTCCCTATCTATCTTGGTGGACTCACAATCTATCTAATGTACCTGGAGCAATAGGGGGATTAAGTGACTTGCCCAGGGTCACAAGGAGCAGCGTGGGTTTGAACCCACAACCTCAGGGCACTGAGGCTGTAGCTTTAACCACTGCACCAATCTAGAAATCAAAATGTAGTAAAAGTGGGTCAAGTACAGGACAGTCAAGCCATTGTGACATCACTGATGAGGTTGGCTCTTAGGCATTGGTGGAACGAGGCATTGTGATGTCACAATACCAGCTCTAGTTATCAAAGGCTGAAGCTTTTCACACTATTTATTTATTCATTTTTCTATACCGTTGTCCCAGGGGAGCTCAACACAGTTTACAAGAGTTTATTCAGGTACTCTAGCATTTTCCCTGTCTGCCCTGGCAGGCTCACAATCTATGTAATGTACCTGGGGCAATGGGGAGATTAAGTGACTTGCCCAGGGTCACAAGGAGCAGTGTGGGTTTGAACCCACCACCCCAGGGTGCTGAGGCTGTAGCTTTAACCACTGCACTCCACTCTCCCCTTTGATTTGTCTCACTATGGCAGTTTTTATATCTTCTAAAGCTCAGTCCTCAATTTATTGAATAATCTACAACTGTGGCTGTCGTGTCCAGCTTGTTTCAGAAATGAATGCATTTATCCCCCCATTTTTACAAAAGTGCAAAAGTGGGTTTTTAGTGCTGGCAAGCACGCTGAATGCTGTGCACTGTTTTGATAGGGATTCTGGCTGGCGCTAAAAAACGCTTCCACGGTTTTGTAAAATGGGGGGTGGTTAAATTTTAATTAACTATCCACTTAATACCATGCGCTGTCGCACAAATCTCCAATGCACTCTTGCCAAGTTTGCATAGATTTAAACCAGGATCTCAAGTGCTCACAGCCATAGTATTGATATAATTTTCAAAATCAATGGCCGATACCGTGAGCTATCATTGATCCCCTTTTTTTATATACTGTATATATTTTTTTCCCTATGCCTGTGTTACGTGCATTTTACTCATCTATTGATTTTATCATAAATTAATTATAAATATATAAATATATAAATTTTTCTTTTTGCTTTGCTAATCCATGTAGTATAAGTTCACTTAGCTTTTTATTTTTTCTTGTTCTTTGTATTTCGCCTGTCATATATTTCTCCTCAGTATTTTGTTCTCACTTCCTTTGTATTCAATTTTCTCTCTACGGAAGATCTCCGTTTCGCACCCAAGCTTTACCACGGGGCTTCGTCAGGAAAACGACGACTTTCACCCGTTATTTGCTCTCAACACGAAGTCTCTAATGAGAGTCTCAAAGCAATTGTGAGAGCTTGTTTCTTATCGGTGTGAACAGCTTCAGAGAATCGGAGAGCTCAAAGAAAAATTTATATATTTTTATATATTTATATATTTATAATTAATTTATGATAAAATCAATAGATGAGTAAAATGCACGTAACACAGGCATAGAGAAAAAAATATATATATAAAAAAAGGGGATCAATGATAGCTCACGGTATCGGCCATTGATTTTGAAAATTATATGGCTGTGAGCACTTGAGATCCTGGTTTAAATCTATGCAAACTTGGCAAGAGTGCATTGGAGATTTGTGCGACAGCGCATGGTATTAAGTGGATAGTGAGTTTCACAACAGTAGATTGAGTGGTAAATTTTAATTAAACCAAGTAAAAATGTTTTAGTGCCTATATTTCAACTTCCATATTAAAGGAGGAAGTTATCAATATGGACTGCCATTATAACAGATTATTTTTCCACAGGTCATATTATTTGAACAGAGAGGCCCAATTAAAACCTTGTTGTTCGGAAAATTTATCGAGAAATACTAATACATCTCCAAGACCAGATCTTACTTACAGATGCTAAGCACATGGGTGTGACTGTTCATGACTGTTGCATAACTGGACTGAAAAGGAACAGGCTTTCCAATAAAGGCCCCAGTTCCAAACTACTAACAGATTCAGATCCTCTTCCAAGATAAAACCTTTAAGGCTGCCATTTATTTGCATTCCTGTATCTATAACTTTTTTTTGGTGGGTTCATTTTAAGTCCGGTATATTGCATCTGTTACTAATGGAGTTTTATAAATATTTATGTGGCATTTAGTTAAATCTGTTCAAAGGTACACAGGGTACAATTACCAGAGAAAAGGCAGAAATCAAATTTAACAATTGGAAATGGGAAATACTGAGTAACTTATGTCGCCAGAGATGCTAGCACCATGAGAAAGTCACAAAGTGAGCCATCCAAAATGGCTAGTCCTTAGCACCATTCCTGGTCATTCCAACAGAGGGTCACCAGGGGAATTGAACCTGAGCTCCTAGTTCCCAACTAGCGCTGCCCGATTCAGGGGAAAAAAATTCGATTCGATTCAGCCTATTGAATTGGTTTTTCGATTCGATTTTCCTGCCCAATTGGGTGTTTTTTTTTTTGTTTTTTTTTTTCAAACATCCTGGTGGGTTTATTTTAAAGCTTCTACACCCCCTTTGCCCTCTCCTACCCACACTGGTGCTGTGGTGTAAACAAAAAAAAGAAACAAAAAGGACTTTTCCTCTCTCTGTTAAATCCTAGCTCACGTTTGCGGTCCAACACCAGCTCTGGAAGGATACACATTTCAACTCTGACATATTGTAATCACAAAACAGAAAATAAAATGATTTTTTCTACCTTTTGCTGTCTGGTTGTCTTCTGATAACTCGCTTCTTTCTTCTTTCTCCGTGCTAACCATCCATCTTCCATTTGTGTCCTCCCCTTCCATTTCCATTCCTTTCCCATGGTCTGGCATCTGTCTTCCCCTACCCCCCTTCATGCCCTGACATCTCTCCCTCCATGGTCTAGTATTGCCTTTCCTTTCCCTCCCTCCCATGGTCTTGGCATCTCTTTCCTTTCCTTTCCCTTCCTGGGATTCCTTATCCCTCCTTCCCTCTCTCCCCAATTGGGTGCAGCAACAGCATTTCTCTTCCCCCTTCCCCTCTCACTCTCGTCCTCCACTGCTCTCCCCCTCCTCCTCCACTGCTCTCCCCCTTCCCCCATCCACTCTCCTCCTCCACTGCTCTCCCCTCAGTCCTGCTGCAGCTTTCCCTCTTCCATTTTAAGTCCATCAGCACTCTCCTCTGTTCCCAATCCAGTAGCACCTCTCCTTCTCCCCTCCCTCCTCCACTCAGCTCCAACAGTACCTCTCCCTCCCCTCTACTTCCATTTCCCCCACCAACTAGCTGCAGCACCTCTCCTTTCCACCCCCAGGGCAAGCAGCACCTCTCCTCTCCGACTAGCAGGGCTCCTCTCCCTTCCTTTTCCCTCCCCTCTGACTAGAAGCAGTACCTTACCCACTCACCTCCCAGGTCTAGCAGCATCACTCCCTCCTCTCCTCACCTCCTATCAGCCCCCTCCCTCTTGTCTCCCAGGTCCATCGGCACCACGCCCCCCTCCCGATTAACAGGCTCTCACTGGCTTGTGGATTCCCCGGCCTGACTCGGCACAGCCTGAAGTTGTGTTTGACTCCAGTAAAGAAAGTACAAAAGAAAAAAAAACAGGCGATTTTTCAAACCCTCCCCGTAACACTAGCCTGTATTAGCAGCTGCACCGCTCTCTCCTTCCGTAGCTTTAGCGAATCAATTCCCTTCTGCAGCCTCAGAGCCTCTACTAGGCTGTCCCGCCTCCGAGGAAGAAGGAAGTTACATCATCAGAGGTGGGACGGCCTAGCAGAGGCTCTGAGGCTGCAGAAGGGAATTGATTCGCTAAAGCTACGGAAGGAGAGAGCGGTGCAGCTGCTAATACAGGCTAGTGTTACGGGGAGGGTTTGAAAAATCGCCTGTTTTTTTTTTCTTTTGTACTTTCTATACTGGAGTCAAACACAACTTCAGGCTGTGCCGAGTCAGGCCGGGGAATCCACAAGCCGGTGAGAGGGTTTTAAAAAAAAATGTTTTGAGTGGCAGGATTCGTGAGCGCGATGACAGCCGGGCACGGGGAGGTTAGGCCCTGAATCGGAGAGGCCGATTTTTTTAAAAATACACATCGATTCAAATCGATTCACCCAAAGTGAATCGGTGAATTGATTCGAATTGGAAATCGGGCAGCACTACTCCTAACCCATTTCTCTAGCTACTAGGCTACTCCTCAACTGCTATCTGCTTAGATAATGGGTCTTTCTCCAGTAGGCCACTGGGTTTTTTGTCTCAGGGGAGTGTAGAAAAGGTAGTCTGGCAGAACAGCACTGGACTCTTTCTTTCTGTTTTTGGATGGGGGAATGACATTTCAATATATTACATGTCTGGTAAAAAATATAACAATTGTTTTTTTAGCCAAAACAAAAGAACATAAGAGTTGCCCCACTGAGTCAGGCCAAAGGTCCATCTAGCCCCAAATCCTGGTTCTATCAGTGGCCAATCCAGGCCACAGGTACTTGGCAGAGTCCCAAAAATTAGCAAGACTCCATGTACCTATCCTCAGGGATAAACACTGGTTTCTTCTGGGTTTACTTTAATAACAGTTTATGGACTTTCCTTATGGGAATTTGTCCAAATCATTTTAAAATTTGGCTACGTTGACTTCTTTTACCACTTGCTTCGGCATTAAGTTCCAGAGTGTAACTGTGCCAAGTGGGAAAAAAAATTTTCTCCTGTTTGTTTTCAGTGTGTTACTATGTAAATTCAGGAAGTATCCCTAGTCGTACCTTTTGAGAGAGTAAAGAATCAATTTGGGTTTATCATTCCACTCCACTAAGGAATTTTAGGTAGGTACTACATTTCTGAGCTTTACTGAACCAAAAGAAATTAATGGCTGTGGAGACAGACCATGCCATTTCCTCCTAAAATTGGGACTCGTACATCAGCCATTCCAAAATCCATTTTTTCCCATTACAAATAATAATCATGACATTATTCAGTTGGGCAAATATTGGCCGCAGCTTTATTTCATATTATTTTCAAACATTAATTTCAAAAACTTTTATAAGCATAACCAAACTCCACACTTAACCATATGGGATTTACCTCCAAGAACTAATCGGTATCGACACTAGCTCCCTTATCCCAACCTTTCTCGTAACTCCCGGTGACTTACGGTATCGTCAAGCCACCTCAACTCGTGGCGGTGTCGCCCATGAGGACATATTTACAATTCATCATCATAAGTCTTCCTATTCAATCTGCCTCTAATAAAGGCTCTGCCCTTAGGCCTCCCCAACCTACTAGCTGCGACCGACACCCCACCCCAAATTCCCAAACACTGCCCATCTTTCACCCCCTCCTCTTTACATCCCGAAGCAGTGGGAAGGAGGGAAAGCTCGAATTCCTTTACTCTCCTCCTTTGCTTCTTAATTTTGCCCGCCAATTTCTTTTTTTCTCTTTCCCCTTCTATAGCTCCACCCCTTTTCTTTTTCCCCCCAAATCCTCACACTCCTACCTTCCAATCAACTCGATTCCTTGTTACTATCCCCTTTCCTCCTTTCCACACACCTCCCCCCCATTCCAACTCCCTTTCCCAATTTAAATTGCAGGCTTTGATGTCACCCAATGTTAGTGGCCACCCAGATTAACTGCGTGGCCTTTTTTAGTCACTTAGGGCCTGATCCTAAAAATGGTGCCTAACTCGTAGGCACTCAGGCGCAGCTGTCAATCATCCACTAGGCATTGTTTATAGAATTGCACCTAAGCATTCTTATGCGCATTGCATTCTTAGGTGCACTGCCATTTAAGCCAGGGTTTTCTTGGTCTAAAAGAGTGCACCTAAGTGAAACCACACTCAGAATCCACCCCAAATCTGCCTACTTGCCGGTAGACACCTCAGTGTAGATGCCTACCTCAGAGTGGTAGGCACCTACTGAGTTAGGCTCCTCCTCCTCCTAATAATAATAATAATAATAATAATTTCTATAGCGCTATTAGACATACGAAGAGGTGCTGAAAAGTTCTCAGCCCAACCAAGAAGAGAATGACGTGGATATGGATCAATCAATAATCTGAAACAATGTAAGAACAAAGAACTTTTCAGCTACAGTGGCAAAATAACACTTAGAATTCAGGAAGTTGGTTGGTTGGTCTGAGAACTTTTCAGCACCCCCTCATATGTAATAAAAGTGAGCCAAGTATAGGACAATCAAGCCACTGTGACATCACTGAGGAGGTTGGCTCTTATTGGTGGAATGAGGCATTATGATATCACAATCTCAGCTCTGGCTACCAGTGACTGAGACTCTCCACACTACAAGAGGGTGTTGAAAAGTTCTCAGCCCAACCAAGAAGAGAATGACCTGGATATCAAGTTTCAAGTTTATTAAAATTTTGATATAAACGCAATATCAAATATTTTCAATGCGTTTAACAATAAAAAATTTGGGGGGAGGACAAAATAAAACAATTTAAACAGGTAAACATACAATCGATATACACAATTAATTAGTGATACATAGGGAAAAAGGAGTGAACTACAATTGTTAAAGAAAAACAACATCAGGAGGGTAATTGAAAATGTTTTACAAATAAAGCTAGGTTTAAAAGTGAAAGGGAGAAGTTGTGACCTATATATACCTAGATCTGGTTAGATATAAGTATTTGAACCTGAAATTGTTGATAAAAGAGTTATCCTGTTTATGACTCAAATGCATCTTTGTATAGGTGGCTTTTTAATGTGCTTTTAAATTTTTCTAAGGAAGTTTCACCACGCAGATAAATGGTTCAATCAATGATCCGAAACAATGTCAAAACATAGAATTTTGTTTCTGCAAATAGGAACATTACGAAATAAGATAACACTCTTTTCAGCTACAGAATATAGGAAGCTGGTTGCTTGTATGCAATCCCTGCTCACAAGAGCTTACAATCTAGTCAAGCAGACAAACTGGACAAGAAGGTGCATCAATACACAGTGCTCAGGTGAGGGAATTACAGAGGAAATAATAAGACAGATAATGGTGCTTACCTTGTACCTACCGGCTAATTATTATTTTTTTAATGTTTAATTGGTTTCTAATGGTCAATTATCAGCTTTGACTAAGCCAATTAAAAAAATTAAGTTTCACGGTATACAACCGTTTCTTCAGTGCTTCCTGACTCCCACTTTCTTCACACAAATTGAATTGTTTGCTCGTACGATCTCACCAGCGTCCTGAAGAAACGGTTATATACCGTGAAACGTTGGCGAGTAAACAAGTTGCCACTTAAAAGTTTTACAACAGCTAGAGAACATCTCAGTCCCACGTTTAAAATTAGCATAGTGGCAATTGTAGATTCTCCACCAAAGTTTTTTCTGCCGATGATGTGGGTGGAGGAGGCTTGAGCGTTTATGCCCGACGGAACAAGCCTGAAGCTTTTTCTTCCGTTGAGATAATACTCTCAGCCTAACAAGTGGAGCAAGTTTTTTTATTGGTATTTATTTATTTCTCCACTTTTATTCTTTGTAGCTTTATTTTTTATATACATCACTTTAGCGTTTCCATCTTTTATAGCATTTTTTTTTAACATTTTGCTACCAGTCAGCTGATTTTCACTGTTACAATGTTTTTTTAAATGGTATGATCTTTTAAAGTCCAGCGCGGATCTCTGTCTGATTGGAGGATGTTTTTTGACATCACTACATCTTTAACGTGCTGACGTCTTACCCCTTTAAAAATTTTGAACTTGGCGTTAGTTTTGCCGTCACACAGAGATTGAGAGCGTCTTTTTAAAAGAGAAGCCTGCGTGACAAGTGCTGTTGTGTGTTTAACACTATTAAGGCATTTTTAAGGTCTATGATATGCGTTTAACATTCAAGTAAGAAGTTTTTTGTTTGAATTTTTTTAGATACACTCCGTTTATTGCCGTCTTTCCCTAAGTATGGTTGATTTCACAGCTCTTTGGTTTCCTGAAGCAGTATAACGAAATGTGGACACATTAGGAACCGAGAAACCAAACTTCAGCTAAGTGCTTTTCACCTGCCACATGTTTTGGTTTGTTTTTTTAAATTGAGAGTTTCACCATTAATCATTTTTGAAATTTTTTTTTAAAAGCTTAAAAGTATGAAGGATTAAGCAATGATTGGGTGGTGAGGTGCCTGGGGGGGGGGGGGTCTATGTGGAATTTAGGAAACACCTAAAAACATATCTGTTCCTGAAATATTTAGGCAACTAACCTGTACAATCCTACTCCACAATAACTGATCTCTAGCGCTGTTAATAACTAGCTTTTAACTTTGTTAATTCTACTTAATTTGTAACATCTTTTAACCATTGTAAACCGCATAGAACTTCATGGTCATGCGGTATATAAACTGTTATTATTATTATTATACCCTCTGTTGTGCCCCTTCATGTCTCTGAGCTATTCCTATCATATATAAAGTTGGTATTACAAAAAACTTCATTATTACCTATAGATGGAAGTGTTTTTGTCATGTAATTATGCCATTAGCACATGAGCCTCTACTGCCATCTATTATATAGGCAGTAAGGGCTTCTGCGAAAAGTACACATTAATTGATTAGTGTGTGGCAATGTATACCCTAGAGGAAAGGAGGGACAGTGGAGATATGATTTAGACGTTCAAATTCTTGAAGGGTATTAACGTAGAACAAAATCTTTTCCAGAGAAAGGAAAATGGTAAAACCAGAGGACATAATTTGAGGTTGAGGGGTGGTAGATTCAAAGGCAATGTTAGGAAATTCTACTTTACGGAGAGGGTGATGGATGCCTGGAATGTGCTCCCGAGAGAGGTGGTGGAGAGGAAAACGGTGACTGAGTTCAAAGAAGCGTGGGATGAACACAGAGGATCTAGAATCAGAAAATAATATTAAAAATTGAACTAAGGCCAGTACTGGGCAGACTTGCACGGTCTTTGTGTGTATATGGCCGTTTGGTAGAGGATGGGTTGGGGAGGGCTTCAATGGCTGGGAGGGTGTAGATGGGCTGGAGAGGTTTTGACAGAGATTTCGGCAGTTGGAACCCAAGCACAGTACCGGGTAGAGCTTTGGATTCTTGCCCAGGAATAGCTAAGAAGAAAAAATTAAAAAAAAATTTAAATTGAATCAGGTTGGGCAGACTGGATGGACCATTTGGGTCTTTATCTGCCGTCATCTACTATGTTACTATGATACTATGTAGCTGTGTTAATCAATTAACACAGAACAGACTTATTCTCCAGCTCGTAGACCCACCCCAGAGCTAAAAAAAAATAAAAAAAATCTTATTTTCTAGCATGGGGGGTAACCCACACATATCACGCACCCTGCAGTAAGTTATTTTATGTAGCAGTAAGCAACTTTGTTAAAGGGTTCCTTAAATTGTTTTGACTAGGTTTAATAGTTTGTAGTATAATGATCTGAGGATAATTTAGCTCTTAACACCACCAGTTATTCAGCCCAAAAAAATCACAAAAAAATTAAACAAAGGAAATAGGAAAAAATTAAAACTTGCTTAAATCTATTTTTGTGATACAATATTTACCTTAGAAGGAAGGGTATGATTGTAAACACACGCACACCCTCCAAAATTTGGTTTAAGCTCCAAAGCTTGGCAAGAAAGATATTGCACAATTAATATATCATCACCTGAAATAAGATCTTTTTTTTTTCTTAAGAAAACAGGTGCTTCCTCTTAAACCTACCTAACTTTGATCCATGCACTCTTTAGGATCTTATCCATCAAAACTTGCCCTGGATAAACAGTAAATCTCATCTCTCACTGTCGTTTCCTACAGTCCTTTCAGTTGACAGTGAAAGGCTGAACTGTTTCAACTCCGCTGCAGCGTCATGAATGGAAAAGGAAGTCTGCCTTTCACGAGCGCTTGAAAAGTCCGCTTGTGTTTATGCGGGGCTCCTTTTGACAGGTCTCAACAAAAATGTCTCTGCATCCTTTCACTGCACAGGGGAAAGTACAAACGCATATCAGGTTGCTAAAATACCAGTTTTGGAGAAAGTCTGTTTTCACTGGTTTTAGAAAGAAAACAGCATAGAAGGGAATGAATTCTGGAGTTTGCAGCAACTTAAATGATATGCACTGAATATATTTATCAAAGAAAGTTCAAAATAATCAAGTCGGTGTCAGGTCAAAAGCGCACCGGACAATTGAGCGCAGCACGGAGGCGCGTGCCGCAGAAAATTATTGTTTTTACGGCTTCGACGGGCGTGGGCGTGGGGGGGAACCCCCCCCCACTTTACTTAATAGAGATCGTGCCGCGTTATGGGGGCGTTGTGGGGGGGTGTGGGGGGTTGTAACCCCCCACATTTTACTGAAAACTTCACTTTTTCCCTGATTTTAGGGAAAAAGTTAAGTTTACAGTAAAATGTGGAGGGTTACAACCCCCCAACCCCCCACAATGCTGGTGCGATCTCTATTAAGTAAACTGGGGGGGCTCCCCAACAAAACCCCCCGTCGGAGCCCCTAAAAACTGTAATTTTCTTCGGCGCGCGCCTCCGTCTTGCGCTCAGTTGTCGGCGCGCACCTTTGTCTTTCGCGGGGTTGTCTATGAACCAATCAAGTCAGTTGGTTTTAATATCCATACATCTAAATTGGCTCGCCCAAATTATACTTCACGCCTCTTCATACCTCCACTTTAGAAAAAAGCTCAAAACTCTACTTTTCAATGAACCAAATCCTTAATGCTCCCCTCTTCCGCCTTAACGCTCCCCCTCTCCTCATTAGTAAACAGATCGAACTCTCTTCTCTGCATCAGACCAATTCCTTCTCCCCCCCCCCTCAACACGGCCCCCAATGATCCCTGCCCCCTCCTCTCATACAATATGCTTTGCTCCCCCTTCTCTCAAATTCAATTGTGCTCTTATACGGTAAATACCGTTTATGCTCTGTATTAGTCCTTCCTTACTTAAATTGTCAATGTAAACTAGTTTGACCCTTTGATTGTCTTGTTATGTTCTTCTTTTTCAACTGCTCTGTATGTAACTCATCTATTTGTTGTGAACCGCCTAGAACTCCCTGGGTATGGCGGTATACAAAAATAAATTATTATTATTATTAAATTAGCAACCAAAGGAAGCAGGAACCCAGTAGAATTGTGTCACAATTTATTTTCCAGTATTAAAATAACCCCTCACATTTATATGAAAAAGGCTCTTTGTTCCCTTGAAACATCAAAGCCTGATTCACCTGGGACATAACAAAGGAATATAGAGAATAATTTTAATATACGCGCTGTCTCGTAGCTGTCTGTAATGTTGGCCGGGGGGAGGGGGGGAGGGAGAATCTGTTACCTGCTTATTTTAGTTAGATACAAAGAATGAGCTTCTCTGAGGTTTGTTTATTTTGGGTTTTTTTTCTTCTCAATGAATGCTTTTGTGAGACAAAAGGCCTCTGGTAGCTGAAACCAAAGTACATCCGACTTTCAGATGTGGGCAACGTTGTTTCAGGAAGTTTTTCAGCCACTTTTTTCTCACATTCTAGTTTATTGGTAAAATGAAGGCTCAGGGCTTCACAGTTTGAATTTAGGAATACTTTTACTAAGATGTGCTACTGATAAACCTATTTAGTGCATGTTAACGGTTACATCAGAGCCATACTGGGACAGACCAAAGGTCCATCAAGCCCGGTATCCTGTTTCCAAAAGTGGCTAATCTAGGTCACAAGTACCTGGCAATATCCCAAGTACTAAAACAGATTTTACGCTGCTTATCCTAGGAGTAAGCGATGGATTTTCCCCAAGCCATCTCAATAACGGCTTATGGACTTTTGATTTAGGAAATTATGCAAACCTTTTTTTAAACCCTGCTAAGCTAACTGCTTTTACCACATTCTCCAGCAACGAATTCCAGAGTTTAATTACATGTTAAGAAATATTTCGCCTGTTCATGCACAAAAATATGACTGCTGAAAAGAACAAATGAGGAATTCTGTGAGGCCTCTGCAAGCAAGGGCAAATTTGAAAGGGAGGTGACATATTATTTCTCTTTGAAAATGAGGAAAAAGCGTCCTTCGTACTGTTTTGAAAACTGCTTTCATTATTAGTTTGATACAGGAGAATAAGTGAAAAAAAGCTGTATCTAGTCTATAGCTGTACAGCTTTGGAGAAGATGATGGATGAATTCTGTGGGAATGCTGGAGATGCCGGCTTTACGTGATCTAACTCCCAGTGGAAAACAGAAACGATCAAAACATGCTACAGGCAAAGTTAGGGCTTTATTTTGGCCACGAGCTATAACTGTGCTTCAAATGTAATAAAATAAGATAATTACTGAAATTTTCCACTTAAGGGATAACATCATTTCTCTGGCAAAAGAAAGTAAGACTAGCGAGAATTAGTTTTAGAGAAAAGGACTGCAAAAATCATCATCTAGTGAACAGATTGAATCTGACAAGTGAAACAAAAGGTGAAATCTAGAAAGAAGTAAATAGCTCATTACTTCTGTCAGTTATCAGAATTCCTTATAACGTGGACAAAGAATTCCTTTGGGAAACATTCTCAAGTACCATGGGGCAATATCCTCCAAATGCAGTTTCTGGTCTGGGGGGGGGGAAGGGTGGTGAGGATCGATCACAGTTTGGGTTACCAGAGATCGGGATCTTTGTCCGGGTTTTGGAAAGCTTCTATCAAATCACCGTCGGGCAGGAAGGCATTTTTAATTCCTGTAGCCTTTTGCTTAACCTGAGTGATACCAATTCTGGCCTTCTCCTCAGTGACAGGGCATGATTCTTTATTCTCAGACCGAAACTTAGGCAATCTGTAAAACGCTTAGAAATCTTGATTCGCGTTTTATCAAAATTTTTTTAATAAACTTGGAGTTCGGGGCTGCAGGAGTTCGGGGCAGGCAGGAGATCGGGGCTGAGAGCAGGAATTTGGGGCAGAGAGCAGAAAACCAGGGCAGAGAGCAGAACGGCAGAAGGCCGTTGGGATGGGATTAGGGGATACATTCACTGAATGGGTAAGGGATTGGCTAGATGGTAAGCTTCAAAGGGTGATGGTAAACGGTACCCCCTCCAAAACGTCAGCAGTGACAAGTGGAGTACCTCAGGGCTCCGTCTTAGGGCCGATTCTATTCAATTTATTCATAGGAGATTTGACCCAAGGGCTTAGAGGAAAAGTATCACTGTTTGCCGACGCCGCCAAACTATGCAACATAGTAGGCAAAAGCAGTGTGCCTGACTTTATGACACAGGACCTACGGCAGCTGGAACAGTGGTCATCAACTTGGCAGTTAGGCTTCAATGCTAAAAAATGTAAAGTGATGCACCTAGGCAAAAAAAATCCACACAGAACTTACACACTAAATGGTGAAACCTTGTCCAGGACCACGGTGGAACGTGATTTAGGAGTGATCATTAGCAATGATATGAAGGCTGCCAACCATGTGGAAAAGGCTTCGTCCAAAGCAAGACAAATGATGGGCTGCATCCGTAGGGGTTTTGTCAGCAGAAAACCTGAAGTCATAATGCCACTGTACAGATCCATGGTGAGACCTCATCTCGAGTATTGTGTTCAATTCTGGAGACCATACTACCGGAAAGATGTGTTGAGAGTTGAGTCGGTTCAGCGAATGGCTACCAGGATGGTCTTGGGGCTCAGGGATCTCACATATGAAGAAAGGTTAAAAAAAACTGCGGATGTACTCACTGGAGGAGCGAAGAGAGAGGGGGGACATGATTGAGACCTTTAAGTATATCACGGGGCGTATAGAGGTGAAAGATGATATCTTCAGTCTTACAGGGCCCTCGGTGACCAGAGGACACTCGCTGAAAATCAGGGGAGGGAAATTTCAAGGTGATGCTAGGAAGTACTTCTTCACCGAAAGGGTAGTCGATCATTGGAACGAGCTGCCTCAGCAGGTGATTGAGGCCAACAGCGTGTCAGATTTTAAGAGAAAATGGGATATTCACGTGGGATCTATAAGGGAGTAAAAGTCAGGGAGTGGGTCATTGGTATGGGCAGACTCGATGGGCTGTGGCCCTTTTCTGCCGTCAATTTCTATGTTTCTAAGGCAGGGCAGTCGGAAAGGACCTGAGTGACTGACCCTCAGCAGTCGTTTGTGATCGGCCAGCCCAGTCGGTGTTGTAGGTTTTTTGTTAGTGAATCGCTGCTTGCCATCATTTGAATGCCGTTCCCCCTCATCAGAGGATGGTCGGGACACAGGTTAGTGAATCAGGTCGGAGGGAAATCAGGTCGCAAAGGGGTCGATCGGTTTGCTTAGTGAATCTAGCCCATAGTGATTAAACTTATATCGGGAGTCAGGAAATTTGATCATGTAATTCCACTGCTAAGGAAAACACATGGGTTACTTTGACTCACAGAATATATAATATACTGGTTATCCATTGTTCATATGGGTGCACACTGTTTGGAGTACAGTTTTCAGCATTACAGGTATTTATCCACGCAACGCCACAACGGGCATTCTCACTGTTTTGTATTGCGGGTCATTCATTAACTTTCAGGTTAGTGCGTGGAACCTGCTCCAGGCTAATTCGGAAGTGCTCAGGCCCGGATTCTGTAACCAGCGCCTTGGTAAGCGGCCGCCTTAAAAGCAGCCGCCGATCTTGCGTCAGTCAGGTGACAGTGCCAGGTACAGAATCGCACCTTTGGCAAAGGTAGGCGCTGGAAATGTAGGTCAGGGTTTTCCAGGCCTACATTTCCGGCACCTGCCTTTGATGCGAATCGCACCTCCTCAGGCATTGTAGGCTGCCGAATGCCGCTTCTTGCGTTAGCCATGTTAAGCACCGCGAGCTGGATTTTATATATGGTGTTGCAAGTTGCATGCGCAAGTTTGTGCTGACACTCAATTTGCATTCTCAACTTAATGAACAAGACAATCAACGCAAATAATTAACCACTAACGAGCAATTATCAGCACCAATTGGCAGTAATTAGAATTTACCCTCACAACTCGCTAAGAGTATTCTATAAAAGTGATGTGTGTATATTCTCAAAAGGGGGCGTGGCCTGGGGAGGGTCATGGGCGTTCCAAAATTTAAGCGCACTGTTACAAACACACCCAATCTGCACACAACTTAGATGTGGTCATTTAGGCCTGGTTTTAATTGTCATAAATGCCTTCGCCTAAACGTTAGCTGAGCGGATAGGTGCTATGCCTGATTCTCTAAACTGTGCCTAACTCTAGAGCAGGGATCTCAAAGTCCCTCCTTGAGGGCCGCAATCCATTCGGGTTTTCAGGATTTCCCCACTGAATATGCATTGAAAGCAGTGCATGCACATAGATTTCATGCATAGTCATTGGGGAAATCCTGAAAACCCGACTGGATTGCGGCCCTCAAGGAGGGACTTAGAGACCCCTGCTCTAGAGGCTAAGCGCCAACCTTTTTGACACCGATTCTATAGGCAACGAATATATAATTTGGCCCTTAGACTGCGATTTAGTACATGGTGGCCAAGTTAGACACCAGGGTGGTGTGCGATAAGCTGCTATTTTGTAAAGGGTGTTCCAAATATGCTGTCAATTAACACCAATTATTGAAGAGTGCACCTTAAAAAGTTTTAAGGCACGTTCAAACATTTTTATTAACATGAATATTTGACATAAATTGAAAAAAAATAGCCTGCCAAACTAAAAATGAAACATAAATTTTGTCTTCTGCATCTCCCTAGTATTTGCATGTTATAAAACAGTGACCGTATTCTTTGATACACTGACTGAATGAGGGCAATTTTTAAACAGCTAAGGGTAAAGGGCTTTGAAAATGATCCCCTGAAATAGTTAATCATTTTAATACTTGGAAATATGGTAAGATCCTTGCGCACAGCCAAAAATGGATTCTTGTAGCAAAGCCACAAGCACTTATGAGATCACATGCAATTATCATAGGTAGGATTTGGTAGCATGGGATCAATCACATTTTGAAAAGTAAGAATTTTTGGATCAAAGATTGAAAACTTCTTTTTTTATTATTATTATGAAAACGTGCTTCAGCTGCATGTTACTGCAGTCTCCTGCCCCAGATAAAGCCTGGGGGAACTCACAGCTGTTTGAACAGCACAAACAATCCATTGTCTAACTTAATATTATAGAACAATGCTTAGAGAATATTACTGCAAGGATTTAATGAACTCCACGGAGGATTTTATTTTATTCAGTAATATAAATGCATAAAATCATCTCAATGAGAAACCTCCAAAACACATTGGTACCCTTCTTCCACTTTCTGTTAAGAAGCTCAGACATAGCTGGGAGCTTGGGAGCCATTTTGTGCTTTATGAGGCTCTGTGGCTTTTCTGACAGAGGGCAGGGTAATCTTTAAGGACCCTTTTTATCAAGCTGCGCTAGAGGTTTTTAGCGCAAGCAGGGCAGGATTAATTCTTTGAGAGCCCCTAGGCACACAAGTACACTAGACTACAACAGGAACTCACGGCAGCCATTTTGGATGATGGATTTGCACGGGGCAGGAGCGTAGGAAAATTGCTTCTGCCCCGAGTCACCGCTAGACCACCAGGTAAGGTCTGGGGCGCAGGAGGGAGGCACAAGGGAGGCGGGGGTAGGTCAGAGTCTGCCCAAAAGTTCTTCACAAATTTTCCGTATTCGCGGGCTGGCTCTGCCCCTAACCCCCGCTAATATTGAGGGAGAAGTGTAAAGCATGCTCAGAGGCAAAGATTGGGAAAAGTCAAGATCTATCACACTGATATTTAGACCTGATTGAGAGCAGGTAAACTAGGTGAGATTTCTGCTGGTTTTGTGTCTAGTATTTTATTCTCTTGACATGGAATTACTCGAGGAATCTCTTCAAAATGGTTTAATTGCTCTCCCAAGCCCTGACTGCTGTGAATGTATTTCAACCTCCTTTCAAAAAGCTGGATTCTTGGAGAACAGAAACTTGGGGATGGCTTCTTGTCCAGCAGCGATCTCTAGGCCCCACTCCCTCTCCTGCAGCCCAAGGAATCCTGAGCTTCCTAATTGTAGAAAACATGTAAGAGCTGCTATGTGGTATGTGTCAATTTTTTTTTTTTTTTGCTTGTACTGGATCCATGATAAATTGTAAGTGGGGCACTGCATGCCATGCTATTTACCTTGGGCCTTGTTTGGCCGCCCAGAAGGATTATCCATGGAACGGGATAATAAGATTTTAATAAACTTGGAATTTATATGGTTTTATGTCCCATCATCCCAGGAGAGCTCAGAATGGGTTACAAGTTTACATACATAGTAAAGCGTATTTATACAAGGTGATGGCAAACATGACATGGCAGGACATGGCCTGACAGAGATGGCAAAACATAGTTAACAAAACATGGTAAAACAACATGACAAACATAGTATGGTGAGCCATAGCATGACGAGCATTGTATGACAAAAGTTGTGTGACCAACATAGTCTTACGAGCATGGCAAACATGGCAAAACATAGTATTTGCATATGAAATTCCCTCATTTACACGAAATGCTCATTTTTTGAGCTTGCACATTAATGTGTTGGCCTTAGTGTGTATTTTTAGTACATGCATAATGGCCTTAATGGGCACATTAGACTTTATTGCTTGGTCCCTAAAGTCATAGGTTTAAGAGGGAAGGGAAGGGAAGAATCAAAATGCCTGAATTTATCTCAGCCATCGCATGTTCCACTTTCTTGGTTTCTCAGTGCGAAAATCGATAGCAGAAAAGAACACAAAGAGCCACATTAAATGGCCTGGATCATGGGTGTCCAACCTTTTGGCTTCCCTGGGCCGCATTGGCCGAAAATTTTTTTTTCTGTGGCCGCACAAACGCGTAAACAGTGCAGCAAGACAGAGGAGGGAGCCGGCAAGACGGTAAACACCCGGGGGCAGCAGAGGAAAACACTGCATCGCCCTCGACCGGGGCCGCACAAAATACTTCACGGGGCCGAATGTTGGACCACCTCTAACCTAGATGTTCTGAAGCTCATAAGAAAGCCATGTTGGGTCAAACCATGGCTCATTGAACCCGTCATCCTGTGTCCAACAATGGGCAGTTTGAGTTGCAAGCTCCTGCAAAGATTGATTTAGCTGTTATTCCCCCACATCCACCTGGCTAATAATATTTTATGCACTTTTTTTCTAGGAACTCATCTAAACTGTCTTCAAATCTTGCTATGTTGGTTGCTTTATCCAGCAACTGATTTCACAACTTAATTATCCACTGCATGGAAAAAAGAATTCTATGCTTATATGTCCCCTCCTTTTTCCCTTATTCTTGAATAACCTATGCCTTTATTTCTTGATATCGTATATACTCGAATATAAGTTGATCCGAATATAAGTCGAGACCCCCATTTTCCCCCCAAAAAGGAGGAAAAATGGTTGGTCAGCTTAATATTCAAATGCCCTACCCTGTCAGGCTCTGCACTCAGCTCCTTTCCCTCCATCCCCTGTCAGGCTCTGCACCCAGCCCCCTTCCCTCCAAATTCTTGGAGGCTCTGCACCCAGCCCCTTTGAATTCTTGTGGGAGCTAGTCAGGGAGCTGCTCCGTGCCAAACAGCAGCGCCAAAGCGTGCTCCCGCTTGATGCCGCTCAGCGACTGAAGAAACCAGAACTCACAGCAGCCACCGAGGGTTAGCAGTGGGGCAGGAGCACGGAAAGCTCGCTCCTGCCCGCTGCACCTCTGGACCACCAGGGATCGGCAGAGGAGGTACGATGGACAGAGCAGAGAGGGGGCAGAGCCTGGCGGTGGCCTGCAATAAGTCTGGGAGGGGGGCGCTAGCCCCAATATAAACCGGGACTCCCATTTTTGGGCCTCAAAATCCTGGTTTATATTTGCGTATCTACGGTACTTCATAATGAGAGGAGGAATATATGATATTGAAAAAGAAACAAAAATTAATGACTTTATTGTTTTGTACCAAGTGGCGTCTGTTCTAATTTCCTTACTGGAGAATAACACAACAGGCATAGACACGCTCACGTTATTCCAGGACTCCACAAACTAGACTTTTTGAAAGTAAAGGCAAGTCTATTAAGGTTTGCCATTTTCTAGCTGATCTTTTTTTTTTGGCAGAGGAACCAGGTCTGACAAAGCACAGATGTGCTTTTTTGAGCTGGAAACGACGCAGAAGTCCCATTCCGTACTCATTCTTATGAATAATATGAGCATCCCCTTGAAATCAATGTCATTAAAGAAAAAAAAAAAAAATCATCGTGCACTGGCAGCAAAAATATATTCCAGATAGAGTGACTATGTAATGGAACTAGTGCGGTAATTACAGCATGATATAAAGAGCAGTTTTCCGACTAATACAAACAGCATCCAAAACTTGACGTTGAGGTTTTGTTTCTGTATTCCCACAGAACTATACTAAAAAAAATGTATTTTATGGTTCATATGGGCCTCGTCTCAGTTCGGGATCTAGCAAGACTTCCAGCAGGTCATAGTCCCAGACAAAAATAACCAGATCTTATGATTAAAAGAAACAGCTCAGAGACCCTATATCTCATTAACAACAACAACAAAAAACAACATGTCCCCACTCTCAGTATTCTGACTTTTAGACTAACCCCAACTCGAAATCTTGTAAAGTATTATCCACTTTATTATAATGTAACCTTGCTTCTGCTTACCATAAAACTCTGAGCACTGGCTTGCTCTTGGGATGTATACCCAACCAGGGGCTTACAAAATGAGACTTTCTGGATGTTAAGCTGGGTGCAGCGCCACCAAGAGAAAATCCGGGCCCCGGTACAAAGAAGGTGTGTGGGACCTTATACAAAATTCTACACACATGTATGTGTGTACACTTCTCCCTCAATATTCGCGGGGGTTAGGAGCAGAGCCGGCCCGCGAATATTTAAAAAATGAGAATAATATTCGGGCCGGTACTGACCCGCCCTCTGAGACTCCCCGGAACCTTACCTGGTGGTCTAGCGGGCTTTCGGGGCAGGAGCGATCTTCCTACGCTCCTGCCCCACGCAGATCACTCATAGGAAATGGCTGCCGTGAGCTCCCGTCGTAGTCTTGTTTGACAATTACACTGAGTGCGCAAATTGGATACATGCCCAAATTTGCACACACAATTTTGAGACCCGCATAGTGCATGTATTGTGGTAGGGGGTGTGGAACGGGCGGAAATTGGGCATGGCAGGCGCTTGACAATGGTCAACACCTAGCGCACGTAGACTAATGCAGGGTTAAATTGCGACCACTTATCATCTAAATAAGAGTAACTAAGGCCCTGATTCTATAAACAATACCTAAACGACAGGCACGTGTTGCATCATAAAATAACTGACGAACGGAAGGGACCGCTTCAAGATATTGTTGGGAAGCACGTAGCGTCCTGTGTGAATCATAAGGGATTAGCGGCCTATCTATAAAAGACGAACAGAATGTTGGGCATTATCAAAAAAGGTATCGCTACCAGAACCAAGGAAGTTATCCTCCCGCTGTATAGGGCGATGGTGCGACCGCATCTGGAGTACTGCGTTCAGTACTGGTCGCCGTACCTCAAGAAGGATATGGCGATATGCGAGAGGGTCCAGAGAAGAGCAACAAAAATGATAAAGGGCATGGAAAACCTCTCGTATGCTGAGAGGCTGGAGAAGCTGGGGCTCTTTTCCCTGGAAAAGCGGAGACTTAGAGGAGATATAAGATCATGAAGGGTATAGCAAAGGTAGAGAGGGACAGATTCTTCCGACTGGCGGGGGCAACAAAAACTAGAGGGCACTCAAAAAAATTGAAGGGAGATAGGTTCAGAACAAATGCTAGGAAGTTCTTCTTCACCCAGAGGGTGGTGGACACCTGGAATGCGCTTCCAGAGGAGGTGGTAGAGCAGAGTACGACTTTGGGGTTCAAAAGGGGATTGGACGAGTTCATGAAGGAAAAGGGGATCCAGGGGTACAACTAGAGGGTTACTATACAGTACAAAAGGCTGTAAAGTAATAGAGTAGTAGAGTCACTACAGGTCATTGACCTGGGGGGCCGCTGCGGGAGCGGACTGATGGGCATGATGGACCTATGGTCTGACTCGGCAGAGGCAATGCTTATGTGCTTATAAATGATGGAATGTGATTAGATTGGACTTCGAAAACAAGAAGTAGTATTTCAAAAGTAATCCTATGTGAAATAGGTGGCCAGTGAGCTTTTCTGAGCAAAGGGGTTACGTGGTCAAATTTTTTAGCGTTAAAAATAATTTTCACAGCAGTGTTTTGAATGACTTAAAAGAAAATTCAAGGCGCCTACCGGCACCTACAAAAAAAAATACAAAAACGGTGCCGGAATCACACTCCAGAGGCACTTTATGCCCCTGTCGGCACGGCTAATGCCGGAAGTGGCGTTAGGGCGACATGAAGTGCCTATGTAGGCATGATTCATGTCCAAAGGTAGGTGCCGGACATGTAGGCCTTGAAAACCATGGCCTACTTTTCCGTCGCCTACCTTTTCCAGGGATGTGATTCTCTAAACGGTGCCGTCACTTGATCGGCACGTGATCAGCAGCCGCTTTTAAGGCAGCCGCCGACAACAGCGCCGCTTAGAGAATCCGGGCCTGTATGAAAGCAGAATTATTCAAAATTTTTTTAAAAAAATTATTTATTGATTTTCTAAACTTCAAAAGTGCAATACACAAATACATATCATATAATAAGTTAATAAAAACACATTCAACTTACAAATATGCATAACCAACCATTTTCTTCCCCCCCCCACCCCACCCAATGTCAATAAAACACAGAAACAGGCTATCCCAATAACCTTACCTTAAAAATATCCTCCCACCCCATCCTTCCTAAGAAGCTGTAGTATATTTGATCGTTTAATATTTTGTCTTTCGGCCTTTGTTAACAGCAGAACAAAATGGAAAAAATAAAACCAATATGGAAAAGGTCAGGAAAGTCATTTACAATAAAGCATAGTAAGGCAAGATTTGGGGCGTGTAGAGCTGGCACTGCTCTAATATCCAGCGATTTACGAAATGAACAAGAAGCAGGCGGCGTTGTTCTCTGGTTTCGATACGTGCGGCCAGCCTCTTACAAGTAGTGAATAATTCTGAACTGCACATGACGGCTCGTGAATTACGGCAGACAAGAAACAGCGTTTTCACTCAGGCAGAGCAAACAATATTAATCAAAGAACGACTGGATTAAAACAGAGTTCTTGAAAAGTACTGGAGAGCAGTTCTGGAGGAGGAATGATTTCTCTTAAAATTTTCCTAAAAGAAAGAAAAAGACAGAAATGCCCCCCCAGACTTTTCCCCCCTACAGTAAAATCAAAAAAATATTTTTTCAGCGTATAGCTTGTGCATGCAGACCAGGAATTTTCCATTGAACACTTGACTGCAACCCACAGTAAGACATTTTAAGCTGCAGTACGTATGCACTAGCGCTCACCACAGCTTGGTTCCCTAATGGACCCCTAAGAATGCAATACTAACACCCCCCTAAGTAATGGACCCCTAATAATGCAATACTAACACCCCCCTAAGTAATGGACCCCTAAGAATGCAATACTAACACCCCCCTAAGTAATGGACCCCTAATAATGCAATACTAACACCCCCCCCCTAAGTAATGGACCCCTAAGAATGCAATGCTAACACACCCCTAAGTAATGGACCCCTAAGAATGCAATACTAACACCCCCCCTAAGTAATGGACCCCTAAGAATGCAATACTAACACCCCCCTAAGTAATGGACCCCTAAGAATGCAATACTAACACCCCCCTAAGTAATGGACCCCTAAGAATGCAATGCTAACACACACCCCTAAGTAATGGACCCCTAAGAATGCAATACTAACACATACCCCCCTAAATAATGGACCCCTAACAATGCAATACTAACACACACACCCTAAGTAATGGACCCCTAAGAATGCAATACTAACACACACCCCTAAGTAATGGACCCCTAAGAATGCAATACTAACACACACACCCCTAAATAATGGACCCCTAAGAATGCAATACTAACACACACACCCTAAGTAATGGACCTCTAAGAATGCAATACTAACACACACCCATAAGTAATGGACCCCTAAGAATGCAATACTAACACACCCACCCCTAAATAATGGACCCCTAAGAATGCAATACTAACACACCCCCTAAGTAATGGACCCATAAGAATGCAATACTAACACACCCACCCCTAAATAATGGACCCTTAAGAATGCAATACTAACACCCCCCCCTAAGTAATGGACCCCTAAGAATGCAATACTAACACCCCCCTAAGTAATGGACCCCTAAGAATGCAATACTAACACACACACCCTAAGTAATGGACCCCTAAGAATGCAATACTAACACACCCACCCCTAAATAATGGACCCCTAAGAATGCAATACTAACACCCCCCTAAGTAATGCACCCCTAAGAATGCAATACTAACACACACACCCTAAGTAATGGACCCCTAAGAATGCAATACTAACACACCCCCCCTAAGTAATGAACCCCTAAGAATGCAATACTAACACCCCCCCCAGTAATGGACCCCTAAGAATGCAATACTAACACACACACCCTAACTAATGGACCCCTAAGAATGCAATACTAACACACCTACCCCTAAATAATGGACCCCTAAGAATGCAATACTAACACCCCCCCTAAGTAATGGACCCCTAAGAATGCAATACTAACACCCCCCTAAGTAATGCACCCCTAAGAATGCAATACTAACACACACACCCTAAGTAATGGACCCCTAAGAATGCAATACTAACACACACACCCTAAGTAATGGACCCCTAAGAATGCAATACTAACAGACACCCCTAAGTAATGGACCCCTAAGAATGCAATACTAACACACACACCCTTTTATTAAGCCACGTTAGAGGTTTCTATTGCAGCCCGGAATGCGTAATACTCCAATGGTCTGAATTTCCATCTATTTCCGAATACAATTCAAACTCGTCTTACTGATCTACAAATGCACTCACTCAGCTGCCCCTCACGATCTCTCTTCACTTATGTCCTCCTATGATCCCCCCCCAGTGAGCTCCACTCAGCTGGTAAGTCCCTCCTATATGTGCCCTTCTCTTCGGCTGCCAACTCCAGACTCCGTCCCTTCTGCCCAAGCTACCCGAATCCCTACGGCGGGCTCCATCTCTGGCAGTGTTCGAGGCCCAGTTAAAAGCACACCTCTTTGAGAGTGCTTTTGACTCGCCTTGGGTTCTGCATCCCCAACCCCATATGCCATGTATTTCTGTCCAAGTTAGATTGTAAGCTCTTCCGAGAAGGGACTGTCTATAAATGTCAAAATGTACAGCTCTGCGTACGCCTTTCAGCTATGTATAAGTGATAAGTAGTAGTAGTAATGCTCAGAATTCCTATGAGAGTCATATCGCGCTCCGGGCTATGATAGAAGCCTCTACCATGGCTTAGTAAAGGGGCATATATAAAGTGTGGTTGCATTTAGATACTTCTGATGCATTTACGTGCTGAATGTATACGCTCATTCTCTAAGTTTTTACTAAGTGGCATTGCATGCAGTTGTAAAGGGGGTGTTCTGAGGAACTTATGGATGGGAAGCATAGAAAACGGACAACAACCTGGCCTAAGAGGAGAAGTTGCCAGATTCCCTACCTTCTAGCTGCTATGCGGAGGAAGGAGGGGCTCCAAGGGAGAGGTTAGAGGGACCCTTGCAGTTGGGAGCAGAAGGGCGGGCTCTGGGAGAGCTAGAAGAGTCGCAGCCCAATGAAACGGAAAGCCCAGCCACAAAAATGGAGGGAGAGCCTGAGAACATGGAGCTGAAGGAAGCCAAACCACAAAGGAGGGCCATGACACTACAGAGGAAAACCAAGCAATGGAGACAAGTTTTTGATTGCGTATTTGATTCCTCAAAATTGAACCGGGAAGGGGCATCCGCGCAGATGCAACGCGGTGATGCCACGTGCACATGCACATGATGTCATCACGTCACATCCGCACATGGGCGGATGCCATCTGGGGCGGGGCTGGGGGTTGATCGGGGCATGACACATGCGGAACCGGCGGAATTGACGGCCTGGGGGACGTGGCCATCAGTCTGGATTTTCCTTCAGGTACAATCTGGTAACCCTAGGTTAGGATTTGAAACAACTACGTGTTATAAGAGATCCTATGATCTGACAAAATTTGTATGATAATACTGTATAGAATGGACTTGCATTTACCCTGTACTCTGTAGTGAATATTTTTATGGGTAAGCAAATTATAACTACCCATCTATGGTCTTTATACTAATAGTACTACTTAACATTTCTATAACACTACCAGGCATATGTAGTGCTGTACACTACATATGGAAGAGAAAGTCCATGTTCGAAAGCGCTAACAATCTAGTTATGGCAGACAAACTGGACAAAAAGGTGCATCTATACACAGTGCTCGGGTGGGGAATTAAAGAGAGATTAGAGAAACTGGGCCTCTTCTCCCTCGAACAGAGGAGATTGAGGAGGGGACTTGATCGAATACATTCAGGTACTGAAGGGAATAGACTTGGTAGAAAAGGACAGGTTGTTCACCCTCTCCAAGGTAGGGAGAACGAGAGGGCACTCTCTAAAGTTAAAAGGGGATAGATTCCATATAAACGTAAGGAAGTTCTTCTTCACTCAGAGAGTGGTAGAAATCTGGAACGCTCTTCTGGAGGCTGTAATAGGGGAAAACACTCTCCAGGGATTCAAGGCAAAGTTAGACAAGTTCCTGCTGAACCACAACGTACTCAGGTAGGGCTAGTCTCAGTTAGGGTGCTGGTCTTTGACCTAGGGGCCGCCGCGGGAGCGGACTGCTGGGCACGATGGACCACTAGTCTGACCCAGCAGCGGCGATTCTTATGTTCTTATGAGTGATGAAGCATCACAGTTATGTAGACTTTTGTCTGGGGAGAAATTTTGGAGGCCTATCAGAAGCTCCATCCAAAGGCACAAACAACCGCCAAACTCAAGGAAGCAGTGCAGATGACCTGGGACATCCTGCCACAGGGACCAGTCGACATGGCTGTAAAGAACTTCCCAAAGCAACTGAAAGCCTATATTAAAGCTGGAGGTGAACGCTTTGAGCGTTCACAGTGATTGTGAAATTCTGACACAGTGGTTGTATTGTTGGAATGATGCTGCTTTACTGTGTTATAGCTCAAACATTTTTTGAATGCACAAAACTTGCTAGATAATAACGCTAAAATGTCAATAACATCAAGCAATATTTTCTATATTTTATTTTTTAATTCTAATTTTTAATTTTAATTTAATTTAATTTACTCACCGAATACTTGTTGGGATGTACATATCTTGTCTCTATCTCTATCTTTCCTATCTGAATATGTTTAATGGATTTTATTTTTATTATTTGAATTATTATATCTTTACTATTTAATAATTGTTTTCTCAGGTACTTTAGCTAGATTGTGAGCCTTCGGGACAGTTAGGGAACTTCCAAAGTACTTAATTTTAATTTTATTGTAACCCGTTCTGAGCTTCTGGGGTTATAAAAATGAGCAAATAAAAAAAAATTAATAAACCATTTCATTTTGTAACAGCAAGGGAAGAAGGACTATTAACCAGACCAAAAGATACTTGCAAATGAAGGGTCATGACACCAGATTCCAGCTCTGGTTCTCATTCAGCTGGAAGCCCAAAGGAGCAGTCGGAAGCTTCAGGGTCAAACAAAAAATATACATATAGCCCGTATTTGGGTTTGTCTGATTGACACACATTACCGCTTGTTTGTTGGTTTATGAAAAACAAAAGCCTCTCTGGAGCTGTTGACCTTTCGGCTGTGCTTCTTGCAGCGTTTCGCCGACAGGTGCAGGTAAAGCTTTGAATTAGGCAGGAGAAGCAAGTTCACCTCCTCACTCCTTTTTCAGTCAAGCAGAGCCTTGGCACGTGATGCTCAGCTGAGGCCTGGAGGACATCGCAGCAGCCCGAGCAAGGTCAAGCAGGGGCCAGAAAGTTTTCAACAGCTTTCTCGGTGTCAAGTTAAAGAAAATGTCTTCTGTTGGGTGTCAGGTCAAAAGCGCGCCGGGACAAAGGCGCACACAGACAATTGAGCGCAGCGCGGGGGCACACGCCGCAGAAAATTACTGTTTTTAGGGCTACGACAGGGGGGCATGGGGGGAACCCCCCACTTTACTTAATAGAGATCGCGCCGCGTTGTCGGGGGCGTTGTGGGGGGTTGTAACCCCCCACATTTACTGAAAACTTCACTTTTTCCCTGTTTTTTCGGGAAAAAGTTAAGTTTACAGTAAAATGTGGAGGGTTACAACCCCCCAAACCCCCATAACTCGCCGTGTGCGATTCTCTATTAAGTAAACTGGGGGGGCTCCCCAATAAAAAACCCCATCGGAAGCCCCTAAAAACCTGTAATTTTCTTCGGCGCGCCCCTCCGTCTTGCGCTCAGTTGTTGGCCGCGCGCCTTTGTCTTTCGCGGGGTTGTCTATGAACCCTTCTGTTGCTTTGCTGGTCGGTTTGGTTTCTAGAACATTTTTCCAGGACAAGTTGAAATTCGGAAAACAAAATGCAGCGTACACTGCTTGATAACTCACTAAAGGGGGTCTTTTACTAAGGCACGCTAGCCGATTTAGCGCACGCTAAATGCTAACGCATCCATAGAATATAATGGGTGCGTTAGCATTTAGCGTGTGCTATATTGGCAACCACGCCTTAGTAAAAGATCCCCTAAATACAGTATACAGTGTTCCCCCCCGTGAATTCGCGGTTTGCGATCGTGGACTCGCTCATTTACAGTCTGCTCTGACCGCCTCTTCCTGTAGTAAAGTCAGGCTACACCAATCATTTATATTTAGGGGGTTTTCAAAGATGTCAAGGCAGATGACTTTAAAATATGCAATGTCACCTCAGTAACTATAGAAAAATAGACAAAATATAGTGCAAAATATAGACAGCAGATATAAATTTTCAAAACTGACACATTTTGATCACTGAATTGAAAATAAAATCATTTTTCATATATTTCTTTCTTTCTTATCCAACATTTCTTTCACAATCCAGCCCCTTCCCCTTCTCTCTTTTCCCTCTGTTACTCTCCCCAGATCCAGTGTCAGTTCTCCTTTGTACCTTTGTTCCAGGTCTCCCTCTTTCTCCCGTCTCTGTTATGATCTTGATCTCTCTGTTCTTCTTCAGGGAACCTCCCATAGTCCTGCATCTGCCTCCCTGTCTTTTCCCCTTTGGTCAGGCCTTTCTTTTCTAGTCTTTCTTCTGTTTACAACCCCCCCCCCCCCCCCTTTCTCTGCCTTCTTTCTCTTCATTCCTTCCTCCCTCCCTCCTTCCTATGTCCCACTCACATGCCTTACAGCCTTTGTCCCACCCCTCCCCCGAAGACAGCCTGCCTCCCTCCCTCCCTCCATGGCCACGACAAAGCCAGCCAGGCTGCCTGTCTGTCTGCTTCCCTCCCTCCCTCCGAAGCCTGCCTCCTTCTCTCAGAAGCCTAACGCCGATTCTTCTGCTTCCCTCACCCAGTCTGCCGCCACCTGCTTCTGCTTCCTGCCCGCCGCAACAACCAGGAAAGGCATGTCCAGGCGCAGGCCCAGAAGCCTTCTCCCCGACGTCAATTATGACATCGGACAGGAAGTTCTGGGCCAGCCAGGCAGCAATTGGCTAGCCCTGAACTTCCTCTCCGACATCAGAATTGATGTCGGGGAGAAGGCTTCTGGGCCGGTGCCTGGACATGCCTTTCCAGCTGTTGTTACGGCGGCGGACGGGGAAGCAGGGAGAGAGCCCATTCTCGGCAAACACCTGTCCTGTTGTCCACACACACAGATTCGGGACACCGTCTCTGAAAAAGGGATATGTTGGCATCCCGAAGCTGTGCATGGGGACAACTGGATAGGGGATCTGAAAAAGGGACGGTCCCGTTCAAAACGGGACGTATGGTCAACATTATTCATACACCTCCCAGAGAACTCATATTCCTCAGATAAGCCACTCTTAGTTTTACCATTCTCCTCCACTGCCAGTGTCCAGATTTTGTTCTTTTCATGCCCCCTATGCTGGAATAAACTACCTGTAGCTTGTCCGCCAAGCCCCTTCCCTTCCCTTGTTTAAAAGCAGACTGAAAACCCACCCTTTTTGAATGATAGCCTTCAATCCTTAACCCTACTTCTCTGCCCTCCATACCCAGCCAGCTGATTAACCGTATCCATGACATCCTCTTTGTCTGTCTTGTCTGTTCAGATTGTAAGCTCTTTTGAGCAGGGGACTGTTTTCTTCTGCTTTGTGACTCTGTACAGTGCTTCGTGTGTCTGGTATAGAAATAATTAATAGTAGTAGAAATAGAAATAATTAATAAGTAGTAGTAGTATATGCTATCATGTTTCTGTAACAATAAAGCTCTATGACCTCACAATGCAAGTGTTAGTGCATTATTGTTAATAGCTAAGGGGCTCATAATCCAAAAGAGGGCAAAAACGTCAAAAACCGGCCTAAGTCGGCACTTGGACAACATTATCAAAATATGTCCAAGTGCCGATAATAAAAACGGGTTTTGGACGCATTTATAAACGACTAGGCCTTCATAGTGCCGCTGAATGACCATAGTTAAACAGGGGCATTATCAGGAGGAGTGTCAAGGGCGGGATTTGGGCGGGACGTGGGCAGGCTTAGACTTAGTTGTACAGCATGTATAATACAGTACAGGATCGACAGAACTTGGACGTTATGACTTAGACCATTTAAAGCATGATCTAAGTCACAAAAACCCACCTAAAGTGACCAGATAAGCACTGCAAACACATAACACAGACCCCCACACACTACCCCAGTGATCACCGACCCCCCCCCACCCCCATAAAAATTTTAATCACAACTTTAAAATTTAGCCTCCAGACCATCATCACCTGGCCGCCTGGCATAGGAAAGCTTAGTCGTGCTGCACAGAGGCATGTTAAGTCATCTTGGGGGTGGGTTAGGGACCCATGGAGAGAAGGACCCATACCCATAAGCCCCTGTAATCATTGCATTGATACTGAAACATGTGCACTCCCCTATACACCCCCAAAACCCTTTTGTACTGGCAAATATAAGTGGCTCCTGCAGCTATAAGGGCTATTGGGGTGGTAGATAAGTGGGTCTAGGGGATTCTGGAGGTGGTTTGGGGGGCTCACCGTGACCTATAAGGGAGCTGTAGCGAGATGATGACATGGCACCCTTTTTGTGAAGTTCACAGCAGTGCTCTGTAATGTACCCCACTATTTAGGTGCCATGTATGGGTGTTCGGTCCATCACTTTGCAGCCCCCTCCCAGGTCCAACAGGGCTTGATCTAGGACTTGGACGAAAAGTTGGACGAAAATGTGGTATAAAGATGGACAATTTAGTGGCTTGGACGATCAGATCGGCAGGACGTATAATTAAACGATTTTTGAAACTAAAAAAAATTTGGACGTATTTTTCGAAAATGTGTCCTAAGCTATTTTTTACTTTGGATGACTTGCGACTTAGACGAAAACGGACTCAGACGTACCTTTCGATTATGCCCCTCCAAGGCTCTTATGACCTCACAATGTAGGTGTAAAGAGCCTCAGCCTATAGAGAGAGGAGGAGACAGTGGATGGTACGGATGGACAGACTGAATGGGCCTTTGGCCTTTCTCTGCCATCATGTTCTTATGTATCCTTGGATCATCTTTTTAAAATTGCAGTTCCCACTGCACGTGGCAGCTAATACATTCCTGCAACCATTTTAGAGAGGGCTCTATAGTGGAAGATCTTCTAAAACACCACCAGAACTGAGCACATCCCAACCTAGACAGTGGTTAGAGCTACAGCCTCGGCACCCCGAGGTTGTGGGTTCAAATCCCGCACTGCTCCTTATGACCCTGGGCAAGTCACTTAATCCCCATTGCTCCCAGTGCATTAGATAGAGTGGGAGCCCGCCGGGACAGTTAGGGAATAATGCTGAATAATGTGTAATCCGCATAGAATTGTAGCATATGTGGAATATAAATTATTGAAAATAAAATCTCTGTTTTATTTGCATATTGGGGCTCCACACTCGTATATTCAGTGCCATTGCTTTTAGGTATATCGGCCCTGAATATATGCATTGTTTTAAGGGCTTCAGTTATATTACTACAGTCACCATGCCAGCTGAATATTAACTACTCAGTAATTACAAATGAAGCTGGTAAACAACACTTCAGTTTGGATTTTAACACATAGAAAACTATAAAGGCCATTCTAATTCCCTTGGTCTAATATATTCCAAATGTCTAAAATATTCCTTAGTCTAATATAGTCCAAATGTCCAGTGATGGACACAGCATGATTAAATTTATTTAAGACTGCTGACAGCATTTTATAGGAAGGTGCAGTACTCAAGATTTATGGCTAGCATGTCGTTTTTAGCTTTCAAGAGAGCAAGCGATTACCAAAAAGGAAATTTGTTCATGGAAAAGGCATCTATTTTTTTATGCTGTTGTTGAAAAACACCTTTGCTCCAAGAAATTGTGAAAAATGACTTCGTTCAGACTGGTCACAGCAAGAGTTTGCATTGCCAGCTTTAGTATTTCTGGAAGAATATTAAGTCAAAACCACCATTATTCAGTTACTATTACTGAGTCCTAACTATTCATTTTGGTTGCAGGACCACTTCTCTTTCTCGTTTGAAAGCTACCGTATTTTTCGCTCCAGAAGACGCACCTGACCATAAGATGCACCCTCGATTTAGAGGAGGAAAGCAAGAAAAAAAACCCCATTCTGAACCAAATTCTTCCTGCCAGGCTCTGCACCCTGTCTTCCCTCCCTGCCAGACTCTGTACCCTGTCCCACTTCTGGTGCTCTAGTGGTAAGCAGTGAGAGGGAACAGGGCAGACAGGCCTAGTGGCCTAGTGACAGGCAGGGCCCCCCACCCCAAGGCAAGCAAGCAAGCAGGCAGGGCCCCCCAAAGTGCATAATCTTTCTTCTCTTCTTCATTATCCATGTGTACCATTTCCTCCCCTTCCGTTAAGTATCACATCTCTGTATCTTTATTCCTCCCCTTTCCAGCTTTATTCCATGTCCCTGTCCCTATGCTCCCAACTCCTTCAGCATTTCTTTGCTCTGTCTCTTTTCCTTCCCCATGTCAAGCTTCATTTCCTTCCTCCTTTACTCCTCATCCCCACCTCACACCTCGAGGCAGGCAGGCAGGGCACCCCACCCCCGAGGCAAGCAGGCAGGCAGGGCCCCCCTTGGCCCCCTCCAAACTCTACCCGTACCTTATTTCAGTTCCTCTGGCACAGTTTGATGGGCCCGTTCCTCCATGTCCCGCCTGCCTGAACGCGCAGGAAGTCAAAGGAGCGGCAGTGGAGGTGGCTGAGGCCCGGATGTTCCACACAGCACTGCCATGGGGGAAGGGAGGGAGGAGAGCGGGAAGCTGGAACCAGCCACCTCTGCTGCTGTTGCTGTAGACGCTCGCTCTCTTGTCAGGGCCACGCCACCATGCTGGGATTCTCGGCGGCTTCCATTCGATGGCTGATGCTCGCGCCCAGCTCGCAGGGAAGCTGCTGCTCGTGTGGGAAGCAGGACTTGCTGTCTCCAGCTGCCTCTCTAGTGGCAGAGCGGTGTGCAAGGCTGCCTGCCTGGTTGGCTGACGCGGCTGCCTCCTCTTCGCTTCTCTAGCAGCAGAGCGGTGCACAAGGCTGCCTGCCTGGTCCTGCGCTGCTTCCCGTGAGAATGGATGCAGCGCGGGACCAGGCAGGCAGCCTTGTGCGCCACTCTGCCGCTAGAGAGATAGCTGCATCCAGCGAGGGAGGGCACCAGAATTAAAATAAGGTAACCGGGGGTGGGGGGGTGATTTGGCTATTTGCTCCATAAGACGCACTCTTATTTCCACCAATTTTTTTGGGGGAAAAAAGTGTGTCTTATGGAGCGAAAAATACGGTTATCAAACAATGCACTAAATTAGTCCCATATAGGGTTACCGGATGTCCTGTACATTCAGGAGTTTAATCGCCCAGACTGCTAATATGTTTAAGCCCTATTCTCCAGGGTAAAAAAATTGCCCAAGTCCCAAACTCCCAAAACAAGACCTTTAAGGTGTGGGAGGGACCGGTCCTTCACCTAAAAGCACGATTCTCTAACCGGCATTTTGCCTGGGTTTTGAAAAGCCGCCTGAAATCGTGTCAGGCAGGGAGGAAGTCTGCGCAGGCGTGGACTTCCTCTCTGCCCGACAAGAGCAAGCAGTGGGGGCAAGGCTAGGGTAGGACTGGGGGTGAGATTAGGGCATTACAGGTGGGGATGGATGGAAATGGGGGCTCCGGATTTTCCGATTGGAAAATATGGCAACCCTAGTCTCATAAAAAAGGTATTACCTTTATTCCTTTTATTTGATTTCTTTTAATTCTATATGAAAGCTGGTTTGGTTGAAAAATAATGTTTTTCATTCCAGGAAGTAGACGTGGCAGTGCTTGTGAAGCTCATTCATCGATGGCAGATGAGGAAGACGTGTCGGTGAGAGTATGCCAGAAGTGTCTGATTGAATTTTGTGTTACACTTGGAAAGATGAAACTCTTGAAATGTTACGGCACTCATACGATGGTGAAACAATTAGCTATGCTGCGTATTCTCACCGACACGCCTTCCTTATCTGCCATGATGAAACGTATGAGGTTCTTCCTCTCGCTGTGACCCAACGATGAAGACTCCGGCAGTCCAACTGCAGGTTCAGAAACGTCGATGTACGAGCTTCACAAAAACCAGCACAGCGTTGCCACTTCTTGGAATGAAAAACAAAGGCAGTCTCATAGCTTTTTAATCAGCCCTCATATATTAAAAGAAAGAATGAAAGAAAGACTGCATTTTTCTGTTCTCCCATCAAATTAAGGGGCCTTTTTACTACAGCTACAAAATTAGGGCCCGATTCTTTATATATTGCCTCAAAAATCAGCACCAACTAATGTGGTACTATGCGCGATTCTATAAAGGTTTTGCACACTATAAAGAACCACACCGCTATGTGTCACTAGGTATATCAATGTTTAGTCACATCCTATTTAATTTATGCCTGGGGTTTCTTGGCTTAAATGCCTGTACTTAAGTTGTGTGCACATCGGTACATAAGTCAAAAACATGTGCATAACAAAAAAAACCGCCCATGATCTGCTCCTGGCCACACCCACTTTTAGGTACACCCACCGGCTAGGGTGCACACCACTTTGTTCTATGCGCCTATCAGGTTGGGCACCTAACTTTCAATTAATTCCAAGTAACGTCAATTATGAGTTGCTAGTTGCCAATTATCAGCGCCGATTAAGCCTATCAATCAATTAAGTTGTGCGCGTACATCGGCTCTGTGTACATCGGCTGACAAGCGTAAATTAGGCAAAAATGCCGGCTTCAATAATCTCAGCAGCAGGGGTGCTACTATGGAATAATCTGACAAGGTCACTTAGGTTGCTCTCTGACATTCCGATATTTAAAAAGGTGTTAAAAATGACTTTATTTATAGAGGCCTTTTCTTGAAAGCTGCTCACTTTAATAATACTGTTGGATTGTTTTTAAAACTGTATGTTTCTTGTGAGCCGCTAAGGTTTAAGCGGGGTATAAGTTTTTAAATAAATAAATAAATAGGCATGGCTGACTTATGCATCGTTAGACATCCAACATAGGCACCCCCCAAATTAGACAAGTGAAAAGCTTGCATAATGGAGAGACCTAGCAATCAATGCCTAAGTTAGCTTGGATGCCACAAGGTATGACTCTTTAAATGGCGCTGTTTTTTTTATTATTATTATTGATGACAATGCCGAGTGGCACCTACAATGTAGGTACCACTTAAGATTAAGAATAGCCTTACTGGGTCAGACCAATGGTCCATCAAGCCCAGTAGCCCATTCTCACGGTCTCAATCTAGGTCACTAGTACTTGGCCAAAACCCAAGACACAGCAACACTCCATGTTACTGACACAGGGCAAGCAGTGGCCTCCCACGTGTCTTTCTCAATAACAGACTATGGACATTTCCTCCAGGAACTTGTCCAAACCTTTCTTAAAACCAGCTATGCTATCTGTTCTTACCACATCCTCTGGCAACGTGTTCCAGAGCTTAACTATTCTCCGAGTGAAAAAATATTTCCTTCTATTGGTTTGAAAAGTATTTCCCTGTAACTTCATCGAGTGTCCCCTAGTCTTTGTAATTTTTGACGGAGTGAAAAATCGATCTACATGTACCCATTCTACTCCACTCAGGATTTTGTAGACTTCAATCCTATCTCCCCTCAGCCGTCTCTTTTCCAAGCTGAAGAGTCCTAACTGTTTTAGTCTTTCCTCATATGAGAGGAGTTCCATCCTATTTATCATCTTTGTCGCTCTTCTTTGAACCTTTTCTAGCGCCGCTATATCTTTCTTGAGATAAGGAGACCAAAACTGAACGCAATACTCCAGATGAGGTCGCACCATAGAGCGATGCAGGGGCATTATGACATTCTTAGGGCTCTTTTTACTAAGCTGCGCTAGCGGTTTTAGTGCGCGCCTAGTGTTCACTAAATTGCCACGCGCGCTAGACGCTAATGGCACCATTGAGCTGGCATTAGTTTTTGGCGCGTAGCACGGGGTAAGCACGTGCGCTAAAAACGCTACCGCACCTTAATAAAAGGAGCCCTTAGTCTTGTTAACCCTTTTTAAATAATTCCCAGCCTCCTGTTTGCTTTTTTGGCCGCCGCACCTTGGGCGGAAGGTTTCATCGTATTATCTACAATGATACCCAGATCCTTTTCTTGGGCGCTAACCTCCAAGGTGGACCCTAAGATCCGGTAACTGCAATTCAGGTAATTCTTCACAATGTGAAGCTTGATAAAATGGGGCCTAAGTTAGGAAGCCTCCAAAGACTCCAGCTTATTCAGAACATGGCAGCCAAGCTGATTTTTGCAAAACGTAAATCTGACCACGTCTCCCCACTCCTGGCCAATCTTCATTGGCTCCCAGTGATTTCCAGAGTCCAATTCAAATGCTGTTGCCTGGCTTTTAAGATTATTCACGGCATCCTTCCTTCCCTAATCCCACTTTCCTTCAACTCCTCGTGCCTTGACTCCACCAGGACCGCCCATTAATTAAAACTATCCTTCCCCTCCCTACATGGTATTCTCCACGCAGGTAAACTGGGAAAATCACTTCTTTTCAAAATCACAGGTCTCTGGAATGACCTTACCATCCCGCTGCGGAACCTGAGCTCCCTCCATTTATTCCGCAAGCAACTAAAAACCTGGCTCTTCTCTAACATGTAATTTCTTTTCCCTTACTTTTCCACTCAACTTATAAACTTATGTAAACCTTTTCCTACCCTTTCTCATTTTTAAGTTCTTGTAAACCGTGCCGAGCTCTACTTCTGTGGAGATGATGCGGTATATAAACTTAAGGTTTAGTTTAGTTTAGAATATGTACCTGAATGCCAGAGTGTGTGGAATACCACACAAAACTAAACTAAACCTTAAGTTTATATACCGCATCCTCTCCATAATTATAGAGCTCGGCACGGTTTACAAAAGCTTAATATAAGGAAGGAACAACATAATGGGGTTGGAGGTTGAGTATAGGGGGGAAGAGAGCCTTACATTTTTGTGAATGTGAACACCACTGGTAGTGTACATGTTTATTAGTGAAGTATGTTAAATTTTTGTTATTTTCCACAATAATGTGTAGATACTGAAGGTTCATTTAATAAAATACTGTTAGAGTTTTTGCATAAAATGCCTTTTTATCAATGTTATAGCTATAATATCAAGAATTTTGCTCCATTAAGCAATCTAATAGCAAATTTTAAGAAAAACAGAGCTTTTTGTGGCTTTGAGTGACCCCAGGATGAGTGTTAAAAAAAAAAAAATAAAAAAATTATTTTCTCATCAAGCGCAATCGAATTCATGGGAAAAACTTCAATTTGTACCAACTTTATTTTTTTCTGGACAACCCTAATCACAGCTTAGTCAAAGGAGCTCTAAGAAAGCAAATACAGTATCACCACCAACTATTACAGTCCACTGTTAGGAGAGGGTGAGCCAACCCAGTTCCACGAAACACCACTACTTCATCATCCTGGACTCGAAGCGAAAAGAGGAGAGGGCTGAGGAAGAGAGATCTTTCACCAACGAAAAAATTACACATACTTAACCCCCTGCCATTTTAATACACATTTGCAAGGCAAATTTAAACACATTTTTACTCCCAACTGAATTAATCCAGGCCTTATCAGAATAAACTGTTTTTGCCTCCTTTGAGTGCTTTTTGCAACATCTGGAAATATATTAATCTTCTTATCCATCTTTTTTTTTTTTTATGATGCTAACTTCAATATTTAATCTCTATCTGGATCAAGAATAAAATCAACTATTGGGGAAGCAGATTGTTCAGCCAAGTCAGATGAAGTTTTCAAAACTTCTAAGGGATTTAATATGTCAAACTGAGATTGTGATGCAACATTCCCATTTTAAATGGAAGATAGGAAGACATGCTTTCTCAGGAATATTTAGTAATTAAAAGAAATATTTTTTAACATACCCACTGGCTGATATAAAGGTGACTTGGAATCATTTATTAACCTAACAGCCTCCTTCTCTGAACGTTCTTCAAAATTTCAATTTTCTATCTAATATTTAAAAAGTCTTGCATCAAATCCATCTTTTCCTCAGAAATTTGTTGAACTTTAGTTTCCAATACTTTTACTCCCTTATGCATCTGGTCTGTCTGATCTTCTAAAGTATGCACGGTAATTTCTGGAAATAGTTGAATATTAATAATAATAATAATTATTATTATTATTTTTATATACCTCCCTACCACATAGTTCTAGGCGGTTCACATACAATACTAAAATTATACAATCGATGAATAAAAATGCAGTATACTAAAAAAAAAGTGCTAAAATTATACAATAAGAGGGGCATAATCAAAAGGGACATCTAAGTCCGTTTACGTCCATCTCGCAAGTTGTCCAAAATAAAAAAACAGCTTAAGACACATTTTCGAAAGATACGTCCAACTTTTTTATAGTTTTGAAAATCATCTAATTATTCGTCCTGACGATCTGATCGTCCAAGCCACTAAATCGTCCATCTTTATACCACATCTTTGTCCAACTTTCTGCCCAAGTCCAAAACACCTAGAACAAGCCCTGTTGTACGTGGGAGGAGTCTGCAAAGTGATGGACTGTACACCCAGACATGCCACCTAAATAGTGGAGTACCTTACAGGGCACTGCTGTGAACTTCACAAAAAGGGTGCCATGTCTTCTCCTCCCTACAGCTCCCTTATAGGTTATGGTGAGCCCTCCAAACCACCTCCAGAATCCCCTAGACCTACTTATCTACCACCCCAATAGCCCTTATGGCTGCAGGAGCCACTTATATGCCAGTAAAAAAGGGTTTTGGGGGTATATAGGGCAGTGCACATATTTAAGTATCAATGCAGTGATTATAGGGGCTTATGGGCATGGGTCCTCCTCTCTATGGGACCCTCACCCACCCCCAAGATGACTTAAGCTGCTTCTGTGCTGGACGACTAGGCTTTCCTATGCCAGATGGCCAGGTGATGATGGTCTGGAGGCGGAATTTTAAAGTTGTGAATAAAATTTTTATGGGGGTGGGGGTTCGTTGATTACTGGGGTAGTGTGTGGGGGTCTGTTTTATGTGTTTTCAGTGTGTATCTGGTGACTTTAGGTGGGTTTTTGTGTCTTAGACCCCACATGAATAAAATAAAGTTTTCATAAAATACAATAAAAATTCCACAAGAAGGTACTAACTATAAAATCAATATGCAATTTACCAGTCGATATTCTGGACATCAGTTTACAAATTTGTCGAATAAATCAGTTTTTAGTAGTTTCCTAAAAGACATATATGAGTGAGCCTGATAAATAATGGTACTTAACCATAGATCCATCTTACCTGCCTGAAAACCGAGCAATTTATCGAAAAATCTCTTGTAACGACAAGACTTGCTAATTGGAAAAACAAATAAATATTGCCCTCGAGTAACTCTGTTAGGTTTGTATCATTCAAAGCATAAAGACAAGTAAATGGGAGCCATACCACAGTACTTTAAAACAGGTACAACCAAACTTAAACAATACTCTAGCCTCAAAAGGCAACCAATGCAACTGTCAATAAGATGAAGTAATATGGTCATATTTTTTCATCCCAAAAATTAGATGGACCACCCTGTTTTGGATAAGTCTTAGTCTCTTTTGAAGCTTTTTATGAGATCCCAAATATATTATATTACAATAATCCAGAATGGACAAAATGGATGGTTGTACCAGTAATCTAAATGATGCATTATCAAAAAAAAATTTTATTGTCCAAAGTTTCCATAAGGTTGTGTAACATTTTTTTTACTACTAAAGTTGTGTGATCTTTTAGAGTTAAATGGCGGTCCAATGTGATGCCCAAAATTTTAATCTAAGCGGAAATTAGAAAAGTTTGACCATTCCTGTTAGTGATTTTTCTAACAAAGCAAGGGATTCTCTAATTTTTTCTAAAGATAAGTTAAGATAAGTTGAAAAGCAATTAAACTTAGTTGAGAGGGCCCCTGAGTGTTAGGCACTTCAGAGGTAAAAAGGAGTCCTTAAAATCCTTCTCCTCAGCCAAATAGCAATGTCTTCCCCCGCACTGGGAGACATTCTGATACCTTCAATATGTGCCACTTTCAGGAAGGATTCTATCACACCAGATTGTGGTGGCTGGTCAGATCAAGTCTGATGCTCTAGGTTGAAAGATACATCATCGCTCGAAGGTGAATTACGCAGGTTTTTCTCTATCTCTGAATCCAATGCCATCTTTGGAGCAGTTTCTGCAGACAAACCCAGCTGACCAAGATGAAAATCCATTGGACCCACAACCGAAGCCTAGCTCAGAATACTGTCCTCACACAATTATCATTTTAGGCACAACCCCTGCAGGGAATTTAGCTTTATAGCTATATTATGGCTGGGAAGAGATGTCAAGGTGGTTGGAGGTAGAGGCTGTGTTAGGGGGTTCTCTAAAGATGTGGAAAAAAGGGGCACAGCTTTGGGGTATAATATTTGATGCCTAAGCTCTTTGGATAGTAGATAGCATAGCTGGTTTTAAGAAAGGTTTGGACAAATTCCTAGAGGAAAAGTCTTATGTGCTCAAAGCAAGGCAAATCTTTTCCTTCTCCTTACTGGTCTGGCAGGAGAATGACATGGTGACAAAATTCATCACCGTTCCCGTCCCCGCGGATAACCGCGGGAAATAATTCCATGTCATTTTCTAGTGTCTATTTCAACCTCGGTCCTTCTACACCAGCATTCTTCAAAGCAAAGCTTGCGGGTCAGTGGTTGTGGCCATTCATACTCTGATTCTTATGTGAGCCAAGGATAATGAAGCCATTGTGACATCACTGATGAGGTTGGCTCTTAGGCACTGGTGGAATGAGGCATTATGACATCACAATCTCAGCTCTGGAATGTTGCTGCTCAATCTCAGCTTTCTTCAATGCAAGGTTTGAGGGTCAGTGGCTGAGCCCATTCATACCCTGATTCTTATGTGAGCCAAGGATAATGAAGCCATTGTGACATCACTGATGTGATTGGCTCTTAGGCACTGGTGGAATGAGGCATTATGACATCACAATATCTGCTCTGGATACCAGAGACTGTCATTCTGTAGTGTCTGTTTCAACCTCAGTCCTTCTACACCAGCATTCTTCAAAGCAAAGCTGGCGGGTCAGTGGTTGTGGCCATTCATACTCTGATTCTTATGTGAGCCAAGGATAATGAAGCCATTGTGACATCACTGATGTGATTGGCTCTTAGGCACTGGTGGAATAAGGCATTATGACATCACAATATCTGCTCTGGATACCAGAGACTGCCATTCTGTAGTGTCTGTTTCAACCTCAGTCCTTCTACACCAGCATTCTTCAAAGCAAAGCTTGCGGGTCAGTGGTTGTGGCCATTCATACTCTGATTCTTATGTGAGCCAAGGATAATGAAGCCATTGTGACATCACTGATGTGATTGGCTCTTAGGCACTGGTGGAATGGGGCATTATGACATCACAATATCTGCTCTGGATACCAGAGACTGTCATTTTCTAGTGTCTATTTCATCCTCTGTCCTTCTACACCAGCATTCTTCAAAGCAAAGCTTGCGGGTCAGTGGTTATGGCCATTCATACTCTGATTCTTCCCTCTCTCCTTAAAGAATGACATGAAGATGGTTTCCCGCGGTTATCCGCGGGGACGGGAACGGTGATGAATTTTGTCACCGTGTCATTCTCTCAGCTAGACCTTGTGTTCTGGCCTTTGCATTCCGGAGCGTAACTCTATTATCGCCTTGTGTCCAAATCAAGTGTTGATGTATGTTCCTGCCCAAGTAGCCAGTGAGATGACAGTTCTTTGGATCGCTATAAAAACCGGATTTTCTTAATAATGATGGGAATAGCCATCCAGATGATAACACATAACTGGAAGAGTTATGATAGACTTAATTATACTTTCTGGTGGGCAAACATGTTCTAGCTACAAATATGAAAGAATGAATGCTGAAATTTTAGGATATAGTAGTGCATTTGAAAGGGTGTGGAGCCCGTTGACATCATTTATTGAGTCACAATAGTTGTCATGTACCTTTTCTTTTTATTTGTCCTCCTTACACATCCAGGGTGGGAGGGAGGGAGATGGGAAAACATTAGAATTATTATTCGTTAAATCTATTTTATTGAAATTATACATGTGGTTTCATTTTCATTAGTTAAGGGGAGGGGGAGTGAAAATGTTTGTTGTTGAATTATTTGTATATTTAAAGTGCTTTTGTTTGATTCGTTTATGTTTAAATTCAATGTATTGCACTGTTAATAATTGAAAACCAATAAAGATTTACAAAAAAAACAAAAAAAAACCAACAACTTAATGAGCTATCCCAATACTTTGGAGATTTTTTTTTTTCAATGTCGAAGCTGGTTCTGGTTGTCAGAGTAATAGTAGATGGGATTAAGTGTGTGTATCGCCCAAACCATAAGTTTTTAAGAACATAAGCATTGCCTCTGCCGGGTCAGACCAGGGGTCCATCGTGCCTGGCAGTCCGCTCCCGCGGCGGTCCTCCAGGTCCATGACCTGAAAGTGTTCCCTACCTAACCTAAAATGTCTATACCCTATTCGCTCAAGGTAAACCTCTATCTGTACCCTGTTATCCCCTTCGCTTCCAGGAAGTCATCCAGTCCCTTTTTGAACCCCAGAATTGTACTCTGTCTTATCACCTCTCCGGGAAGCGCGTTCCAGGTGTCTACCACCCGTTGAGTGAAGAAGAACTTCCTTGCATTCGTTATGAATCTGTCTCCTCTCAGTTTTTCTGAATGACCTCTTGTTTTTCTTGTCCCCGCTAGTCTAAAGAATCTGCCCCTCTCCACCTTCTCTATGCCTTTCATGATTTTATAAGTCTCTATCATGTCCCCTCTCAGTCTCCGCTTTTCCAGGGTAAAGAGTCCCAGCCTGTCTAACCATTCGGCATATGAAAGGTTCTCCATGCCCTTTATCATCCTCGTTGCTCTCCTCTCGAGTATTTTTTCAGTGTTTAGTTTGCAGTAATCGCTATCCAGGTTTCTAAAATTCTATTGACTGTGAAAATATGGACCTGCTTGAACCAGCAAAATAACCAAGAGGGATGTGAACTCAGGAATCCAGGGCTCAACTCTCACCTTTTCTAAGTGACAGGCCAAATTCCGCACTTGTTTTGCATACACTTAGGAAAGGTAATAGATTACTGAATGTACTTGAATATAGCTCTCCTTAAGCTTGGTTTTGGAAACGTTAAGTAATAAATCCAGTGGGTTACAGCTTAGTGTGCCATTCATGCTTCTTTGGATTTTATTTCATCGATACAGTAATTCTGTGACTGCAGCTAAGCAGCAGCTTGCTTTAATGAGCTGTTATTCATATTATGTGCCCATCTGGAATCAGTTTGCAAGGAGGGTCCAAAGCGCCACCGCCACCTGTAACACATTAAGCCCGAGTCTAGTACCAACTCCATGGATCTGAAACGCTGGCCCTGTGTACATACTAACCTGTGAGAGCATAATTGGAGAAGTGATATTTAAGAAGCCAGTTCGCTAGGCCCTCGTATTCCCAGAGGCATATCCACACACAGGCTGAAGGTTAGAGCCGAAAGGTTTTTCATTTTGACACGGCAAATCAAAAACCCCACTGCATATGGATATTGTTTAGCATTCAAGATTCAGGTTATCCAAGCAAGTTCTGCCATGGGGGTCCTTGATTATCTTACTTTTGACAGATTACCTCTAAGAACTTTTTGCACGGAGGGGACTCTGGCTGAAAAATGAACCGAGCAGGATTTTGCAGGCTGGCCCATTGGATTGTACTTAATGCTAATAAAATGGAGACATGCAGAGAGGAAGCCATGTCCATTTCAAAATACGCAAAATCTAATAGTGTTACCATACATTTATTTTTACATTTCATTTATTTGTTCAGTTTTCTGGACCGTTCTCTCAGGGATGCTCGGAACGTTTTTCAATTTTATTCAGGCGCTCAAGCCTTTCTCCATGTGTGTTCTGGTGGGCTCACAATCTCACTAATATACCTGGGGCAACGGGGGAGCCAAGTGACTTGCCCAGGGTCACAAGGAGCATTACATTACATTACATTAGGGATTTCTATTCCGCCTGTGCCTTGCGGTTCTAGGCGGATTACATTATAGAAGATATCTGGACAGTTCCAGTTGAATTACATTTCAGGTTAGGAGTATATTACAGTAACAGTAAAGAGTTATGATACTTCAAGTTCACAGAAGATAATACTTGTCACAGAAGTTATTACATATGACAGAAGATATTGCATTTTGCAGAGGTAATACATGGCAACTCGATCGTTTAAATCAGGTGTAAAGTAGAAGAGTTACATTACATTTTAGGTCACAGACAAAGAGATAGTATAGATGGGTGTTTCCGAAGTCGTTGGTTGGGAACTCGTTGGGTGGTGGTTAGAGTGATGGGAGATATTTTTTGAACAGTAGTGTTTTTATTTCTTTGCGGAACTCTTTTATGTCTGTTGTTTTGGTCAGTAATTTTGAGATGTCAGAGTCTATTTTAGCTGCCTGTGTCCCCAGGAGGTTGTCGTAGAGTTTCTTACGACAAGTTCCGTTGAGTGGTGGGTAGGTGAAAAGGTTCTGTGTTCTCCTTCTTCTTGGTGGGTGGTAGTGATGGAAACGATTGATTAGGTAACTGGGTGCCGTGCCATGGGTTACTTTGAAAATGAGACAGTAGAGTTTGAATTGTGTTCTTGCTTTTATTGGTAGCCAGTGAGATTCTAGGTATGCATTGGTAATGTGGTCGTGTTTGCTGAGTGAGTATATGAGTCTGAGGGCTGTGTTCTGGATGGTCTGTAGTTTTTTTATTGTGTTGGTCGGGCAAGGTAGGTAGAGGCTGTTGCAATAGTCGACAATACTTAGCACAAGGGATTGGACAATGATCCTGAATTGGTCTTTGTTAAAGAATTTCCTGATTTTTCTTAAATTTCGCATTGTGAAGAATGCTTTTTGGGTGACCTTTAGGATTTGTGTTTGCATTGTACAGCATCTGTCTAAATGTATTCCTAGGATTTTAAGGGAGTTCTGTATAGGGTACTTGATTGAGTTTACTTCCAGTTCTGTTAGGGATGGTTTTTTGTCCTTCTCTAGTAATAAGAATTTGGTTTTGTCAGAGTTCAGCTTCAGCTTGTGATCTGTCATCCATTTATCCACTGTTTCTAATGTAGTTTTCAGGCGTTCTGTGGAGATTGGGTTGTGTATGTCGAATGGAAGGAGGATGGTTATGTCGTCTGCGTAGCTGAAAGAAGTAATATTTTGGGTGTCTAGGGTGGTGCCTAGGGAGGATATGAATAGGTTGAAAAGTGTGGGAGAGAGGGGTGAGCCTTGTGGTACTCCACATGGATTGGACCATGGTTCAGATAGAGTGTCTTTTGATTTGACTCTGTATGTTCTAGTTTTAAGGAAGCCTTGGAACCAGTTATGAACTTTACCTGAAATTCCTATTGCGTCTAGTTTTTGGAGAAGAATGGAGTGGTCCACTAGATCGAATGCAGCTGAGAGATCAAATTGGATGATTAGCAGTCTATTTCCTTGGCTGAGGTGACTTCGAGCTATGTCTAGTAGAGATACCAGGAGAGTTTCTGTACTGTAGTTGGTTCTGAATCCGGATTGGGATGGATGTAAGATATTGTGGGCTTCAAGGTAAGTGGACATTTGTTGTGCAACTAGTCCTTCTATTATTTTGACGTATGTTGGGATAGAAGCGATTGGTCTGTAATTTGATGGGTTATTTGTTAGACCTTTGGGATCCTTCAGTATAGGCGTGATTATAATTTTTCCGAGCTCTGGTGGGAACTGGCCTTCCCTGAGTGTGGTTTGCAGCCATAATGTGTAGCTAGCTTTGAAGTTGATGGAAGCTGTTGCTAGTAGGTATGGTGGGCAGTTGTTCAAGTCACATGATGATTTGCAATATTTTTTGTATAGCCTGTCCAGTTCAGTCCACTGGGTTGTAGGGAAGTCGGTCCAGAACCTGTCAGCTGATATTGCTTCATCTGATGTGGGTTTTATTAGAATCTTGTCTGTGTTGTTTTGTGAGTTGTTGAATGTTGTTCTAATTGAGATGATTTTATTTTTGAAGTGGTCTGCTAACTGAGAGGCTGTAGGTATTAGGTTTTCCTGGGTGGCTAGACATGGTTTAGTGTCAGTAAGGTTTCTTACTAGGTTGAACAGTTTTTTTGTGTCTGGTTTGTCGGTGCCTATGAGGTTGGAGTAATAGTCTTTGCGTTTTTCCTTCAATTTGATTTTGTATTGTTTGATTTGGATTTTCCATTCTGTTTTAGTAATTTCTTGTTTTTGTTTTATCCATGCCCTTTCTAGTTGTCTACATTTCCTTTTTAGTTGTAGGAGTTCAGTGTCAAACCATTTATCTGATTGTCTGTGTATTTTGTTTTTTTCTTTTAGTGGTGCTAGTTTGTTCAAGGTCAATTCGCTGAGAGAACGCCAGGTGTTTATGAATTCACTAGGGTTGCTGGAGTCTATTTCTGGGTCCACTGCGTTCCAGAAAGTATTCGGTTCGATTTTCTGTCTGGTCATAGAGCTTGTTTTGAGGGGAGTGGGTTTATTTTTGTTATGTACCCAGTTGATAGTGAAGTTGTATTTAAAGTGGTCCGACCATAGGGTGGGTTGCCAGGTGCCGTTGGTGATTTGGATGTTTTGTGAGTTGAGGTTTGGGGATGAGTATGCTGCAATATCGAGTTGATGACCTTTTTCATGTGTTGGTTCCGGGTTGAGGATCTGGTACGATAGGGTACTGAGGTAAGATATAATATCTACTACTTGTTTTGAGGTGTGGTCTTCTAGATGGAGGTTTAAATCACCAAGGATCAGATTGTTTGTAGAGGAAAGAGAGTTCTGGAGGATGAACTCTTCTAGCTCGTGTTTAGTGTTGTTCCATTTTCCTGGGGTGATGTAGCATAGAAGGCAGTTTAGGTTTCCTGTAAGGGTGGTGTCAGAGAGTTGGCAGACTAGAAGGTCTAAATGGGGGGTGGAGTGCTTGGCTAGTACTTTGATGTTGAAGTTGTTTTTTGCTATAATTGCTAGCCCTCCTCCTCTTCTGTTAGCTCGGCATACTAGTTCAATTTTGTATCCTTTGGGACAGATTTCAGTAATGTGAGGGTCTGTGTCGGATGTGAGCCAGGTTTCAGTAAGGAAGAGGCATCCTAGGTTGTCTTTGATTAGCCAGTCTTTGATTAGTTCTGTTTTTGGACCTACCGATCGTATATTTAAGTATGAACATGCTATTTGTGAGATTTTTGTGAGTAGGAAGGGGGTAGGAGCTATATTTGATTGTATTTTTTGTGATGTCTGAGGTCTTTGAGAGCTTGTCTTGGTTTTTGTTGTGTTTTTTTCCCCAGATTGTGGGTATGCTTGCTTGGTTGGATGGTGAGCAGAGGATCAAGGTTCTAGGGGTTTGGAGTTTCCTGGTTTGTAGGACGGATTTGTGTGGTACTGTAATGATTGGAATTGGCTGTGTGTGGTATCCTGCTGTTTTCCATTTGTCTATGAAGAGGGATAGTAGTAGTATAGCAAGGATGAGTTTGGGTGTACTTGTATCCATTCTGTGTGTGGCTGAGAGAAGTTGTTGTGGGATTTGCTGGGACTTTGTAGGGTCTCTGTATATAGGCTGGTTGAGATCCTGTTTGTAGTTGGGTCACCTAGTAATTGTTTATTTAGGTTTTGGTGTTGGTGGTTTAGGGTGAATTCCTGGTGGTGTTGCAGGTTATTCTCACTCACCTCTAAGATAGGTGGTATTGGCAGTTTCTGTATTCGGTAGTCGTCCCCTGCAGTCGCTCCTACACCGGCCGGTCGAGCTGGGTAGAAGAAGCAGCTCCCCGGTGGCAGAGGAGCTGCTTTTGAAGAGGCAGTAGTGTCGCTGTGGTTTCGGGGGGCGGAGCAGGGCTCCCACGCGGCCCGAGGTCGCCTGTGTAGAGAAGCAGCTCCCGGTGGCAGAGGAGCTGCTTTTGAAGAGGCCGTAGTGTCGCTGTGGTTTCGGGGGGGCGGAGCAGGGGCTCCCACGCGGCCCGAAGCCTTTAGTGTGGCATGAGGCAGCTCCCGGTGACAGAGGAAGCTGCTTTTTGAGTAGGTAGTGGTGTCGCTGTGTTTTTCGGGGGGCGGAGCAGGGCTCCCACGCGGCCCGAGGTCGCCTGTGTAGAGAAGCAGTGTGGGTTTTCAACCCCCTGGTATTTCATCGGCAATTCGATTGCTGGACACAATGAACACCTTTGTCAACCGTAGGGCACAGCAATAACGACCATCACGTGTCGCCAAAATGTTCAAGCTACTGCTTCCCATTCTCAGGAAACATTCATTCAGAGAATTCACATGGGTAGATTATGATTTGCATATGTAAAGTGACCAGGGGCGTGATGACTGTCCTGGGCGCCATGCCACAAAGGTAATCAATGAAACAGAGAAAAAATGAAGCAGATAAAGACCATATCCTAGTCCGCCTAACCACCTCTCCCTTAGAGATTCAACATACTTGTCCTATGCTTTCTTGAAACAACATTCTTCTCTTTCTTCCTCTCTTCTATCAGTTCTTCGCTTGCCACATTTCTCCAAGGCTCAAGAGACCTCCTCGGGTTATGCACATTTAATTTGTTTTGTGCAAGCTTAAAATCTTTATTTTCCAAAGGCCACATAGATGCTCATATGTAGGGTTACCAGATTTTCCATTTGGAAAATCCAGACCCCCTTAGACCCGCCCCCAGGCCTGCCCAGTTCCTCCCATCCCTGCCCCATCATGCCCTAGCCCCGCCCCCTGCTCTGATAGGGGCAGGAGGGCATGCGCGCATGTGACACGATGATGTTACCCGCGTGCATGTGATGTCATTGCATCGCCCTCCTGCCCGACAGCGATTTTGAGGGAGGCTTTTCAAAACCCGGACAAAGTGGCGGGTTTTGAAAAAACCTTCCGGAACCCCGGACATGTCCTTAAAAGGAGGACATGTCCGGGAAAATCCAGACGTCTGGTAAGCCTACATTTGATTTTGCGGTGGACAGCAGTCCACAAACATTTCATCTTAGGATTTGTGTTTTCTGTTGTCGGGCACTAAAATATTCTTCAAGTATTACCTTATTGATATTCACCGCACCATCAGATATAAAGTATAACGTCAGAAATCACCACGCAAGCACCGATCGCTTATGAGATCTGTATGTACAGTTCTCTGTCTGATTTATAAGTTGTAATCCAAATTTCTGCACTCAGTCTTTAAAGTAATGCTAGACATTCATTCATTAATAGCAATCTATCAACCTAGTTCCACTTAGAACCTACCAGATCCTCAGATGCACCACTCCACGTTCAAAGCCTTTCATAACGTTAAACTTTATGTGCAAAGTCTTCACCAGATCCACTCTAATGGATATTTCATTTTAAATCTTTTTACCTGTTGCTTGTTCCACATAATACGTTACAATAAATTATTTATTAAATTATTCATTCTACTTATCTTAAGATTCGTGGGTCGTGGCAGAAAGTCCCTAGAACGGAGAGACCACGAATCTTAAGATAATCTTGTGCAGTTATGGCAGAGCTTACAGGAATGGGGCAGAGACAGGGACAAAGCTCACGGGGAAATTGAGTTCCAGCTGGGACGGGGACAAATTTGTCCCCATGTCATTCTCTATCTGCCAGCTCCTACCCTGACTCCACCCATGGACTGCCTGGAAATAATCAGACCGTGTTAAGGTGATCAGAACTGATAGTTAGCCTTATTGTCCATATTCAGGCAGTCCCCAAGTTACAGACACCTGACTTAAGTATGTCTCGTACTTAAGAACGCAGTCGTGGCTTCATTTGATTTCACTGAGCTGTATTTCCAGTGGCAGAGACTCCTACACTTCTCCTGCAGCAGATTCAGGAATAATGCCTGGCCACATTAAGAACAGTGTGTGGTTGTGCAAGCTGTACCTTAGAGGGAACACTGGGACAGTTGGTCCTTTTGTCAGCTGGGAGCAGAGGGAAGCAGCAAGAATCTTAAAATCTACAGGTTCTGAGTTCCATACAAATCCGACTTAAGAACAGCTTTAAAAACATAACTCGTTCTTAACCCGGGGACTGCCTGTATAGGAATAATCAAGCCATTGTGACATCACTGCTAAGTTTGGCTCTTACGCATTGGTGGAATGAGGCATTATGACATCACAATATGAGCTCTGGAATGTTGCTACTCCTTGGGATCTTGCCAGGCACTGTGACCTGGGTTAGTCACCGTTGGGAAACAGGTTACTGGACTTGAGGGAACACTGGTAGGGACAGTTGACCTTTTTGTCAGCTCAGAGCAGAGGGAAGCAGCAAGAATCTTAAAATCTACAGGTTCTGAGTTCCATACAAATCCGACTTAAGAACAGCTTTAAAAACGTAACTCGTTCTTAGCCCGGGCATTGCCTGTATTGGCATTAGGAGCATGGTTTGAGCGGGCAGCAGCTTCTCCTGTCCTCATAAACCACAATGAATGTCGACCCCATTGTGTTTTGTTATGTTTTTTGTAAATCACATAGAGAAGATGGGCTTCTATTCTTTTGCCAACCTAAACAATCGTGTCAGTACGTAAGAAAAGAATAACCCTAGTGTTAGTAGTTTCATTTTTTTAAATTATTATTTTATTTATCAATTTTCAATTACAATCAAGTTAACAATGTTAATAGTTTAATTATCTATTTTTTTTTTAAATCCTGTCCGGGGAAATGTATCAAGGGATTGACTTTTGATAGGCTACTGGTAGCGGTTGAGCCCTCAAGCGCTATTTCATGACTTTTGAGGACAGAAGGGAAGAGGTCAAAGGCAGTCATTTATTCAGTGTTTATTCAGTAAAATAACATTCTTGTAAAATATGCTCTGGGTCCACACACCACCACCGTGTCTGAGTGTTATTAATCACTCGTCCAACTTCCCTCCAGAAGAGGCTGCGACAAAGATGGTGATTTATATTATATTTAGATAACCAGTATGGTCTGCTGTGAAAAATCTGAGTTCTGTGATTGCATTTTTGCAGATGCACACAAACCCTAGGTCTACACAAACAATTTTCTCTACTGGTTGTCGAGACATGGCACAGTTCAACCCAGAGGCTTTTCACAGCAAAATCAACTGGGGTGGGGGGGGGGGGGGGGGGGGGGCTGGAAACGGCCACTCCAAACACAGCTCTGTTTGCTTTAAATCAAATTCAAAAACGTATTTTCACAGATTGCGCAACAAGGGCGACATTCACCCACGGATCATGCAATTCTACTACAGTTTGTCCTGTGCATTTTCTCATTTAGGGGACCTTTTCTGACTGTAATAGGAAGTGGCCTTAGCACATCCTTACTTGGGTTTTTCCCATGCACTAAGGTAGGGTTACTAGACGTCCGGATTTCACCAGACATGTCCTTTTGAGGACGTGTCCAGGGATCCGGATGGCTCTTCAAAACCCGGCACTTTGGGTTTTGAAAAAGTTATGGCAATGAGCGACGTAGCTCGTTGCTCATGCGGGTCAAGGGGGTGGGGCGGGCCTGGGGGGGCATAAGCGGGGTGTGGCCGGTTGGAACGGGGTGGGCCTGGGGGCGGGGCCATTTGGAAAATCTGAATGAATCACTTGTTGAAAGTTTAAAAATGAATAAAGAAATATTAAAAAAAAAAAAAAAAAAAAAGCAAGAGCTCATTTCCAGAGTTGCTCAGTGCGTTGCGGTCAGGAACGCCGACCTTCCGCAAAAGAACGATTCAGTTTTGTAATACATGTTAATGCTTCACCCTAGAGTAAGAAAAAAAAAATAGGTAAACCTTGCAGACTCTTCATCTGAATCTATTTTCTAACATGTCAGTCAAGTTCATTGGAAAAATATTTGCCATTTTCTAACAAACTAGGTTTTTTTCAACGTTTTGCCTCAAATGTTGAGCTACAGCTGAAGAAATGCTTCTGAAGTTACAGTGAACTGACAAATGAAAATCACAGTTTTTCTGTTTTATTTTCCTGAGTGCCAACTTAATAGTTCTCTGAGGTACGAATTGTGAAAATCTGTACCACACTATATTTCCTTAAAATATGATGCATTGCCGCACATGACTGCCTACAGAGCCACAAAATTCCTCTCGTGGGAAAATATATCATCTTTATGAATGGGTTGGAGGTGTGTGAGAGAGAGAGAGAGACTGAATGGTATCAGCAAACTATTTTCTGTATTTTCAAAAACAGTAAAAAGGATAATAATAATAATTTATTCTTATATACCGCCAAACCATTAGTTCAAGGTGGTTTACAGAAAGAAGGAAATGCACAAACCGTGAATTACTTACATAAGCATATCAAAATTTCTCAGAAAATACAAAATGTCAATTAAGAACATAAGAATTGCCGCTGCTGGGTCAGACCAGTGGTCCATCATGTGCAGCAGTCCGCTCACGCGGCGGCCCCTAGATCAAAGATGAGCGCCCTAACTGAGACTAGCCCTACTGTGTACATTCCGGTTCAAAAGGAACTTGTCTAACTTTGTCTTGAATCCCTAGATGGGGGTTTTCCCCTCTAACAGACTCCGGAACAGCGTTCCAGTTTTCCACCACTCTCTGGGTGAAGAAGAACTTCCTTATGTTTGTACGGAATCCATCCCCTTTTAACTTCAGAGAGTGCCCTCTCGTTCTCTGTACCTTGGAGAGGGTGAACAACCTGTCTTTATCTACTAAGTCTATTCCTTTCAGTATCTTGAATGTTTCAATCATGTCCCCTCTCAATCTCCTCTTTTCAAGAGAGAAGAGGCCAAGTTTCTCTAATCTCTCACTGTACGGCAACTCCTTTAGCCCCTTAACCATTTTAGTCGCTCTTCTCTGGACCCTTTCGAGTAGTACCGTGTCCTTCTTCATGTAAGGCGACCAGTGCTGGATGCAGTATTCCAGGTGAGGGCGTACCATGGCCTGTTACAGGGGCATGATAACCTTCTCCGATCTGTTCGTGATCCCCTTCTTAATCATTCCTAGCATTCTGTTCACCCTTTTTGCCGCCACAATGCCTTGCGTGGACGGCTTCATTGACTTGTCAACCAGTACTCCCAAATCTCTTTCCTGGGAGGTCTTTCCAAGTACCACCCCGAACATCCTGTATTCATGAATAAGATTTTTGTTACCGACATACATCACCTTACATTTATCCACGTTGAACCTCATTTGCCATGTCGTGGCCCATTTCTCGAGCGTGATTATGTCACGTTGCAGGTCTTTGCAATCCTCCTGCATCTTCACTACTCTGAATAACATTGTATCGTCTGCAAATTTAATCACTTCACTCATCATACCAATTTCCAGATCGTTTATAAATATGTTGAAGAGCACAGGTCCAAGCACCAAACCCTGCGGGACTCCACTGGTAACGCTTTTCCAGTCCGAGTATTGTCCATTTACCCCCACTCTCTGTTTCCTATCCGCCAACCAGTTTTCAATCCACGTGAGTTTTTCACCCTCAATTCCATAGGTCGCAATTTTCCAAAGTAGTCGTTCATGCGGAACCTTGTCGAACGCCTTCTGAAAATCCAGATATACAATGTCGACTGGGTCACCCTTGTCTATCCGCCTGTTTACTCACTTGAAGAATTGCAGTAAGTTCGTCAAGCAAGATCTTTCTTTACTGAAGCCATGCTGGCTGGTCCTCATCAGATCGTGTCCGTCAAGGTGCTCAATGATGCGGTCCTTTATCAGAGCCTCTACCATCTTTCCCAGTGCCGAGGTCAGACTCACGGGTCTGTGGTTTCCCGGATCACCCCTCGAACCTTTCTTGAAGATCGGCGTAACATTCACCACCTTCCAGCCTTCCGGAATCCTTCCCGATTTGATTGACAGATTGGCTATTAGTTGAAGCAGTTCAGCTATTAAGTCACATATTTATCAAACAGGTAAGTTTTAAGAATTTTTCTAAATAAATAATAAGACTGAGCTTGGGGAATAGCGTACTCCAGCATGAATTCATTGTACTAGCCTGAAATGCAAAAGTTTTTTCTAAGAATCTCTTATAACGACATGCTTTTACCAATGGAAACGTAAACCAGTAAGTTTTTCGTGTATTCTTATTTGAATTTAAAAAATTCAAAGTGGGAAGAGCGTTAGGTTGGAGTCAGTCCAAATAAAACTTTAAAACAGATACAGCCAAATTTAAACAAACCTCTAGCCTCAAGAAAGGCAGAATGAAATCATTTAGGCCCTCTTTTACTAACTTCCTCTTCTACTAAACCGCGCTAGTGGTTTTAGCGTGGCGAGTCGCACTGAATGGCCCACGCTGCTCCCAGAGCTCATAGAGTTCTTATGAGCATTGGGAACAGCATGGGTCATTCAGCGCAGCTTCCTGCGCTATAACCGCTAGCGTGGGTTAGTAGAAGAGGCCCTAAGCTGCGCTAGAGTTGGGTAATAAGGATGTGGGGTGCCCTCTTCCCTGCCCTCCCCTGCCACGCACGTGCTCCCTTCCCTTTCCCCATCCCTTCTAAACTTCTCCGGTGTGAGCCGCATGCCCACGTCGGTGTCGGCTTGCCCTTTGACATCACTTCCTAGGTGTGGGTCCCGGAAGTGACATTGGAGGAAGCGCCGATGCCGATGTGGGCTGCAACCTTGCGCCGGGGAAGTAAAAAAGGTACAGGGAGAAGTCAAGGGACGTTTGCACATAGCAAGGAGAGGAGCAGGGGGCGGAAAGAGAAGGCGAAGTACCACGCCCTTAGGAAGACTGCCCCTGGGGCATACCACCCCCATGCACCCCCTTACTAACTAAACTAAATTAAGCCTTAAGTTTATATACCGCATCACTGTGCGGTGGAGGTTTCTACCGTGGCCCAGAGCGCTAAATGCTCTGATGCTCATAGAAATTCTATGAGCGTTGGAGCAGCATCAGAGCATTTAGTGATCCAGACTGCAGTAGAAATCTCTACCACGGCTTAGAAAAAGGGGGGGGAGGGGTAGTTGCCTTTCAAGAAAGAGACTGTCTGATTACTTTGTTCAGCAGTTTCAGATACGTCGTGGCAGCTCATTTTAAGAATCTGCTGCGTTGAAAGTGAAAAGAATTCAGGTGACTGCGCTGACAAGAAGAAGCGGTATTTTAGAATTGCATGATTGGACTTAGGCCCTCTTTTACGAAGAACGCGCTAACGCGTTTTAGTGTGGATTTAGCGCACTCTAAATCAACGTGTGCGCTAACCGCTAATGCGTCCATAGGATAACATGCACGTGTTAGCATTTCACGTGTGTTTAGAGCGCACTAATATTTATAAAAGAGGGGGGTGGGGGGTTAATCCTAATCAATATCAAACATGGAAAACAATCGAGGGCCTAGAACAGTAGCTTTAAGTACATCCAGTTATGTGAATGTATTGTTTGCCTATTTCTTGAGTCCATTGCCTCATCTTTGGGTCTTAATCATGAACGAAATGAACTCTTTAGCCAGTTAAGTTGTGCGTGGCATCTTGGGATCGCGCCCCAATTTGAGTGTGCGGCATTAATGAATTGCCCCGCCCCAAACGAAAAATGTAAAACCCACAACAAGAAAGCAGAAATGACACCGCATTCACAGTCCCAGCTGTCATATCGTATCCAAAACAATCCCAATTCAAATGTTTTACTTTATTTCACTTCTGCACATGCTAACTGGTTTCAGCTCACATTAAAATGATTTAGTGTAAGCTAAGAGAACCCAAAAATTAGATAAAAATAGTCAATGAAAAGAAAATGAAATGAAAGCGTCTCCTTGCCCTCTCTCCAACCCCACCCCGCCCCAAAAAAACAGAACCAGGAACTGTGTTCCGGACGGATATCTTCTCCTCTTTCATGTGCTAACCCCAAGATAAAGTGGAGGTTTTATGGCGCAATTAACTTTTATTGCTGAGTCACACTGCAGCGATTAAAAGGCTATTTTTGTTACAACAGGAGTTAAACATTAAAAAAAAATAATAATAATTAAATTGAGCCAAGAAGCCAAGCCAGAGCAGAGTTGACAGGTGAAAACTAGCTGGTTCTCTGAAGAGTAAAGTGTTCCAGACCACAGCGAACCAGCGAATTTCCTTTTTCCATCAGAAATTAAGATGGAGCATCTGCAATGTACATGGAATGAGACAAAAGGAAATGGTGTCACTCTGCTGCAATGTAACTTCAAGACCTTGATCTAAATCTTAGTGCAAACCGCATAGATTCCTTGCAGAAAGTTGTGGTATACAAGACACTGACTTGTTCTGTATTGCGTACTACCGTATTTTCTCGCATAAAACGCGCGCGTTATACGTGGTTTTTACAAACCGCGCATACCCTTGCGCGTTATACGCGTGAGCGCGTTGTACAAAATTTTTTTTTACATAGTTCCCCCCCCCCCGACGCCCGATTCATCACCTGGAAGGAGCGCTCGCACTCCCACCCCGAAGGACCGCTCGCACCCCCACCCAAAGGACCGCTCAGCACCCCCACAGCCTCCCCCCCTCCCCCATGGAGAAGCTGTCTACCTTGTTTCCGGATGCCAGTCCAGCTGCTTCCTCTGCCGGCGGTCCCGCCCCTTCTCAGAGCCCTGTGCTGCGCTGCTTCCTCTTCAGGCGGTCCTGCCCTTTCTCTGACATCAGAGAAAGGGCAGGACCGCCGGAAAAAAAGCAGCGCAGCAGGGCTCAGAGAAGGGGCGGGACCGCCGGCAGAGGAAGCAGCTGGGCTGGCATCCGGAAACAAGGTAGACAGCTTCTCCATGGGGGAGGGGGGAGGCTGTGGGGGTGCGAGCGGTCCTTTGGGTGGGGGTGCGAGTGCGTGCGAGCGGTCCTTCGGGGTGGGGGTGCGAGCACTCCTTCGGGTGGGTGTGCGAGCGGTCCTTCTGGGTGGGGGTGCGGGTGCGTGCGAGCGGTCCTTCGGGGTGGGAGTGCAAGCGCTCCTTTGGGTGGTGGTGCAGGTGCGTGAGAGCGGTCCTTCGGGGTGGGGGTGCAAGCGATCCTGCGGGGGGGGGTGAATCGTACGTCGGGGGGGGCATCAGGCTTTCAGGGTAGGGACAGGACTTCAAGGGGGAAAGGAGAGTCAGGGCGGGCGAAAAGAGAGTCGGGGTCTCCAGAGGAGAGTCGGGGCGGGCGAAAGGAGAGTCGGGCAGCATGCGCGGTATACGGGTGTGCGCGGTATATAAAAATTTCTGTACATAAATTTGTGTTTTTCGCGCTCTATACCTGTGTGCGCGTTTTACACGGGTGCGCGTTATCTACGTGAAAATACGGTAGTCTATGCCATGGCAGGCAATGCTGGTGCAGGTGGAATGGAGTTTCCAGCACAGAAATGTCAGTTTGCAAACTGACTCTTTAATTATATATAACCTCATAGTAGTTAGGAAGTGAGCAAGCCAGATCTTTGGCTTCTGAGGTTGCAGTTCTATTAATTCAATGCACTGTGCAATGACTGAAGTGCATTAGTTCAGTTTCGTTCATTCGCTGTCTTCTGTATCCTGCCTTTTAAGCAATCAGAAAAAGCAATTTAAAAGGGATCAAAAGAAGGGAAGCAAGAACAGAGACAGAGAGAAAGGGACCCAGAAATAACTAGCATAGATGTCACATCTTAAGTATTCTATAACGTAGCGCCAGTGGCATAATAAGGAGGGGTGGTGGTCTGCCCCAGGCGCCATGTTGGTGGGGCTCCTCTCTGCCCCGCCTACTCCCCTCGCTATGCGCCCACCCCTTCCCTCCCCCTGTATCTCTATTTGTTTACCGCCGTGAGCAACAGTTGTAGCGTACCCCTTGTGACAAAGCCATCTCTCCCACTGATGCCACTTCCGGGTGCTGTGCACAGGAAGTGATGTCAGAGGGAGAGATGACGGGGTCGCAAGGAGCACGCTGTTGACCGCCGCGAACAACAGCTTCAACTAGAGCAGGGGTCTCAAAGTCCCTCCTCGAGGGCCACAATTCAGTCGGGTTTCAGGATTTCCCCAATGAATATGCATGAGATCTAAGTGCATGCACTGCTTTCAATGCATATTCATTGGGGAAATGCTGAAAACCCAACTGGATTGCGGCCCTCAAGGAGGGACTTTGAGATCCCTGAACTAGAGGTACGAGGGAAGGGAAGGGGAGGCACGCAGCAGGCGGGATTGGGGAAGGAGCGGGGGGAGGGGGCGGAGGTGAGTGTGGGGGAGGGGCACCACCACCCCGGGTGCTTCTCACCCTTGCTGGGCAGATGTGAGTGTAATTCCTAATTGGTATCAATTAAGTGCCAATTAGCTTCAATAATTCATTATTAGCTCTTGATTGACTAAATAGTTTCCATGCACATCTGGCATCCACGCCTACGTTTGAGCATCCTATTTAGAATCTGCGGGGGGGGGGAGGGGGGTGTCAGTTTAATGCTATTTATTGCAGGCAGAAAACTACATTGTAATTATGAGTTTTATGCTAAGGTTGTGGGTTCAAATCCCGCACTGCTCCTTGTGATCCTGGGCAAGTCACTTAATCCCCATTACCCCAGCTACATTAGATAGAGTGGGAGCCCACCGGGACAGTTAGGGAATAAACACCCCCCTTTAATGAAATCACTTTAGGCTTTTTTTTTTCGCTGGCCACAGTGGAACGAGGGCCATGGCCGGTGATTAAAAAAAGCCTAAAGCGGCTTCATAAAAAGGGGAGGGGGGTTAAAATAAGTAAATTTGCAAGAAAACCCTTTTGAAAAGTGATTTCTAAAAGGGAGTTTTATGAGGATGATTTCTGAATTACATTAAGGGCTCCTTTTATGAAGGCGCGTTAGCAGTTTAATGCGTGTAATAGCGCGCACTATACCTCCGGCCACGCTAGTCACTACCGCCTCTTCTTGAGCAGGCGGTAGTTTTTCGGCTAGCGCAGAGGTTAGCGCGTGATGAGGAGTCACGCCCGCTAACGCGGCTTAGTAAAAGGAGCCCTAAATGGTCACAAGTTTAAAAGGTCTTATGAGTGCTAACGCAAAATCTGCTGATACGTTCTGACACTCCACAAAAACGTTATGATAGACGAGTATATGAATTGTAAAAAGAGGGATTTTTGTTGCATATACAGGATACTTTTCTCTCTTATCTAGAGTGATTTCTAGGAAGAACAACTAAAGTCTCAACTATTGCATGTTTTAATTTAGCCAGTGAAATGCAACCATTACAAAAAGTTACTGCTTGAGCTCTTACCAACGATGATGAGTCAAAACCACGCGAGACGATCATGCGCGGACAATGCCGGGCAGACAGTTGCGTTCAGGACATCAGCGCGCTGGATTAAAACACTCTTTTAAAGCGCTCCGATGGGGTGTGTGTGGGGCCTCCCCCACTTTATTTAGAACTGTTGGCGCTCCTGTTGGGGGTAGGGGGTGGGGGGAACCCCCCATTACAGAAAAAACTGTAATTTTCTCTAAAAAAGAGGGGAAAAGGCTGTTTCCTCTATAATGGGGCATTCCCCCTAACACCCCCCACAAAGGGAGCATCAACAGTTCTAAGTAATTTGGGGGGGGGGTTCCCCCCCACACACACACCCTTGGAGCGCTTTAAAATAGTGTTTTAATGCAGTGTGCTGACATCCTGTGCGCGATTGTCTGCCCTGCATTGTCTGCGTGCGATTATCTCGCGCGGTTTAGTCTATGTACCTTACCAACATCTATTTTATAACATAACATAAATGTTTATTTATATACTGCATTAGCCTTTTGGTTCAAGGCAGTGTACAGGATAGTCAAAAAAATCAAGGAACAGTCATTTTTTTTTCCTAATTGAAATTTTACAAATACATAAGTATAAGAATAAAATAAAACAATAAGCTGCAGATACCAAAATATACCTAATAATATGCAAAATACAGTATAGTTAATATACAAAGTAAAGTTAATTAGGATTTACATGAGTCCTTACATCAAGAGGGGTCCAAATTTTTGTGAATCTGGCTATGTTATTTTGTTTGAATGTTATTATTTCCTCAGACTTTCTGATGACACAAAGGTGATTCCACCATTCGTAAAAATTAAGCCTAGAATTGTCTTTCCAATTGGAAAAAATATGGTGGATAGCTAAGGCAATCATGCAATCAAATATTTTTTAATATAATGGTAGTATTGTCATTTTTAACAAATTAGAATAATACAGTTTTACAAACGCATAAAAAAATAAATGAAAAATTGCCGCGCGTGCTAGACGCTAACACCATCATTGAGCGTTAGTTCTAGCTGTGTAGTGGGGGTTTAGCGCACGCGGAAATTCTGTGCGTACTAAAAATGCTATCGCAGCTTAGTAAAAGGAGCCCTTGGAATCAATAATCTTGGTGCAAAATCTCTGCACAACCTCTTCGCATGAGAACCCTTCAATAATCCCAGACAGACTGTATAATGCTAAAGCTGGTGTTCTTCTTAAATCCGGGAGATGACAATTATCAAAAACGATACGCTCGGTAAGAGTTGGCAGCGTTCACATGTGATATGACACTTCTTTTTTGGCTGGTCCTTGGTCAAATCTATTTGAATGGCAGCATACTGTGAATATCATCATTTGTGACTTTTAAGACTCCTGAGGCAGGCCTGTTGGCCGAAACATGTACATGTCGAGTCATTGAGTCGTTGAATGTATTATTGTGTCAGTGGAGGAATAAAGACCTTCATATTATCAGATGAATTGGAGGACACTTTTTTAGCGCACATCATTCTGATCTGGACAATTCCATTCTGGTTCTGGTACAATTATCAAAAACCCTACAGAGAGTCATGTGCTTTGCCAAGTTCACGGTGTAAACCCCAGCCAAGGTTCATACAGTTCAAGTTAATTCTGCCCAATTCAAACTTTAAGGCATTCAACACTGAAAACCAAAAATCAACCCCCCCCCAAAAAAAAAAAAAAAAGCCTAAACCAAAACCCAAATTCAAAAAATTCAAAAACTGATCAAGGCAACACAATAAAAAGAAATTGAACCGAGTCACTTGGGGTCCTTTCATTAAGGCGCACTAACCGATTTAGCGCGTGCTAAATGCTAAGGCATCCATTATATTCTATGGGCGCCTTAGCATTTAGCATGCGCTAAATCAGGTAGTGCGCTTTAATAAAAGGACCCCTCAGCTGGTTAACACCACTCTCAGCTACACCGGTCCACTTCTCAATGTGATAGAGGTGTATAAAATACTAAGGGCTCCTTTTACTAAGGTGCGCTAGCGTTTTTAGCGCATGCAGCATTTTAGCACACGCTAAACCCATGCTACGCTTCTAGAACTAACACCAGCTCAATGCTGGCGTTAAGGTCTAGTGTGTGCAGAAATTTAGCACACACTATTCTGCGCGTTAAGGCCCTAACACGCCTTTGTAATAGGAACCCTAAGTGGAGTGGAAAAGGTAGATGTGAATCACCTGTTTACTCTTTCCAAAAATACTAGGACTAGGGGGCATGTAATGAAGCTAAAAAGAGGGGAATCATCAAAAGGCGCTGCTGTGTTAGTGTGTGAGAAATGCTAAATATTCCAGTAGGAATATAATGGACATCTTTAGTGTTTAGCATGCACTAATGCTGTTAGCGCCTGATAATGAATCCCCCCCCAAGTAATAGATTTAAAACAAACTAGAGAAAATATTTCTTCACTCAATATGTAGCTAAACTCCAGAATTCATTGACAGAGAAGGTGGTGAAAGCAGTTAGCTTACAAGGGTTTAAAAAAGGTTTGGATAATTTTCTACAACAAAAGTTTCTAAGCCATTATTAAGATGGGAAAATTACTGCGTAGTCCTAGCATAAGCATAAAATCTGTTTTACTCTTTAGGATCTTGACAGGTATTTTTGACCTGGATTGGCCACTGTTGGAAACAGGATACTGGGCTTGATGGACCTTCTGTCTGTCCCTTATATGTTGTTATGATTAGGGGATGGTAATTAGCAGTAATATTCAGTGGCATTAATCAGCTCTATTCATTGTTTCCAAGTTTCCAAGTTTATTATAAGATTTGATTAATCGCCTATTCCAGGTTCTAAGCGATGTACAGCTAAAATTACAAAGTTAGGGTAAACATACATAACTAAAACAACTTAATATTAAACATATTAAAATAGCATAAAAATACATAACATGACTAAACATAGACAACATGACTAATTAACATATATGATCACAAAAAGGTAAAGTTATGGGGAGAAATACAATTCAATATAATAGAAACAATTAAGGTTAAAAACATTAGGGAAAGGAGAGAAAATTTAATATAAAATGTAAAAAAATTTAATATAAAATGTAGAAAAAATCAATTAATCACTGAAAGTGTCTTTAAAAAGAAATCCCTTAAGTTTGCTCTTAAATTTGTCTAAAATTCTTTCTTCTCTTAGATCAGGGGTGTCCAATGTCGGTCCTCGAGGGCCGCAATCCAGTCGGGTTTTCTGGATTTCCCCAATGAATATTCATTGAAAGCAGTGCATGCAAATAGATCTCATGCATATTCATTGGGGAAATCCTGAAAACCCGACTGGATTGCGGCCCTCGAGGACCGACATTGGACACCCCTGTCTTAGATGAATTGGCAAGGCGTTCCAGGCTAAAGGAGCCGTAACTGAAAAAATAGAATGTCGTCGTGTACCGATAATTTTTAACGATGGAACAACTAATAAATGTTGATCAGTTGATCGTAATACTCTTGAGGTATTATAGGGGATTAAAAGTTTATAAATAAAAGCTGGAGTTTTAAAAATTATCGATTTAAGAGTGAGCAAATTTAATTTATACATTATTCGATATGTAACCGGCAACCAATGTGCTTTCTCAAGCAAAGGCGTAACGTGATTGAATTTCTTAGCGTTTTCAATAAGTTTAATCGAGGCATTTTGAATAATTTGTAAGCGTTTAATTTCTTTTTGGGCTATTCCTTTAAATAAGGCATTACAATAATCAATCTTTGAAATAACTAAGGAATGTATCAATATATTCAATGATTTTGGGCATAGAAATTTTTTCATTGAGCGAATTTGACGGAGACTATAGAAAGAAGATTTCACAACATGACTAATATGATCATGATAAGTTAGTTTTTCATCAAAAATAACTCCGAGAATCCTGATCTTATGAATAAGTTTCAAAGAAATGCCTTTAATAGTAATTGGACAAGAGAGAGAAAAATTGTCCTTCCAAGGGAATAGCAAGACATTTGTTTTATCAATATTTAGAGCAAGTCTATTTATTTCGAGCCAATGATGAATCTGTTCAAGTTTGGTATTAATATTAGCTATTTCAGAAGAGCTGTTGGGATCCAGGGGGTGTAGAAGTTGTATATCGTCCGCATATGCAAATACGGTAAAACCAATGGATTGACAGAGGGTCATGAGGGGAACAAGAAAAATATCGAATAAAAGAGGAGATAGGATAGATCCCTGTGGAATTCCATATGGAACTGAAAAACTTTCCGAAATGGTATTATTGTATTTTCCATGTCCTTTAAAACACAAACGCATATTCCTTTTCTCTTTCATTTTGTATAGATTAACCTACAAGATCTCATATTTTTCAAACACAGATTTAATCATAGCATAGCCTAAGTTCTTTTCAAGCCTAACAAGGCAGGAAGAGAAAGGTCAAAACAGACATGAAGAAGGAAAGGACAGGATGAAACATCCAGACCTCACATTAACATTCTTTGTTCTATAAAGTTTGATCTAAACCTTTTATGGACAATAAAAAGCATGATATTAAAAAAAGACAGAACCCAAGAATAAAATGAAATGTCTTGTTTCATGCAGAAGTTCTCGCTGGTCTATTTTATATCTCCTTCCAGGCACATTTTCACATGGCTTTTCTATGCATAGGGCACTAAGAGGTTCTTTTACAAAAAGTACTAAAATCTGTGCTTAACCCATGGTAATGCAGGATTTTACCATGCGCTCCCAGAAAATAGCTGTAAATCCAGTTTTTAAATTAATGGCCATATACTAGTGTGCTCTGAACAACAACAATGGACATATAGAGGAGAAAAAGGTCCACCATGTCAATATATGATAATCCAGAAAAACTGGGATATTGAAAACTCAGCGGAGTACACCAATTAATGTTGAGGTCAAAAAACAGTTTTTATTCACAGACATATCGATGGAGAGGGACATAAACAGTCTTTATTGGTCACCAATTTGAATTGTGGTGGAAAAATCCACCTAAAGATGTTCTCCCTGTGAAATCTAAGAGAGCCTAAAACCAATTTCACAGGGAGAACATCTTGAAACTCACCAGAGAATTTTCCATTCTGTGGGAAAAAGACCAACTGATTTTCCCACCAAAATTCAAATTTATGACCAATGGACTTGCCCACCAAATTTCAGATTTGTGGCCAACGGACTTTCCTTCCTCATTCACCTCAAGCCCCAACCAATTGGGTTTGAAGACCCACCATATATAAAGACAAACTGCAGACGTCACAAATTCCCCTAAAGAAAGACACAGCATGATGGCTGAAACGTTGGTTCTACCTGACCAGACACAGCAAAACCCAGATAAGTGCAACAACCATATGGCTGTGTCCAAAAGGAAGGCACCCCTAAGTCACTGACAGATGTAAGCGGGCACACCTAAATGCACTACTCAGTATGCATATCTGATAGTAGTGTTTAAGATGTGTGCATTGATGGTGGATAAGCCTATAGACAGTCCATTCTCTACCCATGTCTGCACCCCATTTTCAAGTGTGTTAAAGCATTTGCATGTGGCCTTACAGAATTGCCAATATACGAGATGTCCTCTTGCATGCATACCTTCTGCGTGCCATTTCCAGAATTGCCTCGTTTGTGAAAATCCTTAAACTAATATTTTATAATTAGAAGGTTTCTTAGAAAACTGGACCAGCAAGCAGCTGGATTATAGACTGGCTCACTTAAACCCAAATGCTGGGGTTTACTGGAGCAGAATATATTAGTTGTCTATCAAAAACCCAATCAGTCTATGTTCACTCCTAAATTACAAATAGTTCAGATTAAACTCCAGTGCCAACAAGGACACATTAAGAATGAGAATTCTTCTTCACTAGTAAGACATTTGGAAGCCCTAAAAATTTCATCTTATAATATTTTATTGTTATTTTGTTTACCTTCTGTATTTTTCTCTTATTGTTTCTACTTTACTTTATTGATTTGTATTTCACTCCCCCTTTACCCATTGTTATGAGTATGTTAAGTTAAATTTCAATCCCTTGTCTTTATTTAAATTCTGTTTCTTATTGTATTGTTTCCCACCAAATGTAATTTTTAAACTGTTCATCGCTTAGAAGTATGATTAAGCGATTAATCAAAAAAAAACTATTAAACTTGAAACTTGACCTCATGGGACATCCTGTCCTAGCCTTCATTCCTGTATTTATAAAAATATTCCTACATCCCAGCTGCTTACTGTCGCTATCTAGAGAACCGAAGTCCAGTGAAATATTGATTTTTGAGATATTCATTCCGCCATTCAAGCCTAAATACAATAAGTAAAGAACAAGCAACTGACTTACTGCCAGCAAGACAGCAGACAGGCCTAAGAAAACATAGACTTGGTTAAAAATAATTAAACAAGTCAATGACAATTACTGGATGTAGAAGCAACATGTTATCATTTTTGTAGTTAAGATAATTAAAAATGTAATTTGTATATTCTCCAAGCTTACTTAATCATCCTTTATGTCATAACTAACGTCAAACATCCCTGTGATATAATGAATCACAGCTTGCAAATCTGTAGAATAAGACCGATAACACTTGGATGCCCAGACTCATGGCTCTCAGACTGGGGAAATGTATTTGAAGCACAGAAGCTCAAAGACAATGAGCTCCCTGGTTGAGTAGAGATAAAACCCTAGCATGGCCAACCAATGCCAAAGTGAGGGGGTTTATAGCACATTAACACTCCCCCTGCTGGACATTCCCTCACATTGTCAGAACCACCTTAATGTAGGTACAATGTAGCTCCTCCTTAGAAGGAAGTGACATGGCAGGTGGAGTCAGGGAAGCAGCAGCCAGGATGTATATAAGGCAGGGGCCAGAACTAGGCTAGAGAGGCCCAGGGGAGTAAGAGTAAGAAGTGGCGCCAACATCCAGACACTCTGCTTGGCTGAGGTAAGCCAATGCTTTGTTCTAACTACATGTGAGCCTTGTTCTAAAATCTGGCTGCCTGTTTGGAAGAAGAATTTTGCAGTCTGTTTGGGGCATGTCAGTACCAGCTTTTGTTTGTCAAATCAAGAGACTGTTTTTCTGTGCGCCCGATCCTGTGAAGCAACAGGATTCAGGGAGTGTTTTGTTTAAAGCCAATAAATAACTTTTCTGCATTGTTGCTGGTTGTGTCTGGCTGTGTGTTTCAAGGCCCAAAAACCCAAACCCTGCTCAAGCTGTTACAGCCAACAAGCTGTAAGGAATGCTTGGGTAGCCCGAGAGTTGGCTGTAGTACTCTCACTCATTCCTCACTGATTCCTAAGCAAAATTTACGCAGTATGGTATTCTGGTTCAGCACTGATTTGCTCCCTGTTGCCTCATAGTTATCTGAAAAATATAGGGATTCTTTCCAAAATAGAAGGCTCATTGCGAGATCATATATCAAAACATCACTCTATAATTTTTTTTATTTTTTTTTTAATCTTTATTGATTTTTAATCTAAAACAGTGTCATACAAATGATCAAAATAATAGGTATTACATACATTACACTAATATCTGTACACGTAACATATATATCTTTCAAGATTTTAAGTAATCCTTCATATAATAATAACCTAATACAACATATTATATAATATAAATGAAGAATAAAGTTACCCAAATGTCCCCATCAATATTTATTCCCCTCCCTCCAACTCCCCCACCCCCCATGGAGTGTAGGGGACTTAGTGGTGTATTTAATAAAGTTTGGAGCCCATTGACTAAATTTGTAAAATTCTAATAATTTATATTTTTCTTATCTATAAAAATTTTGAGATTCATCCTATAATCCATTCTCCTCAGCGTTCCTCCTGACAACTTTCAGTGCAAATTGCGTTTCCGGTGCCTACCTTTCGCATAGCCGCGATTCTCCAAAGGGTGACGTTGAATGATTGGCATGCAGTCAACGCCACGTTTGCAAGCAGCTGCCAATGTAGGCATTGTTTGGAGAATCTGGCCTTTGGGGATTGTGAGGCGCAAAAGGTTTGGTGGATCACCGAAATGGAGAACTTTAAAGGTTAAGAGTCAGATTTTGTGAATAATACACACACCGTTTTTACTAAACCGCAATAGCGGTTATTAACGCAGGGAGCCACGCGGAATGCTCCGTGCTGCTCCCAATGCTCATAGAGTTCCTATGAGTGTATGGAGCAGCGCGGCTACATACGCTAATAACCACTATCAGGTTTAGTAAAAAGTGTGTGTGGGGGGGAGGGCAGTGTTTTACTGGCAACCAAAGAGCAGCTTCCAGACGAGAAATAGTGGTAAAATAATCCAACATTGATAACTTCCCTCCTAAGTCTGGCTTAAATTAAGGCTTTAGGATCCCAACTTTTTTGAAATATTGGGTCCTTAACTTTAAAGGAACTTTACTCCACAGGAAAGAGTTGGAAAAATCAATCGAGAAAACACTTTAAAGCAACTCTCTTCTGCTACAGGAGGAAGACAGGCTGACTTACCTAGATCTTTAAAATTAGAAAAGAGTGGAGAAAAAAAGACCTCACAGCAATACAGGGGAAATATAAAACAGCACACTGCTGTATCATAAGAACATAAGATTTGCCGCTGCTGGGTCAGACCAGTGCCCAGCAGTCCGATCCCGTGGCGGCCCTTAGGTCAAAGACCAGCGCTCTATTTGAGTCTAGCTTTATCTGCGTGTGTTCTGGTTCAGCAGGAACTTATTCAACCTTATCTTGAATCCCTAGAGGGTGTTTTCCCTTATAACAGCCTCCAGAAGAGCGTTCCAGTTTTCTACCACTCTCTGGGTGAAGAAGAACTTCCTTACGTTTGTACGGAATCTATCCCCTTTTAACTTTAGAGAGTACCCTCTCGTTCTCCCTACCTTGGAGAAGGTGAACAACCTGTCTTTATCTACTTTGTCTTGAATCCCTGGAGGGTGTTTTCCCCTATTTGAATCCCTGGAGGGTGTTTTCCCCTATAACAGACTCTGGAAGAGCATTCCAGTTATCTACCACTCTGTGGGTGAAAAAGAACTTCCTTATGTTCATACGGAATCTATCCCCTTTTAACTTTAGAGAGTGCCCTCTCGTTCTCCCTACCTTGGAGAGGGCGAACAACCTGTCTTTATCTACTAAGTCTATTCCCTTCATTATCTTGAGTGTTTTGATCATGTCCCCTCTCAGTCTCCTCTTTTCAAGGGAGAAGAGGCCCAGTTTCTCTAACCTCTCATTGTACGGCAACTCCTCCAGCCAGGGCAGGATTAACCAATAGGCCAAGTAGGCACGTGCCTAGGGCCCGAAATGGTCAGGGGGGTCCGATGAAGGAGGGCATCAACATTGTTTTTTCCAAACGGCGATGGGCCCCTCCAGCATTGATTGGCAACGCGAGCTCCCCCCCCCCCCCCCGATCGCAATGTTGCCCTCCCATCGACAGAAAGTAAGACAAGCAAGCAACGAGGGTAAGAAAGGCAACAGGAACTGTAATTGTGCAAGCGGTGCTGCTTGCCCAAAGCTTCCCTCTGACGCAGCTTCCTGTTTCCGCCTGGGCGCATGGTGGGGTGGGGCGGGGCAGGGGGGGGCCCAGTGTACTTGTGTGCCTAGGGGCCCTCGACAAATTAATTCTGCCCTGCCTCCAGCCCCTTAACCATTTTTGTCGCTCTTCTCTGGACACCCAATATCATCAAAAGGCCCAAAAAAAACCTCCACGATATATCACAGTCAAACCAGCTTCCTCCTTAGCAGGTAATTAGTATTTGCTGTGATCATCTGGTGCAACCAGGAAGTGTTGCAGCATAACAGCAAGACAGATTTTCAGCCATAGCCAGTTTAATTCAATTTAGAACATCCGAAAGTTCACTTATTTGTCAAAGCCTTCCACACTGTTAATTCCAGGCACATGTAAAACCAGAGTGTCTTCAGGGGGAAAGCACATCACAGCGCGAATCAACCATCTACTAAATGAGAGACCCAGCGCCATAAATATAGGAGGCTGGAAACTCGTCCTCAACGTGATGACATCACCTCCAGCCAATCATAACCTGGATGACATAGCCTCATTCACAAAAATGCCTTCCATTCCACTGAATGGTTAAGGCTAGTAGAATTTACTGACTGTAGTTTAAATATCCGCCGTTGTTCTCACTGCTTCAGACAACGGCGAATATTACCACGACGCCTGTTCACCTGAAACTGCTCTAGTACCAGACTTTGAAATGCCGAAAAATCATGGTGCTCAGCAAGACAATGTTCTGTAGTTTTTTCTAGAAACTACAAAAAGGCAGGAATAGTCAAAGGTTCAGAGAGTGGTCGCTCAAGGTAGAATACCTGTACACATAACGTACATAAATTCAGTAAAGATGAGGTATAGCGTGCCCTCAGTGTGGGGACGCTGCGACGGGAGTCAAGGCTCCAACGCTTAACAGAGTCAGGTGAAGGTAATATACCTACACCCGCACACCATCATAGGGCACCCGAGGTGTGCAATAAATCAAAAGTGCTGAACCACAACTCAATAAGTAATAAAGTCAATTAAAGTGTATATCAAGTGAAAAACCACTGAGCGACCACTCACTGAACCCCCCAGCCAACTCCCCAACAGAAATAAAACGCAGACTTAACTGAAGGATAGAAACATTCCTGGGGCTCAAAGGACAAAACCTCACAGAATACCAGGTTCAACCAGCCTGGTTTCGGGACTAAACCCTTCTTCAGGAACCCATGATCACACAATGGGAGTTCGAGTCAGCTGGAGGGCGGGCGGAGCAACCAGAGCAGAGCGCAAACGCGCTAAAGAGCAGACAGCAAGCAACGTCATCCACACATCCACCAATCATACAGCAAGGTAAAACAAAAGGCCACTAGATAATAGTATGCCATTCGACACTGTCATTCAGCCCATTAGGATGAACAGCTTGAAGTCGGAAAATCCAGAACTGTTCTCTGAGGTTCAAATGAGCCTGTTTATCACCCCGAAAATCACTGGGTATTGTTCCAGGATAAACCATGAAAAATCGGTAAATTGGTGTCCAAACTCCAAACAATGAGGCACCAGGGGAGCCGACCGGGTGGCAGTGTGAATCCTACTTTTATGTTCCCGAAGTCGGGTTCTAATACTCCTGCTGGTACGACCAACATAGATCAGGCCACAGGGGCATATGATGACATATATGACCCATTCAGACTCGCACATAGTGTGACCCCTTAAATGATAATTTCGATGACTTTATTACTTATTGAGTTGTGGTTCAGCACTTTTGATTTATTGCACACCTCGGGTGCCCTGTGATGGTGTGCGGGTGTAGGTATATTACCTTCACCTGACTCTGTTAAGCGTTGGAGCCTTGTCTCCCATCGCTGCCTCCCCACACTGAGGGTACCCTATACCTCATCTTTACTGAATTTATGTACATTATGTGTACAGGTATTCTACCTTGAGCGACCACTCTCTGAACCTTTGACTATTCCTGCCTTTTTGTAGTTTCTAGTATAGGTTAGTGGCAGTGTTTTTGGAGTTTTTCGTCTCGTGCCTGTAGTTTTTTCTAGCAGTCACGCAATGTCTGTGCTCAATTAAACGAGTTTTAAGCTAGCGGGACGGCTGTCCCACATACATAAGGTCGCAAGGACAGATCAACACATATATAACATTGTGAGAAGTACACAAAGTGTCTGAATACAAAAGTGTATATATCAGTTGTCTTTGGAGGCACAAATTGAGAAGTTTCAAGCATCAGATCACATACCGAACAATTACCACATTTTCTCTGACCCCAGCGGCCACCCTTCTCTTCCCTTCACGATGCCACACCTCCGCATAAAAGATCATTCAGGTTATTATTTGTAAACTAAGAATTTTATAGCACTGCAAATTCAACTTCATAGCTTTCTACTTCTTCCATTATATAAGATTGTATAGATGTCTTTGAATTGTTGACCTCTTCACTGATTGTCCAGTGCTTCTTGTAGTAAACCGCCTCAAACTTTTCAGGGCTTTGGCGGTATATAAAAATAAAATTATTATTATTATTTCTGGTGTACGAAAACAATACTTTTAGTTATTAAAAGCTTGATAGGCAGAGAGTGAATGCAAGTTCTTTTTAATAATTCTCCCAAAAGCAGCTGTATGGGTATTATATTTCAAAACACACGTTCCCATGTCAGATTGAGTTTCTCGTACTCTGGGCTCCAAAAGATCTGACCTGTGATTGCATCTGGCTCTAGCAGCAGCCTTCTTTACAATTGCATTTCATCCTTAATTTTAATATAAGGATTCAAAATGTTATGTGATCATGGCATCGAGGTAATCCCACCCCCTCTTCAAACCCAGCATGCACCCAAACAGAGGGAGAAAAAGCCTCAGACTAATGTAGCAGCATAGAACCAAAAGGTACAAATCAAAACTGCTTTTGATACTTTCACTGGCACAAAAATTCCCTCACAGAACAGCTCAGGTTTAGGAAAGGGCAAAGTCACCCGGAGGCACGTTCAAGGACTTAGCCGGCAAAAGACGACTTGAGCTCCAACGCTGTCACGTCTTCTCCAATCCTCCCAACAAGCGACCTTGTTTCACCAATGTTTGGCTCATCAGAGGAATAAACAATACAGCCTTGAAAAGTGCAGCCATGCTGAGACCAGCAGATGGTAAAATGGCTGCTTTACGTAACTTGATGTTGAGTGAGAGCAATGGTGCCAAGTAAACAGGCATTTGGAGGTGCAGATCTCCCATAAGAGCCATAGAAGACACATGGTGCGTCTGAGCAACAGTGCCAAATAAAGGGTTAACCTGCTGGTCTGTTCCTTCTTCAGTTGTTCATGAAATAGCTACACTTTTAGGTAACCTGATGGTGCTGCAATTTGATTCTAATAATAATTAGTACAGTTACTTACATCATGAGTCGTTTGGATCCATGAAAGTAGTCATAGGCATGCTTAAAAAAATGTGGACATATTAATGTATCTCAGATATGACCAAAAATCCATTAATGCAATAAAGCGTCAAATGCACCTGTAAAATTCTCTTTGGTGCACTTGGTTATATATAAAATGCAAAAAACAGAAACTGAATTGAGATTAAGAAAAACGATTCCATCAAACGCATGCTCAGGTTTGTATTTGCAATGATGGAGCCTCAAAAGAGGTGTGCCATTTACCCCCTGTTTTGCAAAGGTGCGCTAAGCTTTTTAGAGCAAGCTAAACACGCGCTAAACGCTAACGCATGCATGTTATCCTATAGACGCCTTAGTGGTTAGCGCACGTGTTGATTTAGTGTGCGCTAAATCTGCACTAAAACACGTGGAGGGGCATAATCGAAAGGGACGTCTAAGTCCATTTACGTCCATCTTGCAAGTCGTCCAAAGTAAAAAACAGCTTAAGACACATTTTCGAAAGATACGTCCAACTTTTTTGTCGTTTCGAAAATCGTCTAATTATTCGTCCTGCCGATCTGATCGTCCAAGCCACTAAATCGTCTATCTTTATGCCACATTTCCGTCCAACTTTCTGCCCAAGTCCAAAACACCTAGAACAAGCCCTGTTGGACTTGGGAGGAGTCTGCAAAGTGATAGACTGCACACCAGACATGCCACCTAAATAGTGGGGTACCTTACAGGGTACTGCTGTGAACTTCACAAAAAGGGTGCCATGTCATCATCTCACTACAGCTCCAGAATCCCCTAGACCTACTTATCTACCACCCCAATAGCCCTTATGGCTGCAGGAGCCACTTATATGCTAGTAAAAAAGGGTTTTGGGTGTGTATAGGGCAGTGCACATGTTTAAGTATCAATGCAGTGATTACAGGAGCTTATGGGCATGTGTCCTCCTCTCCATGAGTCCCTAACCCACCCCCAAGATGACTTAAGCCGCCTCTGTGCTGGACGACTAGGCTTTCCTATGTCAGGCGGCCAGGTGATGGTCTGGAGGCTGAATTTTAAAGTTATGATTAAAATTTTTATGGGGGTGGGGGGGGTTGGTGATCACTGGGGTAGTGTGTGGGGGTCTGTTTTATGTGTTTGAAGTGCTTATCTGGTGACTTTAGGTGGTTTTTTGTGACTTAGACCATGTTTTACATGGTCTAAGTCACAACGTCCAAGTTCCGTCTAGACTGTTGTAAATCTTTCGGTTATAAATGCTGTACGACTAAGTCAAAGCCGGCCCACGTCCCACCCAACTCCCGCCCTCGACACACCTCCCGAAACGCCCCGTTTAGCTTTGGTCGTTCAGCGGCACTATGAAGGCCTAGAAATACGTCCAAAACCCGTTTTTATTATCGGCACTTGGACGTTTTTGAGAAATGTTCGTTCAAGGGCCGACTTAGGCTGGTTTTTGGATGTTTTTCTCTTTTTGATTATGAGCCCCTTAGCTCGCCTTTGTAAAAGAGGGCCTTAGAGACAGGTCTGTAATGGAACGGTGATCCTCCTATAGTTCACTGTGCAAAGTGTCCATCCTGCAGTCAATAATATAGACAAGCCGCTGTTGTTTTATCAATCAAATCATGTACTGTTTTGTCTTTGTTAATGTCTCACCAAAGGCTGACAATAGATATTTTAATAAACTCACTTATAGTTATAGTTCTCAATTGTATGGACCTCATTTGTATGGACGCTACCGGTTGCTTTGCTCTTCGTCGGTCCAGCCTTTATTAATTATTCATATAAGACTCATTTTGTGATTTTTTTTTGTCTTTATTTTTTACTTAGACTTTTCTATGTATTAATATTAAAGGAACGTCACTTAAGCTTATAGTGATCTTGTCCAATATTCACCTCTCCCGACCTCCTGTAGTCAGGCATGGCATGATCTCTGAGAATGTTGTTTCGTGTCTCTCATGCTCTATTTTTTTGGGTCAGAAGATCTGGGATTTCCCGGACGTTGCTAAGTCAACTCAAGAATGTAGAAAACTTTTTTTGAGTATGAGGGAAGAAGTAAAAAAAAAAAAATGGGAACCACATTTTTACTAAGCTACCCATGTAAATGTGTTATTCGGTTTACTGGTATTAAATATGCATTCTGTGTACCAGAGCAACTTCATAGCTTCCTGGATATGAAGAAAATCACATAGTTGGCTGTATAAAGAAAAGAGTCGGATTTATAACCACGTTAGGCCTTTCCTTTATAATGGTGTTCAATAATTTAGATCTCCTTTTCTTTTTCTTTTGTGTTTCTCCACTTCATTGAGGAAAAATGGAAAGAAAGAACCAAGCCTCGAACTACAATAGAACAAAACAACGAAGAGAGGCGATGGAGATGTCAACGTCAACTGATGGTCCCGTGTCCTTTAATGAAATTAAAACGTCTAAAAAGTATATATCAAATAAAGTCCCGACTAGGATCCAAGTTTCATCGACAAGCATCACCTTCCTCAGGGGACAATAATGAACTTGTAACGTACTGCAATGAGTACATGTGATCGTGTCGGCGTCTCTATTCAGCTAAAAAGAATAATGTAGAGACGTCGATATGATCACACGCACTGATTGCAGTACGTTACAAGTTCATTATTGTCCCCTGAGGAAGGTGATGCTTGTCGACGAAACTTGAATCCTAGTTGGGACTTTATTTGATATATACTTTTTAGATGTTTAAATTTAATTAAAGGACACGGACCATCAGTTGACGTTGACATCTCCATTGCCTCTCTTCGTTGTTTTGTTCCACTTTATTGAGGTCAGATAAAAGCTTAAAAGACATTGAAGACACTGAAATATGTGTGCTAAATTGAATTTTATTAGATTTATGAGATTTGAAAGAATTACCCCTGGTTAATTGAATTATGATTATGATTTTCATTAGAATATGATGTATGAGGATGGAAAAATGTAAATTGTCTTTGTAATATTTGCTTTGATTTTCTGTAACAAGAGGTTATTCTTGTGTATAAGTTTTGAAAAATAAATAAATAAAAAGGAATGGCATGATCTCTACAAGGGCTCAGCCCCCTACGTAGTAAGGGGAATTTGAATGGGGGGGTCATCCTAAGTGCACGGCACCCCTCCTCCTCTCCCCTCTCCGCTCCTCTCCTTGTCGTGCGTGCACCCCTGGCCATCTCCCAAACCTTTTTTTACTTCCCCGGCATGAGATTGCTGCCTGTGTCGGCATTGGCGCCCTCTCTGATGTCACATCCAGGTCCCGCATCTAGGAAGTGACATCAGAGGGTGAGCTGACTCCATTATGGGCATGCTGCTGATGCCAGATCAGAATTTTGTCATAGCCACTTCCATTAAGATTTGGGGGGTGACATTAGATCACTATTTAACTCTAGAAGATCATATAGATCTAATGATTTTTTAAATGCTTTATGATTCTTTGGAAACTTCGAGCTATTAAAAAATATTTTGATGTAGTATCTTTTAGATTAGTGATTCAGTCTTCAATTCTATCTGCCCTTGATTATTGCAATATCATTTACTTGGCATCGTATAAGAAAATCTTAAATCAAATTCGAGTGATACAAAACACAGCAGAGCGTTTGATCTTTGGAATAAAAAAAATGTGACCATGTGAGTCCTTTTTATCAACGACTTTATTGGTTGCCATTTGAAGCAAGAACTCTGTTTAAATTTGGTTGCATTTGCTTTAAAGCTCTGTTTGGTTTGGCTCCAGGATACCTAACTTCCCAATTTAAGTTACATAAGTCAAATAAAAATACTGTACTTGAAATAATTGTTTGTTTATGTATCCTTCTTTAAAAGCTTGTTGTTGCAAGAGATTTTTGGATAAGACTTTTGCATTTCAGTTAGGAAAAATGAATTCCTGGTTAAGTTCTCTGATTCCACAAGCACAATCACATTATTCTTTTAGGAAGTTATTAGAAACTTATCTGTTTGATAAGTTTGTAACTTGATTATTGCTGTATCTCTTTTTATATGTATGTTTCACTAATTGTACAGTCCTTATTTGATGTGAACCATCTGGAACTTATGGTTGGGCGGTATAGAAGAATAAAGATTGTTATTATTATTAGAAGACAGTTTGTTTTATGGTAACCTTTTTTTTTCTTTCAAAAAACATATGCAAAAAAAAGAGTTTCAATAACTCAATGACTTGACTCGACATGTACATGTTTCGGCCCGCAGGCCTGCCTCAGGAGTCTTAGAAGTCAATAAAGATGATAGTTAGAATGTACTGTGGTCCAAAGAGGGACACAACCAAAACACAAAAATAGCATGTCCTATCTCCGATGATACGGATGCATGCACCTAGTCATTGAGTTATTGAATTATTGAATGTATCATTGCATCATTGGAGGAATAAAGATTTTTTGTACCTTCAGATGAGTTGGAGGACACTTTTTAAGTGCACATCATTTTGATTTGGACAATTCCACTCCTGTTTTTCCTGAAACCATGTCAAAACATAGAATTTCATTACTAAAGCGCGCTAAGGGATTAGCACGCGCTAATCGAAAAAGCGCACGCTAAACGCTCACGCATCCATAGACTAACACGCCCGCGTTAGCGTTTAGTGCACGCTAAATCAAGTAGCGTGCTAATTGGTTAGCGCACCTTAGGGCTCCTTTTACTAAGATGCGCTAGCGTTTTTAGCGCACGCAGGGAATTACCGCGCGCTATGCTTCTAGAACTTACGTCAGCTCAATGCTGGCACTAAGGTCTAGCGCGCGCACTATTCCGCGCGTTTAAGCCTTAGCACACATTTGTAAAAGGAGCCCTTAGTAAAAGAGGGCCTTAATGAAATAAGATAACACTCTTTTCAGGTACAGTGGCAAAATAACGCTCAGAATTTAAGAAGCTGGTTGGTTGGGCTGAGAATTTTTCAGCACCCCTCATAAAAACACTTTATTTCACTGGCTGCGAATGATTAAACCACCTTTGTTACTCATATAATGTATGCAAATTGAGTTACAATTATATTAATTCTAGTTAGTGTGCCCTTGTTTGGAAATGCCGAAGAACTTCTTATGACTGGAAAATAGCTTTGCATTTCAAATAGGCAGGACTTTCTAATAATGATTCTTAAATTGCTAACATTTGCTCAGGGTAGTTGAAGAGACGTGTAACTTGGCAAGAATAAGTTAATCAGGAAAGCTCGTATAAATAGTTTCGGTCAGACACCATCTGAGGGCCATATTGCTTGTGAGCGTAGCATGTGCACTTAATCAAGTTGTGGCTGTTGGGAAGGGAGTCAGCTTCTCACCCTGGGCCCGATAATCTCTCCAGCAAAATAAAGACAGCAAGTCACTTAAGCGTTCTGGGATACAGTCTGAAAAAAGCAACAGCCAGAGATGTTCCCCGGTATTCACAAGAAAAAGGATCGACTTCTTGGAAGGCAAAAATGTGAAGAGTCTGGCGCAGTGGTTAAAGCTACAGCCTCAGCACCCTGGGGTTGTGGGTTCAAACCCACGCTGCTCCTTGTGACCCTGGGCAAGTCACTTAATCCCCCCACTGCCCCAGGTACATTACATAGATTGTGAGCCTGCCAGGGCAGACAGGGAAAATGCTAGAGTACCTGAATAAACTCTTGTAAACTGTGTTGAGCTCCCCTGGGAGAACGGTATAGAAAATAGAATAAATAAATAGTGTGAAAAGCTTCAGCCTCTGATAACTAGAGCTGGTATTGTGACATCATAATGCTTCGTGTCCCGGCTCCCCTTTAAGAGGAAGGGAGCCGGGACACGAGGTGAACTGTGGCGGCGCTTCTTTTGGCTTTATTTTTCTTTATTTTCTTTTTTCCTTAGTTCCCAGGCGGGGAGGCAGAGGAGAGGTGAGCCGGGGACGCAGAAGGGAAGAGGAATAAGCAGGCAGGCAGACCGGGGTCGCGGCGAGAGATAGCTCCGCCCACCCCCACCGCATCAGAGGTCACATCGGCCCAGGCTCCCCTTTAAGAGGAAGGGAGCCAACGGCGCCCAGCCGTTCGGCGCCCAGCCGTTCGGCACGCAGCGAAGGCGAGCGACAAAGGCGCTCGCCTTAGCGAGAGTGCCTTTGCGAAGGAGCCTTGAGAAGGAGACCAGGCATCCCAGCAGCAAACCTAATTTTCTAACTTTAACTTTAAAAAAAAAAAAAAACTTAAAAAAAAAATATATAAAAAAAAAAAGTACTTTTCTCCTCTTCTCATTCTTCTCTCATCCTATCTCTCATACTCGTACATTTACTCTCTCTCATTTACTCTCTCCCTTCTGTTATGGCAGGGCGGACGAGGAGTGTGAAAACTTCAAGCAAGGTTGGCATCCCCTGCACTGAAGTGATCGGGGAGATGAACTCGGCCTACACACAGACGGAGGAGAACACAGCCCCGGGAAAGGACGTCTCCGCGCAGACCGAGGCCATCCCACAGCAGTACATCACGGCCTCTACACAGACAGAGGAGGTTGGTCAGTGGGATGAAGACATCATGCAGGAACTAAGAAGCCTTAGGGAGGAGGTGAAACGTCTGAGAGGCATTAGAGAGGATGAGGCCTACATCGATGGGATAGTGCAGGAACTATCCCAAATCACAGAACGGGCCCGTGACGGATCACCCATGATGACTCCAGGGCCGCCGACAAAGAAACCAACTGTTGCAGTTCAGGAGATGGATGGAGACACTGACTCCTGGCAGTTAGTGACCTCCTCCACAGGTAAACGTAGGAGACCCCCCCCCCCCCATTTACAATCTCCTCACCTTCTCACTCTTTCTCTCACCAGGGCAGCTCCACATCGACTCCACAGCTGAGCCTGAAGAACAGATTCCAGATCTTGCAGGAAGAGACTACCGATGTGGACCAGGATCAACACACTTCTCCATCTCCAGGGACAATGGATCGACACCCCCAAAAGAAGCGTAGAGTAATAGCCATTGGGGACTCCATGCAATATGCAGACCGGATATGCAGTCGAGGGAAGTCTGCTGTCTGCCCGGAGCCAGAATAAGAGACGTGACCACCTGTCTCGATAGACTTCTCAGGCCCCAGGACCACTTCCCCATACTGCTCATCCATGTTGGAACGAATGACACTGCCAAGAACACCCTGGAGGACATAGCGAGAGACTTCGGAGCTCTGGGAAAGAGGCTGAAGCAGATAGGAGCACAGGTAGTATTCTCTTCCATTCTTCCTGTTAGGGGCAGAGGAAGGGACAGAGACGAACGCATCCTGAAGACAAATGAGTGTCTACAACGATGGTGCCAGGAGATGGACTTCGGATTCCTGAATCACGGAGAGACACTACAGGGACTACAGGGACCAGACAGACTCCACCTGACCAACAGAGGTAAGAATGTCTTCGGACACAGACTAGCCCGCCTACTTCGAAGGGCTTTAAACTAGGTAAGTTGGGGGTGGGTACCCACTTTTACACCGGAACAGTAAGTAACAATCCTGATGTAGCGAACCAACATTACGCTTCTAGGTCTGAGGTAAGTACCCTTACTGCAAACGAATCGCTAGGAGACAATTTGACTCAAATGGGTGGCTCACAACAGGAGCTTAGCAAACAGAAAGAGTGGAGAGCTATGTATGTTAACGCACACAGCCTAGGGAATAAATTTCTAGAACTAGAAACAGAAATAGTTAATGCAGACATAGACATAGTAGCAATATCCGAAACATGGTTCACAGACTCTCATGGGTGGGATATAACCATACCAGGATACAACCTGATTAGACAAGATAGAGAGGGTAAGTTAGGTGGTGGGGTAGCACTTTATATCAAAGAGAACATTAAGACAACCAGGATCACAGATGTCAAGTATACTGGGGAATCTATCTGGGTAAACTTGGCCAGAGGTGGAGAAAAATGCCTGTACCTTGGTGTGGTATACAGACCTCCGAGACAATCGGAGGAAAAGGACGCAGAATTAATTGAAGACATTGAGAATATCACCTTACGGGGGGAGGCTGTTCTATTAGGAGACTTCAACATGCCTGATGTAAACTGGAACACACTATCAGCGACAACTTGTGATAGCAGGAGGATATTAACGTCCATCAAGGGAGTACGGTTCAAACAAATGGTACTAGAGCCCACCAAGGCCCAGGCCATCCTGGACCTGGTACTTACGAATGGGGAAAGCGTCTCGGACGTCTCGGTGGGAGAGACGCTAGCCACCAGTGACCATAACATGGTATGGTTTAACCTTAAGAAAGGCTTCCCTAGATCACAAACAAAAACAAGGGTACTCAATTTCAGGGGCACTGACTTCGCATGCATGGGAGATTTCGTCTACCAGACACTGCAGGTTCAAGAAGTAACTGATGATGTGGAAGCTATGTGGACAACCTTGAAATCGATCCTTCATGAGGCAACTATCCACTACATAAAATTGGTAACCAAACAACAAAGAAAAAGGAAACCCCAATGGTTCACAGATGAGGTATCATACCTCATCAAGGAGAAGAAAAGAGCATTTCTATCATACAAACACATGGGGGAAAAAGAAGCAAACATTGAATACAGGACAAAGTCTGCAGCGGTCAAAACAGCGGTCAGGGAGGCCAAACTTCGTATGGAAGAAACTCTAGCGAAGAACATCAAGAAAGGGGACAAATCCTTCTTCAGATACATTAGCGACAGGAAAAAGAACACAAACGGGATAGTACGCCTTAGAACGCCAGATGGGAATTATGTGGAAACTGGCTCCGATAAAGCCAAACTACTGAATGATTACTTCTGTTCAGTCTTTACCTGCGAGGCACCAGGGCACGGGCCTCGGCTGGATGCAAAGCAAAGCATGGATGACCCATTTCAGAAGTTTGAGTTCACACCAGCTGATGTTTACAAAGAACTGTCAAGACTCAAGGTGAACAAAGCCATGGGACCGGACAATCTGCACCCAAAAGTGCTCAGAGAGCTATGCGATGTTTTGGCGGAACCGTTAGCCATGCTCTTCAATCTCTCCCTAAGTACGGGGAGAGTCCCCCTGGACTGGAAAACTGCCAATGTTGTTCCTCTGCACAAAAAGGGTTGCAGAGCGGAGGCTGCGAATTACAGACCAGTAAGTCTCACATCAATAGTGTGTAAACTCATGGAAACTCTACTTAAAGGGAAATTGGACACGATATTGGATGAGGGGAATCTGAGGGATCCCTGTCAACATGGATTCACTAGGGGCAGGTCATGCCAATCCAATCTTATCAGCTTCTTTGACTGGGTGACAGGAAAGCTAGACTCGGGAGAGTCTCTGGACATTGTGTACTTGGATTTCAGTAAAGCGTTTGACAGTGTCCCACACCGTAGACTATTAAACAAGATGAAATCGATGGGGTTAGGTGAGAAACTAACGGCATGGGTCAATGATTGGCTGAGTGGAAGACTTCAGAGGGTGGTGGTCAATGGCACCCTCTCTAAGACATCAGAGGTGACTAGCGGAGTACCGCAGGGCTCAGTCCTGGGACCATCCCTTTTTAACATATTCATAAGGGACTTGACCCGAGGGCTTCAGGGAAAAGTAGCGCTGTTTGCCGACGACGCCAAACTGTGTAATATAGTAGGTGAAAGCGATCTCACGGATGGTATGGTGCAGGATCTGATCAAGTTAGAAAACTGGTCCTCAACATGGCAGCTGGGCTTCAACGCAAAGAAGTGTAAGGTGATGCATCTCGGCAGCAGAAATCCATGCAGAACATACACCTTGAATGGAGAAACACTAGCTACGACCTCAGAAGAACGGGACTTGGGAGTAATCATCAGTGCAGACATGAAGGCTGCCAAACAAGTAGAGAAGGCCTCATCCAAGGCAAGGCGGATGATGGGATGTATCAATAGAAGCTTCGTCAGCCGTAAACCTGAAGTCATAATGCCACTGTACAGAACCATGGTGAGACCTCATCTGGAGTACTGTGTGCAATTCTGGAGGCCACATTGCCGTAAAGATGTACTTCGAGCTGAGTCGGTCCAGCGAATGGCCACTAGGATGGTCTCCGGACTCAAGGGTCTCTCATACGAGGAAAGACTGGGCAAGTTGCAGCTCTACTCTCTAGAGGAGCGCAAGGAGAGGGGTGACATGATTGAGACATTTAAGTACGTCACAGGTCGTGTTGAGGTGGAAAACGACATATTCTTTCCTAAGGGACCTTTCAGTCACAAGGGGGCACCCGCTCAAACTCAGAGGAGGGAGATTTGGTGGTGACACCAGGAAGTATTTCTTTACAGAAAGGGTGGTGGATCACTGGAACAAACTACCGGTGCAGGTGATCAAGGCCACTAGCGTGCTCGACTTTAAGAATAAATGGGACATCCACGTGGGATCTCTACGTGGGTCGAGCAGCACTCTGACTTAATGGGGTGGGACAGTAGAGTGGGCAGACTTGATGGGCTATAGCCCTTTTCTGCCGTCATCTTTCTATGTTTCTATGTTTCTCATTCCACCAATAAGAGCCAACCTCATCAGTGATGTCACAATGGCTTGATTGTCCTGTACTTGGCTCACTTTTACTATATGTTGATTTCTAGAGTGGTGCAGTGGTTAAAGCTACAGCCTCAGCACCCTGGGGTTGTGGGTTCAAACCCACGCTGCTCCTTGTGACCCTGGGCAAGTCACTTAATCCCCCCACTGCCCCAGGTACATTACATAGATTGTGAGCCTGCCAGGGCAGACAGGGAAAATGCTAGAGTACCTGAATAAACTCTTGTAAACTGTGTTGAGCTCCCCTAGGGAGAACGGTATAGAAAATAGAATAAATAAATAGTGTGAAAAGCTTCAGCCTCTGATAACTAGAGCTGGTATTGTGACATCATAATGCTTCGTGTCCCGGCTCCCCTTTAAGAGGAAGGGAGCCGGGACACGAGGTGAACTGTGGCGGCGCTTCTTTTGGCTTTATTTTTCTTTATTTTCTTTTTTCCTTAGTTCCCAGGCGGGGAGGCAGAGGAGAGGTGAGCCGGGGACGCAGAAGGGAAGAGGAATAAGCAGGCAGGCAGACCGGGGTCGCGGCGAGAGATAGCTCCGCCCACCCCCACCGCATCAGAGGTCACATCGGCCCGGGCTCCCCTTTAAGAGGAAGGGAGCCAACGGCGCCCAGCCGTTCGGCGCCCAGCCGTTCGGCACGCAGCGAAGGCGAGCGGACAAAGGCGCTCGCCTTAGCGAGAGTGCCTTTGCGAAGGAGCCTTGAGAAGGAGACCAGGCATCCCAGCAGCAAACCTAATTTTCTAACTTTAACTTTAAAAAAAAAAAAAAACTTAAAAAAAAAATATATAAAAAAAAAAAGTACTTTTCTCCTCTTCTCATTCTTCTCTCATCCTATCTCTCATACTCGTACATTTACTCTCTCTCATTTACTCTCTCCCTTCTGTTATGGCAGGGCGGACGAGGAGTGTGAAAACTTCAAGCAAGGTTGGCATCCCCTGCACTGAAGTGATCGGGGAGATGAACTCGGCCTACACACAGACGGAGGAGAACACAGCCCCGGGAAAGGACGTCTCCGCGCAGACCGAGGCCATCCCACAGCAGTACATCACGGCCTCTACACAGACAGAGGAGGTTGGTCAGTGGGATGAAGACATCATGCAGGAACTAAGAAGCCTTAGGGAGGAGGTGAAACGTCTGAGAGGCATTAGAGAGGATGAGGCCTACATCGATGGGATAGTGCAGGAACTATCCCAAATCACAGAACGGGCCCGTGACGGATCACCCATGATGACTCCAGGGCCGCCGACAAAGAAACCAACTGTTGCAGTTCAGGAGATGGATGGAGACACTGACTCCTGGCAGTTAGTGACCTCCTCCACAGGTAAACGTAGGAGACCCCCCCCCCCCCCCATTTACAATCTCCTCACCTTCTCACTCTTTCTCTCACCAGGGCAGCTCCACATCGACTCCACAGCTGAGCCTGAAGAACAGATTCCAGATCTTGCAGGAAGAGACTACCGATGTGGACCAGGATCAACACACTTCTCCATCTCCAGGGACAATGGATCGACACCCCCAAAAGAAGCGTAGAGTAATAGCCATTGGGGACTCCATGCAATATGCAGACCGGATATGCAGTCGAGGGAAGTCTGCTGTCTGCCCGGAGCCAGAATAAGAGACGTGACCACCTGTCTCGATAGACTTCTCAGGCCCCAGGACCACTTCCCCATACTGCTCATCCACGTTGGAACGAATGACACTGCCAAGAACACCCTGGAGGACATAGCGAGAGACTTCGGAGCTCTGGGAAAGAGGCTGAAGCAGATAGGAGCACAGGTAGTATTCTCTTCCATTCTTCCTGTTAGGGGCAGAGGAAGGGACAGAGACGAACGCATCCTGAAGACAAATGAGTGGCTACAACGATGGTGCCAGGAGATGGACTTCGGATTCCTGAATCACGGAGAGACACTACAGGGACTACAGGGACCAGACAGACTCCACCTGACCAACAGAGGTAAGAATGTCTTCGGACACAGACTAGCCCGCCTACTTCGAAGGGCTTTAAACTAGGTAAGTTGGGGGTGGGTACCCACTTTTACACCGGAACAGTAAGTAACAATCCTGATGTAGCGAACCAACATTACGCTTCTAGGTCTGAGGTAAGTACCCTTACTGCAAACGAATCGCTAGGAGACAATTTGACTCAAATGGGTGGCTCACAACAGGAGCTTAGCAAACAGAAAGAGTGGAGAGCTATGTATGTTAACGCACACAGCCTAGGGAATAAATTTCTAGAACTAGAAACAGAAATAGTTAATGCAGACATAGACATAGTAGCAATATCCGAAACATGGTTCACAGACTCTCATGGGTGGGATATAACCATACCAGGATACAACCTGATTAGACAAGATAGAGAGGGTAAGTTAGGTGGTGGGGTAGCACTTTATATCAAAGAGAACATTAAGACAACCAGGATCACAGATGTCAAGTATACTGGGGAATCTATCTGGGTAAACTTGGCCAGAGGTGGAGAAAAATGCCTGTACCTTGGTGTGGTATACAGACCTCCGAGACAATCGGAGGAAAAGGACGCAGAATTAATTGAAGACATTGAGAATATCACCTTACGGGGGGAGGCTGTTCTATTAGGAGACTTCAACATGCCTGATGTAAACTGGAACACACTATCAGCGACAACTTGTGATAGCAGGAGGATATTAACGTCCATCAAGGGAGTACGGTTCAAACAAATGGTACTAGAGCCCACCAAGGCCCAGGCCATCCTGGACCTGGTACTTACGAATGGGGAAAGCGTCTCGGACGTCTCGGTGGGAGAGACGCTAGCCACCAGTGACCATAACATGGTATGGTTTAACCTTAAGAAAGGCTTCCCTAGATCACAAACAAAAACAAGGGTACTCAATTTCAGGGGCACTGACTTCGCATGCATGGGAGATTTCGTCTACCAGACGCTGCAGGTTCAAGAAGTAACTGATGATGTGGAAGCTATGTGGACAACCTTGAAATCGATCCTTCATGAGGCAACTATCCACTACATAAAATTGGTAACCAAACAACAAAGAAAAAGGAAACCCCAATGGTTCACAGATGAGGTATCATACCTCATCAAGGAGAAGAAAAGAGCATTTCTATCATACAAACACATGGGGGAAAAAGAAGCAAACATTGAATACAGGACAAAGTCTGCAGCGGTCAAAACAGCGGTCAGGGAGGCCAAACTTCGTATGGAAGAAACTCTAGCGAAGAACATCAAGAAAGGGGACAAATCCTTCTTCAGATACATTAGCGACAGGAAAAAGAACACAAACGGGATAGTACGCCTTAGAACGCCAGATGGGAATTATGTGGAAACTGGCTCCGATAAAGCCAAACTACTGAATGATTACTTCTGTTCAGTCTTTACCTGCGAGGCACCAGGGCACGGGCCTCGGCTGGATGCAAAGCAAAGCATGGATGACCCATTTCAGAAGTTTGAGTTCACACCAGCTGATGTTTACAAAGAACTGTCAAGACTCAAGGTGAACAAAGCCATGGGACCGGACAATCTGCACCCAAAAGTGCTCAGAGAGCTATGCGATGTTTTGGCGGAACCGTTAGCCATGCTCTTCAATCTCTCCCTAAGTACGGGGAGAGTCCCCCTGGACTGGAAAACTGCCAATGTTGTTCCTCTGCACAAAAAGGGTTGCAGAGCGGAGGCTGCGAATTACAGACCAGTAAGTCTCACATCAATAGTGTGTAAACTCATGGAAACTCTACTTAAAGGGAAATTGGACACGATATTGGATGAGGGGAATCTGAGGGATCCCTGTCAACATGGATTCACTAGGGGCAGGTCATGCCAATCCAATCTTATCAGCTTCTTTGACTGGGTGACAGGAAAGCTAGACTCGGGAGAGTCTCTGGACATTGTGTACTTGGATTTCAGTAAAGCGTTTGACAGTGTCCCACACCGTAGACTATTAAACAAGATGAAATCGATGGGGTTAGGTGAGAAACTAACGGCATGGGTCAATGATTGGCTGAGTGGAAGACTTCAGAGGGTGGTGGTCAATGGCACCCTCTCTAAGACATCAGAGGTGACTAGCGGAGTACCGCAGGGCTCAGTCCTGGGACCATCCCTTTTTAACATATTCATAAGGGACTTGACCCGAGGGCTTCAGGGAAAAGTAGCGCTGTTTGCCGACGACGCCAAACTGTGTAATATAGTAGGTGAAAGCGATCTCACGGATGGTATGGTGCAGGATCTGATCAAGTTAGAAAACTGGTCCTCAACATGGCAGCTGGGCTTCAACGCAAAGAAGTGTAAGGTGATGCATCTCGGCAGCAGAAATCCATGCAGAACATACACCTTGAATGGAGAAACACTAGCTACGACCTCAGAAGAACGGGACTTGGGAGTAATCATCAGTGCAGACATGAAGGCTGCCAAACAAGTAGAGAAGGCCTCATCCAAGGCAAGGCGGATGATGGGATGTATCAATAGAAGCTTCGTCAGCCGTAAACCTGAAGTCATAATGCCACTGTACAGAACCATGGTGAGACCTCATCTGGAGTACTGTGTGCAATTCTGGAGGCCACATTGCCGTAAAGATGTACTTCGAGCTGAGTCGGTCCAGCGAATGGCCACTAGGATGGTCTCCGGACTCAAGGGTCTCTCATACGAGGAAAGACTGGGCAAGTTGCAGCTCTACTCTCTAGAGGAGCGCAAGGAGAGGGGTGACATGATTGAGACATTTAAGTACGTCACAGGTCGTGTTGAGGTGGAAAACGACATATTCTTTCCTAAGGGACCTTCAGTCACAAGGGGGCACCCGCTCAAACTCAGAGGAGGGAGATTTGGTGGTGACACCAGGAAGTATTTCTTTACAGAAAGGGTGGTGGATCACTGGAACAAACTACCGGTGCAGGTGATCAAGGCCACTAGCGTGCTCGACTTTAAGAATAAATGGGACATCCACGTGGGATCTCTACGTGGGTCGAGCAGCACTCTGACTTAATGGGGTGGGACAGTAGAGTGGGCAGACTTGATGGGCTATAGCCCTTTTCTGCCGTCATCTTTCTATGTTTCTATGTTTCTCATTCCACCAATAAGAGCCAACCTCATCAGTGATGTCACAATGGCTTGATTGTCCTGTACTTGGCTCACTTTTACTATATGTTGATTTCTAGAGTGGTGCAGTGGTTAAAGCTACAGCCTCAGCACCCTGGGGTTGTGGGTTCAAACCCACGCTGCTCCTTGTGACCCTGGGCAAGTCACTTAATCCCCCCACTGCCCCAGGTACATTACATAGATTGTGAGCCTGCCAGGGCAGACAGGGAAAATGCTAGAGTACCTGAATAAACTCTTGTAAACTGTGTTGAGCTCCCCTAGGAGAACGGTATAGAAAATAGAATAAATAAATAGTGTGAAAAGCTTCAGCCTCTGATAACTAGAGCTGGTATTGTGACATCATAATGCTTCGTGTCCCGGCTCCCCTTTAAGAGGAAGGGAGCCGGGACACGAGGTGAACTGTGGCGGCGCTTCTTTTGGCTTTATTTTTCTTTATTTTCTTTTTTCCTTAGTTCCCAGGCGGGGAGGCAGAGGAGAGGTGAGCCGGGGACGCAGAAGGGAAGAGGAATAAGCAGGCAGGCAGACCGGGGTCGCGGCGAGAGATAGCTCCGCCCACCCCCACCGCATCAGAGGTCACATCGGCCCGGGCTCCCCTTTAAGAGGAAGGGAGCCAACGGCGCCCAGCCGTTCGGCGCCCAGCCGTTCGGCACGCAGCGAAGGCGAGCGGCAAAGGCGCTCGCCTTAGCGAGAGTGCCTTTGCGAAGGAGCCTTGAGAAGGAGACCAGGCATCCCAGCAGCAAACCTAATTTTCTAACTTTAACTTTAAAAAAAAAAAAAAAACTTAAAAAAAAAATATATAAAAAAAAAAAGTACTTTTCTCCTCTTCTCATTCTTCTCTCATCCTATCTCTCATACTCGTACATTTACTCTCTCTCATTTACTCTCTCCCTTCTGTTATGGCAGGGCGGACGAGGAGTGTGAAAACTTCAAGCAAGGTTGGCATCCCCTGCACTGAAGTGATCGGGGAGATGAACTCGGCCTACACACAGACGGAGGAGAACACAGCCCCGGGAAAGGACGTCTCCGCGCAGACCGAGGCCATCCCACAGCAGTACATCACGGCCTCTACACAGACAGAGGAGGTTGGTCAGTGGGATGAAGACATCATGCAGGAACTAAGAAGCCTTAGGGAGGAGGTGAAACGTCTGAGAGGCATTAGAGAGGATGAGGCCTACATCGATGGGATAGTGCAGGAACTATCCCAAATCACAGAACGGGCCCGTGACGGATCACCCATGATGACTCCAGGGCCGCCGACAAAGAAACCAACTGTTGCAGTTCAGGAGATGGATGGAGACACTGACTCCTGGCAGTTAGTGACCTCCTCCACAGGTAAACGTAGGAGACCCCCCCCCCCCCCCCCATTTACAATCTCCTCACCTTCTCACTCTTTCTCTCACCAGGGCAGCTCCACATCGACTCCACAGCTGAGCCTGAAGAACAGATTCCAGATCTTGCAGGAAGAGACTACCGATGTGGACCAGGATCAACACACTTCTCCATCTCCAGGGACAATGGATCGACACCCCCAAAAGAAGCGTAGAGTAATAGCCATTGGGGACTCCATGCAATATGCAGACCGGATATGCAGTCGAGGGAAGTCTGCTGTCTGCCCGGAGCCAGAATAAGAGACGTGACCACCTGTCTCGATAGACTTCTCAGGCCCCAGGACCACTTCCCCATACTGCTCATCCACGTTGGAACGAATGACACTGCCAAGAACACCCTGGAGGACATAGCGAGAGACTTCGGAGCTCTGGGAAAGAGGCTGAAGCAGATAGGAGCACAGGTAGTATTCTCTTCCATTCTTCCTGTTAGGGGCAGAGGAAGGGACAGAGACGAACGCATCCTGAAGACAAATGAGTGGCTACAACGATGGTGCCAGGAGATGGACTTCGGATTCCTGAATCACGGAGAGACACTACAGGGACTACAGGGACCAGACAGACTCCACCTGACCAACAGAGGTAAGAATGTCTTCGGACACAGACTAGCCCGCCTACTTCGAAGGGCTTTAAACTAGGTAAGTTGGGGGTGGGTACCCACTTTTACACCGGAACAGTAAGTAACAATCCTGATGTAGCGAACCAACATTACGCTTCTAGGTCTGAGGTAAGTACCCTTACTGCAAACGAATCGCTAGGAGACAATTTGACTCAAATGGGTGGCTCACAACAGGAGCTTAGCAAACAGAAAGAGTGGAGAGCTATGTATGTTAACGCACACAGCCTAGGGAATAAATTTCTAGAACTAGAAACAGAAATAGTTAATGCAGACATAGACATAGTAGCAATATCCGAAACATGGTTCACAGACTCTCATGGGTGGGATATAACCATACCAGGATACAACCTGATTAGACAAGATAGAGAGGGTAAGTTAGGTGGTGGGGTAGCACTTTATATCAAAGAGAACATTAAGACAACCAGGATCACAGATGTCAAGTATACTGGGGAATCTATCTGGGTAAACTTGGCCAGAGGTGGAGAAAAATGCCTGTACCTTGGTGTGGTATACAGACCTCCGAGACAATCGGAGGAAAAGGACGCAGAATTAATTGAAGACATTGAGAATATCACCTTACGGGGGGAGGCTGTTCTATTAGGAGACTTCAACATGCCTGATGTAAACTGGAACACACTATCAGCGACAACTTGTGATAGCAGGAGGATATTAACGTCCATCAAGGGAGTACGGTTCAAACAAATGGTACTAGAGCCCACCAAGGCCCAGGCCATCCTGGACCTGGTACTTACGAATGGGGAAAGCGTCTCGGACGTCTCGGTGGGAGAGACGCTAGCCACCAGTGACCATAACATGGTATGGTTTAACCTTAAGAAAGGCTTCCCTAGATCACAAACAAAAACAAGGGTACTCAATTTCAGGGGCACTGACTTCGCATGCATGGGAGATTTCGTCTACCAGACGCTGCAGGTTCAAGAAGTAACTGATGATGTGGAAGCTATGTGGACAACCTTGAAATCGATCCTTCATGAGGCAACTATCCACTACATAAAATTGGTAACCAAACAACAAAGAAAAAGGAAACCCCAATGGTTCACAGATGAGGTATCATACCTCATCAAGGAGAAGAAAAGAGCATTTCTATCATACAAACACATGGGGGAAAAAGAAGCAAACATTGAATACAGGACAAAGTCTGCAGCGGTCAAAACAGCGGTCAGGGAGGCCAAACTTCGTATGGAAGAAACTCTAGCGAAGAACATCAAGAAAGGGGACAAATCCTTCTTCAGATACATTAGCGACAGGAAAAAGAACACAAACGGGATAGTACGCCTTAGAACGCCAGATGGGAATTATGTGGAAACTGGCTCCGATAAAGCCAAACTACTGAATGATTACTTCTGTTCAGTCTTTACCTGCGAGGCACCAGGGCACGGGCCTCGGCTGGATGCAAAGCAAAGCATGGATGACCCATTTCAGAAGTTTGAGTTCACACCAGCTGATGTTTACAAAGAACTGTCAAGACTCAAGGTGAACAAAGCCATGGGACCGGACAATCTGCACCCAAAAGTGCTCAGAGAGCTATGCGATGTTTTGGCGGAACCGTTAGCCATGCTCTTCAATCTCTCCCTAAGTACGGGGAGAGTCCCCCTGGACTGGAAAACTGCCAATGTTGTTCCTCTGCACAAAAAGGGTTGCAGAGCGGAGGCTGCGAATTACAGACCAGTAAGTCTCACATCAATAGTGTGTAAACTCATGGAAACTCTACTTAAAGGGAAATTGGACACGATATTGGATGAGGGGAATCTGAGGGATCCCTGTCAACATGGATTCACTAGGGGCAGGTCATGCCAATCCAATCTTATCAGCTTCTTTGACTGGGTGACAGGAAAGCTAGACTCGGGAGAGTCTCTGGACATTGTGTACTTGGATTTCAGTAAAGCGTTTGACAGTGTCCCACACCGTAGACTATTAAACAAGATGAAATCGATGGGGTTAGGTGAGAAACTAACGGCATGGGTCAATGATTGGCTGAGTGGAAGACTTCAGAGGGTGGTGGTCAATGGCACCCTCTCTAAGACATCAGAGGTGACTAGCGGAGTACCGCAGGGCTCAGTCCTGGGACCATCCCTTTTTAACATATTCATAAGGGACTTGACCCGAGGGCTTCAGGGAAAAGTAGCGCTGTTTGCCGACGACGCCAAACTGTGTAATATAGTAGGTGAAAGCGATCTCACGGATGGTATGGTGCAGGATCTGATCAAGTTAGAAAACTGGTCCTCAACATGGCAGCTGGGCTTCAACGCAAAGAAGTGTAAGGTGATGCATCTCGGCAGCAGAAATCCATGCAGAACATACACCTTGAATGGAGAAACACTAGCTACGACCTCAGAAGAACGGGACTTGGGAGTAATCATCAGTGCAGACATGAAGGCTGCCAAACAAGTAGAGAAGGCCTCATCCAAGGCAAGGCGGATGATGGGATGTATCAATAGAAGCTTCGTCAGCCGTAAACCTGAAGTCATAATGCCACTGTACAGAACCATGGTGAGACCTCATCTGGAGTACTGTGTGCAATTCTGGAGGCCACATTGCCGTAAAGATGTACTTCGAGCTGAGTCGGTCCAGCGAATGGCCACTAGGATGGTCTCCGGACTCAAGGGTCTCTCATACGAGGAAAGACTGGGCAAGTTGCAGCTCTACTCTCTAGAGGAGCGCAAGGAGAGGGGTGACATGATTGAGACATTTAAGTACGTCACAGGTCGTGTTGAGGTGGAAAACGACATATTCTTTCCTAAGGGACCTTCAGTCACAAGGGGGCACCCGCTCAAACTCAGAGGAGGGAGATTTGGTGGTGACACCAGGAAGTATTTCTTTACAGAAAGGGTGGTGGATCACTGGAACAAACTACCGGTGCAGGTGATCAAGGCCACTAGCGTGCTCGACTTTAAGAATAAATGGGACATCCACGTGGGATCTCTACGTGGGTCGAGCAGCACTCTGACTTAATGGGGTGGGACAGTAGAGTGGGCAGACTTGATGGGCTATAGCCCTTTTCTGCCGTCATCTTTCTATGTTTCTATGTTTCTCATTCCACCAATAAGAGCCAACCTCATCAGTGATGTCACAATGGCTTGATTGTCCTGTACTTGGCTCACTTTTACTATATGTTGATTTCTAGAGTGGTGCAGTGGTTAAAGCTACAGCCTCAGCACCCTGGGGTTGTGGGTTCAAACCCACGCTGCTCCTTGTGACCCTGGGCAAGTCACTTAATCCCCCCACTGCCCCAGGTACATTACATAGATTGTGAGCCTGCCAGGGCAGACAGGGAAAATGCTAGAGTACCTGAATAAACTCTTGTAAACTGTGTTGAGCTCCCCTAGGAGAACGGTATAGAAAATAGAATAAATAAATAGTGTGAAAAGCTTCAGCCTCTGATAACTAGAGCTGGTATTGTGACATCATAATGCTTCGTGTCCCGGCTCCCCTTTAAGAGGAAGGGAGCCGGGACACGAGGTGAACTGTGGCGGCGCTTCTTTTGGCTTTATTTTTCTTTATTTTCTTTTTTCCTTAGTTCCCAGGCGGGGAGGCAGAGGAGAGGTGAGCCGGGGACGCAGAAGGGAAGAGGAATAAGCAGGCAGGCAGACCGGGGTCGCGGCGAGAGATAGCTCCGCCCACCCCCACCGCATCAGAGGTCACATCGGCCCGGGCTCCCCTTTAAGAGGAAGGGAGCCAACGGCGCCCAGCCGTTCGGCGCCCAGCCGTTCGGCACGCAGCGAAGGCGAGCGGCAAAGGCGCTCGCCTTAGCGAGAGTGCCTTTGCGAAGGAGCCTTGAGAAGGAGACCAGGCATCCCAGCAGCAAACCTAATTTTCTAACTTTAACTTTAAAAAAAAAAAAAAAACTTAAAAAAAAAATATATAAAAAAAAAAAGTACTTTTCTCCTCTTCTCATTCTTCTCTCATCCTATCTCTCATACTCGTACATTTACTCTCTCTCATTTACTCTCTCCCTTCTGTTATGGCAGGGCGGACGAGGAGTGTGAAAACTTCAAGCAAGGTTGGCATCCCCTGCACTGAAGTGATCGGGGAGATGAACTCGGCCTACACACAGACGGAGGAGAACACAGCCCCGGGAAAGGACGTCTCCGCGCAGACCGAGGCCATCCCACAGCAGTACATCACGGCCTCTACACAGACAGAGGAGGTTGGTCAGTGGGATGAAGACATCATGCAGGAACTAAGAAGCCTTAGGGAGGAGGTGAAACGTCTGAGAGGCATTAGAGAGGATGAGGCCTACATCGATGGGATAGTGCAGGAACTATCCCAAATCACAGAACGGGCCCGTGACGGATCACCCATGATGACTCCAGGGCCGCCGACAAAGAAACCAACTGTTGCAGTTCAGGAGATGGATGGAGACACTGACTCCTGGCAGTTAGTGACCTCCTCCACAGGTAAACGTAGGAGACCCCCCCCCCCCCCCCATTTACAATCTCCTCACCTTCTCACTCTTTCTCTCACCAGGGCAGCTCCACATCGACTCCACAGCTGAGCCTGAAGAACAGATTCCAGATCTTGCAGGAAGAGACTACCGATGTGGACCAGGATCAACACACTTCTCCATCTCCAGGGACAATGGATCGACACCCCCAAAAGAAGCGTAGAGTAATAGCCATTGGGGACTCCATGCAATATGCAGACCGGATATGCAGTCGAGGGAAGTCTGCTGTCTGCCCGGAGCCAGAATAAGAGACGTGACCACCTGTCTCGATAGACTTCTCAGGCCCCAGGACCACTTCCCCATACTGCTCATCCACGTTGGAACGAATGACACTGCCAAGAACACCCTGGAGGACATAGCGAGAGACTTCGGAGCTCTGGGAAAGAGGCTGAAGCAGATAGGAGCACAGGTAGTATTCTCTTCCATTCTTCCTGTTAGGGGCAGAGGAAGGGACAGAGACGAACGCATCCTGAAGACAAATGAGTGGCTACAACGATGGTGCCAGGAGATGGACTTCGGATTCCTGAATCACGGAGAGACACTACAGGGACTACAGGGACCAGACAGACTCCACCTGACCAACAGAGGTAAGAATGTCTTCGGACACAGACTAGCCCGCCTACTTCGAAGGGCTTTAAACTAGGTAAGTTGGGGGTGGGTACCCACTTTTACACCGGAACAGTAAGTAACAATCCTGATGTAGCGAACCAACATTACGCTTCTAGGTCTGAGGTAAGTACCCTTACTGCAAACGAATCGCTAGGAGACAATTTGACTCAAATGGGTGGCTCACAACAGGAGCTTAGCAAACAGAAAGAGTGGAGAGCTATGTATGTTAACGCACACAGCCTAGGGAATAAATTTCTAGAACTAGAAACAGAAATAGTTAATGCAGACATAGACATAGTAGCAATATCCGAAACATGGTTCACAGACTCTCATGGGTGGGATATAACCATACCAGGATACAACCTGATTAGACAAGATAGAGAGGGTAAGTTAGGTGGTGGGGTAGCACTTTATATCAAAGAGAACATTAAGACAACCAGGATCACAGATGTCAAGTATACTGGGGAATCTATCTGGGTAAACTTGGCCAGAGGTGGAGAAAAATGCCTGTACCTTGGTGTGGTATACAGACCTCCGAGACAATCGGAGGAAAAGGACGCAGAATTAATTGAAGACATTGAGAATATCACCTTACGGGGGGAGGCTGTTCTATTAGGAGACTTCAACATGCCTGATGTAAACTGGAACACACTATCAGCGACAACTTGTGATAGCAGGAGGATATTAACGTCCATCAAGGGAGTACGGTTCAAACAAATGGTACTAGAGCCCACCAAGGCCCAGGCCATCCTGGACCTGGTACTTACGAATGGGGAAAGCGTCTCGGACGTCTCGGTGGGAGAGACGCTAGCCACCAGTGACCATAACATGGTATGGTTTAACCTTAAGAAAGGCTTCCCTAGATCACAAACAAAAACAAGGGTACTCAATTTCAGGGGCACTGACTTCGCATGCATGGGAGATTTCGTCTACCAGACGCTGCAGGTTCAAGAAGTAACTGATGATGTGGAAGCTATGTGGACAACCTTGAAATCGATCCTTCATGAGGCAACTATCCACTACATAAAATTGGTAACCAAACAACAAAGAAAAAGGAAACCCCAATGGTTCACAGATGAGGTATCATACCTCATCAAGGAGAAGAAAAGAGCATTTCTATCATACAAACACATGGGGGAAAAAGAAGCAAACATTGAATACAGGACAAAGTCTGCAGCGGTCAAAACAGCGGTCAGGGAGGCCAAACTTCGTATGGAAGAAACTCTAGCGAAGAACATCAAGAAAGGGGACAAATCCTTCTTCAGATACATTAGCGACAGGAAAAAGAACACAAACGGGATAGTACGCCTTAGAACGCCAGATGGGAATTATGTGGAAACTGGCTCCGATAAAGCCAAACTACTGAATGATTACTTCTGTTCAGTCTTTACCTGCGAGGCACCAGGGCACGGGCCTCGGCTGGATGCAAAGCAAAGCATGGATGACCCATTTCAGAAGTTTGAGTTCACACCAGCTGATGTTTACAAAGAACTGTCAAGACTCAAGGTGAACAAAGCCATGGGACCGGACAATCTGCACCCAAAAGTGCTCAGAGAGCTATGCGATGTTTTGGCGGAACCGTTAGCCATGCTCTTCAATCTCTCCCTAAGTACGGGGAGAGTCCCCCTGGACTGGAAAACTGCCAATGTTGTTCCTCTGCACAAAAAGGGTTGCAGAGCGGAGGCTGCGAATTACAGACCAGTAAGTCTCACATCAATAGTGTGTAAACTCATGGAAACTCTACTTAAAGGGAAATTGGACACGATATTGGATGAGGGGAATCTGAGGGATCCCTGTCAACATGGATTCACTAGGGGCAGGTCATGCCAATCCAATCTTATCAGCTTCTTTGACTGGGTGACAGGAAAGCTAGACTCGGGAGAGTCTCTGGACATTGTGTACTTGGATTTCAGTAAAGCGTTTGACAGTGTCCCACACCGTAGACTATTAAACAAGATGAAATCGATGGGGTTAGGTGAGAAACTAACGGCATGGGTCAATGATTGGCTGAGTGGAAGACTTCAGAGGGTGGTGGTCAATGGCACCCTCTCTAAGACATCAGAGGTGACTAGCGGAGTACTGCAGGGCTCAGTCCTGGGACCATCCCTTTTTAACATATTCATAAGGGACTTGACCCGAGGGCTTCAGGGAAAAGTAGCGCTGTTTGCCGACGACGCCAAACTGTGTAATATAGTAGGTGAAAGCGATCTCACGGATGGTATGGTGCAGGATCTGATCAAGTTAGAAAACTGGTCCTCAACATGGCAGCTGGGCTTCAACGCAAAGAAGTGTAAGGTGATGCATCTCGGCAGCAGAAATCCATGCAGAACATACACCTTGAATGGAGAAACACTAGCTACGACCTCAGAAGAACGGGACTTGGGAGTAATCATCAGTGCAGACATGAAGGCTGCCAAACAAGTAGAGAAGGCCTCATCCAAGGCAAGGCGGATGATGGGATGTATCAATAGAAGCTTCGTCAGCCGTAAACCTGAAGTCATAATGCCACTGTACAGAACCATGGTGAGACCTCATCTGGAGTACTGTGTGCAATTCTGGAGGCCACATTGCCGTAAAGATGTACTTCGAGCTGAGTCGGTCCAGCGAATGGCCACTAGGATGGTCTCCGGACTCAAGGGTCTCTCATACGAGGAAAGACTGGGCAAGTTGCAGCTCTACTCTCTAGAGGAGCGCAAGGAGAGGGGTGACATGATTGAGACATTTAAGTACGTCACAGGTCGTGTTGAGGTGGAAAACGACATATTCTTTCCTAAGGGACCTTCAGTCACAAGGGGGCACCCGCTCAAACTCAGAGGAGGGAGATTTGGTGGTGACACCAGGAAGTATTTCTTTACAGAAAGGGTGGTGGATCACTGGAACAAACTACCGGTGCAGGTGATCAAGGCCACTAGCGTGCTCGACTTTAAGAATAAATGGGACATCCACGTGGGATCTCTACGTGGGTCGAGCAGCACTCTGACTTAATGGGGTGGGACAGTAGAGTGGGCAGACTTGATGGGCTATAGCCCTTTTCTGCCGTCATCTTTCTATATTTCTATGTTTCTCATTCCACCAATAAGAGCCAACCTCATCAGTGATGTCACAATGGCTTGATTGTCCTGTACTTGGCTCACTTTTACTATATGTTGATTTCTAGAGTGGTGCAGTGGTTAAAGCTACAGCCTCAGCACCCTGGGGTTGTGGGTTCAAACCCATGCTGTTCCTCGTGACCCTGGGAAAGTCACTTAATCCCCCCATTGCCCCAGGTACATTAGTTAGATTGTAAGCCCACCAGGACAGACAGGGAAAAATGCTTGAGTACCTGAATAATCTCATGTAAACCGTTCTGAGCTCCCCTGGGAGAACAGTATAGAAAATTGAATAAATAAAAAATTGTGACCGATAAATAGCAGATATTATTTAAGTTGAAAGGGATAAAAAATCCATTTAAAGTTTATTTATTTATGTATTTTATATACCACATAGGGCTCCTTTTACTAAGGTGTGTTAGGGCCTTAACGCGTGGAATAGCGCACGCTAAATTGCCACGCGTGCTAGACCTTAACGCCAGCATTGAACTGGCGTTATTCTAGAAGCGTACCGCGTGGTATAGTGTGCGGTAATTTCATGCGTGCGCTAAAAACGCGAGCGCCCCTTAGTAAAAGGAGCCCATAGTGGTTTACATTCGGGTACTCAAGCATTTTTCCCTCTCTGTCCCGGGGGGACTCGCACTTTGGGCTTCTTTTATGAAGCCGCGTTAGCGGTTTAACGCGCATAATGGCGCGTGCTAATTTGTCGGCCGTGCTAGCCGCTACCGCCTCCTCTTGAGCAGGCGGTAGTTTTTCGGCTAGCGCGGGGGTTAGCGCACGCTAAAAATGTGCTTGCGATAAAGTCGCTAACGCGACTTCATAAAAGAAGCCCTTTATTTAAGGTACCTGAGAATAAGTTATATTTGGATTTTCAGCTTTGGAACTTATATGTTTTCCATTGCTGATAATAACTTGAAATTGGTTTTCTGTCTTTTTATAGTTATTCAGTGGCCTTCTGCTAAAAATCAAAGAGTTCTGAGTCTATCACTTCATTTCCCTCTCTGGACTTTGTACCGCACTAAGGCTCCCTTTTACAAAGCCACGATTGTGATGTCGCTGCGGCAAATGCACCCAAGCCCATTAAATTCCAATGGGCATCGGTGCATTGACCGCGGCAGGATTGTTACCGTGGCTTTGTAAAACGGACCCTAAGCGCAACCTCGCAGAAAAAAATTACTGGGCTAAAGATTCTTTGCACAGGAGTTCTGCAGCCATCCTCGACTACGAGCGCTGTAGCAGAAAATGTGGGGAGTGTGTGGCGCAGTGGTTAGAGCCACAGCCTCGGCGCCCTGAGGTTGTGGGTTCAAATCCCACACTGCTCCTTGTGATCCTGGGCAAGTCACTCAATCCCCCATTGCCCCAGGTACATTAGATAGGGTGTGAGCCCACCAGGATAGATAAGGAACAGTGCTGAATATAAACTACTTAAGCCCTCTTTTACAAAGGTGCGCTAAGCGTTCTAGCGCGCATTTACCGTGCTAAATCAATGCGTGCGCTAACTGCTAACGCGTCCACAGGATAACATGCATGCGTTAGCGTTTAGCATTTAGCGCGCGCTAAAAAACATAGCGCACCTTTATAAAAGAGGGGGTTAGTCTATAAGTGGTATATAAATACTATAAATAAAATGTCCCTAATGAATTTAACATTCAAATGGTTCTTATTCAGTAGAAAAAGATTGTACTCTACAATCAGAAAGCTGGATATGTAGAATAAATGCAAAAACATACACACACCAAGGAGGATGTGTTTTAAAAATGCTCTTGAATCAAGCATCATTGACTGTTAAATAGAGAAAACATTTGCAACCAGAGTGGCAGTAAGGAATTATGGGTACTATTATCAGCTTGATTCTGAAGATTTGGGAATGATACAGTACTCTAGTCTTAGACCAGCAGCAGCTTCTTTGTGCATGTTTCTTCTGTCTTGTTCTTTTAATGTCTCAGCTTAGTTTTCTTGTCATTTCTTTGGCTCAGTTTCCTAAATGGCCATCGCGTTCTGTGGAGGGAAAATCCTGCTCCACTAGTGTTTTCTGCCCCAGCTAGTTTGTGACATAACTCTAAGATGTGTTTAATGTTGTTCTCAAGTCATAGAACTTTAATGCTGCAGTCATTTCCTGCTAGGGATGTGTGTGCAAAGCATTGTGTGAAACATAGAAACATAGAAACATAGAAAGATGACGGCAGAAAAGGGCTACAGCCCATCAAGTCTGCCCACTCTACTGACCCACCCCATTAAGTCTGAGTGCATATGACTTAGTTCCTTAGCTCGACCTTCGTAGGGATCCCACGTGGATGTCCCATTTATTCTTAAAGTCGAGCACGCTGGTGGCCTTGATCACCTGCACCGGAAGTCTGTTCCATTGATCCACTACCCTTTCTGTGAAGAAGTACTTCCTGGTGTCACTACTAAATTTCCCTCCTCTAAGTTTAAGCGGGTGCCCCCTTGTGACCGAGGGTCCCTTGGGAACGAATATGTCGTCTTCCAGCTCTACACGACCTGTGACGTATTTAAATGTCTCAATCATGTCACCCCTTTCCCTGCGTTCCTCTAGAGTATAGAGCTGTAATTTGCCCAGTCTTTCTTCGTATGAGAGACCCTTGAGTCCGGAGACCATTCTAGTGGCCATCCGCTGGACCAACTCGGCTCGAAGCACATCTTTACGGTAATGTGGCCTCCAGAATTGCACACAGTATTCCAGATGAGGTCTCACCATGGCTCTATACAGTGGCATTATGACTTCAGGTTTGCGGCTGACGAAGCTTCTCTTGATACATCCCATCATTTGCTTTGCCTTGGACGAGGCCTTCTCTACTTGTTTGGCAGCTTTCATGTCTGCACTGATGATTACTCCCAAGTCCCATTCTTCTGAAGTCCTAGCTAGTGCTTCTCCATTCAAGGTGTATGTTCTGCATGGATTTCTGCTGCCGAGATGCATGACCTTACACTTCTTAGCGTTGAATCCCAGCTGCCATGTCGAGGACCAGTTTTCCAGCGTGATCAGATCCTGCGTCATATTATCCTTGAGATTGCTTTCACTTACTATGTTACACAGTTTGGCGTCGTCGGCGAACAGTGCTACTTTTCCCTGAAGCCCCCGGGTCAAGTCCTACTTGTATAAGCTTTGTCTAGTGTCTTTCTCCTAAGACCTCCTCCCCTTTTTTTCTCATCTAAGCTTGAATCCTTTCTTTCACTGTGGTTGTTTCCTGATCACCTCTACAACCTTTGCTCTGATGGGTCTCTCTGCGACCTGTTGCCAAGCTCTGTCCCTATTGTTCTCTTCTCTTGTCTCCCCTAGCCTTCTGGGTAATCCCTGAGAATCCTTTGTCTCAGAATTCGTTATATGTCTGCTATTTCATACACATGTGGTTGTAGTCCCAGAACAAAGACCAGCCTTTTTACCTGAAGCCATCTGATCATACGCATGAACAATTCAGCATTTCATCTCTAGAACTTAGAATACCTCACTATTTTCTCACCTCTGCCACAAAGATTCTGTTCTTTAAATATTCACCTGCAACTGCAATATTCAAAAATCTACCAAGTGTGATTACATATACTATATTTATTTATTCAATAAAGTATATTTCAGAAAATTATAAAGACTTCCTGTGTGTGTTGCTGTGCTAAGGTTTAGCTTTCTGTTGAATATACTGCATGCCTGCTGAGAGAGTCCTTGACTGAGGCAGCAAGCTATGTGAAAACAAAACAACTAGAACCGCAGTTCTTTCCTATCTTTGATCCATCATCATTGCCACAAATAGTAGCTGGGGCATCTGTGGATCAAAACTGATGGTGTCAGGTCAAAAGCGCGCCGAGACAAAGGCACGCACAGACAATTGAGCGCAGCGCGGAGGGGCGCGCTGCAGAAAATTACAGTTTTTACAGCTCCAACGGGGGGGGGGCGTGGGGTGGAAACCCCCCCACTTTACTTAATAGAGATCGCGCCTCATTGTGGGGGCGTTGTGGGGGGTTTGGGGGGTTGTAACCCCCCACATTTTACTGAAAACTTTACTTTTTCCCTGTTTTTAGGGAAAAAGTTAAGTTTACAGTAAAATGTGGAGGGTTACAACCCCTCAAACCCCCCACAATGCCGGCGCGATCTCTATTAAGTAAACTGGGGGGGCTCCCCAACAAAACCCCCCGTCGGAGCCCCTAAAAACTGTAATTTTCTTCGGCGCGCACCTCCATCTTGCGCTCAGTTGTCGGCGCACGCCTTTGTCTTTAGCAGGGTTGTCTATGAACCAAACTGATAGACTATGCACTGTGCATTCTTTTACCCTCAACAGATCAATCTCATATTTGCAGATGTGCAAATTCCACATTAGCTCGACAATTGTTTTCGGGTAAGCGTGAATCTTTATGGAACTCATTGCTGAGAAGGCATTGCAGTCTGCCCTTACTGGTTCAGACCAATGGTCTATCTAGCCAGTATCCTGTTTCCACAGTGGCCATCCAGGTGACAAGTATCTGGCATAAACCCAAATAGTAGCAACATTCCATGAAGAATTCCAAAGAATAGCAAGATTCTGGAATCCCAAATAGTATCAACTTTACACGCTACCAAACTCAGGGCAAGCAGTGAGTGGCTTCCCCCATGTCCATCTCAATAGCGGACTATGGACTTTTCCTCCAGGAACTTGTCCAAACCTTTTTTAAACTCATCTATGTTAACCACATCCACTGGCAATGTGTTCTAGAGCTTAACTTACTCTCTAAGTGAAAAAATATTTCCTCCTATTGGTTTTAAGTTTCAAGTTTATTAGTATTTTGATATACCGACCATCATCATATTATCTGATCGGTTTACAATAGTAAGAAGATAAAAATAGAAAAAAAAATTAATAAATCTAAATACAGGAGAAAATAAAATCTCTATGGGAGTAGGGGGAAGAAGGTCAGGACAAAGACTTGATTACAAAGGATACGAAACAAAAGAAAAAGAGGAGAGGGAAAGATTTGTAAATTACAATGTATAAATAAAAATAAAATGAGGGAAGAGAGGGAGGGTAAAACAGAAGGAAAGGATTTCCCTGTAACTTCATGACTTTCAGCAAGTTTGAGCTGCTAAATGCCCACATTGTTCTCACAGTCTTAGAACAATGAAGAAGTTTAGGTAACAAATGGCTTAAATTTACAGAGCTGAATGGTATAGGCAGAAAACATACCCAGCTGATCGTGGATTATACACCCAACATTTTCCCTGGATATCTGTAGTGTCTCAGCAAATGTTTTAGCCACTATTTGCCAATCTGCCAAAATCAGGTCATGGACATGGTCAACAATTTCAGGAGTTGACACCATGTGAAGCCTCCCAGACCTTGTTGCGTTTTTCAGTCACAAAATCTCTATGCTGAAAATGGGCACACCACATCTTCACTGTGGAGTAAGATGGGCATTTGTCACTGAATGTTTGCATCATACATTTTGTGGACTTCCTTTGGCGTTGTCTGCAGGAATAGGAACGTCATGACGGCTCAGAGTTCCACACAGGAAAATTCCACTTTTCGTTGACATGGTTCAGTTAATAAACTGAAACCATGGCAAATCATTCTGCAAAATTGGCACTTTGCGAAATAAAATAACACTCTTTCAGCTACGGTGGCAAAATAACGCTCAGAATTTAGGAAGTTGATTGGGCTGAGAACTTTTCGGCACCCCCTCGTGTGTGTTAGCTGATCTGTACAACATGCGCATAATGCTTTTCGGAGCTGTAAGCCATGAATCCAAAAATAATAAATTGCCAGGATTTCTTCTTAAAAGCAGCTGGAAGGCCTCAGTATTTTTAGACTCTCTATTGTGTCATAGCTTAAACAGTCACTTGACTGCATCCCCTGTTGTTGCACTTGGAAACCTCCAAGGCGAGCTGAGAGCTTTCTTCTCTTAGCGTGCTCAGTTGACTCTATCAGGGCAACGGCAGACTTGTCCTATCATGAAACGCACAGCAGCTGGGGGAAGCCTTGCTGTTTTCAGGGCTCTCAGCTGAGACCTTATTATTCCAGATGATAAAGTATGCTGACATGAAGAGTTCAAAGATAGAAAAGTCACCAGACTCTGTCTGCTCTGCAACAGGAAGGTGTCCATCTCCTAAAGATAGATAACAGAGAAGGAAAAGGAAATCACAGGCCTTATTTTTCAGAGAAGATCTCCTTGTACTCTGAATCCAAACTAATTTTAACTAGGTGCACAAATGATGGGGGTTAATACAGGTTATTATTTTGTTTGTATCATGGGTTCATTTCCACAAAAAAAAATGTTTATGCGTGTAAAAATGTGCTCATCCCTGCAAAATGGCTTTTGAAAACGTCTTCACTTTTCTATGTTGATAACTGTACTCATGTTTTTGGGATAGCAGATGTACTTTTAGTTGCGGTAAATGACGCTACGCATCTCCCTCCGTATTCGCTGCGATAGGGGATTAACAGAACCGCAAATATAGAAAAACCGCAAATAACTTTTTCATGCGTTATTCGCTGTTTTCTATTAAAAACCATCGTGAATAGGGTGAAACCGCGAATAACACGGTGGGAGACCTGGCCTGTTCCTGGAGGAGAGGCAAAACACGGCGAAGAAAATGCCGGGAATCGGCGATTTTCTCTGTAAACGCTTGGAATCAGCAATTTCTCTATGCAAGCTGATGTAATTTGGGGGGGAGGAGCCAGCAAGCTAAAAACCGTGAATGATCAGAACCGTGAATACTGAAACCGCGAATACAGAGGAAGAAGTGTATATCGATGTTCTCCAAGTATTTTGCCTACATAAGGGGGAGAAAGTCTATAAATGGTACTCAATAATCAGTTATACAAAGTAGGGTAAATATAGTCAATTACTGATATTCCATTCATTAAAATACTATACTAAGAATACCATAACATAAAATTAATTAAATATTTAATTTATTGATTTCTTTAATTCAGTTTATATCCTAAAATCTAACAAAATTTATTTCATCTACATTTAAAATCTACAATAACATGTAATACAAAGTGCAAAATGCTACTAATGACAAAAATCATGTTAGTTTTTAGGATATGAATTGAATTAAAGAAATCAATAAAATAAATATTTAATTAATTTTATGTTATGCTATTCTTGGTATAGTATTTTACTCAATAATCAGCACCCCCCCTCCCCCCCAAAAAAAGGCGCTAAGTGCTATTCTGTAAAGGTTGCAAACATTTTATACAGTAGAATCGTGGAAAGCGCTGAGTCTTGGGCCTAACTTTTGGTACCAGACTTAGGCCAGCAAAAACCTGGCTTAGGCTTTCTGGATTGTGAGGTGTTGAGTGCCAATATCGGAACTGATGAAGTTATCGATCAATTAAGTTAGGCGCTGATATTGACACTCAACACCTCACAAGGACAGCCTGAGGGTGGGCAGAAAAGGAGAAGCTAAGGTAGGAAGGGTTAGCACTGGAGAAGGAATAGGAAAAGGGAGGAGATTGGAAGAATAGGGTTAGTTGATTGGTTGAAGGGTAAAGTAGGGAGGAGTTAGAGAGGATAGAGAAGGGAGGGGGTTGGACAGTCAGGGCTGAGGAGAATTTGGCGGGCTGGTAAAGCGTGCACCCGGGGCCGGCCGCCCCACCCTTGGTATGCCGCCCCACCCTTGGCATGCCACTGTTGCTACACCTTGGGTTTTGGCCAGCTACTAGTGACCTGGATTGGCTACCATGAGAACGTGCTACTGGGCTTGATGGACCATTGCTTTGACCCAGTGAAGCTATTCTTATGTTCTTATAGCCATGCTATGTTTTGCCATACTTCGCTCACCATGCTGTCTCATCATGCCCTGTTCTGTCATATTATGTTTTATTATGCTTTGTTAACTATGTTTTGCCATGCTCTCTTACCATACTATGTTTGCCATCACTTTGTAGAAATGCACTTTATTATGTAAGTAAACTTGTAACCCATTCTGAGCTCTTCTGAATTCAAAGAAACCGTGGGATCTCTTAGCGAGAGGAAGAGATAATGGTTACTGAGGATGGGCAGACTGGATGGGCTATTTGACCTTTATCTGCCATCATCTATCTGTATCCTATATAATAAAACCCTAGCCGCGCATGCGCACTCCTACCTGCGTGATCCATTTTCCCTGTTCCGTGAGATGTAGGTCTGTGGTGGCAGGAGTACGCATGCGCGGGTCCCCGGCCTTACAGCACCTCACTACACTCGCCGGCAGGACTGGCCGCCAGCGCTGTTCTCCCTGCTCTGGTAAAAGTAAGTTCTTCGCCTAGCTGCCCCTTCCTTTCCCTTCCCGCGGTCCCAACTCCAAACCTGCCGACTCCAGCAAGCGTCTGCATCACTCTACACACGCTGCTTTGGGACGGTAGAAGGCCCCGAAGCAGCGTGTGTACAATGCTGCAGACGCTGCTGGAGCCGGCAGGTTTGGAGTCGAGACCGCGGAAAGGGAAGGGGGCGGCGGCAAGGGACTACGAGAGCCGACCAGACTTCTAGCACCCGTTAATGTAACGGGCTAAAATACTAGTGTTTCTATATAAGATCAAATTTAAAAAAAAGAAAGTGTCACAGAGCTTGTGGTCCCCAATCCTGTCCTGGAGGACAACTAGCCAGTCGGGTTTTTGGGATAGACCTAATGAATATGCATGGAGCAGACCTGCATTCCTATCATCTTCATTACATGCAAATCTCTTTCATGCATATTCATTAGGCCTATCCTGAAAACTTGACCGGCTGGCGGTCCCCCAGGACAGGGCTGGGAACTTCTGTCGTAGAGAATTTTCCATGGGTGACAGCTGACAACAATATGGCTCCGTTAAAATTGTACTCAGTGCTTGATGCCTTAAGGCAATGCATATAATATAGATGCAGATATATACTCGTATGAATTTTTTTTTTATAATTTCGATTTTTATCCCGTTCTCCCAGAAGCTCAGAACGGGTTACAATTTGACATTCACAATCCGTTTAAGAACAGAATAGTCATGGCAACAGTCAGGCTCCATTTAGACAATTACAGATCTATTCTAAAGTCCAAATATGTGTAGTGTGTAGGACAAATCAACACACAAGCAGTACAACAAGCACACAAGTCATAAAAGGCTCACATGAGTTTTATTAAACACTCACAGAATGCTGGCTTTGCTTTGCAATTATGACAACAAATAACAGGAAGAAATATGGAAGTGGCTTTGGGAGAATTAAGAAAATTTATGATGTTATAAGAAACCACTGCAGCTTGGTTTGGATATGTTTTTGGGGGAAAAAATCCACTATCTTCTGATTCTGCAATTAAAAAAATGTTAGCTATTTGCCTCTTCTTTGCCAGGACTGTTTTGAAAAAAAATTTCCTGTTCCTAAGCCTCAACTAGTTTATTTTGGAGTAGAGAGTTGCGCGGGGACAGAAATCCCACCCATCCCCACCCGTCCCTGCCAGGATCCTCTCCATCCCCACCCATCTCTCCAGGATCCTCTCCATCCCCACCCATCCCCGCAAGGTTCCTCTCCGTCCCCACCCATCCCCATCAGGATCCTCTCCGTCCCCACCCGTCCCCGTCAGGATCCTCTCCATCCCCACCCATCCCTCAAGGAATTACCTCCATCCCCACCCGTCCCCATAAAAAGCAGCAATTACTTCTGACAGGATCATCAATTCCACAGTTTCTTTTGTTTGCGCTGCTGTTTTCCTTGTGGAATCTCTTTGGTGGAACCCTTTTTTGTTTTCTGTTCAGGTAATTAACTTATAAACTCCCCTCTTTTACTAAGGCTGACGTGTCCATTATATTATATGGACGAACCCTGCTTCCAAACCCTTCCATCCCCGTGGGAGTCCCTTTGGCCAGAGGGGGGTCCCTGTGGGAGTCCCGTGGCTTAGGGAGGATTCCCATGGGACCCCCGCGATCCCCGTTCCCGTGCAGACCTCTATTTTGGAGCTGGTTGTTGAACAGAAAGTCCTCGTACAGAGAGCTGGTTTGAAACATTCTAATTCAAATGAATTATCAGCTGTCCCTGACAACACACTTTGCATTTTGTTGAGCTGGCACCTACCCATGACTTGAAGGGAAACAATACTAGTTTCTCAATGACTTTAAGACCACCAACACTTTTCATTTCATTAAATACACATTCACGATCGCGGTTCCGCAGCAGAGTGATCTAGAACCGGATAAAAACAAACCAGATCGATTTTCAAAATGGCATGTGCGTTATTTCATGCAAAGTATACCTAGAAATTAGGCGCTACACGGAAGAACGTAAATTCAGGAAAAGATCGCTGAACTTTACATGCCGGGCTAAATGCAAATTCTAAAACAACGGTTGTGTATGCAACTGCCATTACAGAACACTAACCCAAATCTGCTTTTTTCCGCCTAGGTCCTGGTTCTATAAATGGTGCCTGGCTGCTAGGCGCTGTTTGTCGCAGTTGTCAATAAACGCTAGATGCTGTTTATAGAATCGTGCCCAGCAGCGCCTAAGCATTCTTATGCACCGATAGGCATTAAATCATTTGGCACACTGCTATTTAGGCCAGGGTTTTCTTAGCCTAAATGAGTGCGCCTAAGTCATTCCACGCCCAAACGCCATCCTGAATCTGCCCCTAACCAAGTCTACTTTGTGTATAGGCGCTGGTAGGCGCCTCAGTGTAGACGCCTACCTTGAAGTGGTAGGTGCTTACTGGTGCTGCCCGATTTGCTGATTTGAACTGATTCATCGATTCACTTCAGTGAATCAATTAAAATTGATTAATTCCCCCCCCCCCCAATCAGACTCACTGATTCAGTTAACAACTCTTCCCTCCCCAACATACCCCCAGGGCCTCCTAGAGCAGCAGCAGTGGCGGTGGATGGCTAGAAGACGTAGGCTTTGAACAAGCTTCTTCACAGCCAGCTCTGCCAAGGCTTCCCTATGCTACATCATCAGTGATGCGGCACAAGGAAGCCCTGGCAGGGCAGGCCGCATACAAGCCTGTTCAGAGCTTGTGTCTGCTAGATGTACACCGCCGCTGCTGCTGCTTTAGGAGGTCCTGGAGGTAGATCAGGCCTCATCGGTAGGGGGGGGGGGTCTGTCAGGAAGTGTTGTACAGTGGGATGGAAGGGATGAAAACCTGCCGCACAGGGAGAATCGATTTGAATCAATTCAATAAGCTGAATTGAATTAAATATTTTTTTTCCCTGAATCGGGCAGAACTAGCGCCTACCAATCTAGGTGCCTATTGGCAAATAATTTTTTAAAATTTTTTTAAATTGATTTTTAATGGCACTTTCAGTTCTGATTTAAGCCAATTTCATACGACGGGAACTCACGGCAGCCATTTCCTATGAGTGATTTGCACGGGACAGGAGCGTAGGAAGATCGCTCCTGCCTCGAAAGCCCTCTAGACCACCAGGTATGGTTCCGGGGAGCCTCAGAGGGCTTAAGATAAAGTCCGGGATGGCAAGGAGAGAGGGGTCAGAACCGGCCCGAATATTATTCACACTTTTTTAATATTTGCGGGCCGGCTCTGCCCCTATCCCTCACGAATATTGAGGGAGAAGTGTAAAAGCTGGTTAAGTGGAAGGAGACAAAGGATAATGATAAATGGAGTCTGACCTGAGGAAAGGGATGTTAGTGGAGTGCTGCAGGGATCTGTACTTGGGCCTGGTCTATTTAACATCTTTGTGAGTGATATTGCAGAAGGACTGACTAGTAACATTTGTCTTTTTTAGGACGATACACTCCTGAGGATGTGGATAACATGAGGCGGGATCTAGCAAAGCTTGAAGAAGAGTCCATTAATTGGCAACTAAGATTTAATGCTAAAAAAAAAAGCAAGGTCATGCACTTGGGCTGCAAAAATACCCAAAACAAGAGAACAGTATGGTATAGGGATGAAGTACAGTTTTCCCCCGCTCATTCCCCCGACTTTACTACAGGAAGAGGCGGTTGGAGCAGACCACGAGTGATTTTCTTCACTCGCTGGTGCTCCAGCTGCCCTCTCCTGCCTCCCCTGCCTTTTGACAGGCGAAAAACTGCATTTGCGGTTTTTCAAAATTTCAGGGGAGTACTGTACTTCTGTATATGAAAGAAGAGCGGGATTTGGGGGTGTTTACGTCTGACCATCTTTAAGGTGGCAAAACAGGCAGAAAAGGTGACAGTCAAAGCCAGAAGGATGCTCAGGTGCGTAGGGAGATGAATGGAGTAGGAAAAAGGAGGCCTCTAGTGAGGCTTTGGGAGAATTAAGAAAATTGATGAAGCTATTGAATTCTCTTCTATGGGGCTAATATTCAACAAGAGCAATCGCCTACTCTTCATTTCCTACCTGATTCCCTTTTCCAAAGCTAATTATAGTGTAACTTTACCTCCCTCCCCCAACCTCCCTCTTGGACTTCTGTCAGTCATGTCTGTCTGTCTGCCTTCCCTCCTCAATATTTTAGATAATATTTAATTCTTTTTTTTTCTATTAACTTATTGTAAACTATCTAGATACTTGGGATAGATGGTATAACAAGAAATAAACATATCAATTTAAGCACAGGCCACAGTGTTTAATACATATATTCAGTGCCCTTATACGTGTGGTCTCACTATTTAGCTGGTCTAACCTAAGGCCCTGATTCTATAAATGACACCTAGCTGAGTTCCACGCAGAATTAATTTTTTTTAATTGGCTTAAATTGGCATGATGATTGAAACCCACCATTAAAAGCCAATTAAATAGAAAACAAAAAATGATTAATTTTCCATCTGGAAATCAGCAAAGCATCTACCAGCACCTACTCAAAAAGTAAGCATGGTTGGGATGGAGTGTGGTTGTGGAAAGCATTAGGCACCTGTATTTTCGGCCTACTTTACCGGCGCATAACATTATGGCACCTACCAGTGCTTAACTTGATTTAGGCACCAGAGGGCGCAATTCTACAAAATGGCACCTATATTTGATGAAGCAGCAAAACAACAAAAAGATTGTGGAACAGAAGATCGGATGTACCTGTTTGTAATTTAATAAATATCCAAAAACAATGATCTTAAAAAGCAATCCACAAAGGGTGCATACAGTCACAAGTGACCCACGGGGTAGAAACCAAATAATGTATACAATAAAAATGATGGATCGATTTTTCACTCCGTTAAAAATTACAAAGACTAGGGGACATTCGATGAAGTTACAGGGAAATACTTTTAAAACCAATAGGAGGAATTTTTTTTTTTTCACTCGGAGAATAGTTAAGCTCTGGAATGCGTTGTCAGAGATTGTGGTAAGAGTGGATAGCGTAGCTGGTTATAAGAAAGGTTTGGACAAGTTCCTGGAGGAAAAGTCCATAGTCTGTTATTGAGAAAGACATGGGGGAGGCCACTGCTTGCCCTGGATCGCTAGCATGGAATGTTGCTACTCTCTGGGATTCTAGAATCTTGCTACTCTTTTTGGGGATTCTGTATGGAATGTTGCTACTATTTGGGTTCCGGAATCTTACTTACTCTGAGATAATGGAATGTTGCTACCAGTGGTTCTGGCCACTGTGAGAATGGGCTACTGGGCTTGATGGACCATTAGTCTGACCCAGTAAGGCTATTCATATGTTCTTAAGTACCTCCATATAATATGTAAACCACTCTGATTGTATAAATACATTGTATCTCTTCAGAGAGGAAGGGATAGTAGATGGCATGCATAGGCAGATTAGATAGGCCATATCAAACCTCTCCACCCTCTTACAGAATTGCTTTGACAGTTCTTACATAAGAACATAAGCAATGCCTCCGCTGGGTCAGACCTGAGGTCCATCGTGCCCAGCGGTCCGCTCACGCGGCGGCCCAACAGGTCCATGACCTGTGCAGTAGCCCTTTATCTATACCCCTCTATCCCTTTTTCCAGCAGGAAATTGTCCAATCCTTTCTTGAACTCCAGTACCGTACTCTGTCCTATTACGTCCTCTGGAAGCGCATTCCAGGTGTCCACCACACGCTGGGTAAAGAAAAACTTCCTAGCATTCGCTTTGAATCTGTCTCCTTCCAACTTTTCCGAATGCCCTCTTGTTCTTTTATGTTTTGAAAGTTTGAAGAATCTGTCCCTCTCTACTCTCTCTATGCCCTTCATGATCTTGTAGGTCTCTATCATGTCTCCTCTGAGTCTCCGCTTTTCCAGGGAGAAGAGCTCCAGCCTCTCCAATCTTTCAGTGTATGAAAGGTTTTCCATGCCCTTAATCATTCGTGTCGCTCTCCTCTGGACCCTCTCAAGTATTGCCATATCCTTCTTAAGGCACGGTGACCAATACTGAACACAGTACTCCAGGTGCGGGCGCACATTGCCCGATACAACGGCTGGATGACTTCTCTCGTTCTGGTCGTAATACCCTTCTTAATAATACCCAACATTCTTAGAGTAGTTAGATGAATTTTCACCTTGGCCCTATTACTATAGCTTTCAAAAGTACACAGATAGGAAAGTTACTCATTCCTGGTCCCTGCTAAATATATAAGTTCCTTTGTAAAGTGACCTTTTTGGATTTCATATTTATCACTATGTGTATTGTGCTGTTTTTGCAATATGTTTTGTTACTTGGAAAAGTTTAAAACTACGCAAAGTAGGCTTGGCTTGGGTTGAAAAAGTCTAGCAGAGGAACTTGGTGGAGAAAAGAGGAGCTGTGGGATTCCCTTAGGATCCTAGAAAACTCTAAGTACCCCAGCTGTTAAAGATAAAAACCATAGTGGACATTTTTTTTCTACTTTTGCTGCAGCCAACATGTAGAAGGTACTGGTGTCAGGGATGGGGGGAGAGGGTGGGTGGAAGATGGGACGGTTCTTTCATAGGCTCTTGCTACTAAAGAAACACCAGAAATTGAATAATCAAAATAAATAATATTTGGAGGAAGCATTGCCATACTGGGACAGACTGAAGATTCATCAAGCCCAGTATCCTGTTTTCAACATTGGACAAGCCAGGTCACAAGAACCTGGCAAGATCACAAAAGAGTAAAACAGATTTTATATTGCTTATCCTAGAAATAAACGGTGGATTTCTTTTTTTTAAAGCCAATCTTAATAATGGCTTATGGACTTTTCTTTTAGGAAAGTATCTAAATCTTTTTAAACCCTGCCAATCTAATTGCTTTTACAACATTCTCTGGCGACAAATTCCAGTTTAATTGCATGTTGAAATATTTTCTCCAGTTGCATGCCCCCTAGTCCTAGTATTTATGGAAAGGATAAAGAAGCTTGACGGCTCCATCATATCATCTCTCAATGGAAGCAGATGGGTTTCGCATTTGCAGCCTCCCTTTTTCTGGGGCATGCTTGTTAGTGGGCCAACACAGCACTGTGAGCATGCTCAGCTTATAAGTGAGAGCTACGCATTCATTAACTCAGGAACAACATACTGTCAGATACTTTGTTTAAATTAGATTGGGGGGGGGGTTGTCAGTGCTTCTCAACCCAGTCCTTGGGACACACAGTCAGTCGGGTTCTCAGGTTATTTAGAATGAAGGTGCACAAGATGTTTTTCGGAGGCATTGTATTTAAATTTCTCCCGTACATATTCATTGTGGATATCCCCAAAACCTCAACTGGCAGGATATGCCCACAAGGCCCCATTCCCTTTCCTTCTCCATCCACTGGCCTCAAAGGTCCAGTTCCTCTCTCCCCTCTCTCCTGCCCTCCCCGTCCCTTTGCAGGTCCAGTGCTTCCATCCTATCTTACTATTCCCCCTTTACAGGTCCGTTGCTTCTCTCCCCTCATATTAGCCCCCCTCTTTGCAGGTCCGAAGCTCTTTCACTTGTCCACTTTCTCTCTCAGGAGACTTCTTCATTCAGCCATGGCTTTTCTTCTGAGGCAGTATCACTCAACTAACGCATGCCTCTCTGGAGACTTTATCACCTACCCATGAGACAGCCCCCTCCCCCTTTCAAAGGCTCTCCTCTCAGACTAGTTCTCTCTAAGGTTCTTTCAGTCGACCACTGCACTGCGGAAGCACTTTCGCTCAGCTACGACTTCTCCTGTGAAGCCTCTCCACTCAGCCTTGCCTTTTCTTCAGAAATGCTTTTGCCTCACCACAGCCACGACCTCCCCTGCAAAGTTCCCTCTCTCAACCTAGGTCTCTCCTCAGAAAAGCTTTTGGTCTCCCACAACCTTCATTGCAAGGTTATTTTACTTAGCCTAGGCATCTCAGCCATGACCTCCCTTGTAAACTTTCTTTGCTCAACCTGGGCCTCTCTTCATAAGTGCTTTCAGTCAGCCATGACCTCTGGTGCAGGCCTTGATGGGCAGGCCGGGCTGGGCACTGCAAGACTCCGCCTCTTTGGTTCTGTGGCCAGGGTTCGTTGTGCAGGCGCTGCAGCATGCTCTTGTAGAGCTTGCAGGTGCTATCGGTGATGGGCCCTGACTGAAAACCCAGAGCCTGAAGCCCCCAATGCAGTTTCTCAGCTGACAGCACAATCATCTTGCAAGCGAAAAATAGTCACTCACCCCACAAAAGCCCCATCGAAAAATGCATGCACTCAGTAGGCAGTCCTATGCACATTCCAGAGCCAGCGCTGCATTCTGGCTCCTTCTCCCTAGTGTCCCGCTCTTCGAGGATTCAGCACCTGGAGAGAATCTCCTCAAGGCATTTTTTTTGTTTGTTTGTTTTAATTTGATTGGTTAGGCAGGTTCAGAAGTTCTGCCAGTCTAATCAAATTAAAACAAAAAGAAACCCAAAACACCTTCAGGAATTCACAACCAGGAACTGAATCCCACGACTGCAGGGCGCTAAGGAGAAGGAGCCAGAATGCTATGCTGGCATAGGATTGGTCAGCCTAGAGCCGTCAAGGGATTCTGCATCTGTTGAGAATCTCTTTGACAGCCTGACACTGGCGCAATTCTCTGGATCAACATGTAAGGAGGAACTGCTGCCAGGAGATTGCAGTCTAAGGTAGGGGGGAGGAGTCACTGCTTGGGCTTTGGCCAGGTACTAATGACCTGGATTGGCCACTGTGAGAACGGATTACTGGGCTTGATGGGCCGTTTGGCTGACCCAGTAAAGCTAATCTAATCTAATCCTTAGGTTTGTATACTGCATCATCTCCACGTTCGTAGAGCTCGATGCGGTTTACAGTAGGAGAAATAGGAAGGAACTACAACAGAGGGTTAGAGGTAGAAGTGTGAAGAAAATTTAGAGGACTTGGGATGCCAAGATATAAGAGTTTCCTTGATTCCTAAGTTGGAGGGAGACTTACATTTTTTGAGAAAAGCCAGGTTTTCAGATGTTTGCAGAAAACTTGGAGAGAGCTTAAGTTCCGAAGAGGGGAGGTAAGGTTGTTCCAGAGCTCAGTGATTTTGAAGTGGAGGGAGGTCCCTAGCTTTCCTGTGTGGGAAATGCCTTTTAGCGAGGGGAAGGATAGTTTTAATTTGTGGGAGGATCTGGTGGTATTAGGGTTTGAGGAATTCCAAGAAAGAGGGATAAAGGGAGGGAGGATACCATATAGGATTTTGAAAGTTAAACAGGCGCATTTATAGTGGACCTATAAAGCTATTCTCATGTTCTTATGAATTTGTGTTATCTGTTCCAAGAAGACCACTCTAAGATTTTAGCTAGATGTTCATTCACTCTGCCTCCTCCTATGGAACCCATGAAATCACTATCTGAATGTCATCTGCATACATGAAACAGTTCACCTTTCCTGTCACCATGCTCAGCAAGTTTAATTGAGATATTAATCTTATCTCTCTTGATCTGATAATAGTTTAAGAACCATATAATTTGACCAAGCTCTAATCCAATGTGCTCTTCTTTCAATAGACACCCCCATGTGAAGTCAATATCTGCCACATTGACTACATTTCAATGGTGTAATACATCACTCATAAACATTTGAATTAATCATCCATTTTTGGTTTGATATTAAGTTTGTAGAAGTCATGAAACCATAGAGAACCAGCCAGTAAGTAAAGTTTCAGTTAGTGAGCAAAACCACAGAAAGTTAATTCCTGGTTTTCACTTTATGTAATAGAACACAAGTATTTCGTACTCATTAACCAACAAATTTTCCCTAATACAAACCAAATCTGAAAAGGGAGAATTCATTGTAAGTTGAAGTCATTCTGTTACCCAGATTACTGTAGATCATTCTTTCTTGGGCCAAAGATTCAGTTACATTAGCTTACTAATTGATGCTAAAGACCAACTGGTCAACCCAGTCATCCCAGAATGAGATTCTATTTGCACTTACAGATTCCAATTCCATGTAATATAAAACACAATTAGAATGCTAGGGCTAATGGTTTCACATACAGATCATTAACGATGTGTGATTGAAACTTACACTGTTACTAGTAAGAGGAGAGAACATTTATTTTCCTAGAAATGATTAATTAGCCTATGGAGACCATTTAGAATAGCTAAAATTCAGAAAGGCTGCGATGCATGTGCGAAGAACAACATTCACCTACTCAAAATATGTTCACAGTAATTAGTCGGAGAGACACGATGGCTACCTTGCATAGAAGAGAAAATGGAAAAAAAGAAAAAGAACTCAAATGAGTTAAAGAAGACTCCTAAACTGGAAGAGTCCTGGTCCTAATAAATGTTCAGTTTTTGGCTCAGATAGTTTAAAAAAAAAATCTTTATTAATTTTCAAATATTAACAGTGCCATACAATGAATTTAAACATAAACACTACACAGAACGCACTTTAAATACACAAATAATTCAAAAACCAATCATTTTCATCCCCCCCTCCTCCCCATAATTAATAAAAGAAGAAGTAAATATTTAATTTCAATAATATAGATAATTAAGTATAGCAAACAATAATACATTCCCCTCCCCCCACCCACCCTGGATGTGTAAGGAAGTCAAATAAAAGGAAAGGTACATGACAGTTCTTGTGACTCAATAAATGCAGTCAATGGGCTCCACGCCATTTGGAATGCGTTACTATATCCCAAACGTTCCGCGTTCATTCTTTCATACTTGTAACTGGAACATAGGTTTGCCCACCAGAAAGTGTAATTCAGTCGATCATAACTCTTCCAGTTACGTGTAATCATCTGGATGGCTATTCCAGTTAATAACTACAAAACGCAGTTGATTAGACTGTTATACCTAATACCACAATGGCTTTTCTCCTATTAAAGGATACCACTATGCCCAACATTATCAACCAATAATGTATATACCTATACTTTACAAACTGCAAGCGCTCTATAATAAAAGCTGACTATATGGTAGAATCATATTGACTCTAATAACAATACAGTAATGGAAAAGAAGGTTGATAAGGGGCAAAGAAATGGAACCAATGATCAAATAATGCTGTATAAAGCAATAGCATAGATTGATTGTATGTATGAGGGGCATTCAATAATGTATCTACCTATGAAAGAAAGTAGCAAGCTTGTTGAAACAAGTCTGTGCATGTTGTGGCATGTCTCAAGGCTACTCATGCATAGTTGTGGCTCCGTGCAAGTCTAACATTCTAAGAGACAGGATATCAAGAGAGTCCTCTTGTGAATCAAGTAAGAACCTGGTAGATTTGGAGCACCAATTCACTGATAAAAATTTCTCACAAAAGAAGGGAAAAAGCCAAAGGAGATCCCTGAATGCATGACTGAAGTTTATAGTGAGTCTGCCCCATCATCCTACAAAGTAAAATTTTGGAGCAAGGAGTTTAAGTGGGGTAGAGAGTCCGTTGAAGGTGACCCTCACACTGGATGGCCTGTGGAAGCAACTTCCACTGAAATGTACAAGGAAGTTGAGGATTTAATTTAGTCAGACAGACGAATTATGATTTTCCAAATAGCTGAAGAAATGGTCATCTCTGCAGGTACAATTTGGAAAATAATTCATGAAAAGTTGGGCATGTCCAAGGTTAGTGCAAGATGGGTTCCAAGCAGTGGCATAGTGTGGGTGAGAGGCGTCCCTTCCCCACCCTCTTCTCCACCCCCCCACCCCCACTATCTACTCTTTCCCCGTCTCCTCCTGACATGCACACGTGATATTTCATCAGTCCTTTGGGTAACCAACAAATTCACTGTCCTTAGAGATCGGAAGCCATGTTTCAGTGCTAAGCATAGAAAAAGAACAAGCAGAGAAACTAATCAACAAAATTTTCTCTTTCTGTGGAATGCAGTCTACCAAAATAAGACCACACTTGATTTTTTTCAAGGTGTAATAAAAATATAAATCATTGCCACCTGCAGAATTAAAAAAAAAAAAAACCCCTAAAATTACAAATTGAAGGAAGTGTGACTGATACATTTAGCCAAATAATATCCAATAGCACAGCTGTCAACATCAGTGGAAATGATTGCGCTACCCTTCAAGTCAAATAATAATAATAATAATAACTATACTTTATTACACATCCGAAAATGATTGATGTTTAGGCCCAAGCCAAGAACCACCCTGATAGCAGTCTGTGGACCAAAGTGTTGGACGTTTTCAGGTTGGAAGTAAAATATAGTTGTTCTTTTTATTCCCAAGCAAGTGTGCGCATATATTATATGGCACAAATTATATCCTGCAGGTTTCCAGGAAATGAAAAATTGACATACAGCTTTATTAATCCCTAACTACCCAATTCAAACAAGCAGAATTTGAGAGCGATTCATAAATGCTCTTTCTACGAAACTCCCTCTTCTGCAAGGATAACATTTAGGAAAAGGGCAACTGGGGATTTGTAGGATGCAACATCATGAAAACTCATCGCTAACGATGAACCACTTCCTGTTTCTTGGGAGCATCAGTTGAAGGGCTGCAATGGTCCATACTCAGAGACATCTAAACCAAGCCAGAAGATACAGTGGCGCCCCTTCTCCATTCTTCAATAAAAATAGAAGAGGTCCATCCAGGTCCATAAGTAACATAACATAAAATCATATTTCTATACCACAAAACCTCTCAGTTCTATGCGGTTAACAAACTAAAGAGACTGAACAATCACAATGATGCGCAAATAAGTTCCCCAGAAATTTCGTGAACAATGTTCATTTCAACAATTTCCTAAAATGCAAGTAAGAGGTGGAAAGAGATAATAATCTGTGAAGCAGAGATTGACATGGGGATGAATTTTTCCCCGTCCCCGTGGGAACTCATTTTCCTGTTCCTGTGCCATTCCTGCAAGCTCAGTCCTCATCTGCACAAGGTTCAAACACTTTCAAATCCTAAGTAGCAACATTCTAGAGCTCAGATTGTGATGTCATAATGCCTCATTCCACCAATGCCTAAGCTCAGTCCTCATCTGCCCAAGCCTCAAACACTTTCAAATCATAAGTAGCAACATTCTAGAGCTCAGATTGTGATGTCATAATGCCTCATCCCACCAATGCCTAAGCTCTGTCCTCATCTGCACAAGCCTCAAACACTTGAAAATCCTAAGTAGCAACATTCTAGAGCTCAGATTGTGATGTCATAATGCCTCATCCCACCAATGCCTAAGCTCCGTCCTCATCTGCACAAGCCTCAAACACTTTAAAATCATACGTAGAAACATTCTAGAGCTCAGATTGGAACCAAGATGGTGCGCAACCATGGGAGGTTTGGACATCATGGATTTGAACCTGTTCCTGCAAGGGGAACCCTCGGCGTCTTTTGGGGTCGTACGGGTGCACTGGCTGTTCCAAGATCCCCCTGAAGTGAGGATCTCTGTTGGGACGTAGGACGGCTCAGCAACTGAAGATGTTCATCGGCGCTGAAGCTCGATGAACCGCTCTGGTGGTGCTTATGGTAGAGAGGGCAATAAAAAGGAGTTCTGTCCGTCGACCCATCACAGATAAGTTTGCTCAACTGCATTTGTGCTTCGTCTGCAGGTTGTGAGTGGCTGTGCCCGCACGGCTTCTAGAAATATTATTTAAGTTGGAGGTTTTTTTTTACGCTGATGATTGTACTTTGGACAGACGTTGCACTGAGATTTCTTGATATCCTGTTACATAAGTCTGAGGCTTTTTTCTCCCCTTTTTACTTTTTGAGATTGCAGTGTCAGTCCTTAACCTCAGTAGTACTTTAAACAGCATCAGTTGAGGTGAATGTGATTAATTTTGTTCATACCATGACAGAAATGAATCTCACTCCTGAGCCAGGGCATGAGGAGTGTGATCTCTGTCTCTCAAATTTACTGCTAATGTTCATCATAAAACTTGTGTGTGAGTGTGTGTGTATGCCAATGGGTGTGTGTGCATGCATGCATGTATGTGTGTGTATGTGCATGTGTACATGTGTGCCTATGTGTGTGTGTATATGTGTGTGTATGTGCTTGTGTGTACATGTGTGCCTGTGTGTGTATGTGCTTGTGTGTACATGTGTGCCTGTGTGTGCATGTGTGTGTATGCATGTGTGTACATGTGTGTGCATGCGTACACGTTAATATGTGTGCATGTGTGTGTATGCATGTGTGTGTGTGTATGTGCATGTGTGTGCATGTGTACATGTGTGCCTATGTGTGTGTGCATGTGTGTATGTGTGTGTATGTGCTTGTGTGTACATGTGTGCCTATGTGTGCGTATGCATGTGTGTGCATGTGTGTACATGTGTGTGCATGTGTACACGTTAATATGTGTGCATGTGTGTGTATGCATGTGTGTGTGTGCATGTGTGTGTATGTATGTGTATGTGCATCATGTGTGCCTATGTGTGCATGTGTGTGTGTATGCCTGTGTATGTGTACGTGTGTGTATGTGCATGTGTGTGCATGTGTACATGTGTGCCAATGTGTGCATGTGTGTGTATATGCATGTGTGTATGTATGTGTACGCATGTGCGTGTGTGTATGACTCACCAGGAGATAGTGGTGGTATGTTATAGCCTTTCAGCACAGATATTGTGGCATAAATACAATACAAGCATTTGAGCAGGAAAAACATTTTTTCATGTTAATACGCAGTCAGTCCCTACTACAGAAGAATGAATCTGTCTTTCTTTATTCATGACTTGTTCTTCCCCTTTAACTGTCAGGCAGGGCCAAGCAGTTTACAGGCTACAAACATATTTGAAAAAGAACTGCAAAATTAGATAGAACAGACAATTCTTTCCAAGACGACCATACAACAATTCAGTCGAACGGCGCATAAATAACCACGATGTATGCTGAAGCAGGGCTGGATCACGTCTTTGGTTTTAGATTTTTCCGAGGGAAAGTCAAGTCGTTTCTGATCTGGTTCACAGCTAACGTGATCTGTTGAACTTTGTATGAGATTTAATTCAAAGCAGTGGGAAACAGAGGTAGCGATCAGGGTTGAAGAATTTGAACTGTCTCATCCAGTTCTAATTTTCAGTCTGACCATGTTAAATATGGTGTTTTAGCCTAGATTTTCTTGGAACCCTGTAACGTCTTTGTCGTGTGCCTGCCAACATTCCAAAATGGAATCCGTCTGTACTGTTCATGGTCTATAAGTTACACAATTGTTTACAGAACAGATCTCTAACCTATTGCCCAAAGAGCGCATGACATGCAGCCTATTCGACTATATTAGAGAACGAAGGTGCTTACTTTCCATCTCTAGAATAAAACCCTAAGCCGCGCATGCACACTTCTACTTGCGTGTTACGTATGTCCATGACCTGAAGAAGTGCGCATGCGCGACTACAACTGCCCCACACTCACGGCACTGTTTGCATTCCAGTGGCAGCAACTGAGTGGTGGAGAGCAGCTCCGCTCCGCCCATTGACCATCTACAAACCTCCCGGCTCTAGCGCGTAGGCAGCACCAGTGGCAGCAACTAAGTGGTGGAGAGCAGTCCTGCTCCGCCTGTTGACCCTCCACAAACCTCCCGGCTCCAGCAGCGTAGGCAGCACTATAAACACGCTGCTTCGTGCCCTTCTACTGCCGATTTCCTCTGCCGCGTCTCTGATGACATCATCGGAGACAGACGCGGGAGAGGAAATCAGCAGTAGAAGGCCGCGAAGCAGCGTGTTTAAAGTGCTGCCTACGCGGCTGGAGCCCGGAGGTTTGTCGGCGGTGGGAGGGTCAGGAGCAGGCCAGATTGAGCAGGACAATGGCAGTAAAAGAAGGAGGAGGGGCCGAACGGAGCAGGGAAGGGTAAGGGAAGAGAAGGGAAAGGGGGGTGGGGGAAAATGCTGCTACTGCTACACAGGGACTTGGAGGGGAAGGAAATACCGCTGCTGCTTCTGCACAGGAAAGGGGGGGGGATAGGAAGGAAATGATGTTTCTGCTGCATAGGGAAGTGGGGAAAAATGACAGACAGACAGCGGGAGGGAGGGAGACAGAAATAAAGAAAGACACAGGGGCAGGGAGAGGAACAGAAAGACAGACAGAGAAAGGGGGCCTGGGAGAGAGAGAGAGTCAGTGGGAGGGAGACAGACAGACATATATTCTACCACCCGTTAATGTAACAGGCTTAATGACTAGATAAAACCCTAAGCGGCGCATGCGCACTCCTACCTGCGTGCTCCGTATATCTGTGGCCAGAAGGAGTGCGCATACGCGCCTACAACTGCCCCACACTCGCGAAGGGAGAAGATACAGAAACAAAGAAAGACTGACAATAGACAGGGAGAGAGACAGTAAGACAGGGGGCCAGAGACAGAAAGAAAGGGGGGCAGGGAGAGAGATAAAAAACATAAAGTAAGAAAGAAAGAAACACCTCAGCGACCTATTGTGCTAAAAGTCTACACATCTATTCTAGCACCCTTTAATGTAACGGGCTTAAACACTAGTTATAGAATATTAAGCGTTAGGCATTTTGCACTTACAACAGACATAGAACTGGTGTAAGTCATCTTATTTTCCAACACCCCCTTGTATTAAGCTGTGCTACAGGATGCGTGCCAGCGAGGTAAGGGCACATGCACGGATGCCCTCCTGCCCAACAAGAGCAGGCAGCAGGGGGTGGGGGCTAGGACGGGGCTAGGGCAGGATTGGGGCGTAACAGTGCAGGGATGGGTGGACCTGGGCGGGCCTGGGGGGGCGGGTCCAGCTTTTCCATTTACCACTAAGTGCCAGTGAATATCATTGGCTAGCCCTGCGCATGTGATTTAACTGGGCAGGAGTCTCTCCCGCCCAGTTAGATCACTAAATATCGACTTTTTAAATGATTTCAGTGGCCAATACTAGCCATTGCTTTGAATATCTTCCCATATACGAGTTGTTTTTGTCATAATTTTAGGAGCTCTGCTTCGAGGCAGGTTGGGTTCTGCTTGGAAAAGCCATTTAGGTCGCCATCATCTTAGGAGCTGCTCAGTTGGACAAGGGGTGTCTGCCAGCACTACTGCCGAGTCCCTCTGGACATTCTTATGAACTTGGGCCAAGCACTTGGATTAGGTCTTAAGTAATATTGAGTTTCCCCAGCATGAAGTTTAAAGGGTGAAAATCTGTTAAAATATGCTGCGTCCCCCACAATGAATAAAACACCAGTACCATTATCACTATTAAATATTTCTATAGTATTACCAGCTGTACGCAGTGCAGTCCAGGCATGTGAAAGCTTACAGTCTGGTCAAAGCAGAACAATTTTGGTTTGTTTTTGTTTTCCTGACTTTTCCACAGTTTTCCTGACTTTTTCACAGTTTTCCTGACTTTTTCACAGTTTTCCTGACTGACTTTTTCACAGTTTTCCTGACTTTTTCACAGTTTTCCTGACTTTTCCACAGTTTTCCTGACTTTTCCACAGTTTTCCTGACTTTTTCACAGTTTTCCTGACTTTTCCACAGTTTTCCTGACTTTTCCACAGTTTTCCTGACTTTTTCACAGTTTTCCTGACTTTTTCACAGTTTTCCTGACTGACTTTTTCACAGTTTTCCTGACTTTTTCACAGTTTTCCTGACTTTTCCACAGTTTTCCTGACTTTTTCACAGTTTTCCTGACTTTTCCACAGTTTTCCTGACTTTTCCACAGTTTTCCTGACTTTTTCACAGTTTTCCTGACTTTTTCACAGTTTTCCTGACTGACTTTTTCACAGTTTTCCTGACTTTTTCACAGTTTTCCTGACTTTTCCACAGTTTTCCTGACTTTTTCACAGTTTTCCTGACTTTTCCACAGTTTTCCTGACTTTTTCACAGTTTTCCTGACTTTTCCACAGTTTTCCGGAGGTTGTGATAAGCCAGAGCACAGTACAGGGGTTCAAGGAAGGTTTAGATAGATTCCTAAAGGATAAAGGGGTACAGATAGAAGTAGAAGTAGGTTATAGGAATAGTCAGGGACCACTTCACACAGGTCATAGGCCTGATGGGCCGCCGCGGGAGCGGACCGCTGGGCGCGTTGGACCTCTGGTCTGACCCAGTGGAAGCAAGTTCTTATGTTCTCTGTTTCAGACACTTAGGGCTCCTTTTACAAAGCCGTGTTAGTGGCTTTAGCGCGCGTGACTTTTCCTCGCACGCTAACCCCTGCGCTGGCCGAAAAACTACCGCCTGCTCAAGAGGAAGCGGTAGCGGCTAGCGCGGCCGGCGGTTTAGCATGTGCTTTTACGCACGTTAAACCGCTAGCGCGGCTTTGTTAAAGAAGCCCTTAGGGTAAATATATATTTTTAACACGGGTTAGAGCACGTGCACGTTAATTCGTTTGTTACTGTTTGTTAAATCAATTTTGCTCTCATCAACCCCCCTCCCCTTTCACAAAAGCGTAGCGCATTTTTTAGCGCTGGCCGCGGCAGTAACAGCTCCGACGCTCATAGAATTCCCATGAGCGTCAGAGCTGTTACCGCCGCGGCTGGCGCTACAAAACGCGCTACGCTTTTGTAAAAAGGGGGGGGGGGCATAGTAAGGAGGAATGAATTTTAGTTGGGGTCTGAGCGGCCACTTTAACTACGCAAAAAGTCCCAGTTTGGAATCTACCGTTGGCGGCAGGATAAAAACAGCAGCCTCTGTCTCCTGGCCTGATATTCAGGGCTCCTTTTACTGAGCTGCGTTAGGGCGTTAACAGGCGGAATAGCACACGCTACAATGCTGCGCGAGCTAGACGCTAACGCCAGCATTGAGCTGTTGTTAGTTCTAGCTGCGTAGCGCGGGGTTAGAGCACGCTAATCTCCTGCGTGTGCTAAAAACGCTAGCGCACCTTAGTAAAAGGAGCCCTCAGTGACACTTACCTGGCTCTTAATAATTATTTAGTCACACAAGTTTTTAGGCACTGTCTACATATTAATAAAAATCGTCAAAGTGGGTCACAAATTATAGGTAGATTTCCTATATGTGCTTGGGTTGCCATTAAAATGTATTATCACAACTCATGCTATTTTAGCATATAAAATATATATATATGCATAAAATGAGACCCTCTGCTATAATAGCACAACTTGGGGTAACATAACCCATCTTAACTGCAACGCACATTGATAACTCCCCCCTTAACTGCATAAGTATCACTCTACCCCTGGACCGCTCACCTCGTAGCCAGCTACAACTTTAGTTCTTGGTGGCTCTAACCCAGGGGTGCCAAAGTCCCTCCCCGAGGGCCGCAATCCAGTCGGGTTTTCAGGATTCCCCCCAATGAATATGCAAGAGATCTATTAGCATACAATGAAAGTAGTGCATGCAAATAGATCTCATGCATATTTATTGGGGAAATCCTGAAAACCCGACTGGATTGAGTCCCTCAAGGAGGGACTTTGGCACCCTTGGTGTAGAGAGAAGTGGATCTATGACAATTGATAGGAAGATCCTTCTGACTGACACTCTACTAACTGTTATCCTACCTCTTACATCTACCAGCATGAGGGGCATGCCCCCCCCCAACCCTCCAGAAAAAACAGCAGCATGGTGGCAACCCCCTGGAACAGGGGTGCCAAAGTCCCTCCTCGAGGGCCGCAATCCAGTCGGGTTTTCAGGATTTCCCCAATGAATATGCATTGAAAGCAGTGCATGCAAATAGATCTCATGCATATTCATTGGGGAAATCCTGAAAACCCGACTGGATTGCGGCTCAGGATGGATTAGAACAGGGGTGTCCGGGGGGTCACGTGATGCAGCCTGCCTGAGCGGTCGCACGAACGGAGAGCTCCTGCCTCACTCCCACTAAATCGGCGGAAAAATCGGCCTTTCTGTGTCCCCACCGCAGAAACGAGCAAGCGGGACGGGGAATAACACCCTACCCTTCCCTTGAACCTCAGGAGCGACCGCAGCGGCACGGGGTATGCCCGTTAAACCGGCAAAGAGCAACCGGGACAAACCCTCTCTTACCCCCTCCAAAATGGCGGCGGAGCAGGCCACATTCACCATCCCCGCTGGCGACTGGATCACCGACATCACGCGGTCGGTCACGGCGGCACTGGCAGATAAACTAAACAAAATCCAGTCGGCGGTGGACGAAATGCACGAAAAATTTGACTCCCATAGCCAGCGCCTGGCAGAGGTCGAGCAGCGCGTGTCCGACCAGGAGGACGCGTGCGTGACGCTGACCGCCCAGGTGGAAGACCTACAACGAACTTCGCGGGAGTTGCTTGCGGCCCTGGAGGAGCAGGAGAACAGGAGCCGGCGAAACAACCTGCGGCTGGTCGGGCTCCCGGAGTCGGTGAGTGAACAGGAGCTCTACACGATTTTCAGCACGTGGCTCCCTGAGACCCTGGGCCTGTCTGGGGGCGCGGAGGTCTTCGCCTGCGAACGGGCGCACCGTATTGGAAACCGGCCCCTGGAGGGGGGGAGGGTGAGGACTGCCATAGCTCGCTACTCTAACTGGAGGGAAAAGGAACTTATACTCAGGGCATTTCGAAAGGAGGGGGCCTTGGATTATAAAGGATCCCGAGTGCTCATATTCAACGATTATTCTGTGCGGGTGGCGGCCCAACGCAAGCTCATGGCGCCCTCCTGCACTGACCTCCACAATAGAGGAGTTAAATTCACGCTGGTCTATCCAGCGAAGCTTCGAGTCTGGCATGAGGGTAAGACTCTCACCTTTAACAGCGGAGAGGAGGCCAAGGCGTTTCTGGCGACTTTACCCGCCTAATGTTATCCTGAACCGGTTGCTGCTGATCTGAAACTCACCTACAACTACAGTTTGTTATCTCCAGGAGTTGTGTTGGAGTCCCATTGAACCTAGCATGAGGGGCGGATGCCTGCTTGCCTAGCCTCTGCGTGCAACGGGGGACCGTGAGACCAAGCCGCTGTTGCGGTGGTGGGGCTCACTCCCTCGGCTTGGATCTGTTTCCGAACTCGAGTGGCCGGGGCAGCCTGAGTGAACTGTGCATGGCTTTGACGGGCCGCGGCGCCTACGATTTTCCTGAAGAACTCTGCATTTTCTCTGACTCCAGCGCATCCTGACAGACTCTATCTGACATTGGTGTGGGCCGCCATGGCTGGAAGGGGTCCCCTTTTGGAGCAGCCTGCGGCAGATCTGGATAATTCATTTGGACTTGTTGGTATTACCTTTTCACTGTCCAGTGTTTATGTTTAACTATCTGCTTTCTTATTGATTACAGGGACCACATGATAGGGGTCTTGTTCGGGGGGTGGGGGGGAGGGCTCCGGGCAGGTTGGGGGATACATCTATGGGTATGTATGCTGATGGGATGGGATCAGCATGGGGGGAAAGAGTGTGGGGGGGAGGGTGGAGGGAGAGTTGTGTGGGGGTGTGTGCGTGGGAGTGTGTGGCTGAAACCGGGATGAGCGGACAGGGGGGATGGTTGGGGGCATGGGGGGTGGGAATAGAGGGCACTAGGATAACAAGGGCAGCGAAGCTTAGCTGGGAGGCTTCGTCTGGGCCTATCTGCTCTTTCTGCATAGGACGAATGCGTGTCTGGTTGGTGGAGAATGGATGAGCTCATACACCCTGGAGGGGATATTCCCCCCCAGATTGCTGTGCTGCACAGAGCAACTCTCTCCCTATCATGGCTGATTTAAGAGTTGTTACCTTTAATGTTGACGGCATCAGGTCCCCGGTAAAAAGATCCCGTATTCTTACCAGTTTGCGAAATTTGAAAGCGGATGTGGCTTTCCTGCAAGAAACACACCTCACTCAGATTGAACACTCCAAATTGCGGAGAAACTGGGTCGGGGATGTTTATTCCTCCACATCGGGGGGACGGCAACGCGGGGTGGCCATACCGTTGCATAAACAATTGACTGATCGGGAGGGGAGATACGTACTTGTGCTGGGGGAACTTTGGGGTTTAAAACTGCTACTTTGTAATCTGTATGCCCCCAACTCTTACTGTCATAAATTTTTCTCCTCGGTTCTCTCCCTAATATCGGCCTATCCGGATTACCAAGTGGTCCTGGGGGGGGGGACATGAACATCACTGCAGACCCGGGGGTGGACTGCAAACCTCCCAGAGGCAGTCTGAAGGACCATGACAACAAGGGGGTGGGCTTCCTGATGCAGCATTTAGGTCTGGTGGACGTATGGCGGACGCTGCATCCATATGACTCGGATTTCACTTTTTACTCTCATGTACATAAAGTATACGCCCGCTTGGACTACATTCTACTGGACCAACGGCTGTTCTCCAGGGCTACCAGATCGGAGATAGTGGATTCCACGATTTCGGACCATGCTACTGTGGATCTTACCTTGTCACTGGCAGCGGGTAGCAAGGTCTCCTCTTGGAAAATGGCGTTACACCTTTATCAAGACCGAGAATTCAGGACGTTTCTCCGGGCACGATGGGCGGACTATCAGGCTACCAATGATACCCCGGATATAGGATCGATAACATACTGGTATGCCTCCAAGGCAGTCCTGAGGGGGCATGTGATTGCATACACCGCGGCAAAACGCAAGGCTCGGGGAGCTGAGCTCCTGTCACTTACGAGACAGTTGCACGGCTTTCGCAGGGCCCATATCTCTTCCCTCTCGGACAAGGAGAGACAGGAATACAAGACTATACGTGACCGTATCGAGACTTTACTTCATCAACGTGCGGAGCAGACCCTTGCGTTTCAACGGTACAACATGCATAGATGGGGGGGGAAAAACGGGGAGACTACTGGCGAATTTAGTGCGCCCTTATAAGAAACGTCAAATTATTACTGCAATCCGTGATGCTGGGGGCACTCGGCACGAAGGAGAGAGACGAATCGCGGAACAATTTGTTAAGTATTATGAAACCCTATACGGTAAAAGACCTTTGGATGAACTGGCCCTTCAGAATTTCTTCAGGGAGTTATCACTCCCACGCCTGGAGGAGGATCAAGCCGCATCCTTGTGCCTACCGATCACCGAGGCGGAACTCCGTGTCACCATACGGTCCCTTAAGCTGGCCAAGGCGCCCGGCCCGGACGGGTTTGGACCCGAATACTACCGCATCCTAGAAGATCTGGTGGCAAAGCCCCTGAGCGCAATGTATAACGAGGTGGCGAAGTCGAGGGGCTCTTTTCCGGATAACATGGCTCACATAGTCCTCCTCCCTAAACCGGGTAAGGACCCGGACTTGGTGGGGTCGTTCCGTCCAATCTCCCTGCTAGATCAGGATATTAAGCTTTTAGCTGCGACTTTGGCGAGACGTTTGAATGGTATTCTTCCCGATCTTATTCACCCAGACCAGGTTGGGTTTGTGCCGGGCCGATACGCCTCCATGAATTTACTGAGGGTTTTGGGAGAGATTCATGACAGGGTAGGCAGGGGTGGCCAGGAGGCGGTGGCGGGACTGGACATGGAGAAAGCATTCGATAGCATCTCTTGGGACTATCTCTTCTGGGTCCTGCGCCGGGGTGGTTTTCAGGGTGAATTTATGGCCTGGGCTTCAGCCTTATATCATAACCCCAGGGCGCGCTTAATGATAAATGGGGGCTTAACAGAGGACTTCGGTTTGCAGAGAGGAACGAGACAGGGGTGCCCGCTCTCACCGCTCCTCTTCCTCTTAGCTATTGAACCCCTTGCGGCGAAAATCCGGCAGGATGTGGCCATTCAGGGCATCGTGGTGCGGGGACAGGAATGTAAAATCAGCCTGTTTGCAGATGACATCCTACTCTACCTGGACCATGTTTCCATACACCTACCCAGAGCTCTGGAGGTGATCCGAGCCTTTGGTGCGTTGTCAGGCTTACAAGTTAATTGTAGTAAATCGGAGCTGCTGTTACTAGCGGGGGGCCGGGCGGAACCTTGGCATGCGGTGTTGCCAATCGCACCCACGACTAAGCCGATGAGATACCTTGGAATATACCTCAGCACTGATCTACCCACGCTTTACAATGCAAATATCCGCCGGCCTCTCGAGGCCATCGCAAAATTGTGCCAGGCTTGGCAGGACTTGCCGCTGGGGATTTTGGGTCGGGTGGCCTTAGTGAAAATGATTCTGGTACCAAAACTCTTATATCCCTTACAGGCCGTGCCGCTTTGGCTTACCAGAAGGGATGAACTTGTATTCAAATCCACTATCTCTCGATTTGTTTAGAGGTCCCGTACCCCTCGGATAGCGATGTCCAAACTTATCTTGGACAAATCATTGGGGGGACTCAATGTCCCGGATATTCGGCTCTATAATGTTGCTTCTCTCCTTCGTTGGATCCACGAGGGCTACACTGAGTGCCCACGCTACTCTCCTAGGGGATGGATGGCGAACTGGTGTGCCCCTTTTCAATTTATGAACCTCATACACCGACATGATGACCCAGGGAGACGTTACACAGTCTGCTCCCGTTTCCTACGCCCGTTTCGTCTGGCGTGGCGCTGGTGGAGGCGAAGACAGCAGCTGCCACCGGACGTGTCCCCTTTTCTGCGCCTGGAAGGCAATCCCAGGTTCCCGCCTGGCAGGGGTAGATCTGTATTTCAGCACTGGGCGGCCCAAGGTTGTAAGTCGCTGGAACACATACTTGATTTGTCTCCTACGGGATTTCCTACTTTTCAGCGGGTTCGGGATGAGTGGGACCTACCCTCGTGCTATATGTTTTCTTATTTCCAGGTTCGCCACTATTGGGAGACGGAGCGTAGGGAGGCGACCAGGGCCTGGGATAGGGGCCCTCTGGATACGCTGTTCTCAGCTACTCAGCCCGCGCTGAATTCTCTGGCGCACTGGTATCGAGTCCTTAAGTCGTCTCTTGCCACATCGGCACTCACACCGGTGCGTAATTCCTGGGAACGAGACCTGGGACTGGATATTCCTGAGCACCAGTTCACTGCCTGCTTCGCTACGCTTTATTCCTACACTAAATCTGCAGACTTCCAAGAACTTCAATATAAACTTCTTCATAGGGCCTTCTTTACGGCGCAGAGGGGGGCACGACTGGGACTCTGGGAGAGCGGTCTTTGTATTAAGTGCAAGAGTAGTGCTGGCACATATATACATTCCTTTTTGGAGTGCCCCAGGCTGGATGTGTGGGGGGTGGCCCTCCCCTTGTTGGAACAAGCGGTGCAGCGTACTGTGGAGTGGGACTATGGGTTCATACTCCTGGGTCTGCAGACCTCCCTCCAGGATCAGGGTTTCACCACACCCCAATGCAGATTTCTCTATAACGCTATCTTAGTAGTAAAGAAATTGATCCTGACCTATTGGATGTCCGAGGAGCCCCCTTCGTTGCCGCACTGGAGGAATCGGCTCCGAGAGGTGGCATTGTTTGAAATTCGATCCCATGCGAGAGCGCCGAGCGTGCTTAAGCAACACTACGCTGGCTTATGGGTGAGACTGCGGGACCTGGTGTCGTCACACGCAAGGGGGGAGGACCAGGGGCCTCTTTAAACCGGATTTTACTTTCAGTTTTCCTGATGGGCCTTCGGTGGTTCACCTCTACCAACTAACTCTTTTCATCTTTCTCTTTCTTTTCTTTTTCTCTTCTCTTTCGTTACTTTGGTGCCCTCGGGAGGGGGGGGGGAGGGAGACACATGGGATGTGAGTGGCTGGTTTGAATGGGATGGATGATGGTGAGTGCGATTGGTGTTCTGAATGATTGAGTGGTGTTTGGGGGTTATTCTAATGAAAAAGGCGGGAGATCACTGTTCCAGAGGGGTGACGTCCTTTACGATTGTATTTACCTGCTTTTGCCCCCGCTGCTCTCTTTGTTCTGTATTGCTCTATTCTCGTATATTATCTGCCTATGGGGGTATACGTGGGGCAATCCTGTTATTGTTCAAGTTCTTGCTTGTTGTGTGTGATGGACCGATATTTGTCTTTTTGATGGTTACTGTTACGCCCTGCTGGGTGGTGTATTTCTCTCGCTGCCAATAAACATATGTTTTAAAAAAAAAAAAAGAACAGGGGTGTCCAACATAGGGCCCCGTGAAGTATTTTGTGCGGCCCCTGTCGAGGGCGATGCAGTGTTTTCCTTTGCTGCCCCTGGGTGTTTACCGTCTTGCCAGCTCCCTCCTGTGTCTTGCTGCAGCGTTTGCATGTTTGTGCGGCCCCAGAAACATTTTTTTCGGCCAATGTGGCCAAGTGAAGCCAAAAGGTTGGACACCCCTGGATTAGAGGTTAACATACATATATACAGTAAACAGGCTACAATTTGCCATGGTTGCAGTACAAGTTTTTTTCTGGCACAAGTTTTTATCCTAACTTGACACATACTAGGGATCTAATACCAATATCCGTAATATCCAGTTTACGGGTTAAATTTGTCATACTTAAAGTGCAAGATATTGGGGGGGTTGGAACCCTCCATTATAGAGAAAACGGAACTTTTTCATATTTTTTGGGGAAAAAGTTCCATTTTCTCTATAATGTGGGGGGTTGCACCCCCCCCCCAACAACAGCACGAACACTATGCATTAAAGTGGGGGGTTCCCCCCCCGTCCCTCCCCCCCCCTCATCAGAGCTCTTTAAAAATAAGTTTCAGCGCTGGATTGTCGGCGCGCGATTATCCCGTCACCGCATTTTCCCCTATCTGTCCTGGTTGGTTCACACTGTCTAATGTACCTGGGGCAATGGGGGACTTGCTCAGGGTCACAAGTAGCAGCATGAGATTTGAACCCACAACCTCAGGGTGCTGAGGCTGTAGCTCAAGCCACTGTTCCACACACTCCCTACAGTTGAGGAGTCCTTCAAGGGATCTAATCTGTGGAGGCAGTTGATTCCAGTGGGTTGGTATCAGGCGCCGTACTTACACTTATAAATCTCAGTATTGCAAATATTTATGTTTGTAAAGGTGAGTGCCTCAGTTATAGAGAACTGCCTTTTGTAGGTGCCATTTAAATTTTGCTTCTCCACCCTTCCTCTTACTGTCTGAAATGAAAAAGCGCCAAGATAATCCTGGAATTTTCTCTCTGATCTTGAAGGAACTAAGACCGGTACTGGGCAGGCTTGCAGGCCTGTGTCCCGCATATGAACATTCAGTTGAGGACAGGCTGGGGAGGGTTTCGATGGCTGGGATGGTTAAGATGGGCTGGAGTGACCTTTGATGGTGACTCCAGTAGATGAATACCACTGGGTAGGGCTCTGGGTTTCTGGCCCAGAAATATCTAAGAATTAATTTATGGAGCATGTATGCTTTGGTCAGACTGGATGGACCACTCAGGTCTTTATCTGCCGTTATTTACTATGTTACTATGATCTTAGTCATTTTCAGGTCAAACTTATATGGGATTAGAGAAGGCGAGAGCTTTGCAAATATCCATCTGCTGAGCCAGCTATTGTTACTACCATAGCCTTTTTAAGTGAAAGTGATCTGTGAGGAGTATTTGGTTGGGTCCATGATCTCTGTGGAGGATTAATAAACATGGTCATTGTAAAGTGCAAAGAGACCAGGGAGATCACAATTCACTGTTCTCCTCCTTGTTTGCTGCCTTCCACTTTCTCCTATCCTGTCATACTTATCACCAGCAGTCAAAGTCTAAAAAGGATTGATGGACCTCATCTGGAGTATTGCGTTCAATTCCAATCGACTTATCTCAAGATATAGTAGAACTAGAAAAGGTTCAAAGAAGAGTGACTAAGATGATAAAGGGGATGGAACTCCTCTCGTATGAGGAAAGACTAAAAAGGTTAGGGATCTTCAGCTTGGAAAAGAGACGGCTGAGGGGGAGATAGGATTGAAGTCTACAAAATCCTGAGTGGTGTAGATCGGGTACAAGTGGATCAATTTTTCACTCCGTCAAAAATTGTAAAGACTAGGGGACACTCAATGAAGTTACAGGAAAATGCTTCTAAAACCAATAGGAGGAAATTTTTTTCACTCAGAATAGTTAAGCTCTGGAACGCATTGCCAGAGATTGTGGAACAAGCGGGTAGCGTAGCTAGTTTTAAGAAAGGTTTGGACAAATTCCTGGAGGAAAAGTCCATAGTCTGTTATTAAGACATGGGAGAAGCCTCTGCTTGCCCTGGATCAGTAGCATGGAATATTGCTACTCCTTGGATTTTGGTCAGGTATTAGTGACCTGGATTGGCTACCATGGGGACGGGCTACTGAGCTAGATGGACCATCGGTCTTACCCAGCAAGTCTATTCTTATGCTCTTATCAAGCCACATACAATATACTGGTGCTGACTTTTCTTCATAACCCCCGCAAGGTATAGTTTCAGGTCATATATTATTATCAGCCTATTGTCCCTCCTGCCAGAGAATTGGCCCTGCCCCCTCCCCAATAAACTCTTCTGGGTCAGAGAGCAGACTATTGGAATGAACAAAGAATAAGTGACACAGAATTACAAAAATTTGGCTAAGTTGTTTTCCTGTTTAGGGATGAATGCTACTCCAAAGAACTTCACATGTGGAGCAACATTTTTTGTCTTAAGGAAAAAAACATTCTTCTGCAAAGTTGGACTTCTGCTGTAAACTATATAAAACAGCAGGAATGTACCGTCCTGTTGCACATGGTGTGTCAGCTGCTTCACAGTCTCCAAATTCAAGACCTAGTTGGCTTAAACCATACATTTTGAAAGCATCTATTCAATCAACAGCTTATAGGGAAACTGAATACCAGGGGGCTGCTAAAAAGTTCTCAGCCCAACCCAAGAAGAGAATGATGTGGAGCCATGAAACTTACAAGTTATTCCACACTTTTCACTTCAATGAGGAAAATGCATCTAGCAAATGGGCACAAGCATAGGGAAACCAAGCCATTGTGACATCACCCATGAGGCTGGCTCTTAGGCATTGGTGGAATGAGGCATTATGACATCACAATAGGAAGGACTCCTGAAATGTTCTCAGGCCAACCAAGAAGAGAATGATGTGGAGCCATGAAACTTACAAGTTATTCCACACTTTTCACTTCCATGAGGAAAATGCATCTAGCAAATGGGCACAAGTATAGGGAAACCAAGCCATTGTGACATCAACGATGGGGTTGGCTCGTAGGCATTTGGTGGAATGAAGCATTATGACATCACAATAGGAAGGACTGCTGAAAAGTTCTCAGCCCAACCAAGAAGAGACTGATGTGGAGCCATGAAACTTACAAGTTATTCCACACTTTTCTTGATTATGAGGGGAATTTTAGAAAGGATGTCCAATTCAGAATATACATATCCAAGTCTATACATCAGACATGGATGTCCAAGTCTCATCAAATTGCCCCCTTAAGGTTCTTAGGGAACGACATTGAGATTTCAAGTGGGAGGCTGGCTAACTCCCTTGGTCAATGCCATAGGCAACAGAATGCTATTTTGTTTGGGGGGGGGACAAAGGCTCCGCCCTAGCCAGCAGAATCCTGCGGCACAGTCCCTCACCAGTTCCTGACTCTCCCACCCACCTCCTCCTGGCACTGTACTTTTAAAACTTTGGGTAGCTGCCATGCAGTATCAACGAGCAGGCCTGGCCCTGGAAGTAGAATGAAGGGTTCCAGGGCAGGCCTACTCATTGACACTGTGTGGCAGCTGCCCAAAGATTTAAAAATATGGTACCAGGATGGGGATGGGTGGGAAGGAAGCGACTAGCGACTGCCAATATTTACAGAGGACATGGTCCCTGTGGCCTCCCCTGTCCTGATGCCCATGGTCAGTGGCAGGTCTTTTCCAGTGACTGGGATTGAATATTCAGTCTATCTTTGACTGGCTCAAATTTAGCTGGCTATATCAAATTGTAAGCACTGGCCGTTTAAATTATAGCGGCCAAAGATAGACCTGCTTTGTTGCATGGCGCGATTTGGTTACTAAACTTTGCCAGTCAGCTCTTAAAATTGGCGGCAATGAAAAGGATTGAAAGGGATGGGACAACTTCCCTATGAGGAAAGTTTAACGTGGCTAGGGTTCTACAGTCTGGAGAAGAGAAGGCTCAGGGGTGATGAGAGAGGTCTATAAAATACTGAATGGAGTGGAAAGGGTAAATATAAATCGCTTGTTTACTCTTTCCAAAAATACTAGGACTAGGGGACATGCGATGAAGCTACTAAGTAGTAGATTTAAAACAATCCTAAGAAAATATTTCTTCACACATGTAATTAAATGTGGTGAAATCAGTTAGCTAAGCAGGGTTTAAAAAATTTTTGAATAATTTCCTAAAAAACAAGTCCATAGGCCATTATTGAGATGGCTTGGAGAAATCCACTGCTTATTCCTAGGATAAGCAACATAAAATCTGTTTTACTTTTTGGGATCTTGCCGGGTACTTGTGACCTGGGTTGGCTACTTTTGGAAGCAGGATATTGGGCTTGATAGTCCTTCTATGGCAATTCTTATGTTCTTAACCTGGGCCAAAATTAAATCTGTGTGATCCAAGTCCTATATAGATGGATGGATGGACAGACAATTGACATTATTACTACAGCAAAACATGCCTTCTAAGTGTACACGGTGATGTAGCGAAAATATTAGAGAAAATATTAGTTAGTATAGCACTTCCTACATATCCAGATGAGTCACTAAGGCCCCCTTTTATCAAGCGGCATTAGGAGTTTTTTTTAATCACAGGCCGTGGTAGCAAAAGCTCCTATTCTCATAGAATTCCTATGACATGAGCATCGGAGCTTTTACCGCAGCTGCTGGTGATAAAAAAAAAAAAAACCTAACGTGGTTTGATAAAACGGGGCCTAAAAGAGAGCACCCAACCATTAAAAAAAACTAGGAATGAACCAAGACAATAACTAAAGGGGAAATTTTCTAAGAATAAATACAACAACCATCACCTTCCATAGACAAACTGGCAAAAAAAACCCCAAAAAACTGTAGTTCATCGGTGTTCAGGATCTAGACAGAAATGAAACAGTGACAGCTCATCGAAAATATACCAAGTACTTATATAGAACTGTAAGACATATGAAGTGCGTGAGGCGTCAGCCCCATGGACGTTTTGTTAGAAACACTCTCTGAAGAGGAAAGGGGGGTTTACCTTTGGAGACTGTACTGTAGAAGGCGAAGTAATTGGAGCATCTGGAATCAGGGTCTTGGAGAGGGAACAGCATATGCTATGAGGCCACATAGGGGATTACATAAAGAAACCTGAGAAAGTCCTGCTCTCCTACTTAGAAAACAAAAACCACAGCCTTTGGTGAATGCTGAGACAAATAATTAAATCCCTAGCCCCCGTACCTTGGAATTTTTACCCTTTTGGGGAACAGCTCAGATGAGTCCCTTCTTAGGACTCCTTGCCTGTGTATGAGGAGAGTCTATTGGAAAGGGAGAACTGCTGCTCTCCATCTCTCTAGCCCCTGACGCCTCTCACCTGTCTCTGAGGAGACCCAATAATCCACATGAAAGGGCCGACGATGTTCTGCGTTTTCACTGTGGATTATTGGGTCTCCCCATTTTTCTTTGCTGTGCTGCACTTCTTGGTTGTCTCACCTGTCTCTCCCTAAGACCCTCTGTGCCTTCCTTGGTGATGGACAACTCCTCCCTTATGATTATCGCACAGAATAGGAGCCCTCACACCCATGCACATTTTCACACTCTGCTCTCTAAAAAAAAAGTAACTACAGAGGAGAGTGTAGCACAGTGGTCAAATCTACAGCCTCAGCACCCTGATGTTGGGGGTTCAAACCCACGCTGCTCCTTGTGACCACTTAATCCCCCCATTGCCCCAGGTACATTAGATAGATTGTGAGCCCACAAAATGCTTGAATACCTGAATAAATTCATGTAAATTGTTCTGAGCTCCCTTGGGAGAAAACTGTCGAAACATTTGATAAATAAATAGTGTGAAAAGTTTCAGCTTCTGATAACCAGAGCTTGTCATTCTGGGACAGACTGAAGGTCCATCAAGCCCAGTATCCTGTGGCCAACCTAGGTCCCAAGTGCCTAGCCAGTAAAACAGATTCTATGCTGCTTATCCTAGGAATAAGCAGTGTATTTCCCCAAGCCATCAATAATGGCCTATGGACTTCTCTTTTAGGAAATTATCCAAATCTTTTTTAAACCCTGCTAAGCTAACTGATTTCACCACATTCTCCAGCAACGAATTCCAGAGTTTAATTACACATTGTGTGAAGAAATATTTTCTCCGGTTTGTTTTAAATTTACTACTTAGTAGCTTCATCACATGCTCCCTAGTCCTAGTATTTTTAAAAAGAGTGAACAAGTGATTCACATCTACCCTTTCCACTCCACTCATTATTTTATAGACCTCTATCATATCACCCCTGAGTCGACTCTTCCCTAAGCTAAAGAGCCGTAGCCACTTCAGCCTCTCCTCTTAGAGAAGTCCACCCATCCCTTTTATCATTTTTGTCGCCCTTATTCCACCAATACCTAAGAGCCAACCTCATCAGTGATGTCACAATGGCTTGATTGCCCTATATTTGGCTCCCTCTCTCACTCCCCCCTCACACACGAGTTCTGCATCTAGCCTTCCCTCTTTCCCCGACCCTCTTTGGTGACTCTGCAGCGACGGCAATCAAGACAGGCTGCCGGCGTTGGGGCCTTCCCTCTGCAAGACCCGGCTATGCAGAAACTGGAAGTTGACACAAAGAGGCGGGACTCGCAGAGGGAAGGTCCCACATTGGTAGCCCGTCTTGATCACCACCGCTGCTGAATGGCCGAAGAGAGCCGCTGGGAAGGGGGTACGGGTGCAGGTGGGAGAGGAAGGAGCTCTGGAGCACGAAGCCGACCTGGGCCAGCATGACTTCTTTTTCAGTGCTGCCGCTGGCACTGCCACTGCCACCGTCCCCCCTCCCCACCCCCCCGAAAAGGCAAAAACGGACTAAAGAGGTAAATTTAAAAAGTCGCCTGGATGTCCGAGGGAGACCTCAAAAAGAGGATATGTCCGGAGAAACCCGGACCTCTGGTAACTCTACTCCAGTGGTCATGTGGTCTGTTTGGGCACCTTTTTGTCTCTAATTCATTTTTAAAATATGTATAGTCCCAAACATCTAAATTGTGCCTTGGACATTTTGTAAAAACTTCGATTAGTGCTGTAAAATGTCCAAGTGCTAAGCCCGCCCAATTCCCACCCTTAACACCCCTCCGGCATGCCCCCTTGAGATTTAGAAACGCTGCATGCAAAAAAAAAAAGCCTAGCAGAACATCTAGAAAGTCTGTTTTCAAAATGCTGATTTGGATGTATGAAGAGGTTAAGTTCCCAAGGTTACGGTCCATTGCATTGAGTCCTAAACCAATATCTGTTTTCTCTTTGATGATCCTATGTAAAGAATGACATGGTGACAGAATTCATCATCGTTCCCATCCCTGCGGATAACTGCAGGAAATATAAAATGATTCTATTTAATGCACTTCCGGACAATTTGACTTTTTTTTTTTCAGACAAAAAAAAAGGTAAAGGCCCCAGCTGAGCTTGGAAAGGAAAGGATCTTGCTACTTGGAGCCCTGCTTGGGACCAGGTTATGTATTGTTGCTCTTGGCCCCGAGACCTTCCAGGCCTGCAGACTCGGTTTTGGCTGTATCATAGCCTAGAGCTCGGGAACAGCTGAGCATCCTGCCTTTGCAACATGGGGTGCCTGACAGGCCATGTAAGCCACAGGCCTGCTTGAAAAAGCAGACACACTGTTGTTGAATTATAATTAAATCTAAAAAGAAGACGCTAATTAGCTGACTTTTGATTTGGCAGTGCTTGGAAGACTAGCTGAATTCAGTTACTTTAGCAAAAAAAAAAAGAGAAGAAAATCCAATGTTTGGGATTTATTAGGCATTATCATGGGACTGGGAATTGATACATGATCAGTACCTCCAGAGACTTTTAACGAATGTCTTGGCTTCCTTAATGTTACCAACACTTCATGACCTCACGCAGGATTTAATGCCGTTATAGGATGATCTAGTGTTAGGTTAGACTCAATTATGCTACTGCTCACCAGTTTCAGACTAGTGTTAATTCAACCTTCACCCCACCCCCCACCCCCATATGTAAAGAATCACGGAAATCTTAAATAAAACAGCTGAGCGTGCAGTGAAATGGGCTAATTTGTTTTAATTGAAAAGCATAACGTGTGAGTGTGTGTGGCTTTGGTCCCAGAACATTACGCAAGCATAACGGAGTGCTTCCTCGACCCCTTGTTCTCTTATAACATAGCACGATGTTCAAACCTCTTATCCATCTCATGAATATCCTGGTATGTATGGCTGTATATACAGGCAGTCTCCAAGACACAAATATCCAACTTGTGTATAACCTGTAAAGCCGGTTCATTTTACATACAATGGCTCGTGGTAAGAACGCATGCACGACCATAATATCACGTCACAAACACCCCTTCCGGTACGCAAGATGTCTATGGCAGTGTTTTTCAACCTTTTTTGGGCAAAGGCACACTTGTTTCATGAAAAAACTCACGAGGCACACCACCATTAGAAAATGTTAAAAAATTTAACTCTGTGCCTATATTGACTATATATAAAGTAATTCACTTGAGTGCCACCGCCGCCATCGGGAACAGGCTGGCGCCAAGTTCTCCCTGCTTCTCTTCCCCGCGGGGCCGACCAACTCTCGCCACCCGTCGTCAATTCTAACGTCGGAGAGGACGTTCTAGGCCAGCCAGGCAGCGATTGGCTGGCCCAGAACGTCCTCTCCGACGTCAGAATTGACGCGAGTGGCGAGAGTTGGCCGGCCCCACAGGGAAAAGTAGGGAGAACTTGGCGCCGGCCTGTTCCCGATGGCGGCGGTGGTACTCAAGTGGCTAAAGAGCCGCAGTTTGCCGGCCTAGGGACAACACTGGAGGGTTGCCAGCTGTGCACCCCCTTGGGACGTAAACCCAGGGTGGGGCAGACCGCCCCCCCCCCACCCTGGTATGCCACTATCTGTACCTCACTCCCTCCCTATGACCAAAAATTCTCCTTTCTTCTATTCCCCGTGTACACAACCATCTCTTTCCCTCCCTTCCTCTCTCCAAAGTCCATGCCTTCTGTGTCCAAAAACGCATTCCCTCCCCCACCTCAGCATCTCTTTCCCTCCCTTCCTCTCTCCCAAGTCCATGCCTTCTGTGTCCAAAAACTCATTCCCTCCCCCACCTCAGCATCTCTTTCCCTCCCTTCCTCTCTCCCAAGTTCATGCCTTGTGTCCAAAACGCACTCCCTCCCCCCTTTTGTGTTCCGTGTTTGCCTCCCAGCCCATCTTTGCAACTTTCTCAGCAAAACGAAGCTCAAGCTGCGAGGCTTGTCTTCTGCTTCCTGTCTGCCCTGCCGCACACAAATAGCCGAACGGAAGTATTCTCCGACGTCAGCGCTGACGTCGGAGGGCAGGCTTTGCTTAAGCCCTCCCTCCGACGTCAGCGCTGACATCGGGGAACGCTTGCGATCGGCTATATGTTAGCTGCAGGGCAGGCAGGAACAGAAGACGAGCCTCGTGGCTCGAGATGTATTGAACTCCGCGGGTCCCCCGTCCAGCTCTCTCCTGTCCACGTGGGGTGGACCGCCCCTCTCCCTAGACTGTGGCCTAGGACCCTGGGGGAGCCCGGGCCCCCTGTCAGCTCCGGGCCCCTGAATGCAGGACTGGTGGTACTGCCCTGATGGCGGCCCTGACCGTACGGCACACCAGGCAACATCAACGGTTGAAAAACACTGGTCTATGGAACGAAAATAAGTGTAAACTATTGTTATTATTATAATGTTTAAGGATAACTTGTATCATACACTGTAACGTTCTGTGTGTCAAATTAGGTATAACTTGTACTGGAAACCTTGCATCGTAAGGACAACCATTGCAAATTGTAACCAGTGAACTGTATATTATCATCAGTCCCTAGCATGTATCAAGTTAGGATAAAAACTTGTACACTTCCCCCTCCGTATTCGCGAATTCTGTATCTACGGATTCGCTTATTCGCAATTTTAAACCTAAAATTCCTTTTTTCTTTTTTCGGGCTATTTTAAGCCCTGTAAGCCCCCCCTTAAGCCTTCTCTGGTAGTCTAGCGGGTTTTCGGGGCAGGAGATATCTTCCCACGCTCCTGCTTCGTGCAGATCGCTCACAGGAAATGGCTTGAGAGACTACGGGAGCTCAAGGCAACCATTTCCTGTGAGCGATCTGCACGGGGCAGGAGCGTGGGAAGATCGCTCCTGCCTGAAAACATAGAAATAGACGGCAGATAAGGGCCATGGCCCATCTAGTTTGCCCACCGTAATGACCCTCCCCTACCTTTGCCTAGTGAATAGATCCCACGTGTCGATCCCATTTGGCCTTAAACCTGCAAGACCACCACGTAAGGCTTAAGGGGGGCTTTCAGGGCTTAAAATAGCCAGGGGAAGCGGGGGTTAGGGGCAGAACTGGCCCGAATATTATTCACGTTTTTTAAATATTCGCGGGCCGGCTCTTCCCCTAACTCCCGCGAATACGGAGGGGGAAGTGTATTATAAACTTGTACAAAAATTATGTATGTTAAACCTGTAACCCATTCTGGGCTCTTTGGGGACAACAGGCTAGAAAACAAAGGAGTCCTTTTACTAAGGCACGCTCCTGTCCACTGATATTCAGTGGAAGCCATCCAGCTATCTCCCGCTAACAGTTACTGCAGTGAATTTCACATTAAAAGTTCAAGGTTCAGATGTCATTTTAATTTGCTTCTATTGTATGGTGAGCCCTCCAAAACCTACTTACAATAAGATGACACCATAGTAACATAGTAGATGACAGCAGATAAAGACCCGAATGGTCCATCCATTCTGCCCAACCTGATTCAATTTACATTTTTTAACTTTTTTCTTAGCTATTTCTGGGCAAGAATCCAAAGCTCTACCCGGTACTGTGCTTTGGTTCCAATTGCCGAAATCTCCGTTAAAACCTACTCCAGCCCATCTACACCCTCCCAGCCATTGAAGCCCTCCCCAGCCCATCCTCCACCAAACGGCCATATACAGACACAGACCATGCAAGTCTGCCCAGTACTGGCCTTAGTTCAATATTTAATATTATTTTCTGATTCTAGATCCTCTGTGTTCATCCCACGCTTCTTTGAACTCAGTCACAGTTTTACTCTCCACCACCTCTCTCGGGAGCGCATTCCAGGCATCCACTACCCTCTCCGTAAAGTAGAATTTCCTAACATTGCCCCTGAATCTACCACCCCTCAACCTCAAATTACGTCCTCTGGTTTTTACCATTTTCCTTTCTCTGGAAAAGATTTTGTTCTACATTAATACCCTTCAAGTATATGAACATCTGAATCATATCTCCCCTGTCCCTCCTTTCCTCTAGGGTATACATATTCAGTTGTGGTGTAGTAAGCTTTGGGTGGGTTTAGGAGAGTTCACCATACAGTAGATCCAAGTTAAAGTGACATCTGTACCTGGGACTTTTAATATGACATTCCCTGCTGTAATCCTTCTCCCATGCTGAGGAATGCTCAGCTGTCTGTGAACAGTTTGCTATGAATGCCAGCTGCTTGGACATCCGAAAAACTTGCTTTTGTGCCTTTTTTTCATGTGGATGTCTTTATATTTGAGAATGGCTAAAAAAGATAGGCATATGAAGGACCAAAACGTCTACATAGGTCATTTGAAGAAAAAAAAAAAAAAGATAGAGGTTACTGTTTTGAGAATGGACATTTTCTCTGCTGGATTTCTGGACATCTTTCCCAAAACATCTGAATTCAGATTTAGACGTCCAATCGAAAATGCCCCTCATGTGTCCACTTTTGTTAAAGTTTAAGAGGTGAAATATGTGCCTATAATTTAATGGGGTACATTAATAGTAGCCATAGAGATGGTGTAAGGGCTTGTTCCTAAATGCTGGAGATATGAGCATAATTCATGATATTCTATAAGTTACACATATAAGTATGAGTTCTGCCCATGCTCCATCCAAACGCCATCATATATTGAAATCAGGAAAAATCTGATGCTTTTTAACATGTATTTGATGCCTTTGTCTAATCTTATGGAAAGCTGGGGCTTTAGATTTCATCTATGTGCTGATCATATACAACTTCTAGCGTTCATGAAGAATGATCAAGCTCAGGTAATGACAGATTTAAACTATAAACTAGAGGTGTTGGACAATTGGTTAGTTGAGCATGATCTCTTTCTCAGTGCTGACGAATCAGCTGCTCTTTGGCTGTTGCATAGGAGTCGCACCTTATCTGAGTTACCCATTCCACGTAAAGAGGAAATTGTCACCTTAGGATTCCATTGTGACTCCCTACTGAAATTTGATAGACAGATCAGCAGTTGTAAAATCATGTTACTTTCAATTGAGGTTGATACGACAGTTGAAGCCTTTTCTGACTAAAAGTAATTTGGTTAAATTGTTCCATGCACTTGTCACCAGTAGGCTGGACTACTGTAATTCTTTGTGTGTAGGCCTTGCAAAAAATTAGTTCGCCTGATAAGTAGTTTGAAAATGTGTGATCATTTTGTGCCAATATAAAAAACTTTGCATTGGCTGCCAATTTCTGCCAGGATAACATTCAGATTATTTTACATGGTTTTCAAGGGGGGGGGGGGGGCTTGCCTGAGAGAACTATTGAATCTTTGTGACAAATTGCACAAACAAGACCATTGTCGTTTTTTGTGTTCATCTCAACAACGTCTGCTGCACGCCTCACTCCTCAGGTGGTGAAACTAACTTCTACTCGGAACAGAGCTCTCTGCTCCACTGGTCCATCTTTGTGGAATACTGTTCCGTTGAATGTTTCTGATCTACCAAGTTATTCTGGATCTTGAAAGGTGTTTAGGGGCATTTTCAAAACTCTAAGATGTCATAAATCGGCCCTTGGATGTCTTGTGAAGCATACTAGCCGCTGCATCATTGTTGTTCCCAATGACCTGGATTGTTGGTCATTCCTGTCCAATTGTTGTATATTTTTAAAAATGTCAATAAAGATGATTGAACTAAAAAAAAAAAAACAACTAAAGATATGCTCTGGGCTGGCTAAGATTTGGGCGACTTGTGGTAATAATCAAACCTTTCCCAAGATGTCTTAGATGGAACTTAAAGAGTGCAAACACAAAACCAAAAACTGTGGAAACGATGATCTTGATTCCAAGTTTTATTCCAAGTTTTTCATAAAATTGATTTGTATGTTAGGTGCAGTGGTATGTCATCTCAAATAATACACAGAGATTGTGGTGATAGGAAATTTGGATTTGTATTTATTTCTTTATACCCTGCCTTTCCCAAAGCAGGTCACAATAAAGTTCATACATAAGCAAAATCACATACATTACAACAGACAGAATAATAATAACTAACTAAACTAAAACTAAAACTTAACCTTATATACCGGGTCTTCAACCAAAGGAAGCTCGACGCGGTTAACAATAAATTTTTTTTTAAATAAAGTAATTTGAAATACAAGAGTTAGTTTTCAAAAATGTTTAGCGAATAAAAAAGTTTTAAAAAGTTTATGGAAGAGTTGGAAAGAACTGGGACACCTCAAAATTAGGGGAAGTTCATTCCATAGTTGGGGAAATTTAAACGGCAGAGAGCTGCTAAAATTCTTAAATCCTTGAATGCCTTTCCTAGAAGGAAGAGAAAGTTCAAATCGATGAATGCCTCTCGCATATGAAAATCTATAAACATTCCATAGCAGAGGAACAAGAGGAGCAAAGATACTATGTAAAATCTTAAAAACAATACATAAACACTTAAACTGAATTCTAAAATAAACCAGGAGCCAATGGAGAGAGAAAAGCAAAGGAGTCACATGGTCGAATTTGTTCTTTCCATAGATCAACTTTGCGGCTGTATTCTGAATCAATTGTAGTCTTTGAAGGCAGTTCTTAGTGATGCCAAGATAAATGGCGTTACAATAATCTAACCTAGATTGGACCAAAACAGAAAAATGACATTGATGGAAAAGAGATCTGACCTTCCTCAACATTTGTAAGCTGAAAAAAACATTTCTTTTTAACCAAAGAGTTTATTTGATCCTAAAATTACAAAGAGTCTACCAGTGTTTCGCATCAAAAAACTATAGATCAAGTCCCATAATACATCTTACAGAAAAGGAGTCTGTTCAACATTTTCTTAAAACTACTCAAACTATAAAATAGCAATTTCCTGACTGTGGTTACAGGAGTAACAATTAAATATTAACTTGATGTTATTGGAACCCCTTCAAGGCGTTTCATGGTGAGAAAACCTGTTAGCTGAGATGGTTCAAAAAATATGTATGTATTGGATCTATATTTTACAATACATTTACATGGATATCGTAAAAAGAGAACTCCCCCCACTGCTGCCACCCCTGGTTTAAGAAGCAAGAACTGACGTCTACGTTTTTGGGTTTCTTTTGTCACATCTGGGAACATCTGTATCTTATATCCAAGAAATTCTTTATCTCTATTTTTGAAAAACAATTTCAGTAACCAATTTTTATCAGGTGTTAATGCCACCGTAAGTAAAAGAGTAGCAGGTTTTACTATTTCCTTAAGAGATGTTTCCAAAATTGTTATTACATCCATTTGAGAGTTCTGATTTTGTTCCAACGGAGAAGATTCTTCTTTTGTTTTAGTCGGAAGATAAAATTGCTATTTTATTGTTTAATTGGATGATTCCATTTTTCTTATTTCACTCATTAAGATTCTTGGATCTATAAATAATGGACTAAAGATTGATTAAGGAAACTATTTTCTTTGTATTATGTATTCATTTATTATATATTGTAATGTCTTTCTCAATATTCTGAACAAGAAGTTTTTCTTGATTATTTTTGTGTTAAATATAAATAAAGAATTTAAAAAAAAATAAAATAAAAAAAACTACTCAAACTCGTTTGCTGTCGTAAATATCCCAGAAGCTTATTCCTCTCCCGAGGATACACACACGAAAACATTCTAGCTCTAGACATAGCTAGCCGCAGTTGTTTCACTGTCGGAATATTATAGGTCATCGTGAGTCACCGACCGCAACAAGCGCTTTGGTTCATATGGCAGAATGTTATCCATCAAATGCTTCGGTGCCTTATTGTGCAATGAAACCAGTTCTCCAGGTCAGCAGTTTAAGCCTAGTAAAATAAAACAGCTTCACAGGAAGTTGAATCACATAGGCTTTGAAGAGACTCCAATTGTGTAGTCTGCTGGAGGTGTTTTCGATGAGGTCTTTTGCGAGAGCTTAAAGATATTGTGTTGTGGAGAGATGTATGGTTCTGGACTTGAAACGTTATAAGGTTTCATTGGAATTGGTCCTCGTCGTATGAAACAGTTTCTTATCCATGCCAACAGTTTCCTAACAAAAGTTCCACAGTTATAAGCGTCTAGAGCCCAGAGGGAATTGGACTTTGTTCTCAGAAAGCCATTGTTCTTGTAAGAGAGGTTGAATTTCTTGGGATCCCATACAGGTACTATAACTGGAGTTCAGGAACTGAGTTATGGGACTGACAGTAACTCTGTGGGATTCTGGTTAAGCCCTTCCCAGAACTCACTAATTGAAAAATAACTTTAGCATGACAACAACATGGTATACAAGTTCAGAAGAGTTTTCTAATAGCCAGAATCCCCATAGAAATGCGATGCCTTTTTTTTTAAATTGCAGACAGTAAAAACAAGTTTAATTGGAATTTTTAAGGGATTTTGGAATTATTACAACCCAGAAAGCTTTTCTAACCATGAGAAATCTCCGTAAAATCAGAAAATTCTTTGACCAAGCACAATTTAGACTAATCGTCCAATCCCTAGTCTTAGGTCTGCTGAATTATTGCAACTCCCTATATCTTCCTTGTCCAGCCACTATGATAAACAACTCCAGACCATACAAAACACCGCCCTCAGATTGATCTACTCACTCAAAAAATATGATCATATAACAACTGCCTTCTTAGACTCTCACTGGCTACCCATACAAGCACGAATCCAATTCAAATTCCACTGCCTGATATTCAAAGCATTACACGGCTCTTCCCCCTCCTATCTAAACAACCGCTTAAACCAAATCTCCACCTCAAGACACAGAAGAACCTCGAACCCTTTCGCCTTCCCCCCACTCAAAGGCACACAACGCAAGAAAATGTTTGACAACCTTCTGGCAACACAAGCAGCAAAAATCAACCATTCCATCTCCAATCTTATGACAATATCAGACAACTTCAAAACATTCAGAAAAGAAATCAAAACCCTGCTTTTCAAAAAATTCATCCAAATATCTTAACCCCTCCTCTTTTACCTCCAGAAGATTCACCTACCTTCAGATAACCTTCCCCCAAATTACCCACCTTAACACCTTCCAATTAAACAAATACCATAAATAGATTGTAACCTACCCTCTCTAACTGCATTCCATATGTATTTTTCATACAGTTCTTCACTGTCAGTTTAATTCCCATCCTATAAATTCACATCGAATTTTTCTTTTTTCAACCATCTTTATTTTCTCTTCTTTATTAATTTCCAGGTACTTTAGTTAGATTGTGAGCCTTCGGGACAGTAAGGGAATTTTTTAAGTACCTTCTTACTTCTCATTTATAATCTTAATGTATATTTTCTTCAAACCGCTTAGAACCTAACGGATGTAGCGGTATATAAGAAATAAATTACATTACATTACATTACATTGCTCTGTTAATTGCTGGAAAAGCCTTTATAATGAACTAGTCTAATGCAAATACTGATGTTAGCAGTACTATACGAAGGGGTGCTCATAAGAACATAAGAATTGTCGCTGCTGGGTCAGACCAGTGGTCCATCCTGCCCAGCAGTCCGCTCACACGGCGGCCCTCAGGTCAAACACCAGTGCTCTAAATGAGTCCAGCCTCACCTGCGTACATTCTGGTTCAGCAGGAACTTGTCTAACTTTGTCTTGAATCCCTGGAGGGTGTTTTTCCCTATAACAGCCTCCGGAAGAGCGTTCCAGTTTTCCACCACTCTCTGGGTGACAAAGAATTTCCTTATATTTGTATGGAATCTATCCCCTTTCAACTTTAGAGAGTGCCCCAACCAACTTCCTAAATTCTGAGCATTATTTTGCTACTGTGGCTGAAAAGAGTGTTATCTTATTTCATTAAGTGCCAATTTGCAGAGACAAAATTCTCTGTTTTGACATTGCTTCAGATCATTGATTGAACCATATCCATGTCATTCTCTTCTTGGTTGGGCTGAGAACTTTTCAGCACCCCCTCATATTATCATTTAATAAGTGCTAAAAGAGTGTTAATGTAAGGTCATGTGCTCACATTTTTTCATTAAAATAGAAATACTGTTAATACAAAATAGTTAATTGTTTTGTGTTAAATCTTGAAAATTAGGCATCTAACTTTATGCATGAAAACTGGAGGAGGGGGAGGAGTGTTAAATGTAGGGTTACCAGATTTTACCGATTCCGGTTGGCCCAGGCGCCTCAGGCCCCACCTCTCCTTGTTGCCGGTTCGCGGTCGGAACATACCACAAATGACCGGGAGCGCAAACCGCCAACCGCGAACGACCGGGGGAACACAGTCTAAGCAATTGTAAACTAAAGCAATTGTTGTACCAGCATCCGTGGAAACATCTAAATGTGAATGAGTTTGTTCTGCAGCCCGAACGCTCTCTCTACAAACAAATATATTTCCTTCCACAATCCCCTACAGTCACGTGAACTCACTGTCGTCAGCTACCATGTCTTTATGTTTATAAAGTTAGTAGGGGGCTCTACGCCTATAATTCAATGCATGTGTTTCTGCAGCTTAAAAATTGAAATTTCAGAAATCCAAGATGACAGGAGAGATTTGTTTATGGAACGTGACTTTTACGGTGGGGCTCCATACCCAATCGTAATTAAGCGGCCATAACGTGCTTTAAGCTCTCTCTTCCAAGTAGGCTTATTTAAAAAGAGTCAATATACACAATGTTGTAGTCTTCAAAAGTCCAATCTATAAACCACCCAAAATCTTTTGTATACCAAAATGCAACTTGTCCTGCCAGCAGCATCTATAACCACAGGGTCTTCAGAATGCCAGCTTGGTCGTCAGACTCAAGCTGGCTGGACTTCTCATTAGTCCCATTTGGTTGTTATGTTCAATCTTCTCCCTGAAGAAAGGGTTGGAACGGATCCTCCGTCGGAGAGGTGTGGCTGCTAAGCAAGCTAAGTATACAATGGTTAAATATAGTGTATTTAGCTGTTGTATTGATAATTTGAATAATACACTTCCCCCTCCGTATTCGCGGGGCTTAGAGGCAAAGCCGGCCCGCGAATATTAAAAAACCACGAATAATATTCAGGCCGGTTCTGCCCCTAACCCTCGCTTCCCCCTGGCTATTTTAAGCCCTGTAAGCCCCCCCTTAAGCCTTACCTGGTGGTCTAGTGGGTTTTCAGGCAGGAACGATCTTCCCACACTCCTGCCCCGCTTAGATCGCTCGCAGGAAATGGCTGCCTTGAGCTCCCGTAGTCTCTCGAGCCATTTCCTGCGAGCGATCTGCACGGGGCAGGAGCGTGGGAAGATCGCTCCTGCCCCAAAAACCTGCTAGACCACCAGGTAAGGCTTAAGGGGGGGGGGGGCTTATGGGGCTTAAAATAGCCCGCAAAATGGAAATAAATTTTTTAATTTAAAACCGCGAGTAAGCGAGTCCATAGATACCGAATTTGTGAATATGGAGGGGAAAGTGTATAGAGTTATAAAAAGAAAATCATCATTGATAAATAATAATAATAATAATAATTTTATTTTTTGTATACCGTCATACCTGAAAGTTCTAGGCGGTTTACAGCAATCGAATGCAAGTACATACTATGCAATAAACAGTACAAATGTATACATCAGATTAGAGGTTCTGAAGGACCAACACAATAAATTGACTATGTTGAGAAAAGAGACAATGAAGGGTAACAATGAATTAAGAAAAGAACGACATTAAGATCCTGGCTTGTTAAATAGATAGGTTTTTATCTGTTTTCTAAAGTCTAGATAAGAGGAAGCGTCTAGAGCGATTTTTGCAAGCCATGTGTTCATTTTGGCCGACTGAAAAGAAAAGGTTCTGTCTAGGAACCTTTTGTAGTGACAGAGTTTTATTGAAGGCTATGTGAACAAGTGCGCTCTTCGGGAGCTCTTATTGAAGTGACTTAAGGTAAAATGAGGGGTGAGATATTCTGGAAGCATACCAAACACTGCTTTGTAGCAGTTACAGGAAAACTTGAATAATACTCTGGATTCGATTGGCACCCAGTAAAGCTTTTGGTGAAAAGGGGAGACATGCCGAAAATAAGGCGGACAGCCGTATTTTGGAGGATTCTCAATTTATTAATGGTTTTCTTAAAAGCACCTAGATATATGATGTTACAGTAGATTGAACAAATGAATGAATGAATGAATGAATTAATGAAGATTGAACAAATGAATTAATATATAATTAAGAATATAAAACATAATAACCAAACAGGACTAATGAGGAGTCCAGCCAGCTTGAGTCTGACGACCAAGCTGGCATTCTGAAGACCCCGTGGTTATAGATGAGTAAATTTGCAATACTACAATACTGCTGGCAGGACAAGTTGCATTTTGGTATATAAAAGATTGTTTTTGTGGTATTTCAAAAGAGAGCACATTGATGGAATCTGCCGAAAATGATCATGCTGACTTTCACAGCTGGTTTTCGTGCGCCGAGAATCTCGGAAAACAGACATAATAGCCCTGATTCTATATAGGTTGCCTAAAAATTCAGTGCTGACTAGTGTGGCGCCAAGCGCGATTCTGTAAAAGTCAAGCGCCCTGCTAGGCACACAATGGTGTCTACGTGAAATACAGGTACCCTTATATACTCGAATATAAACCAACCCGAACATAAACCGAGGTGACCTTTTTTCCCCAAAAGAGGAGGAAAAAAGGTTGAATTGAATATAAACCAGGGGGTTAATATTCAAGTGCAAGCCTTGCCTTGCCCTGCCCCGCCAGGCTCTGCACCCTGTTCCCCCTGCCTTGCTGCTCTGCCAGGCTCTGCACCCTGTTCCCCCTGCCTTGCTGCTCTGCCAGGCTCTGCACCCTGTTCCCCCTGCCTTGCTGCTCTGCCAGGCTCTGCATCCAGCCCCTTCATTCCCTCCCTCCTCTGTCCCACAAATCTCTGCACCCTTGATCCTTCTGTATCATGTTAGTCAGTTTTTTTCTTGGGTTATATTCTTAAACTTGTAATATCTGACCCTTGTTTTTTAAATGTGCAACGCTTAGAAGTATTATAAGTGATATTATCAAATTTTAAATAAACCTGAAACCACTCCCTCCCTGTCAAGCTCTGTACCCTGTCCCCCCTCCCTCCCGATGACTTGTAGGCTTCCATAAGGCCTGCTATGAGATCTGGTGGTCCAGCAGTGGCCGGGTCAAGAGGGATGCCTCCCGCTTCCTGTCCCAGGAGATTCTAAGAATTTATTACTTCCCTCCCTCCTCCCCCATGTACCTTTAGTATCCCTTCCTTCACTTCTGCCTGTGCAGAGCCCACTAGCTGATTGGCTGCCCCATTCCTGTAAGCTCTGCCTTAATCACACAAGCCTCAAACACTTATGATCATAGGCGTGGGAACGCTTTTTTGTTTGAGGGAGCTCAAAAGCTCTGCCCTAGACCCTGCCCTAGAACTGCCCAAGCTCCACCCCAGACCCGCCTAAGCTCTGCCCAGCCCCATAATGTTAGTACTAATTGTAAACGCCATTTTTTCCATTCATTTTTCATATACACACAATGTAATCTTATGAACAATAGACAATGGTAACCACAAAAATTAAATTACACAAAGCCTGCTGGTCGGCACACTCTGCTGTGTCCCATCGCCGACATCTACTCCTTCTCCCCTCCCGCCACGTGTCTACCTTAAATGACTTGTGAAAAGTGCAGCGCCGCCCTGCTGACGGTTCAGGCATCTTCTCTCCACTGCGTCCCACCACTTCCTGTTTCCACTAGGGCTGGCTGCAGTGGAGAGAAGACACTGAGTATGGCGGCAGGGTGGTGCTGCGCTTTTTACAAGTCATTTAAGGTAGACATGTGGCCGGAGGGGGGAAGGAGTAGATGTCAGCCAAGGGACGTGGCAGAGAATGTCGACCAGGCATGCTGGTCGGTAGCAGGATGCCATGTCCAGCCTCGCAAGAAGTGATTTTTTTTCCCACAGGATCCCCGTCAGGCCATGTTATAGTACCAGTATAGTAACCAACAATTTGGGGGGAGGCCATGGCCCCTGTGGCCCTCCCCCCCATTCCAACGCTTATGCCCGTTCCGACGCCTGTGCTTAGGATTTTCAAGTGTTTGAGGCTTGGGCAGATGGGGACAGAGCTTAGGCATTGGTGGAATGAGGCATTATGACATCACAATCTGAGCTCTAGAATGTGGCTACTTAGGATTCTAAAGTGTTTGAGGCTTGCGCAGATGAGGACAGAGCTTGCAGGAATGGGGCAGGGACAGGAAAAGAACTCTCCGGGATGGGGGCGGGAGAATTAGTTCCCGCGGGGATGGGGGAAAAATTTGTCCCCGTGTTGTTCTCTACTTGAGACCCTCAGGCAAGTCAGGTTTTCAGGATATCCATAATGAATGTACATGAGTGGAAATATATCTCATGCATATTCATTGTGGATAACCTAAAAACCTGAACTGCCTGGGGCTCTCGAGGACAGGAATTGCCTACCGTTGTTTTAGATAACCACCATCTTTACTGGAGTACTGCTTTGAATTGAGCTCTCTGTAAAAGAATAGACTGCAGTGATTGCAGGAGTTGGCAAGACTGCTGGAAAACTGGGGAAGGGCTGGCATTCTCATTTGGAAAGGCTTCAAAGCTGTGTAGTTGGTACACATTTCAAGAGGACCTAGAACTGGAAAATAAAGAAATAACACGGAAAAGAAATTGAGAACAAACTCGTGGAGGGGCATAATAAAAAAAAAAAAACATCTAAGTCCCCTTTTGGCCTAAGGCCCTAAACGTTGAAAGTAGAAGCAGGGAAAATGTCCATTCTCAAAAAAAACGTCCAAAAGGAGGGTTTTTAAAAAAAATAATGGCCTGCCTCTACGTTCAGTTGTTTAAACGCCCAGACCACCTCTACGTCTAAACTTATACCATATAATCAACCTTAAAAAAAACCTAAGTCCCAAACGGCCAAAACAAGGGCTTTTAGGCGAGGGAGGGGCCAGTCTTTTGCCTAAAAGCTGGATTCTGTAACCAGTGTCTCTCAAAAAGAACACTGGTTACAGAATCCCCCCCTCCAGCAACGATCGGGGCAGGAGGGAGCCCAAGCCCTCCTGCCCTGGTGAAACTCCCTACCCCCCATCCCCACTACAATACGGGCAGGAGGGATCCTAGGCTCTCCTGCCCTTGGCGCACCCCCCCCCCCACGATCGCCCCCCTGAACCCCTGATCGGCCCCCCAACCTGCTGACCCCGCAACTCCATGCCGAACCCTTGACCCCCCACCCCTCCGTACCTGCAGAAAGTTGGCTCGTTTGTCTGGCAGGCCCGCCATCCATCGATGTCTGGCAGGCCCCATCCTGGAATGGAACCCCCGCAAATATCGGGGGAGTACTGTACTTTTATAAAATCTGCCATATATATTCAAATAGGAACTGAGACTTTGGGGTAAAAAAAAAAAAAAAAAGGCCCACAAATGGGGAACTCAATTCATATTTGAGACCTCCCACCCTCATGATATCTAGCATTCTCCCTATTCCCTCCCTCCAAGTAGAGTCTCGTCCTCTGCCGTCAGCTCCCCTGAGTTCTCAATGCCTCCCTCCCTCCCCCTGAACAGGCATGGCTGCACTTAGTTCCTCCTTCTCCTCTCCCAGACCCACTCATATTTTGTGATCAAAAATTCTGTTCTCTTCCCCCCCTCCCTTTACCAAGCCATGGTAGAAGTAGGCTTGTCCAGAAAAACCTACATTTGGAGACATTTTACTAAGGCCTTCTTTTACTAGGCTGCAGTAGAAGTTTCTACCATGACCCGGGGAGCAAAGTGTTCCGACACCGCTCTGACGTTCATAGGAGCATTTAGCGCTCTGGGATGCAGTAGAAACTTCTACCATGGCTTAGTATAAGGGGGGAGGGGATTAGATAACTGAAGTTTTTGATCACAAAATATTTTTTTGTACAGTTTTGTAGGCCCATATAGGGTTGCTCAAATCCAATGACTAAAAGCACCATCAAAATCCACATTCTTTTCCTTAAAATCAGCTGATAATTTTGCACTAAATAGGTGCTTGCCCAAGATCACAAAAATCAGAATGAGATTTTAATAACTTTATGGCAAATTCAGTGTACTATCTGACAAGACTGAAAAGTTTGAGTACCTGGATGTAAACCGCTTTGAATATGGTTGTGTAAGTACAAAAAGGCAGTATACAAGTCCCTATTACTACTACTACTACTACTATTTATTATTTCTAAAGTGCTGTAAGGCATACGCAGCACTGTACATTTTAACATATAATAGACGGTCCCTGCTCAGAAGAGCTTACAATCTAATTTAGACAGGACATTTTGGGGTTGGGGAGATTATGGTAGAGGAAATGATACAGTGGGTCTAGGTATCTGACATTTTAACATACAATAGACGGTCCCTGCTCAGAAGAGCTTACAATCTAATTTAGACAGGACATTTTGGAGTTGGGGAGATTATGGTAGAGGGAATGATACAGTGGGTCCAGGTATCTGAGAGCAGTGAGTGGGAGTTAAGAGTTGAAAACAGATTCAAAAAAGTTGGCTTTTAGCTTGGATTTGAACACTGCTAGGGAGGGAGCATGACGTATCGATTCAGGCAGCCTGTTCCAGCCATACGGTGCTGCAAGAAAGAAGGGACGGAGTCTGAAGTTGGCAGTGGAAGAGAAGGGTACAGATAAAAGGGGCTTGCCCGATGAACGGAGATCACGGGGAGGAGCATAGGGGGGAGATAAGTGAAGAGAGATATGGGGGGGGTGGGGCTTCAGAGTGAACGCACTTGTAAGTCAGCAAGAGGAGTTTAAACTGTATTCGGAGATGGACGGAGAGCCAATGAAGTGACTTGAGCAGAGGGGCAATGTGAGAATAGCGGCTCTCACGGAATACGAGACTTCTTTCCCCTTATCATTATGCTATGGATGTAGATTATACAATGCAATGTAAGGATAATCTTAAAAAATCATCCCTTAAAAACTCTCCCTAGAATCTTAAATTTTCATGGGCCCTCAGAGATGTCACCATTATACTCAATAAGTTTCATAGTATATGACTTTATACATCAAGTCCTCATCGAGTCCGATGTTTATCGAGTGCTATAAATAGAATAAGTGCAGTGAACTAACATTGCTCAAAGATGTTTTAATATTAGAATACTTAGCTTGAGTTTATGTGGTCAGATTCACAGGGACTAATCAGCCAACATGTAAATATAAGTAAATCTAACATTAATAATAATTATTATTTTATTTTTATATACCGTCATACCTGAAAGTTCTAGGCGGTTCACAGCAATCAAACGCAGTACATACAATGCAAATGCATACATCAGATTAAAATCTTCTGAAGATTCAGCAAAATAAAATGATAACTATTTAAGGAAATACAAACAATTTAAAATAGGATAGAAAGTTAGGTTAAAGGAATAAGCAACGTTAAGATTCTAGCCTGTTAAATCTGTTTTCTAAAGTCAAGGTAAGAGGAAGCTTCTAACACCATTTTGGCAAGCCATATATTCAATTTGGCCGCTTGAAAGGAAAAGGTTCTCTCAAGGAACCTTTTGTAATGACAGAGTTTTATTGAAGGATATGCAAACAGGTGTACTCCTCAGGAGCTCTTACTGGAATAACTCAAGGTAAAATGAGGAATTAGATAACCTGGAAGCATACCAAAAAACAAAAGGAATTGACTCCAAAATATCCACAAAGAAGAAAATCCAGAGAAAACCAAAAAAACTCTGTGGAGTGACGATGTTCCTAAATGGACCTTATTTGAAAGTGTCAAAAAATCTTCTTCAGGGGTCCAATTCTGTGGTGAGCCGGAAGTGAGACACTCCTTGCATTTGCAAATGCAAGCAGTGTCTCACTTCCGGCTCACCATACAATTGGACCCCTGAAGAAGATTTTTTGTCTAAACACGGACCGTGTTGGGTCCTGTATCCCTAGCGGACTAGGTCCTTTAAGGCTTTTATGTGGATGAAATTATTTTATGTGGATGATTTCAGTGTACGTTTGGAACTTTGACACTTTCAAATAAAGTTCATTTAGGAACATCGTCACTCCACAGAGTTTTTTTGGTTTTCTATAAACTGCTTTACAGCAGATGCATGAGAACTTGAATAATACTCTGGATTCGAATGGCAACCAATGGAGCTTTCGATAGACATATGTGAAAGAATTTCTGGGTTACAATGTCATATAGAAATCAAACAGAAATTCATTGCCCCAGGTACTTTAGCTAGATTGTGAGCCCGCCGGGACAGACAGAGAAAAATGCTTGAATGCCTGAATAAATTCATATAAACCATTCTGAGCACCCCTGGGAGAAAGGTATAGAAAATTAAATAAATAAATGTTTGGCTGTCACATGGCTGATCGGGCTTGTCCGGGCAAGTATGACATCAGCAGCTGATCTGCTGTCTGAGAAATGCGTGTGAGCGCCCCCACCTTTACTCAAACCTCAGTTAATTCTAGTTCTAGGCACGTTCTGAGCTTGCATGGGCAAGAGCGACTTGCTGCATCTAGTTCCAGTAGTGTTTGAGTTTTGCTGTGGTACATTTTTAAGTTTCTAAATTTTAAATAAATAAATGCAGTAGCACATTTCATCAATAACAGAGCATGTCGACTAGACGTGGAGAAACCTACAGAGCTACAGATGATGTTCTGGTTTACCAAGTTCATCATCAGAAATCCTCAAGGCCAGTTACCAGAGCAGTGAGTGAATTTTGGCTCATTGGACAGTTATCTTTGATTACAGGGTCTAAGACAGGGGTAGGGAACTCCGGTCCTCGAGAGCCGTATTCCAGTCGGGTGTTCAGGATTTCCCCAACGAATATGCATGAGATCTATTTGCAAGCACTGCTTTCAATGCATATTCATTGGGGAAATCCTGAAAACCCAACTGGAATACAGCTCTCGAGGACCGGAGTTCCCTACCCCTGGTCTAAGAGAATAACATGGGGACAAATTTTTTCCCGTCCCCGTGAGTTCTTTTTCTGTCCCTGCCCCATTCCTGCAAACTCCATCCTCATCTGCACAAGCCTCAAACACTTGAAAATCACAAGTAGCAACATTCTAGAGCTCAGCTTGTGTTGTCATAATGCCTCATTCCACCAATGCCTAAGCTCCATCATCACCTGCGCAAGCCTCAAACACTTGAAAATCCTAAGTAGCACTATTCTAGAGCTCAGCTTGTGATGTCATAATGCCTCATTCCACCAATGCCTAAGCTCCGTCCTCATCTGCGCAAGCCTCAAACACTTAGAAATCCTAAGTAGCAACATTCTGGAGCTCAGATTGTGATGTCATAATGCCTCATTCCACACTCCATCCTCATCTGCGCAAGCCTCAAACACTTGAAAATCCTAAGTAGCAACATTCTAGAGCTCAGCTTGTGATGTCATAATGCCTCATTCCACCAATGCCTAAGCTCTGTCCTCATCTGCACAAGCCTCAAACACTTTAAAATCATAAGTGTTCGTGGCTTGTGCGGTTAAGGCAAAGCTTACAGGAATGGGGCAGGGACAGGGACAGTGACAAAACTCAGGGGGACTGGACAGAGAAATTGAGATCCTGCGGGGATGGGGAAAAATTTGTCCCTGTATCATTCTCTATTGCCTACTTGCAGACAAGTCGCAAAGTATTTTTTGCATCTCTGCCTCATCCAAGGCTAGACAAATGCTGGGTTGCATCCGGAGAAGCTTTGTCAGCCGAAAGCCCGAAGTGGTAATGCCGCTGTATAGGTCCATGGTGAGACCACATCTTGAATGCTGTGTACAATTTTGGAGGCCACATTATCAGAAGGAAGTGCTGAGAATAGAATTGGTTCAACGGTTGGCCACCAGGATGGCCTCAGGACTCAAGGATATCCCATATGAAGAACGTCTAGGTAAGTTGCAGCTTTAGTCTCTCGAGGAACGCAGAGAGAGGGGTGACATGACAGAGACGTTCAAATACGTTACTGGCCGTATTGAGGTGGAAGAAGACATCTTTTTCCTTACAGGCCCTACAGCAAAAAGAGGGCATCCGCTAAAAATCAGGGGCGGGAAATTTAATAGTGACACTAGGAAGTACTTCTTCACCGAAAGGGTGGTTGACCGATGGAATGATCTTCCACTTCAGATAGTTGAGGCCAGTAACGTGACTGACTTTAAGAACAAATGGGATCAACACATGGGTTCACTTCAAAGAAGAACTTAGAGGGGAGGGTTATTTGAGTGGGCAGACTTGTTGGGCCGAAGGCCCTTTTCTGCCATCATATTCTATGTTTCTATGATCAGGGAAATATGAAAAAGAGCATTTTAAATGAAGAAATCGCCTGCAGTGTTGCTGACACTGTCACTGTATTTTGGCAAAGGACCCGCATCAAGACAAAGACCAGGCTGAACTGTATGCTGTATGGTATGGCTCTCTGGTGTGAATGGAGTAGTCTTTCAAAAAATAAAGGTTGTGAAAGTGATCCAGGAGCATATAGAGGAAACTTTATTACGAAGCTGGGCACACTTTTTGGATATTGGTATTCTAGATGCCAATAAAACTATAATGAGTTCTCGATGGCTGTCAAGTGAAGACAAGAAAGCTGATGTTGGCTTCTACTTTGACCAAAGAGGTAAACGACAGGCAACCATGTCTGGACATGTCAAGATATTTGCAACAAAAGCAGTGATGCAAACGTTTAGACAGGAAAATGGAAAGTTAAAGACTGAAAAAGAAAAGGCAAGATTGCTTAATGTTAAAGTATGTGACAATGGTGAGATATTGAAGCAGGAAGTGCTGAAGTACTGAGGAAAGCGACATGGAGGTTGATAACTTCATACCTAGAGAAAAGACCAAGGAAACCAACTTCATAACAATTCAGCTTCCTCAGAAAATAATGCAGTTTGATAATATACCGTGTTTCCCCGAAAATAAGACAGTGTCTTATATTCATTGGGGACCCAAAAAAGTCACTAGGTCTTATTTTCGGGGTATACACATGATCATCCCTCCCTCTCTCTCCTTCACCTCAATTCTTCCTCTTTCCTTTGTCTCCTCCCCCCATGTGCAGCATCTTTCCTTCCCTCCCTCCCATCCCTCGTGCAGCAGAACCCTTGAGCACCCCACCCCCTGCCCCCACCACGCCGCCGAACACCTGCCGACCCTCCATAAGTAAATGGCCTAGCTCAGCAACAAAACTCCTTCATGAGCAAATGAGTCTCAAGCGCTCTTCTAAATTGTATCCAAACACCCTTGACCTGGTAATAAATTCCACAATCTGGCCCTTCCTATTTAGAAAGATGCCTGGCTTGTTGACATATAATGTACTGAGTCCTCCAACAATTTCATTGCTGTTTCTGACCTTAATGATCTTTTTGGAAAATACAGTAAAACCTTGGTTTGCAAGTAACTTGGTTTGCAAGGGTTTTGTAAGACAAGCAAAACATTGTATTAAATTTTAACTTGATATACAAGCAATGTCTCGCAATACAGGTTTACAGTATACACACATCACAACTGAGCTGATGGTTCAACTCTCTGACGCTGCAAGTGTAGTGACTGTTCTAAACAAGCAAAGTCTTGCAATACGAGTACGTACAGTATACACGCGTCACATCATCACAACTGAGCCGATGGTTCTTCTCTGTAGTGACTGTTCTAAACAAGTGATGTCTTGCAATACAAGTACGTAGTTTGTATTAAATTTTTGGGTCGTGGAATGAATCGTCTGAGTTTCCATTAGTTCCTATGGGGAAATTCACCTTGATATACAAGTGCTTTGGATTACAAGTCTTGCTTCTGGAACGAATTATGCTCGCAAACCAAGGTTTTACTGTACACTGCTAATGCTTATTTTTAGATACTCTGTTTGTCTGACCGTGAAAGTCTGGTGAATACCTAGGAAAAGGCAGCATCTTACATACTGCAGTGAGCAGTACATCAATAAACCCATTGTAAAACTAAACAAGCCAGACTAATACAAATCAATCCTACACAGTCAACCCTTTTTAAAAGCTCTGGCCTACATGGGTGCACCTAAAAGTTCCGATGCACAGTAGCGCTTAGGCAGCGCCAAGCGTGATTTTATAAGTTGTGCATAATTTTTATCGAATTGTGCTTAGTGCTGCTCATGTCAGTGCTAGTTTTCTAGGATCCATATAGAGAAACGACGTAATTGATTTCTAATGCATCCCTACAGTGAAATGTCTCCTTACAATTCAGAAACTTCAAAACGTGGTGTCAGGTCAAAAACGCGCCGGGACAAAGGCGCGCCCAGACAATTGAGCGCAGCACGGAGGCACGCGCCGCTCAAAATTACTGTTTTTAGGGCTCCGACGGGGGGGCGTGGGGGGGAACCCCCCCACTTTACTTAATAGACATCGCGCCTCGTTGTGGGGGGTTGTAACCCCCCATATTTTACTGAAAACTTCACTTTTCCCTGTTTTTAGGGAAAAAGTTAAGTTTACAGTAAAATGTGGAGGGTTACAACCCCCCAAACCTCCCATAACGCCGGCGCGATGTCTATTAAGTAAAGTGGGGGGGGTTCCCCAACAAAAACCCCCGTCGGAGCCCCTAAAAACAGTAATTTTGAGCGGTGCGCGCCTCCGCGCTGCGCTCAATTGTCCAGGCGCGCCTTTGTCTTTCGCGCCGTTGTCTATGAACCCAAAACGTAATGCCTAATGCATTGGCTTACTCGCTATGCCCTGCAAAGTTCCACTGCAATGCCCTCCTTAGATTCTGTTTTGATCTAATGTATTATTCATCTCTTGCTGTAAGTCGCCTTGAACCTCTATAGGTATAGCGTGACGCACAAATTAAAGATTAGACCCCCCAGGAGAGAGACTTGGGCGTACTGGTAGACAAGTCAATGAAGCCGTCCACGCAATGCGTGGTGGCGGCAAACAGGCCAAACAGAATGCTAGGAATGATTAAGAAGGGGATCACGATCAGATCGGAGAAGGTTATCATGCCATTGTACCGGGCCATGGTGCACCCTCACCTGGAGTACTGCGTACAGCACTAGTTGCCATACATGAAGAAGGACACAGTACTACTCGAAAGGGTCCAGAGAAGAGTGACTAAAATGGTTAAGGGGCTGGAGGAGTTGCCATACAGTGAGAGATTAGAGAAACTGGGCCTCTTCTCCCTTGAAAAGAAGAGACTGAGAGGGGACTTGATTGAAATATTCTAAATACTGAAGGGAATAGACTTAGCAGATAAAGACAGATTGTTCACCCTCTCCAAGGTAAGGAGAACGAGAGGGCACTCTCTGAAGTTAAAAGGGGATAGATTCCGTATGAACATAAGGAAGTTCTTTTTCACCCACAGAGTGGTAGAAAACTGGAATGCTCTTCCGGAGTCTGTTATAGGGGAAAACACCCTCCAGGGATTTAAGACAAAGTTAGACAAGTTCCTGCTGAACCAGAGCATATGCAGGTAAGGCTAGTCTCAGTTAGGGCACTGGTTTTTGATCTAAGGGCTGCTGCGGGAGCGGACTGCTGGGCACGATGGACCACTGGTCTGACCCCCACAGCGGCAATTCTTATGTTCTTATTAGAATTGGATCTGAAATGCATAGACTGCGATACCTGTTATCGATAGTTATGATGCCTTCTTTTTCTTTGGGTCCGTTGGCTGCATACGTCTTCTTTCTCCAAATGAACTTTGGATGCTTATGGCTGTACCTTTTCACATTAAATTTTCATACCCTTGAACTTGTGTTTGCGTTGGATGTCATTTGTTCACCCCTACTCCTTTTTGACATTCTTCATTCCGTAGGGTCCGTCCCTTTTGTTTCTTTTGTTTTGGGTTTTTTTGTGCCTTTTTTTTTTTTTTACTTCCATCGCTACCATGGAGCAGAAGATATGGCACACAGAAAAAAAAAACCAACTTATTGAAAGTATTGAGAAAATAATAATGCTTTTTAGTACGAGCTTGGAAGGGATATTTCCATCAACCTGAACAAACAACGCAGCACCTGCTTGCTTTGAGAATTCCACTTCACAGTTTGACTTGTTTTCTCAGAGTCCTTTCGAAATCAGATGAAAATGTTTTTGCTGTAGATCATTACTTCACTTTCACTGTGTTTCGCCACAAGAAACAGACCGAGTCTGGCAAAGAGCTGCATATCAAGGGCTCCAGAATAACATCATTATGCAGGCATTAAAAACATCCATACATTAGCATTAATTTATAAAAACAAAAATTCAAGGCCAGCTCCTGGGTGTGTTTTCCTCTCATTGACGGGATTGTAAGGTGTAGCAGTAAGATATGGATAGTATTTCCTCTTTTTTTGGCAACGGACTCTTAATTCTCATAATGACGCTCTTTCCTTTAAGAGATTTTCACTTTAGAACTTGGTATTTGTGGTACGATTCGCAACCACTGAAGGTTTTCCCTTCATTCAAATCCAATCGTAATACAGCTGTGACCAGTAATGGATGTCTGTGTTTGTTTAATCTTGTCTTTCTTTGAGGCTCTTCTTATATTTGAGAATCTACTTTCTCCAGACATTATCATGTCTGCTGCAGCTGTGGTATTGGTTTTGATCCCAGACATAACTCTTGATATCATTGACACAAGAAAGCCTGGGATAGGCACTTGGGATCTCTTAGAGAGAGGAAGATATTGGTTACTGTGGATGGGTAGACTGGATGGGCCTTTTGGCCTTTATCTGCCATCATGTTTCTATGTTTGACCATAACTTATCAAGTTCAAGTTTGACTTTATTTCATAAACCACTGTGTGTACATGAGGCATCTAAGCGGCAATGATGTACCAAAGGCGGGGTGGTGGGAGCAGCCTGCCTTGGGTGTAGCTAGTAAGGGGGTGTGGAGAGAAGCCACAAGGCCATGGTCTGGTGTGCATGGCTGTCAACTCTGACAGCCCCGCCCCCTCTGACATCAACTTCCTGTTCCAAGGCAAGGGATGGGCAGAGCCGACAGCTGTACCCACCAGACTGTGGCCCAGTGATGGCTCCATGCACTCCCCACTGTCTGGATGGGAGGGGATGCTCCGCCATGGATGACAACCAGCACAGATATGCCACTCCTAAGCGGTTTACATTATAGTCAATACAGGGCAAAACCAAGATCAACATACAATAAACAGAGTAAAGGAGACAGTAAAAGGAGAGATACACATGAGAATAAATACATCAGGGGAAGGTAATAATTCCAATTGCCAAAGAGAAAGCTAAGGAGAAAGGGAAAGAGAGCAAAATAGGAAAAAGAACAGGGCTGAATCCTACAGAAAAGGAATTTGAGATTGTGAGAACACCTGAGAGAAAAGGTGAGCTTTAAGGCGGCTATGCCAAATCAATTGAATTTGGTTACCTATTAGTAACATTATCACGTTTTTAATGAAGCTGCCCCAGAATCTGGGTCAAGATACTGCACTGTATATCAGTGGTTCCCAACCCTGTCCTGGAGGATCACCAGCCAGTCGGGTTTTCAGGATAGCCCTAATGAATATGCATGAGAGAAATTTGCACATAATGGAAATGACAGGCATGCAAATGTGCTCTATGCATATTCATTAGAGCTATCCTGAAAACCTGACTGGTTGGTGGTCCTCCAGGACAGGGTTGGGAAGCACTGCGTATATCATACATCTAATCCAGTGGTTCCCAAACCCTGTCCTGGGGGACCCCCCAGCCAGTCGGGTTTTCAAGATATCCCTAATGAATATACATGAGAGAGATTTGCATATAATGGAAGTGACAGGTATGCAAATCTCTCTCATGCATATTCATTAGGGATATCTTGAAAACCCGACTGGCTGGGGGGGGTCCCCCAGGACAGGGTTTGGGAACCACTGATCTAATCCAATCTTTCACTAGTCTTTCATTTGCAGCTTGGTAGGTGGCAGGGACTAAATTTTCTTTTCAGCTCGGAGTACCAGCATGGTTTATTTTTACTTGACCAAACCATGTTAAATTGATCTTTGCCATGCAGAAATATGACCTCTAATGGAGTTCTGCAGATAATTAGGTAATCACAATGTAAGTTCTGGCTTTCATGGGTCTACAAATGATTAGCATTTTTTTTTGTTTTGCTCTTGTGTAAGTGGACATTGCTAAATCACGCTGGGATCACACATGGTTCCTTTATGCAACTGAAACTCTCCATTCAAATGCCAGAAATCAAGCAATTATAGTTTCACTGTTAACTCGAGGTCAGATTTCAGTTTGGAGAACAACCAGAAGTAAAGAATCTCTTCGGTTGGTTAAAGACTGAACTTCTGAGAGGAGAAACATTGCTCCCCGTGCAAAAAAAGATATTCTCGAAAGGACAAACTTATTCAGTATCCTTTGCTCACAACCTGAGCTCGGCCTGGTTGCTTCCAATCTGTTCACGAAACAACCGCTGGCAACCGCTGAGCCAGTCTTGCAGTTCATTGATGCATTCTCATTTTTAAAGTAAATGCAGATTAGTCTGAAGTTCATCTAATAAGAATTGCAGTATGCAAGGTGCAAATGAACAGTTTAACAAGAGATTAACATATGTGCAAAAAGTGATGTAAATATAATTGACAAAACTGTAAAATTTTCAATATAGTAGCATAGTAAATCCAGTCTGGCCATTAGTTATGTCCATTAAAAATACATGATTGAATTAACTTGTCTCTTTTTTGATATTTCTGGGTCTTAGACTGTAGAGTCTACCTGGTATTGTCCTAGGTTCCAAATGCTGGCATATAGGTCATTACAATGACTAGAAATAAATACTCAAGGATTTGGGCCCGAATATATCCCTTATTCACTCAAAAACAAGCCCCCACACGGACAAACGATACACACACCCAGCAACACTACAAGGCCTTACTTACAACCCACAACATTCACACTCCCCAAAGAGAAAGGGAAAAAGGAAAAAGAAAAGAAGTGGAGAGAAAGGCCTCAGTTCAGCTTCATCTGGCAATGACCCCATATGCCAGACAACAGGTGGATCATAAATTCACACCATTCAATATAATATAATTATTGGAATGATCTTTACAAAAAGTCCGTACCTCAAATGTTCAAAAATTCAAATGCTGTAAACTTTGCTGATGATACAAAATAACATTTTTTTTTTATCTAGCAATAAAAATTAAAGGAGAATCATGTTGAAATCTCTGCAGTGCTACCTATCATAAAACCAAATTTTGTTATAGAGCAGGTAAAATATTGTTCTTTTATCTGGACATTTAAATGCTAATAAATCGTACTTGATTACTCCCCTCCCCCAACCCCCACCCAACCCCCATACCCACACTTTTATCAAGCCGCATTTTTAGCACAGGCCAGCAAGGTCAGTGATCCGATGCTCATAGGAATTCTAAGAGAGTCGGAACACTTACCGCACCAGCTTGCGCTAAAAACCTCTAATGCAGCTTGATTAAAGGGACCCTATACTTACTAATTATTTTTATATCATTTTTTTATATTACTGTTATTATAGTGGGATGATATACATGTAGGGGCTCATAATCAAAATTTAAATATGTCTGAAAACCCGCCCAATTTGGCACTTGGCCAACCTAAAAGACAGGTCGTCCAAGTGCCGATAATCAAACCGACTTTCTGGACGTGTTGAGGGATTTTTATGCCGCTGAATGCCGCCGTGCATGTAGCGCTGAAAGGGGCGTATCTGGAGGAGTGTTTAGGGCGGGATGTGGGCCAACTTAGACTTAGTCATCCTTTAGGGATAACTGAATGGTTTACCAGACATCCTTGACGAAACTTAAATGTTGTGATTTAGAAGATGTAAAAACAGATATAAACGCCAAAAAGTTATCCAAAGTGACCAGATAATCACTGCAAAGACATAGTAAAGACCCACACACATGCCTCCAGTGTTCACTGACCCCCTCACAGCTCCACAAAGATCAGAATACAAAAGTACATACCTGTCTCCAGAACATCAACACCTGATATAGTAAAGCCTAGTACAGCTGCACACAGGTGTCTTAAATAGCCTGGGGGGTGGGCTAGTGAACCATAGAGAGGAGGACCCAGGCCCATTTAGCCACTCTAACCACTACATTTATGGTGGAACATATGTGCCCAGCAAAACTCCCTGAAACCCTACTCTACTGTCATATAGGTGCCACCTGCAGTCATCAGGGCTATTTCAGTTGTAGACAGGTGGGTATAGTGGGTGTTTTGGGGTGTTTTGGAGGGCTTACCATAACCTATAAGGGAGTTCTGGTGAGATGTTTAGCTGGCACACTTTTTGTGAAGTTCACAGCAGTGCCCTGTAAGGCGCCCCACTGCTCTGTTGCCATGTCTGGGTGGCCAGTCCACTACAAGATTGGCTCCTCCCATGTCCAAATGGGCTTGGATGAAATTTTGGTCAAAAATGTGGTATAAAGATGGCAAACAATAGCCTGGATGTCCAGATAGACAATTTAAAAAAAAAAAAAATTCTAGTCGTATTTTACAAAAATGGGCATTTTCCCATTGCCGACCATGGACATCTAGCACCATACGCCCATATCAGACTTAGATATATGCTTTGATTATGGCCCCCTTAGCCTCCAAGGCGGTAATATTATAAATGATGCTTTGAACTTATATACCAGTATATATAGAATTACCCCTCATGTATGGGTACGTACTATGACACAATACAAAATTGCATGTGACCCAGAAGCTTGTCTTTGACCTTGTGAATGCACTTTTCTTTTGTTCGTTGATTTTTCTGGTGTTTTATAAAGACACATTGAGTGGTATTTTAGGATGTCCCTTCCGCTTCTGTGATTGGAGTTGGACATCCATAATTTGAGCTCTCCCTAGTCACACCTATAACACACCTCCTTGCCAAATGGATGTACTACAGTGTTAGATATCCATATTCTGTTTTAATAAAATCTGGATTTGGACATGCTCGCAGTACGGGTGTCTAAATGCCAGTTTTCAGATTCCAAAACAGGAAAAGAGCTTCTAATATAACCACCGTAGACCCCTACGTGTCTTCGGAAAATAGGCCCTTGGCCTCCCACCTAGCATCCTGTCCTAAAATTACCCTCCATGTGTGTATGTATAATGTTGAGCAACAAGACATCCCTAGCTCTTTCTGCTATGCTTCAATGTGAGATTTGTATTACTTAGCTAGATTGTGAGCCTTCGGGACAGCTAGGGAAATCCAAAGTACCATTTTTATTTATTTTATTTTAATGTATCTTTAATCTATCTTCATTATCGGGTAGACTGCAGAGGGTCGGAGTGAAGGGCCAATATTCTGACTGGCGGGGAGTCACGAGCGGTGTGCCACAGGGATCGGTGCTGGGGCCGTTACTCTTCAACATATTTATCAATGACCTGGAAAAGGAGGCAAAGTGCGAGGTTATAAAATTTGCAGACGATACCAAACTGTGCGGTAGAGTTAGGTCCAGGGAGGAGTGTGAGGACCTGCAAAGGAACCTGGACAAGCTGGAAGACTGGGCAAACAAATGGCAAATGCGCTTTAACGTGGAAAAATGCAAGGTCATGCATATAGGGAAGAAGAACCCGTTGTTCAACTACAAATTGGGGGGGGGCATTGTTGGGAGACAGCAGACTTGAGAGAGACTTGGGTGTGCTGGTGGATGCATCACTGAAGCCATCTGCACAGTGCGCAGCAGCCTCGAAAAAAGCCAACAGGATGCTGGGCATCATAAAGAGGGGCATAACAACCAGGACGCGGGAAGTCATCATGCCATTGTATCGAGCGATGGTGCGTCCACATCTGGAATACTGCGTTCAGTATTGGTCGCCACACCTCAAGAAGGACATGGCGGTACTTGAGAGAGTCCAAAGGAGAGCAACGAAACTGGTAAAAGGGCTGGAACACTGCCTATACGCCGAGAGGTTGGATAGGCTGGGGCTCTTCTCTCTGGAAAAAAGGAGGCTCAGGGGAGATATGATAGAGGTTAATCAAAAAAGCCAAAAACTAAAGAGTCATAATATTAATTGACCAATGTATTTGAGTTTACATGAAGGAAAATGATCTCAGATATGCCACTCCTGCGGATTATATTGTTATAGCCCACATATGGATTAGTGGCGTGGTTTTCTTTCATTGATCTATAAAACCTTCATGGTAAACATATAACTAGTTTTGTCTAAATTATAAATATCTAACCATTACTCTTGTTGTATGAATATCTATCTTATACAATGATTTATATTTTAAATAATATTTTGTATTTTTTTATAAAATTTCTTTTTCTTTGTGCAAATTTTGCAAAATAAATTTAAGGAAAGTGCAAACAAGCATAAATCTATTTGTGCAAATAGGCAATTTTTATAACTGTGCAAACTTGCAAAAAGTTAGATAGCAGCTGATTTATAGTTACTGGAAATCTGTAAACCAGCAAAAAAATCTCTTGTGCAAATAAGCAACGATGAGATTGT